>NW_026694542.1:1327500-2527500 GCF_021218885.2 Marmota monax | reverse complement strand
TCCTGGAAAGGTATATCTTGTCTCCAGCTCCTTTGTATCTGTTTGTCTTTCTATTTACAGCTGCCACATGGAGAGCAAATATGCTCCTCCATGCTCTCTCCACCATGATGCTCTACCTCATCACAGCTGACCCTACATTGGACCTAATCATCTGAAACTATGAACCAAAATAAATGTTTCCTACTTTAAGTTGATTTTCTCAGGTATTTTGTCACAGCAACAGAAAAATGATGAACACAAGTATATATGTTTGTGGGAACCTCACAATGAATATATTGGGACTGTAAGAAAGTCCTACACTTGCAAAAAGAGTCTCCTCATCTGTCAGAAGAAGTAGCAAAGGAATTCCATGCACACTGATTAGATAATACTAATGACTGCTATGGTTGGAATCTGGAATATCCCCCAAAGGCTCCTGTGTTGAGAATTTGGTCCCCAATGCAGCAGTGTTCAGAGGTGGAGATTTTGGGGAGTGATTTGATCCTGAGGGCTCTGACCTCCTGTGGATTAACCTGTTGATAGACTAACAATTTGATGACACTATTGAGAGGTGGTAGAAATTCTAGGAGGTAGGACCCAATTGGAGGAAGTAGGTTGCTAGGGTGTGCGTGCCCTAGAAGGATATAACTAGTACCTGTCTCCTCTGCCCCCACTTTCTCCTTCCCTGCTATCATGAAGTAAGCATCTTCTGCCATGATGTTCTGCCTCATCTCAGGCTCAAATCCATGCAGCTAACTGACCACGGACTGCACCCTCTGAAATCGTAAGCCGAAAGAAATCTTTCCTTCTTCCAAGTTATTTATGTCACTGTATTTTGTCACTGTGATGAAAAGCTGACCAATATAAGGGCTCTTTCATATACAGTGCATATAAATATTTTGCCTAGAGAATAAATATCATAGATATTCAGAGGGAAATGAGACCCTTCTTCTGTTTTGATCATGTTCTCTGAATTCACAACATGGTAATGAAATTATTTTCAGAAGTAGAGTCCAAGATGTGAGCTGACATTGGGACCATGTATTTGAAATTGGGGTTACTTCTGAAAATCCGAGGTACATGGTGCCCATTCTTCTAGTGGAGACGTGGACACCCTCAAACTGTTCTGGCAATGATGTACTTTCAGAATGTGTGTGGCATCATAGGACAAGGAGATGAGCCATCTTGGAGAATGAGTGAGTGGGGTGACAGGTGTCATCAGATCCCCAGGTGTTGTAGCCATGGCAGGAAGGTTGGAGCTGACCTACAACCAGGTGTTATAGAGCTGAGGGTCAGACAAGAGGAGATAAAGACAGGGAAACCCCACTGATAACACCTAAGTAGTCACAAGTATGGTTCCAGTGTGGTATGGTAGAAAGAGAATGGGCATAAAGATATAGCTGGTATAAATGCTGATTCCCAGTCTCTCTAGCTCCATAGTTTTGAAGACCAAGCCTCAGTTTCCAATGGTAGAAACCCATGAACAATACATACTGTGGAGACTGCTGTGAGGATTAGTGAGACAATGTTAATAAAGCACTAACACACCTTCTACAACTAGATCCTTGGTATGTGTTCCTTCTTTTTGCTCTCATGACCCAGGAGAACCAGATAAGACTTGGTTGGGCAGCAGAGACAAACCCCTTCAAACCTGCCAGGCAGACACTCCTGCAGCCTTAGCTACAGAACGGGGGCAGCTTCTTTGGACACATTTTGAGAAACTTTGGTAGGTAACTAGCATTATGTGGGGAGAAAATTCCAAAGTGTCCTGTAAGATTCCTGTCTCTTGGTGTACAGATCTTCTATAATCCCCTCATCTTGAGTGTAGGTGGGATCTGTGACTATGCTAGGACAGTAAGTCCAGAGGTTAGGTTATTGTATATGGCACAATTAACTTCAAGAGAGGCAGATTGCCCTGCATAAAGCTGAATGAACCAGATGAGTCCTTCAAAAAAGACTCAGATCTCCTTGAAATGGGAATTTCACTTAGACGAAAGATTTTTGTTGCTGTTTTGTTATTGTTTCTGGCTTTAAAGATAAAGAGGGCCAAGTGGCAAGGACTTGAGAGTGGTCCCTATGACTAAAGAGCTGAGAGACCTTCATTGACAGTGAACAAGGAGCAAGGAACACAGCCCACCACCACCTGAGCTAGAGGACCGGGAAATCCAGATGAGAAACTGTTCTGGTGATTTGTGGGTCGAGACCGTGAGACCCTGAGCAGAGAACCCAGCTGTGCTGTGCTTGGGCTTCTGAACTACAGAAATTGCGAAGGTAGCCATGACTGTTGCCTTAAATCACCAAAATTGTGGTGATTTATTACTCGTCAATGGGAAAGTAGAGGAAGTATTTTTAATCTCTTCCATTTGGGTTGTCATTCTCCTCCAAGATTTTAAAGGGCCTTTCAGATTTATGGATTCTGTCTAACTCTGCCAGGCATTACAGATAGGTGTTTTCATGCATCTCTTCCCAAATAGCTTGTAAGCTTACTGAGGATGGATTCTGGCTGTCATTGTCCTTTCTTTCATAATCCTGCATATGGCTCACTATGTATGGGTGGAGTGGGGTTGCATTTGTCAGGTGTTTGACCTTCTACCAACGCGTTCACCTCCCTGATCTCAGTTGATCCCCACCTTGACTATGATACTGAGGTAGGGCAGAGAAGGCAACTAGCGCACAAAGAGGAAAAGAAATTTTCCTAGGGCTACAGGAAATATTCCCATACTTTCATAACTTCCAGTCCAGGGTATGTTCACTATCTCAGAGCTTTCCCCACAATGAGGCTTAGCATGGGAAATATCTTATGCTTCCAGCAGAGTTTTGTTGAACAGGTCAGTGAGGGTTCTGATGACCCCAAGCCAATGGTGGAGTCAATGTCTCAACATGTCCCATGTTTTTCCAGAGCTTTGAGGAGTTCCATGCATGTTTTTTCCAGCTCCATTCTTGAAGGACAAGATAACTAAGGAAAATGTTCCTTTGCTTTATAATAATTTCAAAAATAACAAACACATGGCCTTAAGGGATTATTGCAAAGACAGCCCATTATATGACTATCTCAGCAGCTCAACTGTACTCGGACCTTCTAAGAAAAATTAGGGGTTTTGATTTAACAGATATTTGAGTGCCCAAAATGTGGGTGGCACTGAACTTGCACCAGAAATACAGTGGTATTTCTGTAATAGACCTAGTGTTGGTTCTAAGTGAGCCAATCATGTTCTTGAAGGCTTTTTTTAATTCCAAGGGAGAACTTAAAAACTTCTCCTCTATGCTCTGTCTGTCCAACATCACATGAGACAGAGCCATCCTTATCATCACCTCCTTGTATAATGGTATGTTGCCTCCTGGCTTGTTAATCCAGCCTATTAGCTTCTGTAGGGCCAGGAAAAATGTTCTTGCTTCATTGTTCATACCCTCTTCCTTCACTGTTCTTCCTCCCTAGGATTATTGTGCCCACATGAAGGATGTGCCCCTCATATCGCTAATTAAATCACTCAAAGTGTTTAAGAAGAACTGGTTTCCTTTGCAGACCATATTTGGGGCTGATTACCTTTGTAAACCCTATCAGCATGGGATTTTTAGTAAGCTCTCTTCACAGATTGGACTTCAGTAGGCATTCAAGGCATATTTGTTGAGTATATATGTTTTCTTCACAATCAAAGGACATGTCATTTGTCCCAACTGTGATGGAAGTTCTGAGCCTACTCCTCATGGGATCTCATTCCCAAGGGAGAAAATTTAAACTATCAAACTCTCAAACGGCCTCTTTGCAGATTCCCTAAGTCACCCTCTTTTTTGCCTTTTTTCTGTCAATGTAGTAACAGCTGTTAATAATTGCAGCCCCAATCCCAAATTAGCCAGGCTAAGTGGAGGAATCAGCTAGCCATTACTCCTGGCCCCTTAAAGTATCTTTTAAAAAAAACATGCCAAAGCGACATTGACACTACTGTGGAAGTCTTTAAATAACCACCAGCTCCTACCGCCAGCTCCTAAGCCCAGCAGCCCCTACGCACACTGTGTCCCTGGCTCCCTGGGTAGCAGATAACTACTCAGCACGCCCTCGAAACCCCTTTTAGACCTCCAGCTCCGTTAGCAACAACACAACAAACAGTTGAAAGGGCTTCTGGGTATAAGCTTCTGGCTGCCTCGAGAATTGTTGCTAAAATAAGGGGGCAAACGCAGGTGTTCTCAGCCTTCAGAAGAACGAGCCACCAGCTCAGGGTCAAGGCCAGGCATGTTTGGCCAGGCCTGAGAGGAAGTCCTCAGGATAGAAGTCATGGACTATCTGCAGACCCAAGTGACGAGCAAGAAGAATAGAGGTATTCTTTCTCTTACAGGACATATCACTGTCTCGTTGGATTCTCTGACCCCAGGTTCTGCATCTCCATTATCCATCACTTCTGGTTATCATTTTTTGAAACTTGGATTGGATGGTGCTATTTCTCTTTAAAATTCCCTTCTGAATAGCCAGGTCAGGGAGAACAAGGTCAATACCATGGAAACAGCTTAACCACCTTCTATCTCACCTGGCCACGACTTTGTTGCCAAACTTATCTTTGACCACCCATATCCATGACATTTAGCTGCAGCTTCCTGGAACGTCATTGTTCACTCTTGCCATTCACCTTGATTCTTAGGGGACATTTAGCCATATCTGGAGACATTTTTTGTCACATTTGGAGTGGAAGGCTGCTGCTGGTCTTTAGTGGATAGAGGCCAGGGAGGTTACTAAAAATTGCATAATGCACAGGACAATTCCTTATGGAAATGAATTATTTATTTGGTTCAAGATGTCAATGGTGTGGAAGTAGAGAAACCCTGGAAAGGCTATTGACTCTCCGTAGTGCCTGCCTCCTTCTTCCATTCTCCTTTCCTCCCTTCCCAATCCATTCATTTCCCAATACCCTGCTTACATTTGCCCCCCTCTGTGAAGCAACTCTCAACCCCACTCTCCTCCTCCTCTTGTTGCTTCAGCTTTTTTGTTGAGTCTGTCCTGTTGTTTCCTAGTGTCTAGCAAAATACTGCAAAAAGTGCAAATGACACGGTCACTCTTAAGAACCAGAAAAACTTTCTTGAAACTCCAATTCTGTCCCCAGGGTTTCTGTGGATTGAAGTCACACAGGACCTGTGGCTTGTCCCCATCCTGTTCTGTGTGCACCAGCGTTAGTTCTGCACCACCTCAGCCCAGACAGGAAAGGCAGGCCTTTCCTTTGTACTTACAAAGCCCTCATTCACAAAAGGCAAATTCTGCAGAGTACATTTTACTGGAAAGAGGTGTGAAAGGGGTTTGTAAATAATTTATTTTCCTTCTTTCCTTCCTTTAAAAAAAAAAAAAACTAGTGATTGAACCCAGGGCACTTAACCATCCCTTTTTATCTATCTATGTATCTATGTATCTATCTATCTATCTACTTACGTATTTAGAGACGGGGTCTTGCTAAGTTGCTTAGGGCCTTACTAAGTTGCTGAGGCTGATCTTAAACTTGTGATCCTCCTGTGTCAACCTCCTGAGTTGTTGGGATTACAGGTGTGTACCATCGCTTTTGGCTTAAATAATTTCAAAGTGAACATAATCTATCTCAGTCCTACAAGCCTCAGGCTCTTCCCCCTCGAGACATTGCAATGGCTGCCTTTTCTAGCATGTTCCAGCTCCAAAAGAGTTTCACCAGCTTTTCTCACTGCCTCTGACTCTCTTGAGTCCTCCTCACCTCTTCCTTTTGGGATTATTCCCAAGAAATTGAATTGACTTGCACTTTTATGTGTCTGGTCCTGCCTGCCTCCTTTCTCCCACTTGGATCTGTCCACCTTTGCTCAAGCAAATTCCACTGAGGCTCTCAGAGGGAAGATGAGCAAAACAACAGTAACAATAACAGAGCAGGGGTCTCCTGGTAATAACCTCTGAAGACAGGTTTGATGAAAAGACAGCAATTCTGCTGGGCACGGTGGAAAATGCCTGTGATGCCAGAGGCTTGGGAGTCGGAGGCAGGAGGATGGCAGGTTCAAAGCTAGCCTCAGCAGTTTGGTGAGGCCCCACGCAACTCAGAAAGACCCTGTCTCTAAATAAATTATAAAAAGGACTAGGGCTGTGGCTCAGGGGCTATGTGTCCCTGGGTTCAAACCTTGGCACCAAAAAAAAAAAATTGTTTTTTGTCTTAATCTTTTTTATCTACATATCCTATTTCAATCTCATGAGTACATTCTTCAAGGACAGAAGCTGAACCTTATTTATCTGTATTCAGGGCTTAGGATGATGCTGGGTATACTATTGATTAAGGACTGCAAAGAGCTCTTCTCCCATTTGAGTGCTGAAGTGGGAAGAGGATAGTCAGGAATCTTCTCAATCTTCCTGGGATTTCATGGACTTTGGGGAGTGTGTGGAACTTATTCTTGAACATCCCCAAAGTGAAAAGTAGATACATACATAGGGGGAGTTAAGTGGGGGAACTTTTTTCTCCCTCCCACAGCTCATCCGTAGATCTTTCACACCCAGTGATCCTCTTTAGAGGAGGTACCAATTGTCTCCACACTCAATCCCCCTTTGTCCTACCACTGGAGAGGAATACAATCAATAGCAACAAGGCTTCTTCATTCTTTGGTCTTTGAAAACCAGGATACATGATATGCACAGCTTTGTGAGTAAAACGGTTCAAAAAAAGAGGAGCTTGGATCCGGGAAGCTAGTTATCCACCTATTGTACTGTACTTAGTGGAAACCAGCCTTCATGAAGGCTGCTGTTGGGCCCCTCTCCTGGGTAGTGGCATGGAGGTACCTACTCCTCAATGAACTCACAGCCCCTCTGAGAAGCTCCAAGCTCAGAGGACGCCAAGCTCAGTAGATTTTCAGATCCTCATTCTACAGTCTGGGGAGGAAAATAGTAAAATTTCAGGTTTAGTGCTACTGCTCATATTACTCTCTGTATGATGTTCATGTTTTATGGGCCACTTTGGAACTTTAACCTTTTTAATGGTAAAATTCACTGTGAATAAACTTTTAACCTAATGAATATAAACTTTTTGAATATGTAGTTGATTTGAATTGCCCATAATAGTAACAAGAATAAGAACAGCATTAAAATAGTTCGATGCACTTTTGGTATAAAAATTGATAAATGGTGCATGCATCTGAGATGAACGTTGATTAAAGTGAAAATGAGGGGGCAGGAAGGCAGGGAACACAAGAATACCAAATTTCTAGTCCCGGTCCTGCCAACAGCTAGCTCAGAAAACTTAAATCATGATCTCAGTTTCCTTGTCTCCCTGTGAAAACAGGATAACAGTGGTTGTCCTGCCAACAGTATAGATTTGCAAGGTGGATCTAAGGAAATAGAGGATTTGGAAAAGTTTTGGGAAGTTAAAATAGTTTTGTAGAGAATAACAATAACATTGGAGTTATCTGGGCCAGAATGACTAAACCAGGTGATTGTCTTGTATCAGAGTTTTTGTCAGAGTGGCTCATAGATATGGCAAACTGATGCTGTCCAGGCCTGATGGACCCTGGTGTTGCTTGGAGATGCATTCACTGGCAGTTTCCATGTGGTTGGGACACATGTGGAGAGGAGAACGATGTAGCCCTGAATGGAGGTCATGTGAAAATGCAGAAAGTACTATGCTTAGGAGACCATATTTCAGCCACGTGACCAGCACGCTAGCTTCATAATAGAGGTTTGAAACATAGAAATGAACTAGTGAGTTCAAATTAAAGAGACATGACTCTCAATTTACCTTTTATGCCCAGCTCAGAGACGGCTCCTCCCAGCTCCTGCCTCTAGCCACCTGATGTGGTAGCGAGGTTTACACAAGAGACCAGCAAGAGAGAGAGAAACATGCCAGGGAGTGAGCTTTTATTGGGGAACAACGAATTCAGGGGAAAATTCCATCCAATGAAGGTCGAGGGGGGCAGCATTCCAAGGTCAGTTTCAGTGATTGGTCTTTAGGTCAGTGGTCAGGCACACCCCCACACGGACAAAGCCCTTGCACCTGGGGAAGGATGGGGAAGGCTCTGACACAGCTTGTCTAAGTGCCTCGCACGGAGCCAGGGAGGTAGCTCAAATCACATGCGAGAACGGCTTCCCACACCATATGGTTACTGGGAACATTCCTTTAGAGCTGTTCAGGGGTATTCGCTGTGGTCATGGGAGGGTCCTGGGGATTGCAGACCTCCCTGAAAAAGACCTGCAGGTCCACGCACTCACGTTGGTCACAGGGGTACTTTCCAGTACCAATTTCATAGCAAGGAGTTCACACATTAAAACAAGAAGACTCATGGGCAATTTTAGGTACAGGACTAACATTAGCCTTTCCAGAGACAGGTCCTGGAGAGTCTTCCTTCATTATTCCACCATATTCTGTTACTCTGAAGTCAGGATCCTGTCCATGAATGCCCATCCTGTACCTTGGAAGTGGGTAGGGCGTATTTCTTCCTTGCAGTTGGTGGGAATCTCTCAGGAGGCTCAACGGAGCATCTCAGTGGAGGTGTGAAGAGTTGGGGTCCTATGGGTGAATTTCTCAGGAGCTCATCTGCCCAGCAAGGAAACTTGATGAGATATGAAATATGCCCAATAGCAAAATTGAGTGGAAGTCAAGAGTGTGTGGGAAAGGTGTCTTGTGAATGAGAGGGATAAACTTCAGAAGGATCCTTCACAAGACTCTGTATCAACGCTGTTCCTGGCAGGAATCCTGGCAGGAAAGAGAGGGGACCTCCAATTGGGACAACTAAAGAAAATTCAATGGAATGAATTTTTGGGGGCAGTTAAAAGGAATCAGCAAGGGATAGGAAAGTACGCATGCGCTACCAATAGCTGGGAGCCATCATCCCTGAGTCTACCAGGGTCATGGGAACCATTGGTTTTTGGAGCTCAAGAGAACTAAAGGGGAGACACTGAACAGGAAGTGAAGCTTTGGGTGGAGGAACACAATGAATGAACCCTCTGGCCCAGCAATGACGGAGCTGGGATCCAGCCACTCTGATCTCTTTATCTTCTTATCCCACCCCTCCTCCCAGGGCTTCCCATTGGATGAACCCACAGAGAAGCCAAAGACAAGGGTGAGTGTCAAGGCTGCCCAGGGTCTCTCAGAGGGTGGGAATCTTCTCAAACAGGAAAATGGAAGATACCTCTTTTGGGGGGGCTTAAATACCCGCTGTTAAAACACTACACAAAAACAATATAACTTAGTGAAAACAGCATAGAACCCACTAGGGAGGAGACCCGTGTTCTAACCTCATGCCAGCTCTGTCCCTCACTTGCTGAAGAGTCTTGAGTTGTCTCTGCTGCCTCTCTGTGTGAGAACCTCCCTTTCCCCCTTCTCCAGGGTAGTGTGTGGTTGAAGGGAGTTTATCCATACTGGAGAGTGAGAGTGTGAGAAGACAGCTGGAGGTCTGGTATGAAGACTGGTTGGGGGAGCATCTGCAGCTATTGAACTTAGAAGGGGAAGGAGAGTGATGGGGGTGCTTACACCCCTGGGAACCTGATGAGAAAGGACTAAGGGCAGAAGGAGCAAGATCCTGAGAATCATCAAAACCCAGAGATGTTTCCCTCCTCCCATGTTCAGCAGGGCGGTGGGGATGTTCAATGACAGCTGCAGATGTAAGCATTGAGGAGAGAGAACAAGAAGGCTCTGTGGATTCCCGAGTGAGAGAACACTAACTATTCTCATGTAGCGGTTGCTGGCTGTTCCTGCCTCGTTGCCAGAGAGCACATCAGAAGTAACACAACTCAATGGCCATGTGTTTCAAATAGACTGTCTCTGTTTGCCGCTCTCTCTTCAGAATGCACAGTTCCAAGAGTGGAGGCTCTGCTCATAACTGATGAGAATATTAGCCAAGATAATACCAAAGGGATATTCGTGAAGGGAAGACCTTCACTCCAAGTGGGAATACAGGAGAGGAGCATGAAATAATGGAAGAGATACAAAAGAGGGGTCAAATGTGAAATGCATTCAGTGCCTCCCAGGCAAGGGTTAAGTCAGGAATGAAGAATATCTGCATGGACAAGTCACTGCTGGATTGGTATCTAGAGACGAAGCTGGATTTCTTGTCTTGGTTCCTTTGCTGGTGTCCTCTTACAGCCACCAAAATTTGGAAGGGCCACAGTTATGAGGAGTCCTGACCTACTATGCCAGGAAAATAGAAGCAGTCCAGGAGGAGATTGGGAGACAAACCCAAGAGAGCTGAAGATATGGAGCATCTCGGGGCTCTAGACACTTCAATCACACCTACAGCCAGGTTTTCTACCAGGCCCTAGAATAAGCACCTGATGCTCAGGAAGGTACTCCTGGTGCTGCTGTGTAGCATTCCCTCTATTTCAACCATAAGAAATAATCATCCTTTGGATCCCAGTTCATTTGTCCCTTCCTCTGGAAAATCTTTTGTGATTTTCCTGACTCGATCAATTTCTCCCTGTATACCTGGGGTATGGGGGGCACCCCTTCTATAGAACTTAGCCTAGATGTGATTTTACAGTGGTTTGACTAGTGCATGCCTTCCCCATAGCATGAAAAGCTGCATGAAGCTATGCCCGTTTGAAAATCATTGTCCTCTTCGGATCCTACTTCGTTCTATGGAATGGTTTGTAAATTCACATCAGTTCAATGGGTAATGGAGCAAGGAATAAATGTTCTGATTTGTCAGATTTTTGCCTTGTTTCTTTATAGCTGGAGTATCTTGCACAGCTTGGCTTTCTGACATCAGTGATTTAGTTATATCTTTTGCCTGACTTTGGGTTTCAGTTTCTACCTGGAAATTATCTTGGCTCTAAAGTCTGTGTCTAGCAGTTCTATAACAGGGGACATAGGAACCATGCAGGTAAAAGGAGAGCAAATTCCTTGAAGGGACAAATAAGAAGGACAGGACAATTGATTAAAAGAAAGACTGGCCAAGAATCACTTTTACTGACTGGGCATGGTAGTGCATGCCTGTAATCCCAGTGGCTCAGGAGGCTGAGGCGAAAGGACCACAAGTTCAAAGCCAGCCTCAGCAACTTAGTGAGGCACTTAGCAACTCAGGGGGACACTGTCTCTAAATAAAATACAAAAAAAGGACTGGGGATGTGGCTCAATGATTGAGTGTTCCTGGGTTCAACCCCGAAGGAGGAGGAGGAGGAGGAGGAGGAGGAGGAGGAGGAGGAGGAGGAGGAGGAGGAGGAGGAAGAAGAAAGAAGAAGAAGAAGAAGAAGAAGAAGGAGGAGGAGGAGGAGGAGGAGGAGGAGGAGGAGGAGAAGAAGAAGAAGAAGAAATAATAACCACTTTTACTAAGCTTTGCTTGACTGTGTGGATAAGATATGGAATCCAGAAACTGCAAGAGAGTAAACTCAGGAAGAAACTCAAAGAATATCCTGAAATAGTAAACATAATCAAGCAAATTTGAGCGAAAGTGGTATTGATCTCATTGATCCAGACTCTTATGACTTTAGATGTCCATGATGTCAATGACTTTCTCATTATTTTCTTACATCTTACACTCCCTATTTTTTTCTGAACATAAATTAATCCATCCCAAATACTTATTGGCTGTAAAATTGCTTTCAAGTCACACTCCCAAAGAACTAAGAAACAAATACAAGCATTCACCTCTTAAATGGCTCTTTGTACCAACATGTCCCAACCTGGGGGCTCCACGCTCCTGACAGACTAGAATTATAAGAATGTAGAACAAAAGATAATAATGTTATTTATGGCTAACACTTGCAAGTATCTTACTAGATCCCAAAGATTGTGCTATATGCATTATAATTTTTTAAGTATTTCATTTTCACAAACCCCCATGAAATGGAAATTTATATACACATTATATAGATGAGGAAAATAAGGCTTAAAAACAAGTAATTTGCTTAACATTATTTAAACTTTGTTTAAAATTATACTGATGGATCCAAGATTTGAATACATGTTCATCTGATTCTGAGATTTAAGCTCTCCTGGAATCAGGAGCACAAGTGTGGAAGCCCTTTTCACTAATCCAAAAGCATCATGGTGCTAGTAATCTGAATACCATGAGGCTACTGCAATATTCTAAGAGGAAAGAGACCAATCCTTTTCTTCAGCCTCATCGTTATAACTGCCTCATCGTTATAATTATTAGCATCATTGTCAATATGATAGCATTAATTGAGCATGTAGTTTATGTCAAGTATTATATGCTAACCATTTTATTTCCATTTTCCTCAATGCCTGCATATACATAAGAAAACAGGCCGAAAGAAGTGGATCTGGGTTTTGCATGATTGGATTAAAAGTTTCAGGAGGTCAAGGAGTCTTTCTTTTGCTTACCGTTTTATCCCTGACACCCAGCACTATGCCTAGGCCAGAGAAAGTGGTCAATATAATGTTCATGAATGCAGTTTATTTGATTACACAGTATCTGTAGACCATTTATTTCTTCAGGAGCTTCAAATAATAGCCATGAAGGAAACAAGAGCTTATATAAAAGGTGGACATTTTTTGCATATGAACGGATGGGAATCAGTACTGATCAACAGGAGGAGAGAAGCCCGGGCCCTCAGCAGGGAACTATGGTATGGACCACGTTCAGGTTACAATATAAGCAATTTAGAGGTTCTGTTAAATGAAGATATGTGGAAAAGAAAACCTATAGGTTAAATGTGTCTAAAACTGGAATGCATAAAGCCTGTATAAATAGAATAAAGAGAAAAAATTGGTTTGTAGTACTTCAGTACTGTGTGGGCTTTCTCTAGTCCAGCGAGGAGGTCCATGGACCAAGGTAGAGGAGAGTGTGGCTGCCAAGTGGCTATTCAAGACCTCTGGAGACCAAGCAGGAAGCAGGTCTGATTTTATTGTGCAGTTACCATGTATATATATTCAGGCAGTAACCATGCAGACTACATGCAGCCCCAATGCAATTTCTGCTAACTGTCCTTGCAGTGACCAATCGAGGAGCAGGCTGTGAAGCAATCACAGGGACTGCAATACGTGGCTTCATGCCCAGGGCTGTGCCTATGGGGTAAGTGGTTTGCCGCTCACATGCCTAGCATGAGGGGAGTGGTTCGCCACTCAGATGCCCTTAATGTATGCCATGTACGCAGTACTCCAAGCACTTGTCCCCACACAGTACAAGCAAAAAAAAAAAAAGTTCATAATGATGAAGGATCAAGTAGTGCTAATTTGTACAAGAGGGTCCTTGATTTACAACGGGGTTACATCCTGACGAACCCATTGTAAGTAGCAAATAGCATAAATTGAAGATGCATTTAATGTGCCTGACCTACTCAACATCATAACTTAGAGTACATTGCAGAAGTCATTTATCCTCATGTTCAGGTGACCTATCAAAACCAGCCAGGAAAGAGATCAAAATTCAAAATTCAAAGTAGGTTTCTATTGGCCATGTATTGCTTTCACATCATCCCAGAGGTGACCTACCAGTCAGGGACCATCTGCATTTGCTTATTGACAAGCCAGCCAGTGGAATGTTGATTGATTATGGCCAATTAAGGGGTGATATATAAATGAAATGCCACTATAATCTCTGATCAAAACATGATTCATTTTAATTTCTCAAAAACTGAGAAATGTTGCCTGTGGAATCGCCCCAGAGTCTTTTGAGCGTAAGAGGACAGAAAGGTAAATTTATTAAAAAAGGGAACCTCAAAAGCATAAAATCTGTAGTTCCTTTTCTTAATATCACAAGTGAGGAATTTGGGGGTGGTAGAAAGACGTATGCATGATAACAGGGGAAAAGAGAGGGTGGTAAGGTGAAGAGCTAGGAGGCTCAACACTGGAAATCAGAAATCCAATGAAAGAAATAATGCTGACAAGTTCAAAATGTCAGCAGAAAAAAAGACAGAGAAATACAAAAGACAATGTCCCAAAAATGCAATATAGAGTGGGGGGAGGAGAAAGAGCATCATTCTTTCAAAGACAGTGCATTGAAATCAAGCCAAGAGATAATCTTCTGATAACTAAGGGTCTTCCTCTTTGTAGAACTTCTCTGCGGCAAAAAGGGAACAAGAGAAGGATAAGCATGAATAAGGACAGAACCCCTGGGCTCAAATGGGAAAGACACCACCCAGTTGTCAGGGAGGATACACCCCTGGCTCTGCTGGCCTCCCTTAGAGTGGCACACTCCTGAGGATTGTCAGCTCAGAGTTTTGACTGCAGAATTCATTGCCTGAGGGAGAAGAGATTGACAGGCTTGATGTCACAGGGCAGTGAAGGATGACAGTGAAATAGGAAAGGGAATATATGTATTGTATTTGTTTCTTACTGCGGCAGAAACCAGTGACTACAAATGATCCCAAGTTTAAAAACTCAGGAACTTCAAACCACACAAATTCATTATCTTGTTGTTTGGAGGTCAGAAATCCAAGATGTGCTTCACTGGACTAAAATCGGGATGTCATCAGGGATGCATTGCCTCTGGAGGCTCTGGGGGAGAATCCCTTTGCTTTTTCCAGCTTTGATTGGGTACCTGCCTTTTGTTTTTTTTTAAATTACCTTTAGCCCCTTTCATCTTCAAAGCCAGTAAAAGTCAGCCTAGACTTTTGCACATTGCATAATTCTGACACTAATTCTTCTGTACCTATCTTCTGTTTATAAGGACCCTTGTCATTCCATTGGCCCTGCCCAGATAATCCAGGAAAATCTCCCCTCTCAAGGTCAGCAAATTAGCAACCTTAATTCCATCTGCAACCTTCATTCTTCTTTGCCAAGGAACCTGATATATCCACAGGTTCCCAAGGTTAAGACATGGATATCTTTAGGCAGAGGTCTTTATCTTGTCTGTTATCTTATTTGAACATCAAATCCATTTCCAAACCTTGGGTATTCTTACTTGGGTAGCAGATGAGTGCTGCATTTTACAATGTTAATGCCTTTAGGTTTCTGTAGTGCAGTCATTATTATGTCCCCCTAACAAGATGTTAATGATTTTAACACACTTAATTGTGCATTAAGAAGTACCAATCCCAATAACTCAGGAGGCTAAGGCAGGCATGAGTTCAAAAGCAGCTTCATCAACTTAATGAGGCCCTAAGCAACTTAGTGAGGCTGGGGATGTGACTCAGTATTTAAGTGTCCCTGGGTTCAATCCTTGGTACCAAAAAATAAAAAAATAAGAACCAAATTCCTTTTGAAACATAAAGGGTATTAATATAAGAAATAAATTTAAATATAACTGAGAGAAAAAAGAATAAAATAAATTTATATCACATTATCAGCACTTCAGTGTCCAATGAGCAGGAAAAAAATAAAAAGCATTCAGTAGAATATTATCCAGCCATGAAATGGAATATAATACTGATACACGCTACAACTTGGATGAACCTCACAACCATTATGCAAAGTGAAAGAAGCTAGTCGAAAAAGTACATATATTACATAATTCCTTTCACATAGAAGTCCAGATCAGGAAAATCTATGGAGACAGAAAGATTTGCATAGCGCTGGAAACATGGGGATGACGGTTTTGTTTTTGAGGTGTTGAAAATGTTCTAAAATTGACTGTGGTGATGGTTGATCATATCTGTGAATATATTAAACACCACTGAACTATATATTTCAAGTGGATGATGTATATGTATGTGAATTACATCACCAATCCGTTAAAAAGTTGCAAAAACAACAACAACAACAACAACAACAAATAGAAATCTGCATGTGTCATCCTCAAGCCGCAGTTGGCAAAGGTGTGTTTTCAGCTGGTCTGAAATCTCCACAGTAGCACTGCCATTCGCATACATCCATACTCTGGGTTGCCAGCAATGTCAGATTACCTGGATCTGCCATTTCCAGGTTGTGGGATCTTAGGAAAGTCATTTGACATTTCAAATTTCAGTTTCATCCTCTATAAAATAATGCAAATAGAATCTCCCAACTGGGGTAAGTTCATTAGCAAGTGCGGGCAGGTTATGCAAGCCCAGCTAACCAGAGCGGGCATTACTCTTTACCCATGCACATTCGGGCTCTCTGAGGCCACTTGGCCTTATGGGGCAGAGTCTTGGAGACACTTCCTACAACAGTATTTTATAGAAACCCTCAGAAGTAATTTGTTAAAGCCTTTCTTTTGGAACCTGCATAGATTTAAAGTCATGTTTGATAGTATCAGTTAGTGGGAAGCTGAAGCTGGGAATGGGTGGGTCCTCACAGGAGTTCCCAGGGGCAACTCTTTCCTGTTGGCTTTATGGTCTCTTGTCTACACCGAGCAAAGCTTGGACCTGGATATCTAAGATCTGCATGCGATTTAGACCTGTGCCACTGAAGGCAACTTTCTTTCCAGTCCAGATAGACCTTCTCCTAAGGAGAGGGTTTCTAATTCTCAAAGGAGTCTCTGATTTTCTGAGTATTTAAGAAACTATTTTGGAGAATGAATTGAGACAGAAGATTCTAGTTCTCAGTCTTTTTTTTTTAAATATATGTTTTTAGTGTATTTCCATGGATTTATTTTTCCATATATGTTTTCCATGGACCTTTATTTTATTTATTTACATGTGGCGCTGAGAATTGAACCCAGTGCCTCACACGTGCTAGGTAAGTGCTCCACCACTGAGCTACAGCCCTAGCCCCCCCACTGATAGCCATGCTTTTCACAAACATGGGTAAAGAAAAAAATTAACTGTAGCCCATAAATCTTCTAATTTTGGTTGGTCATTTATGTTCTTTATCCATCAAAATAAGGATTTGGGGGCTGGGGCGGTGGCTCGGTGGTAGCGCACTTGCCTGGCATAGGTGAGGCACTGGGTTCAATTCTCAGCACCACATATAAATAAATAAAGGTCTATCAACAGCTAAAAAAGTATTTTAAAAAATAAGGGTTTGGTGAAGTAATTTACTTGAACAAGAATAACTAATTTCCAGTAAGGATGAATATGATTTTTTTCCCCAAGAGAATGCAGGAGATAATAGAAATGTATCATTACAAAGGCTACAAGTCTGACTGGTAACATTTTATGCTTATTGTCACTGCTATAGGTATACACACCATCAGTGGATAAGTTTTTAAGTGCTTGAGTAATTTATTGATAACACGTGTTAATAAATTATACATGTTACTCAAACACTGAATTCATAGAAGATATCTATTTTGCTGCTTTTTCCTCTACATGTTATGCATATAATATTTACAAATATGCCATCATAGCTCTTCCTGGGAAGAAACAAAGTCATGTCAGTGTCTCTTATCTGGAAAGCAGAACATTTTTTTTTTAACGCAGTAATTTTTAAAAACTGTTCTGCAAAAGGAAAGCTCGATTTTGTTCTTTGATAAATAGTTTCATGAACTGTAGGTAATGAACTTTCTAATTGATATTCTTGGTGATTTATATAAAATAATTGGAGTGACACCATGGCCCTGACATCATTTATTCACACATTCACGGGGTGTTTATTTTCTGAGGACTGCTGTGTCCTGGAAGGAGGATGGAACAATAAACAACACAGAAGAGGATAGAAGACCTGCTATAAGGTAGAAGCTCAAAAACGTCATTTCCCTTGTTTTGCTATTGGACGAAATTACCACACCCACAAAAAAGTAAATACATTGTTCAGAGTTGCTAGACTTTAAGTTACAGGGATGCACTGGAAACACTGGTGCATGATTCAAGATTGATTTTTCAGAGAAAGTGTCCATGAGTTTGTACCAAAGAGAAAGGACACAAAAAAAATTGAAGTCTTCCATGGGAATTAGAAAATGTGTGGCTTGTTTCTAAGCCAGGAGCAGGGAGAACATCTCTAAATAAATGCCTCTCTCATCTAACTAAAGAGAAGTAACAGAGAGGCAGCTAGCAAGCTCACTGGGACTTCACTGCTTCCAACCCGTGACCTTCTACAGCGGAGCTGGACACACCTCCCATGTGCTCCCCAGTGACCCAGAAGCCCCGCAACAAGCCATCTGCAGGAAATCTTTACAATACGCATAAGAATATCACTCTAAGGCTTGGGCCAAGAACTTTCTGGGCATCATTATGGAGAACAGGCCAGGCTCAACCTCACTCGATGTTTTATCCAGATTAAAAAAAATTTTTTTTTAATTATCCACAATCAGATCCTATCTTCCTTCCCTTCCTCCCTCCCTGTTTCTCCCCCTCCCTGTCTCCCTCCCTCCTTCCTTTCCTTCCTTCCTTTCCTTACTACATATAAGCTCCTTGGAGACCCAATGAGGCTGTTTTTTTTTTTTTTAATCATAATACCTAGCAGAAAGCCTGGCATATTGATATTTAATAAATACTGAATGAATGAATGAATGAATGAATGAAGTAAATACCTATGAAGAGTCTGTTATGCATAAAGAGTAGTGCTAGGCCCTGGGAGTGGGAAGGGAGGTGATGAAGTGACAGTCTGTGTTAGTGAAAACCAATGCCCCCCTGTTCATCCAAGATTTGATCTGGAAACATGGCCACTTAAAAATTAGAAATGTAAGGTTTGTGGGGGGTTTTTGTTTGTTTGTTTTTGTTTTTGTTTTTAACTGTGAGTTTGTGTAGATGATTGAAACCTTCTAGAGTTTTGCTTCCTTGTTTTTGAAATGGATTAATACTTACCTTTCCTATCCACCAGGGTTGTCATAAGAATCAATTGATTTAATGTGCCGGAACACCTCTGTCAACTAATAAGCTATTTTGGCCTAAAGAGGAGATGATCAAATGAAAACACTAGTAGTTATAAGAATAAAGTGAATATGCCATGAAAGAAGTTCAAACAATATGCCATGCATGTGAATAAATACTGCAAATTCAGTATTACTAGCTTCAAATTTATAGATGAAGTTCAGATGGGATGTGCACTTCTCCTCTTTCATTGAATTTTGTGTCTACTCCAAATTCTGTTTATAAGTGAACATGGAAATAAATTAGCCAAATGTTATCATTGCCATTTTTCTACCATTTCTTGATATCTTTCTAGGTTTAAACTCAGATTCAAAGAAAAAAATATTCTTAAAGGGCTTCAAGTGGGTGTTTGGCCATGAATCAGGAGAGAAGCTTTTGTGTCTATTAAATAGTAAAATGTTCAAATTCTGGAAAACCCTTGCATCTTTGGATCAAAGGGAAAATTAACTAGACTTCTCATTCCAATAAACAGGCAGTTAGTTTCAAATAAATGACAGCTAGAGAGTTGCATTCTGTCTCTCTCTCCACTTAGGACACTGGGTCACAATAAAGATGTCATGTTTCCCCAGGAGAAACATAGCCTGGGAGGAGGACAGGGGAGATTAAGCGTGTCCATCAGTGCGAGCTTAGCGCATTCTCAACGAGTAATATGTTTTTATTCTCTGATGAGTTGTCCTTGTGACCTGGACTGCGGGGCGGGGGGGGGGGGGGGTCCTCCACATGGAATTCCAGATCTCAGCCCCTGTGGATGGGGAGGCTGAGAGGGATAAGACACTCAAGTTTAAAAGACAGCATTCCAAGTGTACCTTTAGGGGATGGGTTCCTGGAAATGACAGCAATAAACTAGCTGAGTCAGCACTTGGTAAGGTGGTTCTAGCATGGTGCCTGGGGTCCCTGACCCGGGAGTGCTCCCTCTGCACACTCTCCCCTTCTTTCTTCAAACTCTCTGAAGTCATGGCATGACCCTGACCACTGTTCCTTTCTGCCACTGTACATTGGATGGTTGGTACTGACCAATTTAATACTTAATGTTTAATAAATATGTGTGTATACATTACAGCATATATATATATATATATATATATATATATATAAAACAGCACTAAACAGTAACATGTTGTTGGTACAATCCAATTCTCAGGCCCTGTATGGTTTTGGTGGCCTTTAGAAAGGGACTCTCTACTCATCAATTGCCTGCCTATCTTTGTCCTCTCTGCCTGGCCATTTCCTAGCAGGTGCCCCCAATTTGGGTAAATTGAGTGCATTTTAATCATTCTGCTTCACATACCTTCTTGGTATGTTAGCAACACTTCCAGAAGATTCCTAGAGAACAGAGATTGCCTATCCAAGGATTCTGTCATTCGTTCATTGCAACCCTTGGCCAATTGTTAATCTTTTTGAGCTTCAGTCTTCTCGCAAGTATAAAAGGCAGGGTAATAACACCTACCTCACAGAGCTATCTTGAGGACTAACTGGTTAATATATCTAAAGCATTCCTGGCACATAGGAGGTGCTATCTGAGGGTTAGATTAAGAAGAAGGAAACAACAGTGAAAGTTCTCAGCAGGCTGAGGATATAGCTCAGTGATAGAGCACATTCTACATCCTTAGCACATGCAAAGCCCTGCACAAAACAAAAACAAAAACAAAAAAATCTTTCATAGGCTGATGATGGTTTTCATGCCTCTGTGCTATTTAACCAGCCATGGAATTACACATACACATCTGTATGTATATGTGTATACGTACACATGCATATATGTCACTGTTCAGTGCTGTTCTATACATATAACATAGATGCTGTAATGTGTACACACATATTTATTAAACATTAAATTGTAATCCCAGAGAAACTCGGCTGTAAGTTATTAAAACTTTAACTAGGGAAGCAACAAACGTTGAGATGTGATCGTATTTGTTTTTTTTTTTTAATTGTAAATTTTTAATTTTTTTTATACATTGTCTTTATTTGATTTCCAACAGAATACATGTATGATGTGAGGAGGAAAAAAAAAGTGTGTCACATTAGATTGGGTAGAGAGAAATGATGGCAGGGGAGGGGAGGGGAAGGGGGGATAGGAAGGGCAGCAGAATAAAATAGACATTATTATTGCTGTATGTACATAGGTGACTGTATGACCAATGTGATTCTGCAACCTGTACAATCAAAAAAATGAGAAATTATACCCCATTTGATTCAAATGTATGAATTGTCAAGATCATTGTAATGTCATGTGTAGCTCTAGAGATGAGTAAATAGAAAGGTCCAAAGTGGCAGCAGCATTGAGGAGTGTGTTGCCTTTTCCCATTTGATGATTGGCATATACTGTTGCTTCCCGTAGAGCTGTAAGGTCTTGTATGACTTTTAAGTATTAGATCCTTGGAGATGTGATCGTATTTGTTCTCCAGGTTTTATCATGAATTATAAACTGTTTCTGACACCAAGTCAGGACCAATTTCCCCTTCTAGGTCTTTTTCATCCGTAGACACCTTTACCATGTGGTTGACTCCTCTGATTAAAGATCAGCAGGGCTAGTGCTCCTGCTCTGAATGGTGCTTTCTCAGCATTTTGTCAGAGGGAGCAAGATGACATGGGAGATAATGATAACAGAAATAGTTATTTCAAATTTTTCAGTGCTTTCTATGACAGATCCTGCTTTATTCGTGCATTATGTCACTTGATTCTAGCAGCCTGATAAGCTAGGGGCTACTATCTCATATATGACCTGAGAAAGCTCCACAATGAGGTAGCAAATATGGCAAGCCGGCTTGGTTCCAGCCCGACTCTCCTGCTGTCCCAAGTCTAGGCTTTCTACGCCGCAACACTGTCCCCTGCCGTACCCGCCACCCCTTGCCCAGCTGACCTTCCTTAGACCAGACTTCATCTGGTTTTTCCCTTCTCTGGAAAGAATACACCCTCCACGAATCATCGTGGACCACCCTGGAGATGCTGTCGTAAGTGCAGGAAGGAGTCTATATTCCCTGCCACACAGCAAAATGCTTAATAAAATCCCCTTTTATATTTCTGCGCACTCCTTCCCCAATTCTGACTTCCCAGCAGCAGCTACTGCGTTCTTCTTTGCCCCAAAGTCCTTTCCATGGTCTGAAGTAATTCAGTTCACTGAAACTTGAATACCTGTCTCAGCAAACCAAGGTCCCAAAGTAAATGGAACCACATTTCTTAGAAGGAAGTAGGATCCCTCAGTTGGTGGTAGGGCGTAGTCTCCTAACCCAAACCACCACATGAAAGTTTCCCTGCCTATGACCCAGAATCCCTTTGCCTACAGGGACTCCAAATAACACGAACAGTATCAAGGCTTTCCATATTGCTCACATCATGGTTAGCATCTTTGAGAACCTACTATGTGCTAACAACCACATTGTGGGTTTTATACATATGATCAGTTATTCTTCAGTAGCTGTGACCTACAAATTCCTAGGACCAGGTGAAATGTGCTAAACTACCAGGTGGGACAGAGTGACAAAGGAACTTAGGGGAGGTAGGGGGAAGGGAACGAGAGCACAATAGTTGGGAATGTGAATCTGAAGCCAGGCTGAGGGGGTTCCGATTCCAGTTCTTTCATTTCCTGCCTATGGGGCCATCAGTAGACTAGCCCACCTCTGCAAGCCTCAGTGTTTTTTTTTCTCACTCAAACTAAGCTCTTCCCAGTCCCTCCCTCATGGAGCTCTGAGGACAATTAAATGAGATGATATTTACTGAGTGGTCAACACATGGCTTGGCATTGAATGTGAAGTGCTCTATATAAGATATTTACCATCAGCAGCAGCAGCAGCTGTAGCTGCCTTATGTAGGTTCTATTGGTAGTTTTTTTCTCTCTGTCTTTTCTTCTATCAACAAACAAACAAGAAAGAAAGAAAGAAAGAAAACAGGGGAAGGGAAAAGGAATAATAATACTTTGCCCTTCCCAAGTAACAAGAAAGGATGATGATGAGCATGAGTCTACCTTGAAGTTGATAAAGAGTATCATTCTCAAGATGCCTGTAGTGGAACAGAGTTAAGGACGGCTCCAGGTTCGTGGGATTCTGAGAGGAAGTTTGCATGTAATTCCTAAGTCAGTTTTCCAGGGAACACAGTTCAAGTAGAGCACATCTCCTCTCCCCAGAGACCAATCCATAACTGTCATTTGACACATTTACAGCCCACTTCCTTCAAACAAAATGCTTATTGAATGTTGTACAATAAACCATCTCCTCGTCTTGAGGTTGAACAACAGTGACCCACAGGTTCCTTCTCCCTTTCAATGAGCTAAACACAGGTTTTTGTTTTTGTGTGTTTTCTTTTTTTCCTCCCCACAGCTTAACCACCCCAGATTCCCACCTCGTTCCCAAAAGATTAACTCTTTCTTCTCAAGGGGGCACAAACTCTTTCTAAGCTGTCAAAAATGTGTAACATCTAAAACTGCAAACCTAATGAGCTAAAACAGACCGAGTTTTCTTCAGAGCCAGCCTCTGCTTCATTCTCTCAAAAAACACTGTGTCTGAACTTTGCATCAGAGCATATAACCCTGACAGCACTTTACTGGGGCAGCTGTGTGTCTGCTCTGCAGGGCCCAGGGCTTAGGATTTACCTAAAGTTCTCAAGGACTTAAGAGCTGGAACCCTGATCTACTCTCCTCAGCCACTTGAATAAGTTCCACCTTGGTGCTTCTTATACCTAAGCCAATCTTGCTGAATTTCTGACTCTGAGATCTTGCTTTGGACACCTGCCTGCTCCTTCCTGCTTGTCTGCTTTAGAGCATTGGTCAGGGAGCCACAAGACACAGCTTAGAGTCCTGATGCAGAGATGTGCTGGCTTTGGTGCATGGGCAAATCATGAGTCTCCATTTCCCTATCTGCAGAATAGGGTCCCTTTGGTTCCCCCAAATGGGTATTGTGAGGACTAAGTTGAGATAATGATTGCAAAAGTTGGTTTTTTAATGCTGGTACACGAAGTAGTCAGGCAGTATCAATTGCAGTCTGTAGTCTTCTCTGATATCTCTAATATCTGACTCCTTAGAGCTTCCATATCCTCCAGATGCTTCTAGTGCAGCTCTTAGCTGACTGACTTCTTGGTTGTTATTTATACCCCGTTAAGTGCACAGCGACTTTGTTTTCGATGCCTGGAAAATGATTTGTGTCAACATTCTGTGTCAATTAAAATAAATGTAATATGTTTCCCAAGCCTTCCATGTACATTTCTACTGGAAAAAAAATCAAATGCAAATGGGACATCTGGTTCTCATGGACAGATGGTCTCTGCATTATTTGCATCTTTGTCAAATAAAGCTGATGTGAAACCTCCTGTAGCACACTCCCCATTGTGCTCTGTTCCTTTGTTAGAGATTAAAGAAAAATGATGGGAAAAAAATAACCAGCATTTGATGAAATTATTTTCTGAAGTCACGGTAATTTGTGTTTTGCCCTGAGTCGAATCACTGGATTGTTCTGAGTAATTCTTTGTGGAGTTCTCCCACGTGGGTGGCACTGTTTTCAATTCTGTGGGAAGTTCAAGAAAATGACAGTGTAGACCCTGCTTAGAAGGGTAACATCATAAGCTCTACCTTTTTATTAAAAGAATGTTTAACTATGCATTGCAAATCTTAAGCCTGGGTTTTCTAACTGGGCTCTGGGTTCCCCAACTCTGTGTCAGATGTTTAATTTAAAATCAATTGTAAGCCATCGCACATTAACCTAACATGCACACCTGTGGCCATGGAAGATCTGTGATGAACAAGCTTTAGTCCTTGCCCTTTAGAAGTTGCAGATGAGTATAGGGAGTATTATTATAATTATTTTTGATTAGTGCAAAGGTCAGTCCTATGAGAAGAAAAATCTGCAAACACGTACATGCACGCAGCAGAGGCGGGGTAGAGTTTATACCAGCTTACAGGTCAGTTTCCTTCTCTAAACTCCCCAGCGCTTTATCTGAACTTCCACGATGGCCCTTTTCCATTTTTGCATCCTACACAAATATTTGTAGAATGAATGAACAATTTCCTTACCTTTTCCAAACACAGGAAACTGCTATCCGTAGCTCAACAGTTACTGCTCAGTATCAGATCCTGCATACTATTAACCGAGCTGCTAGCTGAGTGATAAAGTCCCATACAACCCTGAGAACTCACATCTTTGCAGGACCCTGAGGGGGGCAGAAATTCAATGAAATGAGTAAATTATCAAGGAAAGGAATCAAACCCTAGAATTTTAAACATGGCTTATCTGACTTCACATCATGTGCAGGTCAGATGAAAACTACCTATGATCAAAGGATCTTCCCAAATATTAATCTAAGAGCACCCCTTCCCTCTCTCGGGCCCTGGTCCATCTCCTATACTCCTCAGTTTGTGTCCCCCCCCCATATTTATGCTGGTTTCTATCTCTGATTCTTATCCTTCTCGGGTTTGAAGACCTGCCAATCACTCAGATCTGACCTCTGCTTCCAACTTTACTCTCCGCTTTTTCTACCTCCTTGACATAAGTGTTGCCTATAGCTCCATGTAAAGGACCCCTACAAAGTGACTTCCTCATTAAGAAACTTGTGGCCTGAGTATTGCCCTGGTTTCACCCTAGAGAGGGAAAATGGGATTGAGGTGATTGCTTTCCAGCAATGACATTTCTCTACTGAGGAATTTTTCATAGAATTCTTGAACTTTCTTTGTCTATTTCCCCCAATAGTTAAAGTAGAGGTGATACCTACCCTGGGTGGTTATGGAAATTTAAATTGAATGAAGGTTTATATAAGTGCCTGGGACAAAGATGACACTCAGCCAAGAGCAGGTCTTTCCTCTGTCACCACTTCCAGTTGTGGTCCCAGTTTCTTCCAAGGTCCTGAGGTTTTTTGTGATATTCCTTCTGAGATCAATTAAAAAAGACCTCTTCCTAGGAAATTTCGGGTTTAAAGACCTCTGATGCTTTTTTCCTATTTTTCAAAGGTGGTTTCCTGTTCATTGGTTCATCTCAGGAATACTGTCATATCCTCAAATCCAATGCTTGCCAATGTTCTTTTGCAGCCAGCCTGTTGACACTTGAACACAAATATAGGTATCAATACTAATGATACCAAAATAATCAATCAAGGACAGCAAAAAAAGGTCTCATGATGTGACATCATTTCTGGTGGCATAAAACAGGAATGTTCTGGTTATCTTATTTTAAAGCTGAAGAGTAAGGATTTATACTGCCTTTATCTATTTCTGATTTTTGTCCAAATAAATTGGATCTAAGTGGCTGCTTACCCCTGAGCCTCACCCTATTCCCCTGTTAAAGAGGAACTTGTAATCCTCTTCCCTTTTTGCTGTACTAGCAATGTTGGTGCATCAAGAAAAAAAGAGGAATTTGAGAGATTGCTCAAGAAGACCATGGGTATATTTTGAGACATGGAATCAAAATAATATGCCAAAAGGAGCCCAAGTTTTCAACTGTTTGGTTTTACCCTCTATCCTTAAGAACAATGGCTAAATAAATATCCTAGCACTTGATCCTTAAAGGCAAATGGGACCCTTATTACCCTGTAGATTATTCTATCATCTCTATTAGTCTCCACCTTCATCTCGATCTCAATCTCTGTCTCTACAGAGATGCACAAACTTCCCCCTGGAATTCTGTGCCCCTCTGCAGCAGTTACGTGATGGGTATATGTTTGCCTATGTTGAGGGGAGAAGTTTGCCTCTACTTTTTTTCTACAATTAGAGTTTAGGCAATGCCAATGATTTCCTTATAACAGATATTTTCATATTTGGACATAAATATTTATCTATTTATTTATTTTTAATTTTTTTTAGTATTTCCCTGTGAATTAATCTTTTATTTTATTTGTTTATTTATTTATATATGGTGCTGAGGATCAAACCCAGGGCCTCACACATGCCAGGCAAGCTCTCTACCACTGAACCATGACTCCAGCCCAAGCACTGATTTTAGATCTGGAAGTTAGACCATCACTGACAGGAATGGGGAAGGTCAATTGCTCTTTGATCCAAGAGGTAGAAGAAGGACCTGAAGCTACTGCGCTCTCAAGCAGGAACCTGTAAGTGTCGTGGAGGCTGCTACTCAGGCTTCTCTTCTTCCCTTCCATGTTCTGTTTCATGTTCTAAAATGTAAGGAGAATGAAAAAAAAAAAACCACTAAGGATCAACCTTGACAAGATTTTGCCCTTCTACCATACTCAGAAATCAAATTTGAGCAGAGGAGATGGTGCATACGCTCGCTCTCCATGGATATGGTACACCTTAGCACCAAGGCCAGTCTATAGAGCTAGGCTTCCTGCTTCCTTGTTCTGACCCCTTATTTCCTGTGTGGTATCTTGCCAGATACCAGGGGTGCAAAGACACCCAAAACAGAGCTGCGGCTCCTGAGAACCCAGTCTAGAAAGAAAAGTGGGAAATATAGAGAAATTTGAGACAAATTGTTATAATTTGAATATGGAACGTCCCCCAAAGACTCATGTGTTGAAGGCTTGGGTGCCACACATTAGGAGGTAGGGCCCAGTTGGAGGAAGTAGGTCACTAAGAACATGTCATTTAAAGATATATTTTGTCCCCTGGCCCTTTTCTTCACCCTCTACTTTCTGGCCACTATGAAGTGAGCAGCTTTGCTCCACCACATGCCTTCCACCATGATGTTCTGCCCCACCACAGTCCAGGAACAAAAGACCTGAGTGAGAAAGGACTGAAATCTCTGAAACCATGAGTCGAAATAAATTTTTCCTTCTTTAAGTGGATTTCTGTCAGGCATTTTGTCACAGTGATGGAAAGCTGATTCTGTGTAAATTAAGGAGTGCTGAGCTCTAGACAATGTGCATTCCATCAGAATAAAGGAATCAATTTGAGGATCTCATCTTCCATTATGCTTAGAGTCTAAGCATAAGGGAAACCATCAAACTGGAAAATTTAGCAATAACACAGATGCTGAATCCCAAGAAATAGAAAAAAATTAAAGAAAAGAAATAAAAAAGACCATGCCATTTTTCTGAAACCAAAAAGTGGCCCAGCTAAATTGGTTGTTGTTGATGGTGATTTGTTTGGACTGTTTCCCCTACGGTGTTTGTATATATCCTTTGCATGCTTCTTCTGCATGGACCACACATGGACTTTTGTTCTGGAGCCCCTAATTGATCCAAGGTCCTGCAAATGGGAGGAGACCTGTAGATAACTACCTGCTGCACCCTACAAGGATATGACTGAGCCTCTTCAGCCCCATATCTACTAGGTCTGTACCATCACCAAGTGAGCTAACTGGTCATAGACTCAACTGAGTTTGAGAAATGAAATTTTTGAAAGGAAGCATTACTTTTTCAAGGATCCTTATTAAGAATCTACCTGTGGGAAAGCACTGCAGGACAGGCAAGGTCCACACCATTCTGCCTGCCTTGGAAGGCTCCTAATCCAGATGCTCCAAGTGGATAAAGGCCTTGATGACAATTTGACAGTTGCATTCTTGCTCTTAGGGAGGGAACCAGAGGCTACACCTTGGCTTATCCAAGCCTCAGGATTCAACAGAGCCTATGCATGAGCATCAGACCAGATCTCCTGGACCCAACTCTTTCTAGATTGCATTAAAAAAAATATGCTTGCCCCACCATTGAACCTTAGGGACCACAAAGTGCCCAAAGCCACCAAACAAAGGAAATAGAAAAGTTTGAAGAAACAAATTGTATATATCCACAAACTGGTCATCTTTGGATCAGTTGTTGGCATTTCAAGAACAGTAGAAAAGGGATTAATGATTTAGAGATTGAAGGGGCCTGTATTGAATTGTCTGCAGGGACTGTACCAGGCATCCCCAGTTCCTCCACAGATAGCCCATCATCTCCTGCACACAGCTGGTTGTCATCCAGGTGGAAATCACACTCTGTAACATATTCCTGGGACACACACTGTAGCAACACGGTGTCTAGGGGAAGAACTTTCAACAGGGGTAGCTGGACTCTTTCCTATCCACAATGCCATACAACCTGGTTACAGTACAGTCAGGATATCAACCTGGTACACATTCTAGACTCTTGCATAGTTAGCCCAGTTCACTGCCTTGCCTAACACCACCCCAAAAGCAGGTGGTTTTATTTCCAACCATACATTTCCTATCCCCTCTCTTCTCCCTCCAAATGAATCTCTTCTTTTCCCCAACATGGACCTTTTACTCAAGGCAGGCCTATTTACCCAAAACCTCATCTGCAGCACATTTTGTTTTTAAATTTCTCCCTTGCTAACCCCATGCCTTTTTAGTTTGGCATGGAATTCACCTTCTTTATTTTTTTTTTTTATTTTATTTTATTTTTTATTTTTTATTTTTTTAATTTTTTATTGTTGGCTGTTCAAAACATTACATAGTTCTTGATATATCATATTTCACAATTTGATTCAAGTGGGTTATGAGCTACCATTTTTACCCCATATACAGATTGCAGAATCACATCAGTTACACATCCATTGATTTACATATTGCCATACTAGTGTCTGTTGTATTCTGCTGCCTTTCCTATCCTCTACTATCCCCCCTCCCCTCCCCTCCCCTCCCCTCCCCTCTTCTCTCTCTGCTCCCTCTACTGACATTCGTTTGTCCCCCTTATATTATTTTTCCCCTTCCCCTCACTTCCTCTTGTATGTACTTTTGTATAACTCTGAGGGTCTCCTTCCATTTCCATGCATTTTCCCTTCTCTCTCCCTTTCCCTCCCACCTCTCATCCCTGTTTAATGTTAATCTTCTTCTCATGCTCTTCGACCCTACTCTGTTCTTAGTTACTCTCCTTATATCAAAGAAGACATTTGGCATTTGTTTTTTAGGGATTGGCTAGCTTCACTTAGCATAATCTGCTCTAATGCCATCCATTTCCCTGTAGATTCTATGATTTTGTCATTTTTTAATGCAGAGTAATACTCCATTGTGTATAAATGCCACATTTTTTTTATCCATTCATCCATTGAAGGGCATCTAGGTTGGTTCCACAGTCTAGCTATTGTGAATTGTGCTGCTATGAACATCGATGTAGCAGTGTCCCTGTAGCATGCTCTTTTTAGGTCTTTAGGGAATAGACCGAGAAGGGGAATAGCTGGGTCAAATGGTGGCTCCATTCCCAGCTTTCCAAGAAATCTCCATACTGCTTTCCAAATTGGCTGCACCAATTTGCAGTCCCACCAGCAATGTACAAGTGTACCCTTTTCCCCACATCTTCTCCAGCACTTGTTGTTGTTTGACTTCATAATGGCTGCCAATCTAACTGGAGTGAGATGGTATCTTAGGGTGGTTTTGATTTGCATTTCTCTGACTGCTAGAGATGGTGAGCATTTTTTCATGTACTTGTTGATTGATTGTATGTCCTCCTCTGAGAAGTGTCTGTTCAGGTCCTTGGCCCATTTGTTGATTGGGTTGTTTGTTCTCTTATTGTCTAATTTTTTGAGTTCTTTGTATACTCTGGATATTAGGGCTCTATCTGAAGTGTGAGGAGTAAAGATTTGTTCCCAGGATGTAGGCTCTCTATTTACCTCTCTTATTGTATCTTTTGCTGAGAAAAAACTTTTTAGTTTGAGTAAGTCCCATTTGTTGATTCTAGTTATTAACTTTTGTGCTATGGGTGTCCTATTGAGGAATTTGGAGCCCGACCCCACAGTATGTAGATCGTAGCCAACTTTTTCTTCTATCAGACGGCGTGTCTCTGATTTGATATCAAGCTCCTTGATCCATTTTGAATTCACTTTTGTGCATGGCGAGAGAAAGGGATTCAGTTTCATTTTGTTGCATATGGATTTCCAGTTTTCCCTGCACCATTTGTTGAAGATGCTATCCTTCCTCCATTGCATGCTTTTAGCCCCTTTATCAAATATAAGGTAGTTGTAGTTTTGTGGATTGGTTTCTGTGTCCTCTATTCTGTACCATTGGTCCACCCGCCTGTTTTGGTACCAGTACCATGCTGTTTTTGTTACTATTGCTCTGTAGTATAGTTTGAAGTCTGGTATCGCTATACCGCCTGATTCACACTTCCTGCTTAGCATTGTTTTTGCTATTCTGGGTCTTTTGTTTTTCCATATGAATTTCATGATTGCTTTCTCTATTTCTACAAGAAATGCCGTTGGGATTTTGATTGGCATTGCATTAAACCTATAGAGAACTTTTGGTAATATCGCCATTTTGATGATGTTAGTTCTGCCTATCCATGAACAGGGTATATTTTTCCATCTTCTAAGATCTTCTTCTATTTCTCTCTTTAGGGTTCTGTAGTTTTCATTGTATAAGCAAGTGGCAGGATATAAAATCAACACGCATAAATCAAAGGCATTCCTGTATATCAGCAACAAATCCTCTGAAATGGAAATGAGGACAACCACTCCATTCACAATATCTTCAAAAAAAATAAAATACTTGGGAATAAACCTAACAAAAGAGGTGAAAGAATTCACCTTCTTTAGCAAATCTTTTCCCAAAACCCTGACTTACACTGGATTCAGAATGAGTAAGGAAGGAAAACTGAGCAATGGAGCAGGTGGGATCAGGACTTAGGAACGGGTGAATGGGTTGATGTCTGACTTCTTTGCAGTTTCCCTCTTTGGTCTGAGCACTCATGTGAGACAGTCTCTTTTGCTGCACACACAAGAGAGACTCAAAAAGGCAAAATGACTTAGAGTCACACAACTAGTTAGTAAAGACTAGAATTAGGAATATTTTCAATGATGTCTCTAATTCCATAGGCCACACAAGTATTAGAGAAGATCACCTCCTCACATTCTGCTCCATGTTTTCATTATTTAAATGTTGATGTCCCTGAAAAAATATATCTGGGCTTTCCCCAAAGCTTCTCGGAGCATCTTCTGCCAGTGGTACTTTCTTCTGCTGCATACAGGTGCCTATCCCCATGCCCATCCTCCACCATTCCTGCTTGTACCCTGGAGCACCAAGCTGTGGCTTGAATATTTATTTGTTTGCTGCTGAGGGAACAATGGTTGTCCTGGGTTATGGGGAGGTCCAACACTGGACAGATGAGATTGACAATACATTAGTCACATATACTCACAGCCTGGAGGACGCTGTGTCCTAAGTGGGACTGCGTGAAGGTTGCATTCAGAGATAGCGAACCACCAGAGGTTGGGAGACAGGCTTTGTAGGTGAGGCATCCCTCCTTCCCTTGGGAGAACATGATTAGCTGACTTGAATAGTTTCACTGGCTGGCAGGGACCTGGCATCCGCAACTCAAGGATAAGCAGAAACTGCTCCTGTCCATTTGATAGGAATTGTTGGGTGACAGGAATATTATCTGTAGGAGCAGAATGAAGAGAAGAACCTGCAGTTAGACCATTTGAAGCCCTCCTAGTCTCACCAGATGTCACAGCAGTGCATAAGATTGGGCTTTAATTGTAGACCTTGCACAGAGCCCTACAAGGACCCTTCTGTATTCTCTCAGAGGGGACAATGCCCCTCCTCTTTCCTTCAATTTGCTGAAGGCTTACCAAAGCAGAGCCTTTGATATACACAGTCCTTCCACTTCTGTTTTTTTATTACCCAAAGAATCTCTACTCACAGGAAGATGGCCAAATTCAGATAGAGCTGTATTCACACTCCCTAGGGCCCTTGGACACTGGGAATTTGATTCTAGAAGCCTATCTCTCTGCCTGCCTCATTCTTTTACCAGGATTCTTCTCAGGCAATAGAGGCCACAGAGTCCCTGCCCAGATGTAATAGACTCCAGAAGTGGTCAGGGTTTCAGTTGGCATCCCTGGCCCACTCTTTTTCAGAGCCCGAGGCCACACTGTGCTTATGAATAGGGGAAAGTAACCTAGTTATGCTCTGTAGCTATTTTTGCTCAGGCTGTTCCAGGCATTTCTGGTTGAATGCTGCCACTCACAGCACTCACACAAGATCTGGAAGCTATTTGAAGTTCAAAGGTGCCCACAGACTGCTGCAGAGCACAACTGGAGGCAGCTTCCGGAAGGACAAAGAACATTCGCAAATGCGTCTGTTTAGGGAGTTTGGAGGCTCCTCTGTAGAGTTTCTGGCTGAAAATTCACCAAAGAAAATCCACGGCTTCTACATTTTCTCAGAGCCCAAACCCAGCTGGGTTTGGAACAGGACTATTAGCACAATGTATGAAGTATCCAGAAACGGGTTGTCCAAGGTCAGGAAAGAGGGTCTGATGCTCTCTCAGTGCTAAGCCAGAGAGGGCTTGGCCCTTCTGACAGATCAGGATGCACATAGAATCCCTGGAGGCAGTTGGCCCAGAATTTCTTTTTTGCTCCTTGGAACACACAGCAGATTTCACGTGATGCTTGGATTTGGAATCCTTGGAACAATAACAAAAACGATATAGTAAATTCTGCTTCTTGTGTAGCAAAGCTCCTCCCCTCCCTTTTCTCTTTTATGCTCCATCTCCTCACCACCTCTCACCCTCCTTCCCTCCCGCTTCCTGTCTCCCATCCTCATTCCTCCCTCCCTCATTCCCTTTGATCCCACACATCTTTTGATTCATCCTTTATTGTTGATCCTTCTAGAGTTGAACTTCAGCAGAGGTTGGTCAAGACCTTTTAGAGTCCTACCTCCTTGATGAGGATCTGATGGTACCTTGTGGCTGGGAGTTATGAATGTACCCTTCCTTGGTTCATGAGTTGGAGCCCTGAGCCGTTTCCTTTAGCACCCCTGATGGCCACTAGCCTCCCCTCTGAGAACCTGGGCAGGCTTAAGAATGAGACATGGAGGTAGAAACCACTGGGTGAATGAACTAAGGCAGATTTTAAAGAGAGGGAGGTATGGAGCCTGGGATTTATGATCCTTTGTATTTTTGAGTCTTTGAAGCAGGTACCCGCCCTCTCTGAGCTTCAGAGTTCCATCCCAAAATAATACTGGTCTGAAAGCTCTTCTCCAGTTCCTTAGCTTTTGTTTTCCTTTGTTTGGGCATTGCCACAAAATAACGGGATTTAATCCCCCACCCTCACCCCATATTGAATGTTAATCTCTTTAATGAATGAACAGCTTAGAGTACAAGGGGCCTTGGTAGACTTCCTGAGCAGGAGAGGGAGGAGAGAGAAACTCCTGCTCAGCTCTGACCCTGGTCCTGTGGACCTCTGCCTTCCTCCCAGCCACCCACAGTGTCTGGCTGGCTCCTTGGTGGCCTGTTTCTTACTGACATTCACAACACCCACTGGTCCCAGGGAACGCTGCTGGTCTTCTCTATTCAGAGTATATGTGAAGAAGAAGAAGAAGAAAGAAAAAAAATCTTTCTTTAAGAAGCTCAGAAATAGGCTTAGAGGTTAAGAAGTGAATGTTGACTAAAAGCAAAACCACAGGGAAAAGTAAGGAAATATTCAGATGCATCCAGCTCTGGATCTTGGTGGAGTTTCCAGATTGGATGAGAACTTCAGACTCTCAAGAGACTGACTTGCTCATTCTTATTGGAAGCCAAAAGATGGTGACAGTCCACGAAGCTGGCTCTGGTGGGAACATGACCAGTGCTTAGTAAAAGTGGAGTCATCTGGCAAGGAGCGCTGATGGGTGGGTGTAGGTCAGGCTGGCTCTCCTGCTGACAGTGTCCTTTCTCCACTGACTAGTCCCCCAGACCACAGCTCTGGTCCTGAAGGCCATGGTTCCTGTGTAGGAGACTCATGAAGACTCTCGGCCTTCCTGTTCCACAGACAGTATTCTCTGAGGATGGAAACCCAGATTCAGAATTCAGGGTTGGTGAATATGTTTCCCTGTCTTCAGACTTGCTATTCATCCCAGATCATTCCTGTAGCCCTGGTATGAGCTAGACCTATGTGAGCAGGTCAGTTTTAGCCTTGGCTCTATCTTCACTCCTACAGGGTTACCAAGAGCTGTAGGGAAAAGGGTGGGGCTCAGAGATAATGCTCATTTGGGGGAATAAATTACAATGGCTAGACAAAGCATTGTTGTTTTCTGATGAGGAAAAGGTACATGAGGGACTGGGCATAGTGGTGCACGCCTGTAAACCCGGTGGCTTGGGAGGCCAAGGCCGGAGAATTGCGAGTTCAAAGCCAGCATCAGCAATAACAAGGTGCTAAGCAACTCAGCAAGACCCTGTCTTTAAATAAAATACAAAATAGGGCTGGAGATGTGGTTAAGTACCCCTGGATTCAATCCTCAGTGCAAAAAAAAAAAAAAAAGAGAGAGAGAAAGAAAAAAAAAACGCATGAAGCTAGGGCATAGATGTTACTCCTGATTCACTGGATTATAAAATACACCTTTCAGGTTGGGGGTCCTGCTCAGTGGCAGAACACTTGCCTAGTATACCCACGGCTCTGGGTTCCATCCCAACACTGTGAAGAAGAAGAAAAAAGCCCTCTAGTCTCTTTTTAACATATTTAAATTCCAGATTCTTTGTGGATAATACAACAGTAACCTCTGGTATTCATACCTCTATAGATCTTTATAGATTATACTTTTCATAAATTGTTATACAGGAGATGAATGGACATAGTCTTGTCATTGTGCCTTAGAATCTTAGGAATGGAACAGAACTGTCATCCAATTTCTCTCCTAAATGCTTTATAATAATTATGACTGCTCCCAGGGCTTCTTGGAGTCATGTCAATGAATCCTATTTTTCTTTCACAGGTAGAAAAACAAGGGTAGATTGAAGGATATATAATAACAACCCCCATGAAGAAAGGATGGGTCCTGGGTGGGGAAGGCAAACATTGGGCTCTGAGCTTTGGACTTGCATCCCAGAATCAATGGGTTTTGAGCTTTTACAGTTGTTTTCCTGATTAGGCCTTTGAACTGGCACAACTAGTTTGCTGACTGCCCAAGTCTCTAATGATTGAGTCACGGTAAATATTCTGCTATGATTGACTGTCACTAAAACGGATAAGAAACAGACCTCTCTTGTAACCAGTAGCGCCTCAGTCTGGCTGGGCACAAAATCACAAGCCACTCAAGCAGGAACAAACTTTATTTTTGAAACTGCCGCCAATGCCCCCTACGCTCCCGGGAAAATTGCCGACCGACCCACGCGGCGTTCTCCCAGACCCCAACAGGAAGTCCCACCTCCGGAATTCCCTCCTACCGCACTTCCCCAACCAATGGGAACTCTCCAGGAGTAGCAGGCCAAGGTGAACAGCAGGAATCTAATATCCATAAGAATGCAGATCTTAACATAATCATATCATCTCAATGGCTTGCTGGCGTCACCTTTCAACCAAAAATGCCATGCATCATATTACTTGGCTGTGGCTCTTAGCATCTCCCCCCTTCTGTTTAATTAAGCAACAAGCAATGTGGCTAGGGACCGTGCCTGTTAGGTTTGTCCAATTCAACATATGGTTCTTACCTGTCATCGGATGAACTGACCTCTAGGCGTCAGCCTCCTGTCTTAGGTTGATACCACTGCAATTGGATCATACCCGTCACTGACTACTGGTCCAGCATATAGCCATACTTGTGGATAGGCGTATGCACCAGTGGGGGGATGAGGTTCTTTGCCTCACTTCTGTTGGCCCCCAAATTTGGCCTTGGTGCTGGTGGGGGGGGGGGTGAGGTTCTTTGCCTCACCTCTGTTAGCCCCCAAAATTAGACCATCACTAGTAGAAGGGAGGAGGATACAGAAATGCCATGACACCAAGCCAATTGACGGCTCCTTAGGAAAAACTGCATCACTGGTATCTTTGCATCAGCAAAGATATGCCAGCACTACCATAATTCGTTGCATCAACAGATAGATCACAATGCATATAAGTGATACATAGTCCAGGCAAGTTCTACAAGCAGTTCAATGTGGAGGAATCTATCAATATGTCCATTTCCTCCCAAAATAAATCGACTCCTTGATTGAGCATTACTTGTTGAGTTATTATTCATCGATGCATCAGTTTATACAGTTTGTTGTGATAACTATCGAAGAAACTGTAGTTTGGTTTCATCTTTGTCTTCACCGGCACTGGGATGAAGATAGGAATTTTGACAATGATGCTAAAAAAAAATTATGTAACATTTCAACAGGTACTAAGAAAACAATTTTTTGAACAATTTACATTATCCTGAACAGAATTATTAAATATAATGAAAAGGAAAGGTGAAAGTAAGTAAACAGATCTGTTAACCTGCTTATTTGTACACATATTAAAACAATCCTCAACAGCTGTTTACCCAATTTAAATTAAACCATTTAAAAAAAATTCGGATCCATTTATTCATGAGTGCTCCTCATATATGATATATGGACATACGCACATACAGACATACAACACAAAACAGAAGTGTGCACACATAACATACAACACATAAGACAATAGTAAAGGCCTTGTAGCTTTACACAGGTGAAATCTCCATTGCAATGTTTAAAAACTCCACAGTCAAAAAATAAAAATAAAACTGATCAGAAAAACATTAACCTAGGTCTGTATGAGCTCAAAAATAAAATAGAACTTTATGATGTGGGAAAAAGCAAATAATAAAATAGATATTGAAAAAAGCATCCTGGTTAATCACTGTCGCAGATGTAAGAATAGCCAAGCTGGAGCTCTGGATATCAGCTGTTATGGATTTGAGTCAAATCATCTTCTTTTTTTGTCTGTAGAAATTGTTTTGGTTAGTCTCTCTGGAATCCAAATCGGCTGCTGTTCTCCCTGTGGAAACACACAAACAGAACCCCGACTCCAGACAATCACTGGGTCAGGACCTTTCCATTGTCCTGTTAGAGTATCCTTCCAAAGTACTTTGGGCTTATGTACATCTTTTGGATACAAATGTCTTTCCGCAGCACTAAGCCCTGATGAATCCAAATTTAAAAAGTTTAGAGTAAAAAGGGTTATTTTAAGTTTATCTTTGGGGGATATATACCCCTTTCCAATTCCCTCCTTTTGTTTTAATAAGTACATTTTAATAGTTTGATGAGCTCTTTCAACTATGCCTTGTCCCTGTGGATTGTATGGAATTCCTGTTATGTGAGTAATGCCAAATGATGAGCAAAATTGTTTAAAAGAGGTAGAAGTATAACCAGGACCATTATCTGTTTTTAACTGTTTTGGAACACCCACAGTGGCAAAATTTTGTAAGCAATGAGCTATAACATCTTTAGTTTTTTCTCTGGCATAAAGGGAGCCCATCAAAAATCTGGAAGAAGTATCAACTGTAACATGCAAATATTTTAATTTTCCAAATTCTGGCAAGTGTGTGACGTCCATCTGCCAAATATGGTTAGGTATCAATCCTCTAGGATTGACTCCAAGATTAACTTGTGGTAAAAATGTCACACAATTTTGACATTGTTTTATTATATGTCTGGCTTGTTCTTTAGTTATTTTAAAATGCTTTTGTAAAGTATTAGCATTGACATGGAACCTTTTATGAAAATTTATAGCTTCTTCTATTGTGGAGAAAATATGTATGTCATGTGTAGATTTATCTGCTAATTCATTGCCCAAACTAAGGGCTCCAGGCAATCCTGCATGTGCCCTGATATGTCCTATAAAGAATGGATCTTTTCTGTCCCAGATTAGACTTTGTATAGTGGAAAACAAAGAGAAAATAGTAGAAGAAGGGGAAATCCTACCAGCGTCTTCAAGGGATACTATAGCATTAACTACATACTGACTATCAGAAAATAAATTAAATACAGAATCTTTAAACATCACAAAAGCTTGTAATACTGCATTAAGCTCTACCTTTTGAGCTGATTGTTTGGGTATTAAAAATGTAAAAGTTTGATCAGGGGTAACTACTGCTGCTGTACCATTATTTGACCCATCAGTGAATATATTTGGAGCATTCATGATAGGGGTTTTTCTTGTCATTTTTGGAAAAACTACAGGATGCTTAGACCAAAAAGACAACAAAGGATTAGATGGTAAATGATTATCAAATGAAACATTAGATTTACACATGATTATTGCCCAAGTATTTAACTCATTAGCTAACTCATCAATTTGATCCGTAGTATATGGAGTAATAATTTTATTGGGAGAAATCCCAAACACTCCCTTTGCTGCTCTTATTCCTTTGAGTATTAATTGTCCTACAGCCTCAGGATACCTAGTAAGAATAGTGTTAGGAGAATAAGATAAATGTATCCACAATAATGGACCTTCTTGCCAAAATACTCCTGTAGGAATATTTTTTGTTGGTAGTACAATAAATAATAAAGGCAAACTTATATCAATTGTATCCAAATGCATATTTTCCATATATGTTTCAATGATTTTTAATGCCTTTCTTGCTTCAGGCGTTAACATGCGGGGTGAATTTGGTTCTGATGGACCTTTTAGGATATCAAATAAAGGTCCTAGCTCTCCTGTTGGTATGCCTAGATAAGGCCTTATCCAATTTATGTCTCCCAATAACTTTTGAAAGTCATTAAGTGATTTGAGTTGATCTACTCGTATTTGAATTTTTGGTGGACGGACCATGGTTGAGGATAATAGAACTCCTAAATAATTAATTGGAAGATTTAATTGTACTTTATCTATTGCTATCTCTAGATTATAATTTTTTAATAAGTTTGTAAGTGTGGCATAACATTCTAGCAATGTGTTTTTATCTTTATGTGCCAATAACACATCATCCATATAGTGAAATATTTGTAGTTCAGGATTTTGATTTCTAAGTGGCTGGATTGCTTTGTTAACATAAATTTGACACATAGTTGGACTATTAGCCATCCCTTGAGGGAGTACTTCCCATTCATATCTCTGATCAGGACCTTCATGATTTGGTGCAGGGATAGTAAATGCAAAACGTGGACTATCCTCAGGATGAATTGGAATTGAAAAAAAAAAACAATCTTTAATATCTATAGCTAAAACATACCAGGTTTTTGGTAAAGCAGACAATTGGGGAATCCCTGATTGAGCAGGTCCCATAATAACCATCTCATTATTAATGGCTCTTAAATCTTGCAATAATCTCCATTTACCAGATTTCTTTTTAATGACAAAAATGGGAGTATTATGGGGAGATACGGAAGGTTGTATATGTCCCTCCACTAATTGTTGTTTGACCAGGTCATGGGCTACTTGTATCTTTTCTTTAGTCAGGGGCCACTGAGGAACCCACACTGGTCTTTCTGATTTCCAAGTAATTTTGATTGTCTCAGTGGCCCTTTCTGAAAACCCAATCCATGTCTATTTATTCCTTGATCTATTTGAATTGGTGCTGTCATACCTTGTTCTTGTTCTCTTAATCTTTTTTCTTTCCTAAAGCCTTGTCTAGCCCTAGTAGTGGGCGCGTTAGGATTGATGTTATTTGTTAATGTCAAACCTAATTGATCTAGGACATCTCATCCCCATAAATTTATAGGAAGATGATCTAATACATAGGGCTGTATAGTTCCTTCACATCCTTCAGGATCCTTCCAATCTAATACCATTGCACTTCTATGGGGATTAGTTGCCACTCCTAGGCCTCGAAGCGTTTGAGTGGCTTGTTGTAATGGCCACTGTTTTGGCCATTCTTGACGAGAGATGATGCTAAGGTCAGCCCCTGTGTCTAGTAGTCCATTAAATTCATGTCCTTGAATATTTAGTTTTAGCATTGGGCGAGAATCTAAATTTAAAGACAGCATAGCCCAATCCACACCTGTGGAGCTTAATCCCCTGGAACCTCTTTCTACAGAACGACTGGAAAATTTATCATGCAGGCTGGGTATTATTAATAACTGTGCTATTCTATCTCCTGGTGAAATTACTGATATACCTCTTGGAGAACTAGCTATAATTTTTATTTCACCTTCATAATCGGGATCAATTACCCCAGGACTTATCATAAGTCCTTTTAGTGTCCCTTTTTCTTTTTTTTCTCTTTTTTTATTTGTTATTTTAATTAGTTACACATGACAGTACAATGACCTTGACATATCGTACATTTGAATCAGATGGGATATAATTTCTCATTTTTCTGAGTGTACAGGTTGCAGAATCATATTGCTCATGCAGTCATGTATGTACACACAGTAATAATAACGTCTATTTCATTCTATTATCCTTCCTATCCCCCCATCCCCTCCCCTCCCCTCCCATCACTTCTCTCTACCTAATCTGTACTTTTTTTTTTTTTTGGCATTTTTCTCCCCTGAAAATGCGCCATTCTGCCGCTACTTAATCTAGACAGCTTGCTGATCATTGAAGTCTGTCCCTATTTTGGTCATTTTGCTTCCACAAGTGACTTCTTGGGACTAGATACTCTGGGTCTATGTTAGAAATGAGACACTATCAAATATGGCGACTTTCTGTTACTTGTCCTACTTTGGGCCCTAGGAATGTGGGAAAATGCTAGACATACATATTCACATTTGGATGCTCAGTTTGTAAAATCCCGTTAATGATACCAAGGCTCCTAATTTATATTACAAAATGGAAACTGATTTGAGTAAAGATAATATCCTCAGGAACTAATATGTACGAGAGTGTTAATTGTTAGGAAAAGCGATGCTGGGAACTCTTGAGAGGCAAGGAAACCTCCTAAGCCACATTTCTTTCGTGTTTTTTGCAGCTATTTGAGTAACTTCTTGCCACTGCTGTCCCCCAGCTCATTAAGGGTTTGTTCTTCAAAGATGATGCATCTGGGAACACTGCCCTGCCCCCAAGTGACTCCTCTAGCTGTGTCCTGGCCCAGATGGTCAGAGTGCCACTTTACTACAGTGTGTGGAAATAGCAGGCTATAACTCTATCCTGGTGCGTAATGACGTGCCTGGACTCGTTACTCACCTCAGCTCGTGTTGCTGTGGGGCTATTTTACTATCGTCTCCATTTCAATTTCCTATTTCACACCGTCTGCCACCCCTTCCAGTAAACGTCCTCTCCTGTCCAGCTAAAAATCTCTCTCCTGCTCCTTCTCCACTCCCAGCTCTCAGAGGCAAACAAGAGCCTTTGTAAGTGATTCTCAACTTCATAGTGCTGTACCTGGGCAAGACTGATCTCCCCCAAATGAAGTAGTTGATTTGGCAGTCTCTGGGTTTTGACCTCCTGAATTCCCAGATCTAGTGTTCCTCTCAAGGCACAGACCAAAGGGAGAAAAAGTCAAAGAAATACCTGTCCATGTTGTTCTTTGGAGTGTAGACTTGCCCTCTGTGGTTTTCTTATCATCAGCTGATGTAGATTTTCGTCTACGATTTCACCAAATATTCATACTTTTTCAACCAGGCAAATCACCAAAATTTGAATGACAGAGAGTTCATATTTTCATATGCTTACCCATAGAAATATGCATATATGTAAACTCTAATTCCATTTAAATTAAACAGGCACACACATATGCATACAGTTTCTCCATTCTGTTTGTTAAAATAGACACACACATATAACAGGCGGGTATTTATTTATAAAAAATCTAGTTTGGGGAATTATAAAAGTAAGATGTACTTATTGTAGCAACTCAAAAAAATATAGAAGGGTCTAAAGTCAAATTAATACTCTTAACTTATCTTAACCTTCTCCACTGGCTCCACAGTAGGAGGTAACCATTTAATGGCATGGCACACACAAATTGTTAGTAGGTCTGATGTTTTTGTTAAAAATGTAAACAGACTCTACCGTTATTAGTCTTTAGTTCTATTTTCACTTAATGATGCATCATGAGTATTCTCATTTACATATATGAAGTTTTAAAAATACAAATTTTCCAATTGTTTTAAATTTATACGTTTTAAGACTAAATAGAATATGCAAAATATATTTAAAGGGTAAGGCAATGAATGTACTTATTCAAAAAATTTAAACAATAGAATTGAGCATGTAATAGAAAACATCTTATCTTTCTCCAGATCTCTAGTTTCTTATCAAAAACCACCATATTGAGAGCTTTCTTGTTACTTGTTCCTGAAATTTGGAGTAGGAAATTTGGAATAATTAATATCTCTCAAAAAAAATTCTCTAGCTCCTTCATATTGGTGAAGCCCCACGTGGAAGTCAGACATATCTCCGAGAAAACCAACCAAACACTTCTGAGAGCTCAGGGCTGGAAGAACACATTACTGGTATAAGTCCAGAGAACCATGACCTTTTAGTGATTCACAGATTTAGTTCAAACTGTTGAAAAGATATGAACCATCTTGTCAGAAAAAAATAAGCAAGCGTGCGCTTGAATGAAATTGCAGGAAGCTCACTAATGTCCTGAAGCCCAGCCATGAGATCCAGGTGAGAACACCAGATCTAGTCCAGTCTCCTTCCCCCTCTTACCCTTCATTGTACAGAGAGGAAACTGAGACACAGGTGGGTGCATCTAACAGGCAGTGTGAGGCAGAACTGTGATGGTACAGAAGTCCCCTGACACCTAGTGTTTGGTTTAGACATTAAAACTATGAAGACAGCCTTTGTTTCATCTCACTCCACAAACAGTTAAGAAGTGAGGTTATGGTGACAGCAATCAGTGGTTGCATCCTCCTGCATAATATTCTAAGGGAAAGTCACAAATTGTATAGTGTGCTTATTGGTTAGTGTGTCAGTCAGAGATCTCCAGAGAACCAGAACCAATAGGATATGTGTATTTAGATTTATTTTAAACCATTGGCTCATGTGATTATGGAGGCTGTCAAGTCTAAAGTCTGCAGTGTGGACCAGCAGGTTGGAGTCCCAGGGAATAGGTGATGCTGCAGTTCAAGTCAGAAAGCAGAAGTCCTTCTTACTCAGGGGAGACCAGTCTTTTTTTTTTTTAATTAAGGTTTTCAACTCATTGAAATAGGTCCACTCACATTATGGAGGGCAATCTGATTTACTGGAAGTCCAGAGATTTAAATGTTAATCTCATCCTCCAAAAAACATCTTCACAGAAACATCTGGAATAATGTTTGACTAAATATCTGGGCATTGTGACCCAGCCAAGTTGACACAGAAAATTAACCATCGTAATCAGTCTAATCTGAATCTTCCTGTCAGCTTCTTCAGACTAAGATCACAACCCATTGGAATGGTTTGTACCTGGAAAACCATTTCCTAGAATAAGAAGATGCATTTTTCTTATCCTCTGATGACAAAAACCAGAAATACGTTATTTCCAATGCTAACAACTGACTTACTAATGAACTGTACGCTTGTTGTAGCAAGGTTATCCTGGGATCAGCAATTTTATAGAGATATGACATTAAGTTTAAAGACTTCCTTGGATTCTAGAAACTGTCTAGATTTTTAATGTCTGAAATTTCTGTCCTCCAAGAGTTATACTTTAGATAAACACATATTGGGCACCTACTATCAGCCAGGAACTGTGTTAGTCACTAAGAAAATGTTATGTCAAGAAATTTGTGATCTAACGGGAAGAGGAGACAAGGGAATGAACACTTGCTGCAGTCCTTGCTCTGGAAGAGATTTTCATAGAGAACTTAAGGAAGTACATTCTTAAGGGTGATTCCTACATGACCATTCATTACCTCTTCATATGTATTGCAAACCTTTGGTTTCAAGATAGGCCTGGACCCCTCTGGCTGACTTGCTTTACCTTTCCTTGGCTCACCCCATCCTAAGCTCTCTAACTCCGGAATCCAGTCTCTCCACAGTGGTTCTATCAACATGGTTAATTCAGTGGTTTCCAGGTGCAGTGCAGACTGGGGAATAAGTAGTTTGGGGCCAGAATATAAATGAGTCTGTGGTTCAGATCAGTTGCTTCATCTGGAGAAGGAAGCCAGATTCGTTGATTTGGGTTTCAAGACCACAGCCTCTGGCCTCCACCTAAATAGAAGCCCCTCCTGGGGAGGCCTCTGGGTAGTTGATGGATTTCTGAAAGAAGGGTTCCATTAACAAGGTCACTGTGTTGTACTGTTATGTTAGCAATTATCACAGAGGAAGTTAGTCTAGGATTAGGACCAGATTTTCCAAAGCTGGGCTTGTAAACACCATGGAAGTAGACTTTCCTGTTGGTGATAGAAAGATTGACATTTAACAGCGGCCTTTTGTGCAGAAATGACAGGTCTGATTATTTTGAAGTTTGACCAAGCGTGCGGGTTGATTAGATTATGGTTTAATGGGTGTTACTGTTCCACTAGGCTCTAGCTATCAACAGTGGGACCAAAATTTTTCACTTACGATTCCTTTCTGCTGTGCTAGCCCAAACAATATCTGAGGGAAGGTTCTAGACTGTAACCACTAGGTAAAATTAAAGAGACAGTATAGCATAGACTGTCATGAAAAGCCCAGATCTGTCATCCTAAATCTCCTGGAAGTTCTCTTAGAATCAGTGATGTTCCCGCCCTCCCAGAAGAATTTATGCTCCAGTCCAGAATCTTAAAATCAAGCAACAAGTGTATTCTCTGAAGATTGGGAGTGAGAACATATTATTTTCCCCAAATAAATGGAAATTCATTGAAATTTAATGAACCAAACCTTATTCCATTGAAGGAAGCAATCTCTCTTCATTCCAAACAGGACCTATCTGAACCAGATTAAGATGATAGGAAGCTTAATGTTGTTTGCTTTTGAGCCAACAAAATAAAATGCTGCTGGAAAAACAACTGTAATACTCAGAAGAGAGAAAGAAATGGGAAAGATATTCAATTAGGTTAATCCTCAGAAAATGTTTTGGCCTTACCTTACTAAGTTGTCCTGGACCACAAAGGAAGGGCTAAAATCTGCTAATAAAAAAATAGCTACCAGGGTTGATTTAATTTGGTGAAGCTTTAATGTTATTTATTGCATTAGAAAAGAAATACTAAGATATCACTTTACTTTGAGCTGGCTGATTATAAAATCGGAAAGAAGACATATTCTAGAATAGTGTGGCGATGTGCAAAAATTGGCTATTATTCATCAGTTCTTTCAAAATATTATGGGATAAACTTAAGGATGAATTGGCATAGCGCGAGGCTAAAAGTAGAGCAGAGATCATTTTGAGTCAGTCATGATCCTTGTGCAATAAATATTACTCTTAATAGTATTTTTAAAGTCACTGAAATTCGTAATAATTTCAAACCCCAGTGGACATGCCCTTTTGCAGGGCGATGTAAGCAATAACATGGGCTGCTACTAGTGATCATGTTGCAACAGGGCTCCACAAATGGAAGGCAGCTTATCCTTGAGAAACTTTCATTGCTACAAGAAACAGGAACAGGGGTGAAGCAAAACTGAGAAATGCTGTTAACTTATTCACACTTCAGGCCAGTCATTCTCCAGTGTGTTCATGTGGGTGTGAAGAAGATGGTGCCCCAGAGGACACTTTGGCAAGGTCATGCCAGGGTGATGATGTTAGCGTCATCCTGTGGGTGGGGGAACCTGGGATTCTGCTACCCACCCTACAGTGCACTTAGCATCCCCTAGTGACAAAGAACTAACTGGCCCAAATGCCAATAGTGCAAAGATGAAGAACCTCTGATTTAGGTCTCAGCTCAGGGAGATTTCATCAGCAAAACCAGAACCTCCTGCTCTCTTTCTCAGAACACACCATTACTTTCCTTCAAAGCACTTATCCTCTTTGAATAATGTATTATTTGAGGGTAGGTGCTGTGTCCACTTGGCTTGCAATTTTATCCCTAGTACCTCGCTCAGAGAAGGTCAGTGGATATTTGTTTGAAGGGAAGAAGGAAAAAGACAAAGGAAGCAAGACAAGAAGAAGAGGCCTGGGTTTTCTGAACCTTTCCTTTGTTATTATTTTGCTAATCTAACAATTCACACATTTTTTTCCCCTTATTTCTAGGGCAGGAATGATAATTCATTCCCTGCTTTATGGCTTGGGATTTATGAAGAATAAAAGTGCATCCCTCTGGAATTGAGCATAGAAAGCTGGGAAGTGGAGGTGGAAATGGAGCACAGCATCTGCTGCAGCAATTCATGCAGAGGCAGATTTGGGAGCAAGGAGTACGGGACTTTTGTCACCCTGGAGGAGAAGCAGCAGCAGCAATGAGAGGGTCCAACAGTGAGATGTTCATAGACCTGACTGACCTGCCACCCTGGCTGGGTTGGCCAAGGGCACAGCAAGGCCCTTTCATGGAGTTGAGGCTGCAGTTTAGGCAGGAGAGTAGAAAGCAGGTGCACCTCTCCAAGGAGGAAGAAGAGGTGCAAGGTGTAAATTAGAAAACACCCCTGGACACACTTTAGCTTCAAGAGCAGTGACTAGAACTGTTCTCAGCAGTACACAAGGGAAGGGAAAGGGAGGCTTGGGCAAGGAGGGAGCTCTAAAGGGATGCCTTTAGACGGGATCACCTTGTAACAAGATGGGTACCCAGTGAGACTGTTCCTTGCAAGAGAAGCCATGGGGTGAGAACAGGACAGGGAGCTCAGAACATCTTTCAGTGGGCTCCATCTTCCTGTGGGCTCCATCTAGGGTTGGGTCACATGTCAGGAACTCAGGAGATGGGAGGCAGCTGAGCAGGAAACAAAAAGCCAAAGAACTGGCTAAAAATGACAGCCATGCAGTGTGCTCCATCCCCTGCGACATGCCCACATTTTGCATAAAGTTGTTGACTATTACCCACCCCCACACCCTGCTTTTTTAATACTGGGGATTGAACCCAGGGGCACTTAACCAGGAAGCCACATCTCCAGCCTTTTTAAAAATATATATTTTATTTTGGGACAGGGACTCACTAAGCTGTTTCGGGCCCAAGTTGCTGAGGCTGGCTTTGAATTTACCATCCTCCTGCCTCAGCCTCCCAAGCCACTGGGACTATAGGTGTGTGCCACTGCGCCTGATTTATCACACCATTCTTATGACTAGATTGTGGGTAGAAAAGTAAGAGGGGACAGACTCTCAGATCTGAGTGTGGCACAGCAAAGACCTACCAAAACTGCAGACTTGGGAGAAAAGTCAAAGAAATGAATGAAATTTGGGGGACAGCTTTGCAAGACTTGCTCTCAGGTCTCAACCCTCAGTCTCTAAGGATTTGGGCAGGTAGACTTGCTTTGGAATGAAGGCAATATTGAGAATTTATCTAGTGGGAATACTGATATTCAATTACCTTGTAAACCTTCAGGGACTGCAGATTAAAAAGAAAACTGGATTTGCTTGGTGAAAAGGACCTAAGTGTTTTGGAAGGAATGTATTTAATATGAAAAAAATCTCTTCTTCCTCTCAAACATCAAAATGTCACAAATAGGGAGATATTTGACTTAGTTGAACAGATTGCCATGTATTTATAGACTAGTTCAAGGCAGTTTGAGATGCAGAGCTAAGCAGAACATCACAGTGGTCAAGATGCATTTGTATACAATTGCATGAGTGTATGTGTATGGTATGTGTGTGTATGTGTGTGTGTGTGTGCCAGTGCACAGAAAAGTGGGGGAGTTTGTTCCCCAAACTACTAACATTGCCTATCTCTGTGTGATGATATTTATATTTTGGTGATATTTATATTCTTTTATCCCTTATGTTACTTTAATTTTTATGGTAAGATGTTTTACTATTATAATAAATGGCAATAAAACTGTTTTAGTTTTGAAAAGAGAGGAGTCTTATCTCTATCTATATAAATAATATTATAAAAAAGAAAGTAGTTAAAAATACATATTGTTTTCTTTTTGTGGGAAAAATAGTTTACAATAGGAATAAAATGGGAACAAAAATTTGAAATATAAGGCAAAATAAGAACCATGCCATAAAAGAAATACAAAGAAAGAATCTAGGTACTGGCGGGTAATGTGCCCCCTCTCAAAGAGTCTACATTGGGACCCCCCAAGAGACTTCTTTTAAGACCCCAAAAGCGTAATAGATTAGTCAGTACTTAGAAACAATTATTACAGGAATTACAAGATGCTATACGTACATAATTCATTTAATTTCAAAAGAAGCACACGAGATATATGTTCATCTCTATTTGACAGATGAGTTAACTAAGGTTTAAACAGGATCATTAACTTGGACATCCTGTCCCAGTAGATAGTGGAGCCAGACCTGACTCAGGACCTCCGACATCATAGCTCTGACTCTTACACATGTCTCAGGAGCTCATCCCAAAGGATCCTCAGCGTAGGATAAAGAGGAACTTGGTTTATGACAAACATAAATGATGTAGACGCAGATGGATCATGGTTCAGATAAAGGGTTGTGGGAACACATTCAGTTGGGTGATTGAGGCTTCAATGAAAGAGCCATGTACAAAGCCATAGGCAGCTGTATCATGCCATTCACTAGGAATGGCAGAGCACCCTGGGCAGTCATAGTGGGTGCCTCTCACTGTAGGCGAAAGGGATGCTCGGCTCATCAAAGCACTAACATCTAGATAAGGGGCTGAAAGCAATGAGACTGAGTAACAAAGAGGACTTGTCTGTGGCTCTCAAAACTTAACTGTCATTTGTAGACACAGCTTTTATTTATCTCTTTTGAAGTTCCCTGGGAAGAGGCAAAGGATTATTCAGCATTAATGCATCTTTATTCACAGTCACTGAACACATGCAGAACAAAAATGGTGCTGTCAACACCTCACAGAGCAATGTGAAAGATTCCAACACAGTGCACGTCGCTGTAAACAGACCCTCCAAGCAACGTGGAGTGGACAATGCGTGATGAGATCTCAGAGCCTTCTCTCAACTCCCCGCACGTTTGTCTTCCCATAAAACACGCTCAACCTTTCTCACTTACAATCACAGGAAACTAGGCAGCAAACATCTTAAGATTATCTGGATCCAAAGGGCCCCTAAATATATTTCCTTAATGTTTCATCCTGCGGTAGAGGGAAACTGAGGCCCAAGGTTAAGTAAGCATTTGTGAAGCGTCTCACCAGGATCAGTCCCAACAGGGCCAGCGTGTTCAAACCCACATTGAGCGAAGTGTGTGCTGTGGAAAACCAGGCCTTTGTCCTCCGATTTCCTCTGGCTGGTAGGGAATGTTGTTCTCAAGCTGGGCCTGGCTTTTCCTGAGCCTCTAGGTATTCATCTTATAAAAGGAGCAACATAATAACTTCCTCCAAAGTTTATAATAATAAAAGTAAGTGAATGTATGGGGCTGGGGTTGTGGCTCAGTGGTAGAGTGCTTGCCTAGCATGTGTGAGGCACTGGGTTTGATTCTCAGCACCACATAGAAATTAATAAAATAAAGATCCATTGACAACTAAACAATGTTTTTTAAAAAGTAAGGGAATGTGTATAAGCTTTATAAAGTATAAAATGTAGTAAAATTCACTCAGTTATCCACTAATAAGTTTAACAATGTTCACTGATGGCCAACTCTACCCTCTTCCACTTGGGCTTTGGAGTCCAGCTTAGCTCAAGACTTTTGCTCCAGAAAGTTCCCTTTATTCTGCCTCATTTTTTAAAAAATGAACTTTTTATTTTACAAGATTTGGGTTTGCAGAAAAATCAGCAAGATAATGCACATTTCCCATGCACCCCATACCTGACCTCATCAGTTTTTCTCTTTGTGACCCTTCCCAACAGTGTTCAGACATACAGTAGTGCCACCTACCTAAAACAGAAGGGAAACACCTTTTTCTTTCACCTTCCCCATCAACTACTATTTTATCTTCCACTCCACAGCAAAGCTGCTCAGTTACTTATCTCACTAATGGTCCAGGCATTGGTGGATACAAGGGTCCTCCAGAGGCTCCCTGGAGATGCTGCTGGACACAGAGCATCAGTGATGGAACTAGATGTCCCATGGCCAGCCAGGCCTTGTTTGGCTTAGTTTGTGCCCGTGGCTTCCTTTCACTACTTAAGCTTTACTCATATTTTCTTATAGTGGAGAAAATCTTGGTGCACTAGAAGTTCATTGCTTGGGTCTGGGAAATGTTTAGGAAGTGATATGAAAATATTTGGGAGTTAATTTGATATGAAGAAATGGAAGTCAAGGACTGAGCACAGGGGTGGCACACACCTATCATGCCAGTGGCTCAGGAGGCTGAGGCAGGAGGATTGTGAATTCAAAGTCAGCCTCAGCAAAAGGGAGGTGCTAAGCAACTCAGTGAGACCCTGTCTCTAAATAAAATACAAAATAGGGCTGGGGATGTGGCTCAGTGGTTGAGTGCCCCTGAGTTCAATCCCCCGGAACCAAAAAGAAAAAAAAAGAAAGAAAGAAAGAAATGGAAGTCAAGGATGATTTCCTAGCTTTGGAGCAGGGTGTTTTGTTTAATTCTTTCTTATTTAGAAGGAAGATGGTGAAATCAGATTGGGGTTATGTTGAGACAGAGGTGTCTATGAGACATCAAGTGGGATGCTCAGCTGAAGAAACAGGGTAGAATCTCAAATGAAAAAAAAATCTAAAGAAGCTGAGAAATTGTCTATAAATAATAAAGCAAAGGGTGGGAAATACATCTTCTGAGAGGTGCACCATGGAATTTAATAACCCATATAGAGAGAATCGTTTTATACCATAAAGACAAGGCTTTTTGTTGCTGTTGTTGTTGTCTTTAACATTCAAGTTTCTTTCATTGGGGTAATAACCCAACCAAAAAATAAAGGAAAGCAAATAAAATCAAAGCCCTAAACCACCTTCTCTGCATATTGTCTTTGAAGGAGCTTATCTTGCCTTGTTTTCTTTAGCATGAAATCAGATAATCATTTCCCTCAAGGGAAGGAAGGAGGCATAAAAATTGAATTAAATTCTAGCAAAATAACCTAATATCTTTCCCCTCCACTTATATGTAATCTCAGTTCATCTCAGCTGTGACAGATGCCTCCGATAAGGGAGCCCCACATCTGTGGCTAATTTAAACCAAGTTGTGTTGGGAGTCTCCCTGAGAACTCCCCGGGCCTTTCAAACCTGGCGGTGGGCAAATTGCCAGTGGGCGGCTAGAACTTCCCGGGCCTTTCAGATAAGGAGCCCCTAATGCAACATGGCGGCGGGCAAGTTGCCAGTGGGTGGATAACAAGTTGTTTTGAAAACCTTCTAAGTGGTCCTCCTGTCTTCCGCGCTCGTGGACAGTTCGTGCCCCCCATGAATCTTATGCAGGGCGGACTTGCGTGCACAGTAAGGTGATGACCTGACCTTTACTATGATTGGCCCAGGAGCTTCCTGGTTTAAGATAACTGACTCTCACTTTCTATATAAGCTAGAACCAGCTTGCAGTAAAGTGCTTCATCTTTGTCACTGCTATCTGTGTGTGTGCATTTTAATCTCCGACGACGAACCTTGGCCTTTCAAGTTGTACAACACATCCTCCGTCATGAGCAAACTTTTGTGTTTTTTTTTTTTTAAATCTTGTCTTGTTTGAAGGGAAGCTTTTCCACTTTTGCTATTTTTTTTTTCTTGTGAAAATGGAAGGACGGATGTAGACTTTGAGACAAAAGATCAAGATTTCTCAGCAAAATGAAATTAAACCACTATCTGGGGAACTGAGATCTCTCAAAGACACAGTCATATGAAGTAAAGATCAAAGGAAAACCATGAGACCCCATAATACTTTTCTATTTCAAAGGCGATGCATCACTTGTAATTTTCCTACTCCTAGCTTGGGTGTTAACCTAACTTTTATTTCATCATGGAGTTCCTCCGATGGCTTCTGACATGACCAGTCATGTCTCTGAATCAAAAAGCAATTGAATTGGAACTTCTTATGCAAACTATTTATAGTTCAGTGGCTGGGATGGCTATGTGGGTGTTTATAAACTTTTTCCAAGAGATCAAATTGGAGGGTGGGGGGAGCACAGGGCAGAAATGGTGATGGTTGTTTTATCTCCCTAATTTAGGACAGGAAATTAGAACAAGGAATCAGAAAGAGCACAGGGTAAGGATCTAGGAGACCTAGCTTTTCTGAGAACTTGCTGTGACTTTGCGAAAGTCCTTCCACCTCTCTCAACTTGTCTTGTTGTGTCTAGAGTTCAAAAATCCAAAGTTTGGATTTTTAAGGTAAGGGAGCATGTTGGAATAGCAGCCACAGGGAGCTTTGATGAGCTTTGGTAAGCTGAGAAATTTCAGAAACGGCTATAGTAGCTCAGGTAGATCAACTGAGATGAGGAGAAGAGGAAGGAGGAGGAGGATCACCAGGCTCTGATGGCCACAAGGCTGTGGTGTGATCCAGATAGAGACAACCAAGCCACAGGAACTGCAGTGTGACAGCACCTCAGAAATTCACACACATGGATTCATGAAGCTTCTGCCTGCCTGACTTTGACAGGGGGTACAGAGTCCAACATGGTGTTTGAATAAAGGAAAAAGAATGGTCACAGTGGGAAAAAATACAGGAGTGGGGAAAAACGCAGGAAAGGGAGCTTAAAGAAGAGAAGAGATCACAGAAGAAAAATCTCAAAAAATGATAATGCTATTTGCTATTCTCTTCCATGAGTACCTTCTATCAACTTCTGGACATGCCCTAGCCACTGTCTTCGCCTGCCTGGATTACTTCAGTGAACTCCTAACAGACCCCCTTGCTTTCACTCTTGACCCCTCTGATCCTTTCTGCATGGGCAGCCAGAGCATTTTTCCTAAAACATAAGTCTGGTGACCATGTCACTCTCTTGCTTAAAGTCCTTAACCAGCCTTCCTATTGTTTTTCAGAATAAAGTCCAATTTTTTTTATTTTTTTATTTTTTTTTAGGTTGACATCTGATAGTTTTCTATTCTTATAGCAATAGCTGGTGTATATGTCCGCTCTCCATCATTATAATGAAATACACACTTGGCTCCGGATACTTATGAAGTACAAAGAGGCTTATCTTGGCTCATGGTTCTGGAGGTCCAAGTTCAAGATTGGGCAGGTGCATGGTCTAGGCCTCTGGACAGGCAACACTTCATGGCAGGAGTGTGTGTTGGAGTGAGTGCTCACATCTCAAGCCAGGAGGCAGAGAAAGGCAGAACTCAGGCCAGGTCCCTCAGTCCCTTCCAAGGGCATGCTTGCCAAGGATATAAGGACCTCCCACCATGCCCCACCTCTTAAAGGTATACCCTACTTCCCAATACTGCCACCCTGGGGACTTTTGGGTAACACTCTTTCAAACCATAGCAGTTTAACAGTGTGGATCTTTTGTAAAGGCCAGATAGTAAGTAAATACTTTCTGCTCTGCAGACCAAATTGTCTCTGTGGCAACTACACAACTCTGCCGTCATTGCAACAAAGTAATCATAAACAACATGGAAACGAAAGTATGTGACTATGTTCCAATAAAGCTTGACTTATCAAAACAAGCAGCCCTCAGGGACCTGAACAGACACTTCTCAGAGGAGGACATACAATCAATCAACAAGTACATGAAAAAATGCTCACCATCTCTAGCAGTCAGAGAAATGCAAATCAAAACCACCCTAAGATACCATCTCACTCCAGTTAGATTGGCAGCCATTATGAAGTCAAACAACAACAAGTGCTGGTGAGGATGTGGGGAAAAGGGTACACTTGTATATTGCTGGTGGGACTGCAAATTGGTGCAGCCAATTTGGAAAGCAGTATGGAGATTTCTTGGAAAGCTGGGAAAAGAGCCACCATTTGACCCAGCTATTCTCCTTCTCGGTCTATTCCCTAAAGACCTAAAAAGAGCATGCTACAGGGACACTGCTACATCGATGTTCATGGCAGCACAATTCACAATAGCAAGACTGTGGAACCAGCCTAGATGCCCTTCAATAGATGAATGGATAAAAAAAATGTGGCATTTATACACAATGGAGTATTACTCTGCATTAAAAAATGACAAAATCATAGAATTTACAGGGAAATGGATGGCATTAGAGCAGATTATGCTAAGTGAAGCTAGCCAATCCCTAAAAATCAAATGCCAAATGTCTTCTTTGATATAAGGAGAGTAACTAAGAACAGAGTAGGGACGAAGAGCATGAGAAGAAGATTAACATTAAACAGGGATGAGAGGTGGGAGGGAAAGGGAGAGAGAAGGGAAATTGCATGGAAATGGAAGGAGACCCTCAGAGTTATACAAAAGTACATACAAGAGGAAGTGAGGGGAAAGGGAAAAATAATACAAGGGGGACAAATGAATGTCAGTAGAGGGGGCAGAGAGAGAAGAGGGGAGGGGAGGGGAGGGGAGGGGAGGGGGGATAGTAGAGGATAGGAAAGGCAGCAGAACACAACAGACACTAGTATGGCAATATGTAAATCAATGGATGTGTAACTGATGTAATTCTGCAATCTGTATATGGGGTAAAAATGGGAGCTCATAACCCACTTGAATCAAAGTGTGAAATATGATATATCAAGAACTATGTAATGTTTTGAACAACCAACAATAAAAAATTAAAAAAAAAAAAACAAGCAGCCCTTTGTGGGCCTCAGTTGACTGACCCTGCCAGAGACCACCTCCCTTATCTATTCTCTTTGCCCTCTGTATTCAAAACCCACGTAACTCCCTGTAGTTCCCTAACCCTGTTTTATACCCCCTCAACATCATGCTTTTGCACACACTTCCCTGAAGTCTAGGTCAGCTTCTCCCACCACCCTTGTGATTCCATTTGAATTTTCTGGCCCAACCCCTCCCAACATCATCACATTCTAGTGTAACTTACCGGTTCACCTGTGTTTCTCACAACTTGCCCCACCAAAGACCATTAGGGGAACTGAATCACCTGTTGCTGATTTCTGTAATAACCAGCATCCTAGCCAAGTAGTAGACACTAAAGCCCATTTGTCAGCATAAGCCTAAAATATCCATTGTTCTCATGCCTCACTACAGAATGAAGGCATGGCACCGACTCTGTTGATTATAGGAGAATATAGGCCATATTTTCAATAATTCTAATTCCTAGAAGTCAAGAGTTTCCTATAAAGTCCCAGAAAGGAGAAACAACTTAATTTGGAGCACATTTCAGAAGATGAGAGGGTAGAGGCACCAGCAGTATCATGTGACTTGGAAAGACTCTAAGTGATTCTAAAGGCTGCTTGAAGAGATGCTATGAGGAACATGCAGAGGAAATTGAGCAGATGGTTCTGAAAATTGGACTGAAAAATAAATGAGCCACTAGCACTGTGACAAGGAGAGTCACACCTGCTGTGCCCTTTTCATCTGTAACAGAACATTTTTAGCTGGTAGAGCTGATAGCCGAAGAAATGCCCAGTCAATACTCGGCAAGAGAGTGTAAAAATGCAGACACGTTTCTGATGTGGAGAACGAGGCCTTCACAGGGTTTTTTTATGGAAGGGGATTGTGAATAATTGCCTTTGTGAATGTGAAAATCACCGAGAGATTGCCCCAAGGAGAACAGGGATAGCGAATGTTTCATTGGATGACTTCTGTGTGCCCAGCACAGTATCTCACCACTAATAATCCTCTCAAAGACACATGAAGCATGTTGCAATTTTATGGGTGATAAAAACAAGGCTCAGAGGGCTTAAACAACTTCCGTAGGATCACACAGCTCTGTTCTTTCCAATGCACTAGCAGGTGCAGCACAGCCAGTGTCCAAGGCAGGGGAATCAAAGAATTGAGCTAGTGATGCCTAGCCAACTAAATGGAGAGCATGTATTTGGATTTTTAAAAAGAGAGAGAAGCCAGGAAACTAACAGCTCATACTGGGTGCCTACATTTCTTTCTTTCTTTTCTTTTTTTTTTTAAATCAGCATTCAGTCCCCTCTCTGTTGATACTGCTCCCTAACAGCACTCGAGTTTCCTGGTGGAGAATCATCCACCCCATTTTACATACACTTGTTGGGACTGCAAATGTAGCAGTTTTTTCCTCCCTTTCCTGCATGGAAGTTGAAGGGATCCCTAGAGGCAATTTCTAGCTCATCTTTTCTCAAACCTCCCTGATACATAGCATGGCCAATTGGATTCCATCTCTTAGGTCTTTAAAACTTGAGTGGAGAGACAGGCGCCAAGGAGATGGCTGAGTTCATCTACTACCATTTTCATGGTTGACAGTTCCCATCCTATTTCTAATCCTGTTTCCCAACCTTCCCATTGATTCTTTAACTTCCAATAAACTGCTCAGGGAACCCCCGCTTTGGCCAGTGTTGATTCCCATTGCTATCAATGAAAGGTGTAATCGTTTCCTTGTTAACAAGGAAAAGAACAGAACAAATAATACATAATCAGGTCTAGGATATACAAATATAGCTAGGTTTTAAGAATAACTCAACTATGTAGATTAAAGAGGCCAACTGAGTATCAGACTATATTAATGTAAACAGGCCAATAGTCGAACAAATTTTGGTGCAATTTCTCCATCTCAGGGATAAACTGAGAACCCTATAACCTTGTATGCCAGAAATGTTCAGCTATCAACAAGGGAATAAAATTCAGACTAACATGAAGCTTCTCTCCAGAGATTAAAAAAAAAACTAAACTTAAAAAAACAAAAAAAACAACCTGAGCATTTTGAGGAAAAGCAGTTGTAACTCAGGTATTATTGAGTTGTCATTCAGCCCCAATACTATCTAATCATGAAAACAATAGAAAGACATTTTCAGATAACCACAGGGCATTCCACTCATGCATGCTTCCTGCACAACACAATCCAAGCAATATCTGACTTGGAAGAGCTCGATAACAAGTAAACCAAAGTATGAAAACCAGCATAGAAAAATTAACAAAATATCCATATTCAATTATAGTTATAGGTGTTGTATTTATATAATTGTATATATAATTATTTTACAAACATATAAATTATACATATGGTAAAATTAGAAGGGGAAATAAGAATCTGAGCTCACAAATATTAACACATAGGACTAGTAGAATTTATAGTAACTAATTTGTCAAACAGCAAAAGCTAATTTGTAGGAATAGAGAAGATTTGAGCCAAGAGGATTAACACACTTGGCCAAAGTGAAATATGGCAGCATATGATCAAAAAAAAAATACCTAGTATTTTTCAAGCACACATACAACATGTACTAAACTGGACCACATTCTGAGCCACAATGGCAATCTCAATAAATCTCAAAGGCTTGAAATCATATAGAGGTCATTTTCTGAGCAGATGGTATTAACCTAGAAATCACTTAACATCTACAATCACCACCACAAAAAACAAACAAACAAGAATATTTTAAATGTTTGAAATTTTGTCAGTATACCTAAGTAGTACAGACAAATAAATTATAAATATTATACAGAAATTAAAGAAGTAAAAATGTTAACTATATTCAATATGGTTAAATCTTATAAAATAAAACTGAGTAAAAGAAAAAGACATAAAGAGACTTATTGCAGGATTCCTTACACAAAGAATAAAAAATATAATATATAATATGTCTGTGTGTATATATATTATTTCTGGAAATTGGAGTAGAGTAGTGGTTACTTTCACAGTGGGATTAGTGACTTGGGAGGAGATGAAAAGGTGTCCACTGTTTCCTGTGATTGATGCATATGCTATAACATGAGACTGAAAGCCAAGGTTGGGGAGAGACAAGAAAACTGAAAAAAATTAAGGTAACAAAATCACATATATTAATTTTGACAATCATGTGGACTGGATTATCTTCTTTTACTCAAAATACACACTCTTTCATTGACCTAACAAAACTCCAAACTATACCATTTGCTGCCTTAGAGCAATACAATAAAAACAAAGCAAAACAGATATGCTAATGGGCAGGAAAACACATTGCAGGCAAATACTAAAAATAGGAATAACTTAATATCAAAATAACTCACAAACATTCAGCAAAGTTGACAGTGAAGATGTTGTAGCTTTGAAATATAGGCCATGAATAATATTACCCTACCTCTCCTCCTCTTTCTGGTTATCTCTCTCTCTCTCTTTAATAAAAGAAAACATTTCAAGTATACAAATATAAAATGTACCTATGTTTTCATTAGCCAACGAAGCCAAATCCTAACACAGAGCTATGGCCTGGAGAACGGGTCATGGCCATGTGGACCCCGCCACACCAAGCATGAGCCAGGGCAGTGGCAAGCCAGCATGTATCAACGTGTCACACCCCTGACCAGTCCAGGCTTAATGTGGACACCCACTCCACACAGCCCTCAGCCCCCACCACAACTATCCTTTGACTTCAACCTTCAGCTTTCTAATGGGCAAGGGGAAAACAGAAGTGGGGCAGACCCGAATGAAGATTGCAAGGCTGACCAATAGCACCAGTACTTTTCCAAACCTTGATTTGCATACATTTGGGCCAATAGTGTTGACCCAAGTGCTATAGAATCCCCTGTACGAGTACACTCAAGCAGCAACCCTATTAAGTCCCCTCTCTTCCTGTGAGAGTTCTGCCTTTTGTCTTGTGACTTGAATAAACTCTACTCTTTTGCACATACTCTTCCTCTTCTGTGGATTTCAATCTTTGAATTTGTGAGATAAGAACCCATAACAAAGAAATTGGCAGTGAGCTCCTAGGGTCCGCTGCAACAGCAGGAGGCATAGTTCACCACTAAGAGTTGCAAAATGCCACTCTATGGTGGTGGAGAAGAATTGGTCTTTGCTGGCTGTAAGCCTCAGCCTCAGAGCTGATGCTGAATGGCATCCTCTAGCTGCTAACACTATAATAGGCTTTTTTTTTTTTTTTGGTTGTAGAGGCTGCAGCATAAACAGACCCCACCCACCAACAGAAGCAGAGAATTCCAGTTTCAATAGTTTTAGAAATTAAACAACATGGTTATTTCCATACATTCTTCTCCTCAGTGGTTACTGAACTAAGTTTTCTCACCTTACTACCCTTTCAGTCTTTTTTTGGACCCTTTGGCAATTGGCTGCATTGTGGTTAATTGTGTGAATGATTTTTACTGAAGACTTACTCAATGACAATATTCTTTGATTTTAGATGTTTTACTTATTTACCACTTCCGCCCACCTTTGAAAATGTGGTCATATGGAGGAGATAGTGCTATGCTCTGTAATCTTCATTTCAGGATATTTCACATACCTGAAACCGATTCTCATCTTGAGCAATTACTATCTCAATTTTTTGAGATAGGACTATGCAAACCCAGGGTTGAATACACTCTACCAACCTGATCAAAGTCCCAAGCATTCCCAGATAGAAATTCTGAAGCCAAACCTGCTCCTTAAGAAAGGGGGTTTTCATTGACTTTTTTATTATTATCAATTAAAACACTATAACTAAAGCTACAATGACCTTAAATGCAGCTGGTTTGAATAATTGCTCTTGGTAACCTTTCATCTATATGTTGTTATTTGAAAGCAGAATCTTTGCACTGTGGCATTCTGCCTATTTATCTTCTGTTAGGGTTCTTTGACTCTGTGATCCTCATGCCTCTGAGTCCCGGTGATAACAAATCTTCTCTTCATACCCCTGGTGGAGCTCACTCATCTCTTTGATAACTGTCCCATGATGGATCCTCTTCACATTATCTTAATTTGAGTGTGCCCCTGTTTCCTGCTGGGTCTCTGGAAAAACAAAAGGCAAGTATCACACGGAACATTTATAGTCATTCAGCCATTTCTGCTACTTGTAGGCACACAAATCCTTCAGCCCCTCTTCCTGGGGTTCTCCTATCCTCTCCTAATGATTTTCAGAGAAAGAGATTCAATGGCTTCTCTCAATACGTTAACCTTCTCACTAATAAATCCAGCACTAACTCAGCCTTTGCCAATGAAAGTCTACACTTCATATTCATTGAAAAATCCATTTGTCTTTCCCATTTATGCTCACTACTAAGCTATAGGATGTCAGGGTGAAGAAGGGGCCTCAGATACCATCGAATCAAGAAGTTTCTGTTTATCCCTGACAAACTTTCTCAAGTTCAAAGAAATAAATGGAAAATTTTCTATTGCCTGGGATAGGACCACATGGGTTATTCTGTTGTTTGCACTATATTTGAGTGGACAAAATCTTTCCAAACGCACATAGTCTGTATGAAATTTTGAAATTTGGGGAGCTCACTTACCTAGTTAACCTCCTCTTTTTACCGTAGCTTAGAGAGATTGCAGTTTATCCAAAGTTGTACACATAGTTTGTTGTGGCTTGGAATATAGCACTGATTCCCCATTACATAATTGTCTTCAGATGAAAACTTCCTGCTCCAATATAACTATATTTGGATAAGTATAGGTATTGATATATGTATATATATCAATACCTATACATATAGATAGATAGATAGATAGATAGATTAGAGAGGTAGATGTGGTAAGGGAGAATTATTATAAGAAACTGGTACAAACAATTATGGATGCTAAGTCCCAAGATCTTCATTTGGCACCTGGCAACCCAGCAGGGCCAATGGTAGAGTTCTAGTCTGGCTCTGGAAGCCCCAGAACCAGGAGGACTGAAGGTGCAAATTCAAGTCTGAGTCCAAATCCAAAGGGAGAAGACTGATGTTCTAGCTGAAAGAAGGTCAGGAGGGAAAAGAGTAGTCTCACTTTGTTTTTTTGTTCTTTTAAGGTATACACTAGATTGCATAAGGCCCATGCACATAGGGGTTCTCCTATCTGCTTTTCTCAGTCTAACTATTCAAATATGAATCTCATTCAGAAACACCCTCACAGACTCACCCAGAACAATGTTTAGCCAAACATCTGGCCATCCCAGGGCCCAGTCAAGCGGACACATAAAATTAACTATCAGATTCATATCCATAGAATTTAAGACATTGGACCTATCATCTTGCTAATTTCCCAGTGTGAATAGAATCTATAGGCAACTCCTCTAGATGCTCCCCAAAATCCAGATGCTCAATTAAATGTCTGTTTCCCCCAACTTTGTCACTCCCAGTAAAATTTTTATAAAAAGGCTCATAGACAAAGGAATTATCTGATACATTCTTTCTTCTCTGAATGTAAGGTAGGTGCTGCATTAATGTGACTCCCCAGACCCTCAAGAGATTTTTGCTTTAAGATTAAATGATTTCCAACTTGCCCACTGTTGGGTGTCTTAATTAATCAGAACTCCCTGAAAACTCACATGTTGTCTACTTTGTTATCTAAAACATAATAGAAAATAGGGAATTAAACTGACAGGGATAAAGGGAGGGTATGTGTCCAACCGGACAAAGTGAAATCATTTGAAAATTAAAAACAAAACAAAATATGAATGCTGTAGTCTGGGAGTTGAGGAGGGAAGTTTTATGTAATGCTAGCCAGGTGATGTCATCCTTCTCTGACTGGCCAGGGAGGCCAGGGGAAGGGGGGGATGTGGAGGAGGGAAGGACCCAGACCCCCTCCTTTGCATAAAGCTCAGCTTTATGTGTGTAGAGTGAGGTCATCGAGAACAAAGGGATGTGTCTGAGCCACAGCCAGGGCCATTTCCCTGCAGAGATGATTCTGCAATCCCAAAGAGAGGCCTGCTGTGAGTTTAAACCTCTGTCATTCTTCTGGGCCTTCTCCCTCCCTTGGCCAGACTTCTGTGACCTCCTGAGCCCACCCACAGCAGTGGTGACGCCTTCCAGCCTTCCAACTCATCTGTGTTCAGGAATGGGAGGGTCGGGGCCACTGACACACACCAGTATCCTGCAGCCTATTATTTCCTGCCTATCCTGGCTCTCCTCCAAGACCCAACAGGGCAGGTGGATGAAGTTCACCAGAAAGCTCAGCAGTGGGCCAGTTTTCCAGGAATGCTGCTGCTAACTAGATTCACAAACTAAGCCAACTCCTCACCACCTGAGGCTTGAATGGAGAGGCAGCTGAATGGGGGTGGATGCTTTCTTTCTTCTTTTTTCTTTCCCCAGCTCTGTCTCCACTCTAGATCCTGTGATATTTTTTTCAGCTGCTAAGGATCTGCTAACTCAGATTCCAGGGTTCCGAGCGCTTCCAAGGCCCGTGTAAGGAACACAGGTAATAAATTCATGCTTTCATTTCCAAACCAAAGACCCACAATTGAGGACTGGAAGAGAAGACAGTCTGTGCTATTGTGGAGAATGGGAGTAAGCGAGCAGAGATTCTTGGCTTACTTTAGCAAGAAAAGTCTCAGGGCAATTAGTATTCTGACTGTGGAAGGAGGAGGTGAGAAACAGCAAACAAGATCAGTACTGGGGCTTAAATTTATGCTAGACACATCCTCTATCACTGAGCTACATTCCCAGCCCATTTTAAAATTTTTGAGACAGGATCACATTAAGTCGCCCAGTCTGGCTTTGAACTTGCAACCCTCCTGCCTCAACCTCCCAAGTCACTGAGATTACAGGCCTGTGCCACCGTTCCCTGAAATATTACACCTTTAAAAAGGCAATCTGGAATGATGTAGAGAGCCAGATTAAATTTAGACAATTTATTGCATTTTTTTAAAAATATTTTTTTAGTTGTAGATGAACACAATACCTTTATTTTATGTATTTATTTTTATGTGGTGCTGAGGATCAAACCAAGTGCCTCACATGTCTCACACATGCTAGACAAGCACTGTACCACTGAGCCACAACCCCAGCTCAATTTATTGCATTTGAACGAGATTAGAGATTATAAGTGTCTGTTCTTCCAATATGTTTATGACATTTTTCCCCCAAGTCAAACTATAAATTAATAGGACAAATAACCATGCAAATGCTTCTTATCCACTGCCTCAGCATAAGCAGTTTAAAACAAACACCAAGTCACCCTATACTATATGGTCCATTCAACAGAGCACCCACTGTGCACCTAATCTGTGCCTTCCATTGTGCTGAGACAGAGGATAGGGAGGGGATGCAGAAATAAGTGTAAGTCCCTGCCCTCTTGGGTCTCATATGCAAGCAAGAAACACAGACACACAGCTGGAGAGATTATATAATAATCTATCCCGTTGTGACGGAGCTAGAGGTGGGTGGAAAGGCTCTGCCAATACAGAGTAAGGAGACACAGGAAAAGACACTAGTGCCAGGGGATGACAGTTGCACTCTTTCCAATTCTGGGCAAACAGAACCAGAATGAGATAGTCCTGGCCTACCAGATTTTAAGGTGGTAAGACCTACTAATAAAACTGGCAGCTGGAAGAGTGACTAAATAAAATGACCCATTTGTGGGCCAGAGTCAACATCTATTTTATCTTGAGTTCTCAATGCATGCTAAATAATCACCACCTCCTACTACTGTGTTCTCAGACACACGTAGGTAGGCATTCTCACAGGAGTCCTTAGAAAGTTTTCCAGAGTCAGCCTGGCTGCAGAGGGAGCTAGCTTCAGGCTTCATACAGAGTCCCAAAGACCTGGAAGGAAATTATTTGGGAACAGGATTGCTAGCTAATGTCCTGGCCAGTATAGAAATATCTTAATTTCATTGCTGCCTCCATGGTTAAATAATCCGTCTGTTTCTATGTTTTAGAATCAGTGTGAAGGTACAAAACAAACCACCCCAAACCACTTCCATTCTACCTGCAGATGGGGACAGGGTGTTTTTTTTGTTTTGTTTTGTTTTGTTTTGTTTTGTTTGATTTGTGGTGAATAAACTCTTTTACTACCTCTGAACAAGCTTTAGAAGAAGGCACTGATTTGGCTCTGCATATATAAATTTTCTTCCCCTTGGTGGTGAGGTCTTTGAAGCTTGTGTTTATATTTAAAAGAAAGATTTCACTTCTTAATAAGGCTCTGGACCACACTTTTCTAAATATTAGCATTCATTCTTGAGAGGAAGAGAGTATGTGCTTGTGTGTGCAGGTGCTGTTAAGTGTGCCTTTGAAGCAAAATTTATTTGTTTGGAAACTAAGAAGAAGGAGAAAGCATTTCTAGACATCACACTGGTAAGGATTTATCAACCAGGATCACGGTTCAAGTATTAAAGTCCACCCTTGACTCTCTTGCCAAAGTCCCTTTCTCTCCCCTTAGGTATCATTCTAAGAGGAATTAATGAGATTTAGGAAAATTACTGTAAATTATTGTTCTCTAGCAATTATGCTGTTGTGATTGGAACAGAGATGGGGATGGATCCGGGAAAAGGGTGGAGGATCCCAAAGGAGCAAAGTTATTTGCAATGCAAAGGCTTAATACAGAAGCCAAAGTAGCACTCTCCCAAAGAGCCAAGTAGGATGGGCTCAGGCTGGCTAGAGGAGGGATCGTGCTCCTGAGGAGCTTCTCCTGGAAGGGTTTTGAATTATCTTGTTCTTTTATTTCGTTCTATTAAGACAGTCTTGTTTACGTTTGAAGTTGGTTTCTAGTTTGTAATTCCCCTTTTATTACACCAATATTCTGGTAAATTTTAGACTTCTGGGAAAGATATTGTAGGAGTTAGGGCCTTTCCATTTTCTTTTCTTTATTGATGGAGATGAGATCCTTGTTACAGTAATAGTGTCATCTTAAGAATAGTAGTCCAGGCATTCCTGGTGGGAATAAATCAGGGACCAAAGATCTTTTCCAAAAAGATATGTGTGTGTGTGTGTGTGTGTGTGTGTGTGTGTGTGAGAGAGAGAGAGAGAGAGAGAGAGAGAGAGAGAGAGAGAGCATGTTTAAAGAAAATTCAATATTTGGATATAGAAGAAATTATGAGAAGAAGACAAAAAATCCTATAACACTGCTCCACTTTAGGAGCTGCTACTTTAGTCCAAAAGTTAACGCATACACACAGGACTCCATTGCTCCAACTAGATCATTTCCCTGTCCTGCCTTGCCCCAACTTGCTTTCTCTGTTGTATTCCTATTTTTAAGACTGACACCAACACTCATCCAGCTTCCAACCAGGAACTTGGGTGCCATGTTTGATTTGATTCTCTCTTCTTCGTTTCCTTCTGCCAATAATCAGTCTCAAAACCCCATTGGTTTTATCTCTCCCACTGCTTCTAATATTTTCATTTGATATTTTTACAAACACATTGGGGACACTATAGAATGAGGAAGCCACTGGATTTGGCGAATAGAGAGGCTGTGACTATTTATGAGGATGTAATTTCAGGAGCCACATTACAAAGGGTTGAGTAAAATATTGGTGAGAATGAGAGGATGTGGCTATTATAACTGGTAAATACTATGGAGTGATGTTATTAGTACATGCTCAAATTACAAAGAAAAGAATTAAAGTATGACTTTAGTTACACTGATTGAGATGAATATGAGCAGTTATGGTTTTGATGTGAGGTGTCCCCACAGCTCATGGGTGAGACCCTGCAAGAAAGTTTAGAGGTGAAATGATTGGGTTACAAGAGGCTTAACCTAGTCAGCGCGTTAATCCACTGACAAGGATTAACTGGGTGGTAACTGTGGGCAAGTGGGGAAATGGCTGGTGCAGGTGAGGCCGGGTGCCTAAGCTGCTCTCCTCTGTCACACTCTTCTGCCATGATGTTCTCCTCATCTCAGGCCCCAAGGAATGAAGCTGGCTGTCTATGGACTAAGACCTCTGAAACTATCAGCCCTGAAATACTCTAATATTTCTTGTCAGGTCTTTTTGGTCACAGCAGCCAAAAAACTGACCAAAACATGAGTTTCCCCCTTTCCACTGTTTTATTTCATAATTTATTTTTGCTTTTGGAAAGTACCTTTTAGAGAAGTATCAAAATTACATTTAAGACATACCATCAGCATGAGAAATGACAAGCAGATTTGTAAAAACATGGCGGTGCCGAGGAATGACTGAATTTCAGTGTGAGGGAAGGACAGTAGTGAGAAGTAAAGTTGGAGAAGTGGACTTCTATTGACATCATCTATGTGGGCTCCATCACTAGGCCAAGGTCTACAACATTTTTGATCATGAGTTGTATCATTAAAAACTTTGAGCCCCCCAAATATATGTACACTTACTTATAAATTTTATATAGTATTATGATGGATCCAAATATGAGGTACTAATTATATTAATTTCATATTTAAGGGGAAACCATTAAAAAAAAAAAGAAAAGAAAATGCCAACACAGTAAGCACTCTATATCCACTGGTTCTGTATCTGGGCCTTCAACCAACTGTGAAGTGAAATTATTTGAAAAAAATTTTTACTGAACTAAACATGTATAGACTTTTCTGTTATTACTATTTCCTAAATAACACGGTGTAATAAGCATGTACATTGCAGTAGATATCATAAGTAATAGAGAGGTGATTTAAAATATACAGGAGGATTTGCATAGGTTATATGCAAATACAACACTATTGTATACCCATTTCACACTAGGGACTTGAACATCCATGATTTGGGCATCCAAGGGGGGTCTGGAACCAATCCCCATAGAAGCCAATGGTTGAATGTTTAGTTTTTCCACACTTCAAAGGATTGTCTTGCTTTGCTTTAAGTTTGGTGTCTTTAGGACAGTTTATGAGAGGGAAGGGCACACTTGTGCCATGTTATAGAACTCTACCTACAGTATGGAAGAAGGTTTGGAACAGAATCCTTGGGCTTTAATGTTCATTAAATTCACCAGGATTGCTTTAAAAAATGGAACCACAGTCTTGGAGGACTTCGTGGAATTAAGCAACGATCATCAATAGCTACTAATATTACAAAAAGACAATCAGACATTTAGTGCCCCTAGATGGAAGCACTTGATACTTCACACTAAGTAAATCCTTGCAGAAAACATGAAATCTGAGTCTGATCAAAGCTTTATATTTAATGGATGATAAGGAAATTATTAATTATTATATATCCATGGTCAAATTACATCTAATAAAGTTAATTATTATATCAATTGTTAATATAGGAATTAAAGGGAATGCAAATATGCAAAGGACATGTTATATGACATACATCAGCCAATATCCATATATTCAACTTTCATTCAAAAAATTATAATATAATTTGATAGTGGGGTGATAATAGATATCGATCATATGCTGTATATTTCTTTTTTTGCAGGGGATGCAGGTACCAGGGATTGAATTCAGGGGCACTCAACCACTAAGCCATATCCCCAGTCCTATTTTGTATTTATTTAGAGACCAGGGTCTCACTGAGTTGCTTAATGCCTTGCTTTTGCTGAGGCTAGCTTTGAACTTGCCATCCTCCTGCCGCAGCCTCCAGAGCCACTGGGTTTACAGGCATGTGCCATCATAACTGGCTATATGCTGTATATTTCAAAGAAGCTGGAAAAAGAAATCTTGAATATTTATACCAGAAAAAAATGACAAATTTGAGTAGATATACTGAGTAGTTTGAGTAGATATACTGGCTGACTTGAACATACACAGAGTACATATGTATAGGAACTTCATGTGGTACACATTAATATGCCCAATTTTATGTACAATTGAAAAAAAAAACATTGCTAGACACCATAGGAGGTTTAAACGCTGACTAAATATTTGATATAATAGAAACATTGGTAATTTTAAGGGTATAATATATTAGACTTTTAAAAAGTTTGTCATATAGAGATACACATTGAAATATTTACAGATGAAACAATATCTGAAATTTGCTACAAAGTACTCATAGTTGGGGATACTAGTCAAGTAACATTGCCCACGAATTGATAACTATTAAAGATGAGCAAGAGGTACATGGTAATCTGCTATATTTTAGAGATAGAATATCCTTAACATTCTCCTAATACCAAGCACTTTAAATTCCAAATGCTGGGTTCTGTTTTCTACAAGTCCTGAGACCACAGATCTAAAGTAGAACTCAGAAAACATTTTAACAAGGGCTCTAGGGGAGTCAGAATTAGATGGCTCCTTGATGACCATCTGAGAAAATTGACAATGCAATGATTTGCATGGAAAAAATCCAGTGAAAATGGTGGCGTCCTTCACAGGGAAGGTGCTGATGAGAAAGAGCCACCAACTTTGACGATTGCTTGGAAATAATTGCCCCCAATCTTGATAGTGTTCGTGTATAAAAACCACTCTGTGTAAAATTAAGTGCTACCCCTTCTTTTAAGAGTCCTCTGACACTTGCCTCCTGAACCAAGGCTAATTCCCTGATTAGATAATCATCCTTGTGACTGCTCCTCTGTCCTTTGTCATCACAATGGTAGGAGGGAGGTTGCCAGGCCCTCTCAGGAAGGGAGAGACACCCAGTTTCGACCCATTAAATTGGTATCAGTTCTCACTCCACCCCTTCCAGTAGGAAAGGATCTTATAACCCCGGAAAGAGGAGGGAGCAGAGAGGTGGCCCATCTGTCTCAGTGTTGTCAGGTCCTCACACAGCAAGGCGCACACTCCCCACCCCTTTTTCTTTCCACATCAGAGACCTTAACAACTGCAAAGTGCCCTCAGCCCTGGAGCTGGGATGTGTAAGGAAGGCAGGGCTGGCTGCTGTGTTAAAAAGCAAACAGACCCAAAATGGGAATATCCTGTCCTAACTCCTCTGAACATGGGTCCCTCTCCAGCCATTAGCCTGCAGGTGACCCTCCCCATTAAAATCAGCACAAAACTGCTGCTGCTGGCTGAGCCTCCCTGGGACTCTAAATATGCCTTCTAGGCAGGCACAGCTTTTCCGGTCCTACCAGCAACAGAAATCAGTCTTCCAGAAGAATCTTCTTCTTATCATGGGAGGTTCCAGGGGCTTCAACCTTTCTGGGATCATCAGCTCACCTCAGGGTAGGTAGATGGAGTGGCTGCCTTCTACCCTTGCCCCAACTCACTGTGAATTGCAATGACCTTAAATTAGCTCTCCTGCACAATCCAGGGAAACCTCATTAAATGAATTAGGTAATGAAACAGTAGTTGCCAGAGATGGCACTGTTCATATCCTATTTTATACACAAAGACCTTGAAGCTTAAGGTCTCAATAACTTGTAATAAGGGCACTCAGATCAGGGTCAGAATTAGGATGCAGGTAATTTTCTCTAGATTTTGCACATTCAACCACCTTGGAGATACTTTTATTTGATTGACATAATCAACTTGTCCTGTTCTCCTCCTTGTCCCTGCAGATTACCCACGCCCACCACAACGTGGGCAATGTGCATTTCAATTTGTTCTCATATGCTTCCTTACCCTTTAACTTTTTCCCTGATACTTCCTGAAAGTTCTCCTCCCCAACCCCAGTTTTACCAATTGAAACCTGCCTCAGCTACAAGACCCTGTCCAATATCACAAAGCCTTTCAGGATTCATCCCCCCAACCCCATCCATAGGAAGTACTTCCTCACTCTGCAGCTTCATCTCATTCTGCTGATGTCATTTGTTGCTGTTGTTTTGTCATTCATATTTGTTTTTTTTTCTTCTATTTTTTTTATTGTGGCATTATATGGCCAGGTGAGCACTTGCTTTAAGACTCCTGTTGTTTACTTTTTGTGCCTAGTGATAATTTATTACTTGATTTTCTATTTCCCTCAACATATACAACTGTGCTTTATGTGTAGCAGGGTATTTAAAATATCTGTTGGGTTGGATATATTTGCAATCCTGAAACATACATGATGCGGTTTGCATTTATCAAACTATGAGTAAGTGCATTGGGTGGGGGAGTTAGATGCTGTGCTTCATCCATTCACAATTAAAAACTCCCAGTCCTTAAGTGCCGCAGTCTGGCTGGGCACAATCAGGAGCCACTTGTCAAAAGAAACTAACTTTATTTTTAGAACCACACACGCCAAACAAAACAGCCTCTCAGGAAAAACCCTCAGAGCCTCAACTGCCACCACCGGCTTTCCACAAGCCTCTCTCTCCCACACAAGCTTTTCTCCACCTCCCACAATCCTCCTGCTCTTGAGGCCGATTGGCTGGGTCACGTGGGCGGAGCCAAAAAAGTCCCCCAATGAGCAGCTCCGTGGTCTGAAAGGGCAGGGAAACAGCCCAATGAGCATCACCGCAGAGGAGCCAATCAGCTAGATGTTGCTGGGGCCGCTGTGAGCCAATCATCAGCTGGCAGCTGGAAGTTTGCTGGCAGCTGGAAGTTTGCTGGGGCCCCTTCGGCTGTGGCTCTCAACACTTAAGCAACATTATCACGGATGTCTTTGCTGTGTCTGTATTTACATGGTTGAAAATGAAGTGCTCCTGAGTTTGGAATACCTTGCTTCCACTACTCCACGTTACATAGATGACAAATGAACTAGCAGGCAGAGCTGCCCAGGGAAGTGACTCTGTTTGGATGCTCACTCCCAACCTTCCTTGCCCTTTTGTGATTCCGGATTGGATTGGGTGTGTGAGGAGGGAAAGGGCAGCCCTCTGGGGAGATTAATAATATTGTCTGAAGGATGAAGATCAAAGAACAGCCCTGGCTGTAGACCATGTAGTAACCATAGTAACCGGCAGAGGCTGACTGTTCTCTGTGCTCCCTGGTACCCCTGTAATCTCACACTTTTGCACTTTTTCCTGCGGTCAGCACCCTTCTCAATTACCCTGTCTCCCCCCCACCTCCTAAGTGTCCTCTTGCAAGATTATAAGGCTGCTGTGTGTGTGTATGTGTGTGTGTGTGTAGCCATCAGCCAGCACCAGCCAGAAAATTGTTACAAAATTAATATAAAAATGATTTTTAGTTAGTATGAAAAATTTCAGGGGAAATGTACTTAAATTTTTCTTAAAATATCTGTTTAAATGGCTTATCATAATTGGTCTTCTACATGTAGTGCCTAATTTCCCTGACTAATTTAGAGCTGGGTCATAAACCTCATAGAAGTTCACCTTTTAAATCATCTATTTCATATTATTTGGAATTTTCTTCTAAATAATCTGGTGGTGAATGGGAATTAGGGGTAGGGTAAAATCAAAACCAAGACTGACCATAAATTGATGATTGTTGAAGCCAGAGATGGGTATCAGGGGTTCTTAATGTTATTCTCTCTCATTTTAATATATTTCTCATTTTAATATATTTGAAATATTACTTAGTTCATTTTATTTCTTTATTAAAAAAAACTCTGTTTTATTCCCTCTGCTTTCATTATTATTTCACTTGTGTCTATCTTGATCTCTCAGTGAAACAGGTGTCTACCTGCTTGGTGAATCTCAAGTACCATCCACAGAGCAATCCAAGAATCTTGGGCATGGCCCGGCTGGATGCTCAGACTCCCTTGTAACCACTTAAAAATGTGTCATGGTAGCCAGAGATCCAACTTTGAGGGTTTTATTTTCACTGGGGACTTCAAATACCGCCGCTGGGCCATGAATAGAAACCGGGATGGTGGCTCATTCACAAGAGTCATTGTGTTTGTTCTTTTTTCTTTTTCTGCTTCTTTCTTACCTCTTTTTTTTTTCCTGTATTGGAAAAGCATCTGTTTGTGAGCAATTATCAATTTGGAGATATAAGAACTCTCTGGGGTTAAATATTTCCCAGGCCATCCGTAAACCAAGGTTGTTTGAACTGCGATAAATGACACAGTAAGTTGGCACCCTTGGTTATTCTCTTTTTGGAGAGTTAAACTATATTATTGTTCTGTGAGGAATAAAAGAGCTCAAAACCAAAATTTAAGACCCTGGATGAAGAGGTGACACTCCAGTCATGCTTCACATTTTGTCACCAGCAAGTCAAACAGGACATTTCTGAAATCAAATGAGCAGATGGACTTGCCATTTGATCCCTAGAGTTTTGTCTTGCACACACATCAAGTCCTAAATATTCTGCTCAGTGGGCAATTCTCTGCAATACCAGTCACTGGCAGGGGGCCCCTGGAAACTGCTCTTGGGAACTTCACCAGAGGGGTTGCTTTTCTCTAAAGTTTGTCTTGACTCCACAGACAAGAGACTTCTCAGGGCCAAAGAGAACTTCTGAACTGCCAAGAAAGGCAGGGTAAATAAAAAGAGCTGTTTACAACCTTGGGCAGTGAAGGAAGATAGGCCCAAGAGCCTGGATTTATAACTGTCAATCATTCTCTCATTTTGCTCAGAAAAGACATTTCTTTAATTCACCTGCTCAGTTATTTATCATGCTGTGTGTTTCCTCTTAATTGTCACTCCTTTGATATAAGGAGAGTAACTAAGAACAGAGTAGGGACGAAGAGCATGAGAAGAAGATTAACATTAAACAGAGATGAGAGGTGGGAGGGAAAGGGAGAGAAAAGGGAAATTGCATGGAAATGGAAGGAGACCCTCAGGGTTATACAAAAGAACATACAAGAGGAAATGAGGCAAAGCCTTTATGTTGTAAGGGGACACCCTAGTATTTTTTAACGACCTTAGGCAAAGTGATTGACACTAGATCCTGGAGTCAGATGTTGCTAGTGACGCAACTTGTTCTCCCAGTGGCAGAAAAGCTTCCTGCCACGATTAAGTTAGAACTGTGAAAGTGCTAAAATGTGTTGTCGGCCTTCCTCTGATGCAAGCACTATTATGGTAGAACCTTGTTGCAGAGGAGTGTAGCAACACCTCCAAACACCTCTTTCTCAGGACTAGCCACTCTATACAAAAAAAAAAAAAAAAGCAATGTGTTCTAACTATGCACTGGGCCCTGGAAATATCCAGGATTACAGTACGACTTTCCCAAACTTGGTTTCTCTGGCTCTCCTCCTTCCCCTTTTCCTGGGTTCATACAACAGTATGATCATAACTGATTTATGGCTGGCAGGCTGCCACCGTCTGAACCCTCATCAAGTATCCTCGTTGAGCAAAACAAGAAGCAATCCTTTCTGGATTTGAAACTGAAATGGAAAATCATCTATTTGCTTTTCTCAGTAGGAGGCTGAGATGGAGCTGAAGTGTAATTCTATTGTTTTTGGACATGACCTACATTTCCCAGTGCAAATGCCTGGGAACCTGAGAGCAATGGCTGTCAAAGCCACTGCAACCCAGGAATGGATTAGCCATTTTATGTTAAAATAACACAAACAGCTTCTCAACTCCCTTTTCCAGGTAGTGCCCCTTGAGCTTGCTACTCTTCAAGGTTTCTTGGAGTTTTAGTCATCTTTCTATCACTGAGACCAAAAGATCTGACAAGAACAACACAGAGGAGGAAAAGCTTATTTTGTACTCGTGGCTTCAGGGGTCTCAGTCCATAGACAGCCAACTCTATTGCTCTGGGCATAAGGTGAGGCAGATGATCAAGGCAGAAGGGTGTGGCAGAGGAAAGCAGCTTTCAACAATGCAACAAGAAAACAGAGAGAGCTTTGATCACTGGACCCAAAATATCTACCCCAAAGGCACGCCCCCTGAATCCTGCTTTCTCCAGCCACACACCCTACCTGCCTACAGTTACCACCCAGTAAATCCACTTAAAAGGATTGTGCACTGGTTAGATGAAGACTCTCCTCACCCAATCATTTCACTTGTAAATTTTCTTTCATTGTCTAACAAGGAGACAATGGGGGCTCCTCATATCCAAACCATAACACTTGGCAAAGAGGGAGGGCTCCTCATATCTAAATCCTAACACTTGGCAAAGGGTATTTTTAGGATGTGGCTGTCTTCTAACTAGGTAGATGGGAAATAGTCTCAATTATTATGAATTCATCAATTTACCAATGTGGTACCACAACTATTGCAATATTACCAAAACATACACAAGGCTATGGCCTGTGAAAATTTTGATGGATGTGGAAAAGATGGAAAAATGGATAAGAAGTACTTTGCATTCCTTTTACCTTTATACTCAGGGCTCTTCAAAGGTATTGCTTAGTGAACTATGCTCCTTGTTTTGTTACATTTGTGTTTTCTCCATGATAAAACTGCCCTTATTTTAGATATTGATGCACAACTCGATTCACCACCATAACTTAAAAAAATATATATGTTTGGTACAATCAGAAGAACATAGCTATAGATGTAAGCAATGTCAAGATGGGGTTGAAACATCCTTAATTGTATGGCCAGGGGACATAGAACTCCATGGGAGGACATCCTGTAGGAACCCTCACTGCCTGGGTTAATGAGCCAGTTGCCAGATGGAATGGGAAGAAGGATTTGCAGCCAAAAGAGCTGAATTGGGATGTGAGTCTTATTTCTATCACATGTAAAGCATTTGATCAGAAGAAAACCATTTAAGCTCTCCCAACCTCAGTTTCCTCATGTAAAAATGACAGTAACTTTTCATAGAGTTTCTGGGAGGAATTAGGAAGGTCATGCAAGAGAAAAGGCTCTGTCCACTTTCAAGGACCAGGCAGAGGCTAACCAGCCCTCTGTCACGTAGTCCTGATAGCATCCGGGTTACTTTTGCGAAAAGTAAATTTGGATACGAATATGTGGAACACAGTTTCTGACTGAGAAACCAAAACATCATGAAGTTCATGGATTTAGAGGGTGTGGGTTCCTGCCGGATACGGTCTAATGCATTTTCTCTCTGGATCTGCAATTTCACTCATGACATAAACTGTTGTTTTTCCATCAATGTCCCACCTACACTAATTTTCTCATGGCTCTCATAGTTTGATGTCACACAGACTCACTCAAAGCACCGGTTTGTTGTAATTTAGAATAAATTTTGAGGTAGATGATAAAAGTGCCTAATACCCTAATATACTGAGTACCAGACATCATCATAAGCACTCTTTATTAATTCCATTAATACTACACCCCTATGAGAAATACTATTATTATTCCCATTATGTGGATGAGACTACTGAGGCATAGAGAAACTGGTACAGAGACCACGGTTAATAAGTGGTAAAACTGAATTTTTAAGTCCCCAAGCTTTAGCCACAGTCCCACACTATCGCAGGAAGACAGTATTTGATATGACGAGGAGAAAGATTTTGATTATGATTTTTTTTAATTAATGACTGCCAAATGGTTAGAGATTAAAGTATTTGTGCTCCCATTAGAATTTGGACATTTGGTTCCCGGTAGTAAATATAAGCCTTATGGATATTGGATATTTTTTAATCCCGTTACTTGGACAGATTTTGCAATTGGCAAATCATTTAATGTATTCTGTTATTTTCATCTTACATTGACCCAATGTGATGGAAAGGGTAAAGGCTAACTCACTCCATGATCTTTCATCCTTCTGTCATGGTGTGCCCTCTGGGAGCTTCCTGATTGCTCCTCCTCACCTCCCTTCACCTGGCTAACTCCTCTACCTGCCCTGGTCTTAATCAAGTCACCACCTGCAGAAGCCTTGGATTTCTCCTGAAGTGTGTTCCCACCATGAGGCTGGCTTATCTTCTGAATCTTGAATTTCCTGCACAGAGGCCGAAAATCAATGTGCCAGCCTTGATGGCAATGTAACCTGCGTCCTGAGACAGTGCCCTGTTCAGAGAAGAGAGTGCCTTGATGTTTGTAAAATGCTGCAAACATATGGAGGTTATTCTAAGAAGGCCTGGCTACAGATCACCTATGACTTAGAATTCATTTCCTTACCCTTTTGCATAAGACACCTGACCTTGAGTTGCTCAGCTTCTGTCTGGGACATTAATTCAGAATTAGGTGCTGGAAGTTTACTGTGTACAGGCAGGATCTGCTTAGTGGGTATACGGGTGGGTCCTGGATTTTGAATTTAGGCCGTGCTCTTTACTTGAGGCCTTGATCTCAATTGGTTTCATGAATCTGTGACTCAATTTCTTTATCTGTAAAATGAAGAGAATAATAGTATCCACTTTATTGGATTGTTGTGAAGCCCAGTTGAGACATTTCATGTGAAGCTCAAAGCATGGCGTTTGGAACACAGAGAAAGCTTGATAAATGCTTCTATCTCCAGAGAACATTCCCAAGACTGTATGTTGCTGCTTTCCTTGAAAGGTCAGAGCTAATTACATTTTTCTACTTTCTTTCTCTTTTCTATCTAGAACACTCTGTCCTGGTGCACACCAAATGCTGCCACTGCATCCCCTTTCCCAAAGAGATACTTTAAAAGCAGACATTGTGCCTGGCGCAGGGGCTCACACCTGTAATCCCAGTGGCTCAGGAGGCTGAGGCAGGAGGATGGCAGTTTCAAAGCTAGCCTCAGCAAGTTAGTGGGCCCCTAAGCAACTCAGCAAAACCCTGTCTCTAAATAAAATATAAAAAGGGCTGGGGGTGTGGCTCAGTGGTTAAGCGCCCCTGGGTTCAATTCTTGATACACACACACACACAAAAGCAGACATTGCACACCCCCTGGAATGACAAGTGGTAAAGATGGGAAGTATTAAAAACTGATGAAAAATGTGGTGCATCCCACTCTCTCATAGTGCTGGTAGGAAAGTCTGGCAGTGAGGCTGAATTCATACCTATCCTTTAATCCAGGAATTCCTTGCCTAGGTCTACACTCAATGGCAACACGTACACATACACATCAAGAATCATGCAGAAGAAGTTTTATAAGAGAAATATATCAGTTACCTATTTCTACACAACACATTACCTCTAAACTTAGCAACCCCAAGCAACAATCATTTATTGTCAAACCCATTGCTGTGGCTCAGTAACCTGGGAGTGACCTAGCTGGGTGCAGGGCCACCTTGACTGGTAACTGCAGGAAACACAGTACCTAGGGCACGTATTTGTCAGTTTAATTTCCTCCTTGCAGTACTTGAGATCTGTGTTTTGTTTGTTTGTTTGTTTCTTTCTTTCTGGAGGAAGGGGTCTACAAAGACAAAAGTGTCTAGATTGCATGAAAGTCACTGGCTGGGTAAGCTCTGCCGAGGTTTTGGTCAAGCTGTCAGTGGGAACACAGATGTTGGAGACAACACAGGGGAGGATCCACTCCCTGTCACTCAGGTAGTTGCTGGCAGGCCTCAGTTCTTCTGTGGTTGTTGGCTGGAGGGTTCAATTCCTCATCATGTGGACTCTCCGTAGCTGCCTACCTGTCTTCCTTACATGGCAAACGGCTTCCCCCAGAGCAATTAGAAAGAAAGCAAGAGAGGGAGAGGGAAAGCTAGAGGAAAGCCTCCTTGTCTTTCATAACCTAATTTTGGAAGTGACATCTCATCATTTCTGCCATATTCTATTCCACACAGACAAACTCTGGGGTGGCAAATACCCAAAAGTCAGGCATGCAAATACCCAAAAGTCAGGGATCACTGGGGCTATGCCAGATGCCAGTTACCAAAAGTACTATTTTTGGAAGTTAGGGACTAGAAACTTAACTACTGAATGCCTATCAATAGCAGAAAGGACGAAGGAAAACTATGGTTAATTGTACAAAGGTGTCCCACACAGCAATAGAAATGAACCATTATAACTGGATACAACAATAGGGATGTATCTCATAAATATAAGATTGCAGAGAAGAGGTCAGGCACCAAGAGTGTACACTATGTGATTCCATTTATGCAAAGTTAAAAAAAAAAAAAAGCAACACTACTCCAAGACTCCAAGTGTTAGAGGCCAGAACAGTGTTTCCCGTGGGGAAAGAATGCCCAGAAGCAGATGTAAAGGGAGGTTTTGGGTGCTGGCAATATTTGTTTCTTCATCTGAGTATTAGTTCCACGTGTTTGTGGAAACTCATCAAGCTGTGCGCCTTTCTCTATGTATATTAATACTTTCATAAGAGGTTTTTGAAAGTAGGTGTAAGAACAGCTTTATTTTCTCTCTCTCCTAAAGAGAACTTCTGAGAACAACTTCGTGGCTAAGCACACCCTGGGTGTTGTATATTGAGGTGTGTGCTCCCCGCCCCCACACCCCTGCAATTCACATGTTGAAACCTAACCCCAAGCATGGTGTTATTTGGAGGTAGGGCCTTTGGGATGGGTTTTGGCCACCTCCTAATTGGGATTAGAGACCTCAAAGGAACTCCCCTGCCCTTCACCTGGGGAGGGTGCAGGGAGCAGGCTCTATGAATAAGAAAGCAGGCTTGACACCCCCCCCCCCCCCCCCCCCGCCCAACCTCTAGTAATTGTAGAAATAAATTTCTTGTTCTTTGTAAGCCACCCAGGATATGGTATTTTTGTTATAGCAGCCCCAAAGGACTAAGGGGCGGGTCTGACTCTAACATAAGGTCAATTTCTTAGGCCCAGTGCTAGGCCTCTTTTGGAATGAGATCTTGGTTGAACAAGTCACCTAACGTCCCCGAACGGTAGTGAACTCAAATTCAAAATAAAGTGGGCACTTACTCTCCTGGCCTCAGGGTAGTGTGGGTAGATTCACTAATATTAGGTGCAGTTGAGTCTTTTTATACACAAGATCAAGTACTATAGTCAGTGAATTATGTGAAAGTCAAAAGTAATCAAATTACTCATGAAAATTCCTTAGATAGGCCTTATATCACTGGGATACAGGCCCTGGTAAGCTCAAAAAAGCCAAGAATCAAGAATTTACTACTTTGCCTCTCTGTAGAGTTTTACCATGGTCTTCCTTTCTGTAGAGTGTCAAGGACCAGCTTGAATGACAGGTGTGTGTGTGTGTGGGGGGGGGCAAGGCAGGGGGATTTGTCTCTTTTTTGTTGAGGAAAATTTCCCCATTTAAATACACCTTTTGACAACTCCAGTGCATGTGAAAAGCACTGGAAATTAGAACAAGATTAAGAAATGTAAGTTACTATTCATCTTCAGAACAGATTATTTTGGGCCTCAAAAGTCTGTGGACAAGTCAGAGTTACAGTGACTGATTAAAGCCATTTAATCAAAACAGCTACTGCTTGATGCTTCCTACATACTGGAACAGTAAGTAGAGAAAGAAGATGAAGTTACCGTTAGATACTATTATACCTAGAAATTTTGTAACTTCAGAGTACTTTATAGTTTGAAAAATAATCATTTCTTTATAGCAAACCTTATTTTAAAGATGAGGCTTAACTTCTCAAGATCACTTGGCTAATTTAATAGGAGAATTGGCATTCATGACCAAATCTTCCAAATTTAAAGCCATAATACTTACCAGGAGATCAGGATAACTATCTATCATCTATCTATCTGTTATCTATCTATCTATCTATCTATCTATCTTTCTTTCTTCTTTTCCTCCTCCTCTTAGTCCTTTTTCCTCTTCTCTCTCTCTCTCTCTCTCTCTCTCTCTCTCTCGGGTGGTACAGGAGAAAGAGATAGGTTTGAGGATTTGTGATCTGGCCTCTGACTTGCTGGATTTATTTCTGGTCTCAGCTATCTGCTGTATTCACATGACCCCTGCAAGCACCTTTAAGAAGTGGTGTCAGGGGCAGCACCTCTAAGCAGCTGTGGTTCTCACCTGGACCAGAAATCCATTGCACAGGATAAGGGTAAAAGCTGTTCCTGTGCACTCTATGTGTGGGGCTTAAGGGGAATCCTTCCAAATGACACACTGGTTACTGTTGATCCAAGGTGGAATCAGATGACTTTTTAAATACATTTTTGAATGCTTATGCACACACTTAACATGTGCTTGTCTGTATATAATAGAACCATTTGTAAAGATAGACCTTGCCCAATGAAGATGTATTATGAGATAATTGTGATTATTGTGATTATAAGTCAAGTCTAGTTTATTTCTCTCATGGGAGTTGAAATTCACAATGTATAGGGCTCTTTCTGTGCCTTAGAGCTTTGCACAGGTTTGTATTTTTTAATGTGACTGGAGGTTCCCCAGACAGGGCAAGTCCTTCCCATGGTAGAACCCACTGTCAAGTGGTTTGGAGAAGGGGAGGGGTGGGTCAAATGGAGACTCTCCTCCAGCTCCTCACAGCCAGGACAGATATTGCTATCCCCGGATATGATCCCCTTTTAGTCATTACAATATAAATCTTTCAAAGTATTTCATTGGGGACATGGTAGCTGCCTGAGGCCCCCTGGTGGCCGTAAATGATTCATGAGTTTGTTTTTCAAGCATTTGGAAAGGTAGGAGGTCTAGCTGAAGAAGTAAGATAGTTCATACTCACTTAGACCTGGTGCTTACAGGAGGAGCAGGGTGGAGTCGGGTGACCTACAGAGCAGAAAGTCAAGAACCAAGTATTTTCTGTCAAGAGATAAGAATGGTACATAAACCTGCATGAACTGCTTTCTCATTTTTCATTCTTGATTCACCTAGCATCTCAATTTTGTTCTCCTTGAGCTCCTTTTTGCATGCAAGACATTATATTAGGTATCATGCTGAACTTTTTTAAAAAAAAGGTTACATCATCACACGTCACACACTTCTTGGGAACGTTGGGAGGGAGATAAAATATTTATATCACCAAGATGCTAGAAACTGAAAGGTATCCTAAGGGTGAATGAACAATAGTGTAAAAGCAGCTACTTTCAGATAAAAGGGAGGGCTTCTGGGAAGAGGGGCCCGTGAGCTTGAGTGCTGATGAGAAGCAGGATTTGGATAAACAGGAGGAGGAGAAGATGGCATATCATTATAAAGGAAGGGAAAGAGAAGTGTGGAGACAGGAAAGACAGAGAGGCAAGAAAACCAGAGCGTGAGGCAGGACGGGGAATAGTCTAGCCAAGCTAAGTCCTAGGAGCTTTGGGAGTTAGAATGAGAACAGAAGCTAATACATCTGTTTAGAGCAGATTGGAGAACTTCAGCCTTGCTGAAGAGTTTTCCTCATAAAGCCATGAAGAGCCTTTGACTATCTTTAAACAGAAAAGGTGTGTTCAAAACACAGCCTCCTTGGGGCTGCACTGAGCAGTTTCACTGGCTTGCAGTAGGTTGGGAGGAGTGCTGATCCTCACAGTTACCATCTGACCTCCAAAATCATTAAGGTGTTTCCAGTTACCAAAACTGCCTGAGTACCCAGGAGTAGTGGGGGCAAGAAGACTCCTGCCATATTTAATCAAACTCTTCAGTAGACTACCTTTCAAGGAATGTTCTCTGCTAGGCTTTATTGTTTTATTCTTGTAATTTTAAGGTTTTTATGACCAACTATCTTTCTGCTCTAGTTTGACAACATAAAAGAGGAATATTTCTGGCTAGAGTTAAGGAATAGCTCAATGTCCAAAGAAGAGTCTAGCAGTAACCTTATTTGCCTAATATTGGAACTAAGTACATAAGCAGCCTGAAAAACCTACATAATGCCTGTCTTATGGTCTGTGCTTAAAAACTTGTTTAAAAAGATGTTAAAGCAATAGTTAGTGACTAATTCAACAAAAATGTGACACATTTAACAGAACATTATAAAATTTCTGACCCCAGGCATTGATTTCCTAATTAAAATGGCATAGAAATCCTTTAGAATATAGTAAACATAACTAACACTGTTCTTTAAAAGTAATGAAAAAAATAAAAATAACTCTTCCAATAAAGAAAAAAACCAACTTGTCCTTTTGAGAGAAACACAATTAATTGATACTTTGCAAATGAGCCAAAGGAAAATGGACAATTTGGGACCACAGTAAAAATAACTAAAACAAATAATCATTTAAGAAGATTCAGCAGCAATGAGTATTTATTATTTTGAATGAAATATACATTAAACTTTTATATAAAAATCATTAAAAGTGCTATATTGGATTATTTTAATATTAATTTAACCCCCCCATGTCATCTATTACCTATACCTTTCATGTTCACTTCTGAGACAACATTAAAATCACCTTAAGTTGTCTAATGTTAAAATATATATAAAAAAATATTAGTTTATTCTTCATGATAAAGTACCACCAGTGATGAGTTACTGAAAATGAAAGATAAACACAGATGTCAGAGAATCAACTTACTGGGGAAAAAAAAAGTGACAGAATTTCATAGATGCATGTGAAGTCCAAGGTAATGCAGCAGACCTTCAGCAGAACCTGTTTCTAATACAGACTTCTTAAGAAGGAGTGCAGGGTATTTCTTTTGGAGGCAGATGTCTGGTGTGCTAGGACCACGTTATTTTCTCATCACTTCTTGGCTGCTTTCCAAGGTGAACCAAATGTTACCTAATGCTGTGCCATCTCCCACCACCCCAGAAAGGTTTGTTGCAGGTTTGTGTTGGGGGCGGGGGATGTGATTCTTCGGTCTTAGAAATAGCCCTTAGGATTAAGGTTGTCATTAAAGAAGAGAGTCACTAAGAAGGCATTGAAGAAGACAGGTGACTCCTCACAAAGGAGGAATCCACTTCCCCCCACCTTCAATCCCCACTCCCTGTTTTTTTTTCTAGTCTGCTCCCAAGCCACTCCCATTCCATCACTGGTTCTGGATGAATTAAGTTAGAGCAGGGCTTTGGGGGCCACAGAGCCATCCTTTGGTCTCATTCAGTCTCAAGCAAACAAGCTTCTCTGATTGGCCACGAGAGCCGTCTGGCTTTCGCGTCTCTTTGCTTTCTTGCTTCTCTGTCTCACCTTCCAACACAAGGCGCTGGAGGCTAATAAAAAAAGTCCAGATGACAGGAGGACCAGGCCAAAGATGGAGATGATGGAGCCGTGGGAATTGAAGCTGTAAGCCACGCCGGTGACCACGACCCCGGCGATGAAGACCACCAGGGCAAAGGGAATGATGCAGCGATAGCAGGAGAGCTCCGCACCCCCGGTGGCGGCCAGCAGCTGGACCTCAGTGACCAGCGGGGTCGTGTTGATCACCACCTCGCTCTTCGAGCTTTTCTCCGATGTCACTGGCATGGGAGACTTGGGGGCTCCCAGGCTCTCCTTCACAGGCTCTTCATTCATGTTTACCATTGCTGCTTTCTAGCGGGGTTCAGAGGCTGTATCTGGTCTCAGCAGGGTGGAAACTGTGGAGATGGAAACAGGAGATGTCAGCTAAGCAAGAAGAACTGAAAAAGAACTGCAAACGCACCTCCTCTGCAGGAGTCTCGGATGCATGTGAAAATCAACTATTTTTTTTTCTCCTTTTTTGCATTGAGCAAAAAAGCAAGATAAACATAAAAGGGAAGATTTTTTAAAAAGCAGGAAGCACTTTACAGTGTTTAATATTCCCTGGTGGTCCACAAATGTTTTCTATTTTAATAAGCTTTTCCTCTTTGTCTATTGCTTTTCTTTTCTCTAAACACAGAGGAGCCTGGATCCTAATTCACAGACATCCTCATTCAAGAGGAGACAACATTATAAACCGTTAGTTCCACAGCTCAGAGCAACTTAAGCTCTGCCAATTTTGCAGGGTATAACAGGCATTCTTTCCAAACTGTCACCCATTCACTGCTCGTGAAATCAGTGTCAAGACAAGTGGCCAGCGTACAGATGATGCTCTTCCCAAACTACTGACTGCCAGTGAGTCTTTACTGCGTTCCTGTTAAACACAGTACAGCATGTGCCTGGGACACCCCACCCCACTGCAGATGGGCAGTTCAGCAAAAAGTTTGGGAACAACGTGGCAAGGATTTGAGTTCAGAAATGTGGCAATACTCTCCTTCCATTTGAAATGAAAAAAAAAAAAAGCAAGAAATAATTCAACAAATTCATGGAGTATAATTTTGGGTTTTCTCATGTTCATAGATCAAAATCAACTGTCAGAGCAATTTCCTACCAACCTCAACCAGGAATTTTGCTATTATGTATACGAAGACCTTCTTAAACAAATAAGCATGCCAAGTAGTCAGCAAAATTTGACAAATTCTTTTTTTTTTTCCTTTCTCCAATCCTTTGGGTATAAAATTTGCCCCATTCTAAATATTTTTGAACTGGAAATTCCAGGACAAAACTTGAGACCCTTGTTCAAAAGCATTTAATGGAAATGCTTCTATGAGGAATCACTGAGAAACCTCATCTGCTGCTTGGGCATGCTAAGGGAATTCGCTGTCTTGGATCTCCAGGGCCTGAACAATTGTAGTTACTGAAAGAATTTACGGGAAGAAACTTGAGATGACATTCCTCCTTTAAATATATTAAGCATCATTTGAAAATAAAATGCAAGCCCAAATAAAACCTCACTGGTTCCTTGTAGCCCTAGGTGGTCAAAATATCAATTCCTAAGCAATGAAACGAATTATTAAGGCTGCCTACTTCCACATAAATTTTAATCACCAAATTAATCACTGCTCTTCAATGATACCCTAAGATCTGGCGAGGTCAGTTAAAGGATATTTGACACTCTGAAAATAAAGAACAAAAAAGAAGTCTTCCCACAGCGGAGACTGCGCTAACCCGAAAATGAAACTCTGTCCCCAAAACTATTCACACCTACCTCAGAGAGAGACAATCCATTACCAGGGAAATCACTCGACTTAGAAGGAAAGAATCAAGACTCTTTGCAACTGTTGAGCGCGCCTTTGTAAAACTTCTGGGAAACAGGCTGTTAAGGCAGGGCTGTCAATCAAATGAGAGGTCTGGATCTCTTCTGGGGAAAAGAAAAAGACAGAAACGTACTTTGCTGTTGGTTTGGTCTTGAAGCCTGGAACTCTTCTTTCAAGCTACCTCTGCTTCTAAGTGCTGTTTCCCTCCCTCTTTTTATTCCCTCCCCCTCCAGTCTGCCCCTCCCTATGCCCTCCCTATTTTTTTTTCCTTCCATCTTTTCCTTGCCAGCAGATTCCGAGTTTTGGCTTCCCCAACTCTGCTCAGTGACATGATAAGTCAGGATCATTTCTAGAGTCCCCAGAGACAGGAGTCAGCTTTTACTTTTATTTCTCTTGCAGCGTTTACTAAGCAGGCTGCTTTGAATTACTCATTTTTTCCCCAGTTAACCTCCAGCCCATCAGGCATTTTCATAAGAGAATCCCAGAGTCAGCCTTGCAGATCCAGCTGAGGGGACAGAGTCAGGGGACAGACGCACCGCGCCAGGGAGGCAGACACAGCTGTGAAGTCACCAGCAACTGAGTTCAGCCTCTATGCCAGCAAGAGTCTGTGTTCTTAGGTCTTGCCAGTACTCTTGAATTATATGTGTGTGATGGTCATCTGAAGCTTAATCCTCACTCCCTTAGTGTGATGTTAATTCATTGAGGAAGGAGGGCGGAAATTACTGATGTGTGTGGCTAAGGGGGAAACCATCATCTTGATTGAAACAGGATTGCTTACTTCTTAGGGTAGAAGTAGCATTTTGGCATGCTAAAATCATCATTAGCAGGAGCATCCACATTGCCACTATTTACAGAACAACTATTAGGGGTATGGCATAATATTAAGGAATGTCACACATTAATATCAGTTCTCATTAGTTTATAAATGAGGAAATGAAGGATCCGAGAGGTTAAGTAAACTGACCAAGGTCACACAGGCAGAAAGAAACCCTTAGTTTCTAATGGGTAGATAAATCACCTGGCAGGGGTGCTTGTTTGTAGATTTTGAATCACAAAAGTCTGTCACAAGCCCCTCACCTATGCTTATGTCTAGGCCTGCTTTAAGGAGCAAGGTAATTTAACATTCAAACATATATGACTTGACACATTATATTCTCAAACAATAAAGTCAAAAGTCTATTTCCAGGCTGGGGTGTAGCTCAGTGGTGGAGCACTTGCCTACCATGAGCAAGGACCTGGGGTCAATGCCCAGCACCCCCGTGCATGCATGCACACACACACACACACACACACACACACACACTTCCCATCATCAAAAAGTCGCTTACAGGTTTATGCTTCCTTACAGACAAGCTATGTGATATTTTAAAGTATATGAAATACATAAAGCCCTAGATCTCCCATGCTTCTATAGCTCAGAGTTACCTGTCCCCCATTTAAAAAATCTGTACAAGTATTACTGACTCCTTTAAATTAATACAGTGAATCTGCAAATCCCCATTAACTCCTGGCAGAGATTTGCTTTCCTCCTTCCTGTGGGATTGTTAGACTTCTCTAGCAGCAGGCAGAGGGTCTGGGTCCTTTCCAGATCTCACCTGTTCTAAGGTACCCTGCTTTTTCCAGCCTCCTCTAGAAAGAAAATCTTGATGCTATTGTCACAGAGGAAACAGAAGCCCCTCCTCCTTTTTTTTTTTTTCTAGAATGGAGGCCATAGAGAGACTTTTTCACTTCCAAAAAAAAAAAAAAGTTAAAAACTTCTTGAGACTTGGTTGAGTGGGGGAGCCCACACACAAAGGGCTACAGATACCTGGAGGCCACCTGGAGACCCCGGCCACAACATCCTCAGTTTTAAATAAAGATGGACCTAAAGAAACAAGTACTATGCACAGGGGGAGTTGTCACTTGGTGATGGAGATCAGGGATATGTAGAACCAGGGTATTTCAGAACTTGCCTAAGTTGTCCCAGGAAATGGTGAAGTGGGGCACCTGGTTACATTAACTGGAGGTTTCTAACAGAGCAGCGATCTTCCCCACCTGAGAGCTGCCACCTTAGAGGGCAATTCCTGTCTATTGCTTGGTGCAAGTCATTCTCTCTCTCTCTCTCTCTCTCTCTCTCTCTCTCTCTCTCTCACACACACACACACACACACATACACACACACTCACACACATACACACAATGCAAAAGCACAGAAACTCCAAGGAAACTCTGGGTACCACTTTATCCTATTGAAGATCATGTTTCCCTGTTACCAAGCCAAAGGTCCATGCTCTGAATTTCTAGAGAGGCCAGCAGCACCTTTTCTCAGCCCTGGGTGGTGAGCCCTGGGCTGTATCCAAAACAAGGTGAGGTAGCTGTTCCCAGCAGGGAGGACGGAAGAAGCTTTGTCTATCTCTGACACCAAAGCTTTCACCCTCTCAGGCTTCAGGTGACTCATTCACCCCATTCTCCTGCACTCTGTGGTGTGTGTGTGTGCACGCGCGTGCGCGCGCACCTAGATACACAGATACACCGCTCCACACGGAGGATTTGTACTGATAAATAAGGAGAAAGCTTCAGGACAAAATGCAATTGGTATCAGAACAGGTACCTCCCCTTGTAACCAGACACAGGCAGCTTAACCTGACTTTCTCCCTTCAAGCTGAAATTCAAAGAGCATTCCCCCGTCCTCCTGACTGCTTATCCCTCTCCACTCTTGACTGGAAGGCAAGAAACAGGCTGGGAACCCTTTGGGGACACCTGCTCCCAAATCCAAAATCTCATTCACAGTGCAAGCAGGCTTCTTCCTGCAAGCCCTCCGAAGGGAGAGGGAACCTTGGTTCTTTATAATGCACATGGCTTTAGAAGACTCTTGTAAGTTTGGAGAACTTTTCTGAAAGCCTCCAAATGCATGAATTATATCAACACTCCTCACCCCCCCTCCTCCCGCCTCCCCCGCAGGCATTCAACATTTCTTTCAAAGAGCAAAGAAGAGATCCTTACCTTTCTCAGCCAGAATCAGACTGAGACAGCTGCCAGCCCCAGCCTGGAGCAACCAGGAGAGGGGGATGCAAATCACCACGCTAGGGATCGTACACAAAGTACTCAGTGAGGCTTAAACACCATTAAGGGACCGGAGACAATTTGGTGAGAGGAAATCCCTTAAACCCTGTTGTATTTTACTCTGCCTTTCCTCTATGAGAATGTAATTCATACTTTTTTTTTTAAAGCACTAAGTTGAAACAACATTGCCTCCGTTTTATCTTTTTATATCCTAATTCACATTCATTTCCAAGGTTTTCCCTCTCCAGAGTTCCCATTCTGATGCATCCCTCTAAAGTTCTGTGAACCAGCAGAAAAGAATTTGTAATCTGTCTGGACTCTTAGCGGGGTATAGGGTTTGGGGAGTGTGTGGGGGTGGGAAACAGGACCATATCATATCATACCAATAATAAAAAGAATAGGAGGAAGATAAGGCTCATAGTAAAATGACTTTGGGTGCCTGTGAAAGTCCTCTCCCTAAGGTCAGGGGAAGGATCTACTTGGAGCTGCTCATCAGAGGATGCCAAGGCACCAAGGAAAGGACATACTGGAAAATCACATCTCCTGGGAACTGAGGTTGCCAAAGGCATCAGAAATAACAGAGCTAGGAACTTTGTGTTGTGGAGAGAATTCCCTTCCAATTAAAAAAAAATCATTTTTCTTAGAAATAAGACAAAGTGACTTACAGCCCGTTCTACTGCCTTCAGAAGCACTTCAGTTGCACCAACATGTCCTGCACTCCTTTTGGAGGCCAGTGAAGGAAGGGAGGGAGGTTGAGGACCTGAAGTCTCCTTTGGGAACACAGGAACTTTGCATTTTTGGGGACGAGCGCCCCATGGGCATTCAATTACCGGCCCCTGTGTGCTCTCAGCTTGCTTTTGCTTGGTGTGGCTGAGTTGGCTCCTTTCCAGCAGCCTGGAAGATGCCAGCTCCTCCAGGCCCTCTGTCCAATCACCACGCGCCTTTGATTTTGGTCATCATCCCCGTCCAGTTGGATCAGCGAGATGCAGGAAGCTGGCCAGGTTTTCTCCTTTCTACCGCTTCTTTTAAGGGTGTGTGCACAGTTATGTTCTGAAATCAGGGACATTTTGGAAAGCAATCTGTGCTTTTGTGTTTCTTTTGGATAGCAGGTCATGTCATCGTCTCCCCCACCCCCACTTTCCCCCCCAAGGCACTTTTCTTTGAGGCCTAGCATATTAAAAAGAAAGATTTGGTAGTAACAATAAGAACAAGGGATATGGTTTAGATAGAAAGAAAGATTTATAATTTGCTGATCCTTTTCCAGTCACTGGGAAATCTATAAGACCCATGTGGGTACAGAAAGGACAGCAAAGATCTTTTAAAATGCACCTCCCAGCCCCTGAATGAACTCATTTCATTCTGAGAAACTAAAAAAACAAAACAAAACAAAACAAAACAAAAAAAACAACAACAACAAAAACACATAACCATTAAACAAACAAACAAAAAAACCCCCAGATTCACTGAAACAAAATGACACAACAGACTTTAGGGAGTGCTGAGTAAATCATCTCTCACTTCAATAGGGACTAATTGTCATTCTGGCTGAAGATGAGAAGAACTGATTTTCTTATTTGAAAATCATAAAGTGCACACATATAATCCCAGTGACCTGGAAGGCTGATGCAGGAGGATAACAAGTTTGAGGCCAGCTGCAGTAACTTATGGAGACCCTCGGCAACTTAGTGAGACTCTGTCTTAAAATAAAAAAATAAAAAGGGCTGGAGATGTGGCTCAGTGGAAGAGCACCCTTGGGTTCAATCCCTGGTATCTCCCCCCACACGAAATCAAAATATATGTTGAAATCTCTGAGCTTCTGAGATATCCTCATGCATTTTGTACAATCCTTTATATTTACAGACATTATTCTTTGGAGGCCTATGATGAGGAAGCACAGAAGAGTTATAGCCAATTGGGAGGACACTTTGCTATGACAAGTGCATATCTCTAGTCTCATCCTCCTGTAGTGAGCTGTAGGTCACCCATTGCTGAAACTTGTAGGAACCCACACTTGCCTTTACCCAGGGAACGAATGGGATAAGACCACAATAACCTTTTCACTCTTTTCTATTCCTGGTAACTTCTGCCCTATTTACGGAAGCAATCCTCCAATCCTTGGTGACAAATGCCACTTGTTCTGTCCATAAAATGCTGTATACAAACATTACATGTCACCAGTTCACCCCTAACTAGCACATAATTTTTAGGTTTCAATCTAGTGCTGGGATTTGAAACCATCCTGCCATGTGTAAAAATTTTTAAAAAGTAATCAGCTATGGTCTCCCTGTAAGTCAGTTAGCTTGTCTCAGTTCCACATTCATAGAGCAGAATACATTTGTCTCAATATGCCATATAATGCAGCTGTGGTCTTAAAATGAATGGCTGAAGATGGGCCATCAGGACTTGCCCTTCCCCCAAATAATGAAAAATTCAGTTTAAACCATAGACTGTGAGCTCTATGCTTGGCCCAGACCAGTGTCAAGCATACTTTCCCATTAAGCAGTTCTATTATTTCCATTTTGTGGAGAAAGAAATGGAAATCCAGAGAATGGCATTGTTGCTGGGTTTAGGTCCAGGGTTCCCTCATTCTGGGTGGACACACACATGTGTGCTCAGTTTGAAGAGGAAAGGAGCAGATGCTTACCAAGCATCTATTATGCACCACACAGACCCTATCTCAGGACTTTGTTTTTATTGTACTGATGAAGGCACTAAAACTCAGCAGGGTGAAGTAATTTCTTAGTCTACTATGAGGGAAAGAGACAGAGCCAGGGTTCCCACCGAGGTCCCTCTCATTCTATGGAATGCCATGAGGACACCGTTGCTTACTGATTTTTATTACATTATGTGCATATTCCTGATTTAGCTTCAGTCTCATTTTCTTGTGTACAGGGTGACATGGTCTCATTGAATTTAATCTTGGAAACAAACTCCAAAAAAAGGTCCACTTACTTCAACAGGGGTCCCCCTAGTTCTCTGGAAAGAGGTTTAATGAGTAAGCTATGTATTTGGCCAAGTATGCATCTGAGTATTGAGAAATGGAGTTTTGCTACTCAGCAGATTTGGGTAGGTGTGAGTCTAGGACAGGTGCAGGATGGCATGTGCAGAGTCTATGGGAGACGGCATAGTGGTGGGGCCTTTTCAGGGGACACCCAGCCCGTTCTTCTGCCATCAGAAGCACTTCAGTTCCACCATCATGTCCTGCACTCCTTTTGGAGGCCAGGTACTTGCCAAATGCTCTAGCTGAGCAGATAAAAATCAGTGGCCAAAACCAAGTCTCTACGGTCAGAGACCTTACAGCGCAGAACAGGAAAGCCATGGTCATGTAGATCATCTTTGTACTAGTGGATGAAGAGTGAACTGCTATGAGAGGGCTGGGGAGGACTCTAATCAGTTCTGGTCTAGGTGTGTATGGGTGTGAATGGGGGTGGGGCTCGGATGCTGCCAGGTGGACAGATATTTGACATTATAAGTACAGGGGCAGAGAAGGGGATACTAGGTGGAAGGCATAGCCTCTATACAAACAGAGCTTTAAAAAGTCCACGTCTTCTATGTGGAGTGTTGAATAGCTGATTTGGCTGAATTTTAGAAAGCCCAGGGCAGCAGAGTGCAGTCAAAGTAAAACTGGAAATAGTTTATGGTCAGATGATGAGTTTGGACTTTATTCTGAGAGCAATGTGGTTTTGAGCAGGATGTTGTACTCAGCTCTGTGCATTGTAAACCATGGCCTGGCATTGAATTGGTAGAATGCTCTAGAGAAAGTCAATACAGGGAAGGGGGCTGGGGGCTGGGACACTAGCTAGGAAACCTTTGTGACTAACCAGGTGAGAGGCACTGGGAACTTGGTACTGAGGAATATGGACAGGTGGGAACTTACTCCAATGGTTAGAATCAGCCAAACTTGGCAATGAACTTCCTTTGGGGGAGGCTATCAAGAGAAAACAGTGTGGAAGGTTTTAAATCCTGGGTAAATAATAGCTTGGTGGCACTGTCAGCAGAAATAGAGGGGCCAGGACAAAGAGTAGCTGTGGGGCATGGGGTAGAGACTTAATTTTATCAGTACAACTGTTCATTTCTCCATTGCAGAGGCAAATGCTAAAGAAAGTTGACTTTGCTACTTGACTACTGATTTATTCTCTATTTTCCGATTTGTTAGATAATCTTATCACCAGGCTCACTGGTGAAGTTTCCACTAAAATTATGAATGGCTTTATATCTCATTTTATTACACACACACAATTGCTGACACTCACATACATGATTCAAGATGGCTAACTTTCTGCAAAAACAAGAAAATATTTTAAGAATTCCGATTTGTACCTTTACTTGTACCGACTCTATGCAAAGAATATATTAAGTATATGTTCAATATTAAATTTCTCAGAAAAAAAAAAAATATATATATATATATATACAATTTTTTTCTATAATGCCAGTTCTGGAAAAAGCATCCCATAATCCCATATATGTTTTCTGGTAATTAAAATGTTTTCAAGTCACTCTGGTTTTTTTTTTTTTTTTTTTTTTAGAAATGTTATGTTTTGAGGTATATGCGATATAAGGATGCTTCATATTTGGGTTCATCATGGTCAGGTTGAATGGAAAATATTCCAGAAGTTCCTCAAATAGGCAAAAGAATGACTTTATGTTGAAACCAAATGTCAACTTGAAAACTCAGATAATGACGCAAAGAAATTATTTCAGGGATCCAGATGTTTAGTGCTAAGTACATTAGTTATGCCTTATAATTCCAATTCTGTGATTATTACAATAATTTATAGTATATTACATAATACATAATTATAGAACATTATTATAATTATAATTCCATTTCAATTATCCTGTTATTATTGGCATTTGTCTCATTTCTTGTCATCCATAACATCTGCCATCCACGTAGATCCACCCGTAAGCTTGACCTAGTAAGAAGCGTCAATATTTATTGTGTCCTTACTTTATGCTATACAACTTTTACAGATTGATCATTTCATTTTATGCAAATAACTCAAGAGGTAGGTGCCAGAAGTAGTTCCATGACAACAGTGATGAGGTTAAGGGACCTACCCTGGGCCATATGTTAGAAAGTGGTTGGACCCAAGACTTGAACCAATTGACCCAAGCATGTCCTCCTGACCCTTGTGGAATATCGTTTCTGTGTTCAGACAATGTGTATACTCTCTGTGGCTCATAAGGAGTAAATACTGAACCCAAAATAAACTTTCTGAATTTGAAAATGATCATGTTGCAAGAAAAAAACAAAACAAAACAAAACATGCAATTGCCTTGCCACAGATCCCTTGCAGTGGTTCGCGGCTGAAGGGTAGGACCAGCTCAAGAAAGCTTTTGAAAGCATTTCGATCCACTTAGAAAGTCTTTGATGTCCACAACGTGGGTGGGTAGTGGGAAACAGAACAATTTGCCCAGCTGAACTGAGGTCAAAATAGAACTGTTTATCTTATAAACTTATCTTATGGAACAAGGCGGAGAACAGATCTTTTGCTTTCTTTCTTTAGATAAAAATTGTAAAGTCTTGTTTCGCAAAGGAGACAGCAGCGTGCTGTCTCCTTCTTGTTTACTTAAATAAACTACACAGGAAAGAGGCATTATTGTCTTTGTAAAAGCAACGTAGAACTTAGTAAAACCAAGGATCCCAGGAGAGCGTGTGGCCAAGGCATGAGAACATGATGTTTCTTCCATCGGGGCACAGGGAGGGCACCAAGTCTTCTTTGAACTCCAGTTGGCCACTTGGACCCAGTCAGTAAATCTGCCATTGATAAACTTTGGAGGAATTCCAATTTGATGGACTCGGGAGCCTCAGGGCACCTCTTTCCCCTGCTTTATTTCTTGCTCTTCATTTTTCTAAGTGAAGCTTAGTTTGGAAAACTTTCCTTACAGTGTTGATAGGACTTGCTCATTTTTTCCCCCTAGGGTCACAGCATCAGCGTTTGGATCACTTCCACAATCAAATGAACATTTCTGCCTCTCCACGTCTGTTGTGCAATGAAAATAGCCATGAACTGAAAGTCAGGAAACTTGGGTTGGAATCTTCTTTCCTCTTTGTGGCATGGGCAAGCCCACCAACTTCTGAGTGTCCCATCGGATAGGGTTCTCTGTCTGAAGATCCATTACTCATATTTCCTTTTATTCTATTCGTTTTAATCCTCTGTGAGCTCCGAATATCAGAGAACTGAGACAAGACAACTTGAGGAAATAGCTAGCCCTGCTACTCAGGCAAGGACAGCTGTAGGAAGTTTCTTCTTTAAAAATGAAAAAAAAAATCCCTGGTGCAACATCTGTCAGCAAAGCCATTGACCTCGCACTGTGGATATCCATCTATTTCCCTGTGAAGAGTCACAGGCGGCTGGCTCAGGGACAGACTACAGTGCAAAATTTTCTCCAATTCTGAACAGAAATTTGAGGTTTGCAAGTGTTGGCATACTGATTTCCACTCTTGTTGACTAAAATCCAATGCAGTGAGAAACACTGGGGTGTGTTGGGGCACTCAATAAAGTGCCAATTCAATTTGAAAGTAAAGCCCCAGCAGGGGCCAGAAGAGACACTTGTGGAGCCTCCCTCTGCTGTGACTGACATGACGTAAGTCGGAGACCTCAGTTCACAGTTTTATGTGACAGGACACAGGACAAGCCAACTTTAGGGAAGAGGGAGAGGAAAGCCCAAGGGTGAATCTCTCTGGGAACAGGAAGCAGGTTCCCGCTGTACCAACAAGGCTTTTGGACGGAGGAGTTTGACAGGCTTTGTAGAAGCAACTGGGCTCCCTGCAAGCTGCCAAGACGGGGTGCTCTGGTCACAAGAAGCATGCACTTCCTAAGAGCTTCTCCTCTCCCAGCCCCCAGAATCCAAAAGCAGCTGTGCTCTGGTGTGACTCCCTTCAGGCAGCCGATCTCTTTAGGAGCTCCCAGTTTGGACTCTCACATGATGGATTGAAGCAGTGAAAAGGCTGATTCTGTGCACTCCTCTCTTTCTAGAATTCCTTTTTATTTCCCTCCTGGTGCGATTCTAAACTTACCACAATCAATATGTCCCATAAACCAGCAAAGACTTGGGACCACCTGAATTGCACAGGGTGCTGGGAAAAAAAAAATACAGGTTCCTGGAATCCATCCCATTGCATTACTATGTGATGGCATTATGGCACCAGGATATTTGCTCTATGGCGTGTGTATGTGTGTGTGTGTGTGTGTGTGTGTGTGTGTGTAGGTCAGGAATCTGCATTTTTAGATTTATATCCCTGATGAAGTTTGAGATCCTCTGTTCCATACTGACATAGTATTACTATTAGGTATAAACCTAGCTAGACCACTCCTCTGGTGAAGACCCATCAATGGTTCGCCTTCAGCATGACACACAAGACCTTCCTCCAGGAGCTGCCTCCCCATTCTTTTCTAGCCTCAGCTCCAGCTTGGGTCAAATTACAAATCACAAACAACTGACTTGTTCAGGATCCTCCTGCCTCTCTGGCCCTTACCCTCGGAATCTATCCATCTTTTCCTGACCAGCTCAAGCATCCCCTGCTGCTAGAAGTCTCTACTAGGAAGCTTCAGACTAGGTCAGCCTGAACTCCTTTCCTGATCTTCCCACGATACTCCCTGCCAGTCTTTCCCAATTTGGGTACTTTTGACTTTCTGCACTGGAAAATTCTTTTATTGTGAAAGGCTGTTCTGTTCTTGCAGAATAATTAGCAGTATCCTTGGCCTCTACTCATTAGACGCCAGTAGTAAACAACCCCCCCCCCCCCCGGCTGTGACAACCCAGAGTGAACTTCAGACATTACTAAATAGCTCCTGAGGAGCAAAACTGTCCTGAGCTGAGAACCCTGTCCTGTGCTTACCCATACCCTGACTCTCATCAGATAGGGCAGAAAGTAGCTTTTTGTTTAATTCTTATCTGAAAGACTGAGAGCTTCTCAAGAGTAGGCTGCATACAAACCTTCTCTTCATGTCTCCTGTGCAAAGATAGCACCAGGTAGGTGTATGGTGAAACTGATAATAGGTGTTTCTTGAGAAAACTCTTATTGGTTCTGGGCATCAGAAACTCTAGCATGTTTTATTAATCAGCTTAAAATGTGACTGGGGATACATTAGTTAACATGTCTGTGCCTCAGTTTCCCTCATTCAGGAAAGGGGAATAATAACACCAGTCTTGCTGCTTTGGGCTATTAAGTGGATATAACCAGAGCGGGTGCTTTGAAGGGTAAAGTGGAGGAAGCAGCCTGGTCAAGGCAGCATGTTCTAAGGGATTCTGCTCTCGTGTTTACATTCTCAGGGCACAAAGTCTGGAAAACACTACAAACTCGGGTCCACCCAGATAGTATCATACTTTATAAAAACATCTGGAGAATTCCTTTCGTGCAGAACATCATAAATACACCAGGCACAATGGCACACACATGTAATTCCAAAGATTCCAGAGGCTGAAGCAGGAGGGTTCCAAGTTCAAGGCCAACCTCTGTGAATTTGGGAGACCCTAAGCAACTTGGATAGAACCTGTGTCAGTATAAAAATAAAAGGGCTGGAGTCCTAGCTCAATGGCAGGCAAAGTGATCCTGGGTTCAATCCTCAGAAGGACCCTTTTACCCCCTGCAAAAAGACCATCATAAATACAAGAAAAACTAACAAGCAATTGAATCTCTAATAGGGGACCAGACTGACATAATTCCTGAACAGTTCCGGTCATAATGCTTTGCATTACGCTCCCATCTCAGCAATGCCTCCTGAGAAAGACTCAGCCAGGCCAAAGGAATCATTTCTGCTCTAGACCTGTCTGATTGACTGTGTCCTCGAGGGGTCCTGCATCCCATTCCTTGCACTCTATTCTGTTCTGCTTCCTTTTTGATCTGTTGCTGGGACAGCCGGCGACTCCCTTGATTTCTGAGCCCTAATACTGGTGATAGTAAATGAGCAGATTTTGCAGTTGCAACTGCTCAGAATTCAGTTAGTAGCGACTCTCCTAGGTGGTTCCTCCATGGAATGGCCTCTCCAGTTATTTATGGCCTGTGAGAAGGGCTCCTCACCTTTGCTCTCTCTCTGTTTACCTATTTTATGACTTCCTTTCACATTTCACACGCTGGGCACTCTGTCACTGTTGCCTGTTCTCCCCGCACTGTGGTAGCTGATTTATGGATCTCTTGCCCTCCTTTTAGCAGAATTTGTTTCGGACTGAGTTCTGCTAAGAGCCCGTGGCGTGGAAATGTGGACTTGATACCCCATGTGCCACCCTTATCCTGCTCCAGCTGCAGCTGCTCAGGGCTTTCCCCTTAACCACTTCCTGCCCTGAACACGTGGACTGCAAAAGCACTTACGAATTATAAAATTCTGTAGCAGCAGGTCAAAAGTCCCAGCCACATATGCTTTTAGGGCTGCAAGGGGAGCCTGGAAATCATCTAATCTGGTTCTTTTATTTTGAGCCTGGGAATACCGAAGCCTAAAGGCCTCTGTTAAGTGACTCACTCATTACTACTTTCTTTCCAGTTTCTGACCATCTCAACAAGCCAGTGGGAATCATTCGGGTTTCCTTTTAGTGCCTCATGGCTAATCATTATTTTTCACCCTTTCCTTGACTACATTTCGGGATTCTCTCTTCGTGCTTAAAATAATGTTTTTTTTTTTTTTTTTTCAGCATAGAGCTAGCAACATTTCCTGAGAGGTGAAAGATTTTTTGTTTGTTTGTTTGTTTTAATAGTGAGTTTTGTGTCTCTATTTTTTAAATAGTATCACAGATTTAGAGTGATGGGCAAGTTTTTATTTTATTTTATGTTTTGTTTCTACACCCCCAAAGAAAATGTTTTTTTTTTATTTCATGCAATTTGAAAATAGCTTTATTCTATTCTAAATTTTTTTCTTACATTAAAAAAATTTATTTATTATTATTATTATTATTATTATTATTATTATTATTATTATTATTATTTTGCAGAACCCCTAGATATGTTTATGAAAAAACAACCATGGAGAAAATATGCCCCTCTCATTAACCACTAAAATTTTTCCACTGGAGAATTTTGGGGAGCATGCAGTAGGGATGCCCCCCTTTACCTGAATTGCTCATCAAGGGCTTCATTGTGAGGGTTGGCAGCTGCTGCAGCCCAAGAGTCTCGGATCACACATTGCTGACCCAAGCAGATAGTTCCCAAAGGACTGAATTCAGTGGGAAGTAAAGAGGTGCAGGAGGGGGGGTTGTGGTGGTCTTAGAGACTGACAGTATTTCAAATTTTTGTTTTGCTAAACATGTACTCAAAAAAAAAGAGAAGGCATTTCTCCTCCACATCAGAAGAATTTCTTGAAAAGAGTACTCCAGGGTTAAAAACAACCAGCAGGCTGGAACCTCACTTCCTTTGGAGTGACAGTCTTCCTTTGGAGTGACTGTCTCCCAATTGGCATTTGGAAATCACCGTATCTAGAACAATGAATCCAAAAACTATAATCCTGAAATATAAAATCAAATCCTATTTTTTATAAAAATATAACAACAGAGGGCCAAAGTTCTTTATTTGGTATTAACAATAAATGTTTCTCCTACTGTGTGGTTTTTTTAGGGAGACCAGATGCTATTTACGTAGGAAGATTCCTAGTTTATTAAAGAAACAATATAATGAAACTCGTTTACCCAGACACACAGGCCTGGCCTTGAGAATCTCTCACTTTGCTGAACTCCTTAATAATCCCCTTAGTTACTCGCTTCTTCATCTTTAATAAAAGTCTGTATTTTAATAGAGTATGGTCTAAAATTAAAAAAAAAAAACAATAAATTTAAAAACTGAATAAACCTAAAAGTTGTATGTGACTGTGATGTTGTGTCAGTGCCTCTAAAAACCGATGGGTTTTTCAAAAATGAAAACTTTACTACATGCCAGACACAGGTTTTAAAATGTGAGCTAAGTCAACTGTTTATTCATATAAGCAACTTTCTGTAGAAGGCTGTTACAGAATGGACACTTGCACCAATGCCTGAGAGAAAGGCTTATTGATTATTATTCACTGATTTTAATTTAGGAAAATGGGAGTAGCTCCTACTTTCAAGGATTTGGAAGATTATCTGGGGTTTCCACTTCTATTTTCTATGCCTTCTTGAATTTCACTTTGGAAGAATATTAAGTAAAAAAAAAGTAAATTCAGTATTTTGAGTATTTCTGAGACATCTGGAAATAAACTAAGGGCAAATTATTATAGATTCTTTGTAAATCTAGCTATGGAAGAATATATATACATATATATGTGTGTGTGTGTATATATATATATATATATATATAGAATTAACTATGACTTGCTTGTTTATTCATTTATTAATATATTTATTTATAAATTTCTATTTATTTATAAATTATAAATTTTATTGTGGTCAATATTTAATAAGGCATCTACTTAGAAAACTTTGTTATTTACATTATTGTTGACTAGAATTAAATCCATTTACCATATAATTCAGTAAAACATGTTCACTTGGGAAAAATATGTATTTTGCTGTGCTTTTTAAAAAAGGCATGTGAACTTCTATTTGAGTATTTCCTTTTTAGCGCATTAACTATACTTTAAAAATATTCCCCATCAAGGTTGTGTTAATTTGTTTATAATGTCTGGCTAAATTTAGCAAAATAAATTTTACACAAGGGATAACAATACCTAAAATGAGAATATATGTCTCAGGATCTGGCATAAAATAGGTATTTGATTTTTTAAAAATTTCCTTTACCCACTAAAAGTATGTTTTGACTCTCCAAATAATATGATGCCAAACATTTTGCAGCATAAGTGAAAGCCAAACTAAAATTATGCTTCTATGATATTTTAGAAAATTTCTTGGATGGATGAGAAAAAGGAAAGCAAAATAATTTTTCAGTGTTATGAAACCTTTCAACCCAGCTCTCTCCAGCCTGCCCTAGTCCTTCTGTTTCTCTGCGCCCTCTACTGGTCGAAAGCAGATATTGAATTAGCAAATTGAACTTTTAAACATGACCGATCACCTTACTGCCAGCCTCGGACCAAAAATCAAAGTGACATAAATAATCACTTTAATAAATCATGGTGTCATCCTTTTTGGTTTGAATGGCACCAGAAAAATCTAGTCAGAATATAAAAAATTAGTGTAGACAAACATAGGTTGAAAATAAATATCACTATTAATTCTACCTTCAACAAACTGTCAACATTTAATGTATTTTCATTACATCCTTGTTATATTTATTTAAAAGCATATGCTGTATACAATTTTCACAAAGTTTTTTAGTACTTATTTAGAAGTATATGCTGTATACAATTTTCACAATTTTTTTTTTTTTTTTTTTTTTTTTTAGCATTGCATATACTTACATATAGCAAACTCTTTCCATGTCAAGAAAGGAATGATCAGGAATGGCTACATAGTGTTTCATTGCAGAGATGTCCCATAATAGGTTTATGGTGCTCATTCAATCTGCTTCCAGGTTTTCTTTCTTTTCTTTTCTTTTTTTATTTCCCTCTCATGTCTCAGCTCCATGAAGATATGTTAAAAGCTAGAACCAACACTAACAACACTTGATAATTAGTATTGAGGAGCTAAAAATGATACACTACTACTCAGATCTCAATATATATACTGTCTTATCATATATTCCTTTGGCCATGTTCCATTTCCTGCACTGCTTATCATTTTCTGCTAAATTGCATTAAAATAATTATAATAAAGAATGAACATTTTAAGAAAGATAAAACGTTTTATAAGACTCAAAATATTTTTAGACATGAAGGAAAAATTCAAATATATGAACATAATTTTAAAAAGATAAGAAATAAGAAGTCCTAATCCAAGAGGTTAGTCTTTCAAACTAAGAATTTCGGAGAAAAAAACAAAACTTAGCATATGCAAAAATGAAAGCAAAAGAAAAATTTAAGGTAAAGAAATATTCAAGTTTGAAAAAAAATGAACACCTACCTAGCATATCCAGGCAAAACTCGTGAATATAAAAGGCAAATCAAGCTGGGTGGGATAATGCACACCTATAATCCCAGCAATTTAGGAGGCTGAGGCAGGAGGATCACAAGTTTGAGACCAAACTTGGGAATTTCGCAAGGCCCTAAGGACTTATCAAGACCTTGTCTCAAAATAAAACATAAACAAAGGTCTAGGGAGGTGGCTCAGTGGTTAAGCACCCCTGGGTTCAATTTCCAGTAACAACAACAAAAATTAAATGCAAGTCAAACCTTCTATCAGAATTGAGGCTTTTGAAAGAAAAACAAATCAAGTATCCTTGATAGGAACAAAAGTCAAGCCATTTTACCCAATGCTGAATGCCATGCAATGTTTACAAAATTTTGAGCACGTATCCAAATTAAGTACTGCAGAATAGAGAAGACAAAGTAAAAAGTACTAAAGCAATTGATGAAATCATGCTTTAAAAACATTTTGCGAATGTAAAAATGTAATTTTTTAAAGAAAAGATGCATATTTTAAGCCACAATAATACTTATCCAGGTTTTTATTACAAAAACAATATAAGTAAATCTGAGAAATGGCAGACATTCATAAGATAAAGTGTAAATGCACTTCATTTATGTTATGCAGACAAAGTCAGTAATAATTATTTTTTCTTTCTACCAACAAGTGTGTAATCAAAAATTTAAAGTTTATCCTTAGTAGGACTTTCTTTCTTTTTATTTGTTTTCTTCCTTTCTACTTTTACTTCTTTTGAAATTCAGATATGTAGGATGCATGTGTTCTATTTTAGTTATCTACTGCAACATAACAAAGTACCCCAAATCTTAGTGGCTTAAAAGAATAATAGTTACTTGTTTTGTTGTGAATGTATAATTTATGGGGAACACAATGGGGAATTGCTTCAGCAGCACTAGCTAGAGAAGTTCAAAAGGGTTTAGAGAGATGGGTGGGCTGGAGGGCTCCTCTTCAAGATGACTTGCTTGAATGGCTGGTAAGTTGGTACTAACTACTGATGGGGAGCCTGGAGGGGTTGTGGCCAGGACCTCTGGACCTGGGTAAGTGATGGGCTGCTTGAGTTTCCTCATGTCATGGTGTTGGGTTCTGAGAGCGAGTGCCAACAGGAACAGGAAGCATGCCATTCTTCCTGACTCAGTATTAGAGGTCACAGAACACCACTTCTGATAGAACCAGAGGTGATGGGGATCAAGTCTCTACTTCTTAATAGAGTCATATCATAAGAGATTATATGGGGTGACAGATTTTCTAGTGCCATTTTCATAAAATCAATTAGTGCACCTCTGAATTTACTGAGAAAACAAAAAAGCAGGCATTTTAAAGTCTCCAAATACTTGACCTTCTGTAACTTAATCATTATGAGGAGAAGTGGTGAGAATTAGAAAGATCTAGATTTGAATCCTGTTTGTAACATTTTCTTCCTATGTTTCTATGGTTATGTTAGTCTTTCTAAACAATATGTTAAATGGAAATATTGACACATAACTCAAAGCATCAGTAGTGAGATAATGTACTTTCAAGTACTGAGCATAGACCCCGAAGCTCATGAAACAGTCCACAAATGGCTGTTGAGAGACAAAACAACTAGGGCTATGATTTGTCTATTTACACTGTTGTAGAAATTCTAGCCCTGTGATTTTCAAGTTTGCTTTCAGCAGAACAATTTGCCCTTCATAAAGTCTTTTTTCAGAGTTCCAGTATAGAAAACCAACAAAACCTTAGCATGGGAAAGAGCAATAAATTGGTAGAGCCACTGGACAAGTTAATCTTTTTTCCTGCTCTGACAGTATGATTATCTAGAAAACTGAGGAGAGCATTTAAAAACTAATGATATGTACAACAACCACAAAAAAAGCATTCAGTAAGGTAGCCAATTCATTCATACATATATGAAATATCTATCTATATTGATCTAGATCTCTATATATGTATATATGCACGTGTATTTATAAATACAGAATTCTTACATGAATTCTGCTAACAAGTGTTTGCATGCTTATTAAATACCAGGTGTATGCTAGTGACAGGAGTTACAGTGCTAAGTGGGACACACAGGTTCCTGCTTATTATCCGAGGGAGGAGACAGATGCTCAATTAATTACAGACTGAGGTCCGTGCTGGAAAGCTCTCAGCAGCCATTTATTTACTTTTTATTGTTTTCCTGCCTCCACTGGGATAGGGTCCAACGACAAACACAGACAAATTGTGCATAAGAAAGAAAAGGCTGAGATAGAAAAAGAAAAGGAGAATGGGATGGGGGAGGGGCAGCAAGGATGGTAGGACTATGCCGGCTGATTCCTGAAGGAGGTGGATGGGAGAAGAATGTGTAGACGAATGGATAAAAAAAATGTGGCATTTATACACAATGGAGTATTACTCTGCATTAAAAAATGACAAAATCATAGAATTTACAGGGAAATGGATGGCATTAGAGCAGATTATGCTAAGTGAAGCTAGCCAATCCCTAAAAAACAAATGCCAAATGTCTTCTTTGATATAAGGAGAGTAACTAAGAACAGAGTAGGGACGAAGAGCATGAGAAGAAGATTAACATTTAACAGGGATGAGAGGTGGGAGGGAAAGGGAGAGAGAAGGGAAATTGCTTGGAAATGGAAGGAGACCCTCAGGGTTATACAGTGGAGGGGGTAGAGAGAGAGGAGGGGAGGGGAGGGGAGAGGTGGGGAGGGGGGAGGGTGGAGGATGGGAAAGGCAGCGGAGCACAACAGACACTAGTATGGCAATATGTAAATCAATGGATGTGTAACTGATGTGATTCTGCAATCTGTGTATGGGGTGAAGGTGGGAGTTCATAACCCACTTGAATCAAAGTGTGGAATATGATATGTCAAGAAATTTGTAATGTTTTGAACAACCAACAATAAAAATTAAAAAAAAAAGAATGTGGGGTGAGCAGGTGAGGCAGGAGCAAACAGCACAGGCGATATTCTCAGGTGAAGAAACGCTGGACTTGACCCAGAATCTAAATAACAGCAGCTACAGCCTCGAGAGTGATGGGAGGGCGGAGAAGGTGAGGATGGAGATACAGGCAGGGACCAGTCTGAGGAGACGAATGAGAGTTCCATTTGCACCTAATTCCATGGGAAGCCATCCATCAGAGGGTTGTAAGGAGAGGGGAAAGAAGGACTGATCTACTTAGCATCTTAACGCAGCAGCTCCCTCTGCCTCTGCATGAGGAGTGGACTCCGAGATGGTTAGCAGGTCATTGAATAACACAGAGTCAGGGAAACAGTGATGGTGGCTCAGGTTAGGTAGGGAGGACACATAGAAGAAAAGAGTGAACAAACCCAAAACTATGTAGCAGGTTCGAAACCTATGACACAAATGGGAAAAAATTGTTTATGAGTTAAATATGGGATTTGCAGGAAAGAGAAATACCTCTGTACAGTTTCCAAATCTCCAAACAACCAGTAGAGGGGACCCTAATAACTTCCCTTCTGCTGAAGTCACCCAAAGACTAGTCTTTGTTTCTGGAAGAGATGGCCTGGCTTCGGACCCAGACTGAGGGAATTCACTATAAAGAAGTTAAAGGTACAGGAGGAAAGTCCTTACACTGATGAGGATTAATGTAAGAGTGTAGTTCTGCAGTTTGGAGACCAGAGCCCCATTGGAACTCTAGACTTTGGGTTGAAACATGCTGAGGCTGACCTTGGATCCCCTGTGGATGGGACTGGGCGATGCAATATGTCTAGGTGGTCTCTGGAACCCCCTTACTGGGACAAAGGGAGATGATGACTTAGTCTCTGATCCCTTCCAGGATTCAAAGAAACCTAGCTTTCAGAACTGTCAATTTCAGTTAATGTTTCTCAGAGTGTATTTGTACTGGCAGGCAAAACTGTAAACTCATCTTTCCCGATACCTGATTCACATGTTCTTGGAATGCTCAGCCTTTTTTATGAATCTACAACACAGTTTGACCAGTGGAATAATACAATTATCCAAGGTTCTTGTGTCTCAATTCCCTTATTTATAAAAGAAAAGTAGAGTACTAGACAATATATAACACATACATAAAATAATTTCTCTAATTAATTGTTGTGTTCATGTGTTCATAGGGTCTACTGGCTAAGGATGGGATTTATACCTGATGCTGGTTTGTACTATACAATAGTTTTTATGGACATAAGTTGACAAAATTTCATACTGAAGGAGATTTCAGATATTGCCATTAATTTATTCTTTTATCAATTAGGTGCTCAATTTTATTAATGTATAAATGGGCTATGAATATATAAAAAACAAATTAAATGTGATATTTGAAACCTTTATCAGTTTGAAAGTTAATAATTTTATTATTTTGCTCTAAGAAAGTTTTAGGAAAGAAGATCTTTAGAAATGTAATCTGATTAATACAACCACTCTGGAAAGCAATATGGAGATTCCTCAGAAAACTAGGAATGGAACCACCATGTGACCCAGCTACCCTACTCCTTGGTATGTATCCAAAAGATCTAAATTAAGCATACTGAGGGATGCAGCCACAGCTATGTTTATATCAACACAATTCACAATAGCCAAGCTATGAAACCAAACTAGGTTCCCATCAACAGATGAATAAATAATGAAAATGTGGCATTTATACATACATGTGGAGTTTTACTCTGCCATAAAGAAGAATGACTTTATGGCATTTGCTGATAAGTGGATTGAACTAGAGACTATCAAGCTAAATGAAATCAGCCAGACCCAGAAAGTCATAGGTCAAGTGTTTCCTGTGATAAGTGAAAACTAGTCCAAAATAAGTGGGGGTGTGGGAGAGAAAAGAAAATCGGGGGAAGAGTTCCATGAAAACAGAAAAAAGATCAGTGGAATAGAGGAAGAGGATTAAGGGGGAGGGAGAAGGGATGGGGAAACGGAAGAACAATGAAATGAATCTGACCTAACTTTGTACATACGTGAATATACCACAGTGACCTCATCTTCATGTATATCCACAAGGTGCTAATTGAAAACCAAATAAGAGATCTGTAGAGTAGAGGAAAGGTGGGGGGAGGAAGGCAGGGAAAGGGGAAGTATTGGGAATTGGATTAGAATAAATGATGTAGCACTCTTGTGTAATATGTCAAAATGAATCCCCAAATTATGTATAACTAAAATGAACTTTAAAAAAAGAAAGATAATCTGGTTAGAAGTTGCGTTCACTGCTTGAGGCCCTAGATCCTACACCCATTATAGGTGAAGAAATCTGGAAAAGTGAGCTCTAGAGTCCAACAGACCTGCCTCCAAACTCCAGCTGTAGCTTTGACCCACCATGAGACCTTAGACGAGGTATAAACCTCAGTTTCTTCATGAAAAATCCAGAGATTATAATAGAACTGATTTTAGATGTCATTATGGGGATTAAATGAAAACCCTGCGCTCATTCATACTGAGGCCTCTGCAAGTCTCAACTGTCATTAACTGATTATGAGTTATGTTATAAACCTTGGATGCCAACGACAATGTGCCAGGCCTCCCGTGTTTCCCTAGTTTCTAACATGAGAAAATCTGTGAGCATTTAACAGGAGCAAACAGGGTGACATGTGTTAGTCAGCTTTACATCATTGTGACAGAATATCTGAGAAAATCAACTTCTTGGGAGGAAAATGTTTCCTTTGGCACATTGTTTTAGAGGGTTCAGTTCCATTGTCTGTTTGTCCCACTACCTTTGAGTCTGTGGTCATGACAGAAGCACACAATGGAGGACCCTGTCCACCTAATGGAGGACCCTGTCCACCTCATGGTGTCTGGGAAACAAAGAAAGAGAGAACTGTGACAGGGTCTCCAGGGCGTGGGCCCCTAATGACCTAACATCCTTGCACTAGGCTCCACCTCCTAATGGCTCCACCCCCTATCACCCTCCATAGCACCATAGGCTGGTGACCAAGCCTAAGTTCAGCATGTGGACTTTGTGGGGACATTTAAGATCCAAATCATAACACAATGCTACAAATAGAATAGAATGGATTAAAAGTGTTTGAGATGACAATTGAAGCAGGTTCAAATAAACTCTCCTAGAATTCAGAAATTCCCATTGAAAAGGGTTGATTTTCACTTTACAGAGTGCTTTTATTTATACTATATGCTTAATCAATTCAGCAAACCCTTGGAGTATATATTATTATTTTTATATGTCTATTGAGCAAACAGGTTTTAAAAATGAAAAAATGGCTTTCCTGGTGTTTACAAGTGTCTGGAACCCAGATTTCTATATCCCCAGGGAAAGGGAGAAGTTCTGACCTTTACCAGATGTTCTCTCCATGATACCATATATTTCATGCACTTGTTGCTTGGTGCATAATCATTTTTTACTAGTAAATAAGAACAGACATACTTTTGCCCTCTAATTTTTAAATAAACACTGATAAATCACACACATAAATAGTAATCTATGAATGTGTTCTCTGCAAAGCTAGGCATTTGTGAGCATTCACTCATTCAAGTATTTTTCATGAAATTCCAGAATAGCGCTTGCTTTTCTTCTGCTATTTTAAATGGCAATAACAGGACACCTTTATTAGAGTTGTTTTGTGTATTTGTTGAAATCAAGCATATATCAGGCTTACTGACAAAGAGGATAATAAAACATTTGCAAATCCATAACCCAGCATATACCTTAATGTTGTATCTTATTTACTTCATAATTTTTTTCTTTCCACTTTTTTATTGGTACATTATAGTTGTATACAATAATGGGATTTGTTGTTACATATTCATACCTTCACAAAATATAACCATATGATTTGCCCAATATCACTCCCTGGCACTTCTCCCTCCCCCCACTCCTCTCACTCCCTGGTCCCTTTCCTCTACTGATTTCCTTTTGACTTTCATGGGATTCTCCCCCTCCTCCACACACAGACACACCTTTCTCTTTGTTTTTCCTCTCTAGCTTCCACAGGAGAGAAAACATATGACCCTTGACCTTCTGCATTTGGCTTATTTCACTTAATATAATGGTTTCAAGTTCCATCCATTTTCCTTCAAATGACATGATTTCATTTTTCTTTATGGCTGAATAAAACTCCATTGTCTATATATACCACATTTTCTGTTGATGGACACCTAGGCTGATCCCATAGTTTGGGTATTGTAAATTGTGCTGCTATAAACATGGGTATGCATGTGTCCTTACAGTAAGATGACTTTAATTCTTTAGGATAAATACTGAGGAGTGGTGTAACTGAGTCATATGGTGGTTCCATTCCTAGTCTTTTGAGCCCCCTCCATATTGATTCCCATAGTGGTTGCACTAATTTACAATCCCACCAGCAGTGTAAAAGTGTTCCTTTCCCACCATTTATTATTGTTTGCATTCTTGATGACTGCCATTCTGAATGGTGTTGAAACTGGGATTTCTCTGCTTCTGCTAGCAGGTGGGGTCTGCACAAAGCTGCAGGGCCCTGCAGCCAAGAAATGGTGTTGCCCCCTTTAACAGAAGGCTATGTCTTCCAGTGTTGCAGCAGACCCCAGCAGCTCTCTGTCCATTTCTTCTTTCTGGGTTCTTGTCTGGTGAATTCGAAGAATGCAATCAACAGACAAAGATGAGTGAGTGTAAGAGTAGGATTAATTCAAGCATGTGTAGAAACAGAACTCCAGTAGGGCAAGAGGGGACTCGACAGGGGTTGCTGTCTGAGTGTGCTAGTCTAGGGGTTTATACAGCACTTGGGTCAATGTTATTGGTCCAACCTCATGCCAATCAGGAAGTGGAAAAGTACTCATGCTATTGGTCCAAATTTATGATAATAAGGGTTTGGGAAAGTAGTAATGCTATTGGTTAACTCTTGAGTCTAAACTTCCTTTCAGATCTTTTCCACTTCCATTTTCTCATTGCTCGTTTTCAATCAGAGCTTTCCAGGAGGTTAAAGTGGGTGGATAGAGTGGGATGTGCATGCCCGGGATCTGGGGCTGCAGTGGTATCTGGGCTTTTGTGATGGGCATCTGCACTAGCCTGGATCAGGCCACCATGGAGTGACAGGTTGGCACACCTCGGTTCACCTTGGTGCTGGCCCTGTTTGCCTCCGGCCTGTGCTGGCCCTGTATGCCTCGGGCCTGTGCTGGCATGGCGGGCTCCACACTGCTGTGGCCCATACATGCTGCCCATGTGCTCCACTGTCCCACACTGCTTCTCCCTGGGAACTATTGGGCTGTCTCTGCAGCTCAGGAGCCAGGGGGCCAATTAAACGTGAGATGAAATCTCAGTGTAGTTTTGATTTTCATTTTCCTAATTGTTAATGATGTTGAACATTTTTTCACATATTTGATCAACATTTGTATTTCTTCTTTTGAGAAGTGTCTATTTAATTCATTTGCCCATTTATTAATTGGGTAGTTTCTTTGGTGGTGTTTTTTTGAGTTCTGTACATACTCTAGATATTAATCCTCTGTCAAAAGCATACCTAGAAGATTCTTCTCCCATTCTGTATGTCCTCTCTTCACATGAAACTCATAGAAGAAAACATAGTGTCAACACTTCAGTGTACAGGCACAGGCAATGACTTTCTCAATAGGATCCCCAAATCTTGGGAAATAATGCCCAGAGTTAATAAATGAGATGGCATCAAGCTACAAATCTTTTGCACAGCAAAGGAATTAAGAATGTGAAGAGAGAAACTTCTTAATAATTTTTTAAAGAAATAAAATGTTACAGCTACTGTTGATTTTCATGGGAATCCTACCCATAAGCATCTAGATGTTTTGAAGCATATGAATAGTTCATAGACACTACGAGTTATTTTACTCTATGCATCCTCCTGTAACTTGTTTTCTTCATTCAACAGTGTTTCAAGGTTAAACCATGATATACTAGTAGACTTTTCTTTTTTTTCCTTCATTTCGAAAGATATGGAATGAATATACCACAATTAACCTGTTTATTTTGTGGTTGGATACTGCTGTTGTTTACAATTTTTTTTCCACTAAACCAGGTACACCTGTATACAATATTCCACAGTTATGTCAGGAGTAATCAGAAGTAGATAGCATGTTCAGGGGCTGATAACGTGTGCATCTTCAAACTTAATAGGTCTTGTCAAATTGATTTTCAAACTGTACTTTAATCAGATGTTTTATGTCAGAGCTTTTATTTCCCTATATATTTTCTAATAGTTAATGTCATATTCTTAAGATTTTGTCAAATTTATATAAATAAATTGGTTAATTTATTTTGCATTTCCCCAACTATTTTGGGAGTAGAACCAAATACTTACTATTTATGTGCCATCTGGACTTTTTCACTGTTGATATTTTCAATTGCATTGGTTGGGTTTTCTTCATTGATTTCGTAGAGTTTTATGTATATTTTCACATATACATAAAATATCTTCTATCAACAAATGTCTTCTATCAAGCTAGCTATTGAATTTTAATTTATATATGGTGTATAATTTGTTTTTTAATGTAGACAACAGCTCATGTTTTCTTTTATGGTTTGAAATGTTTTTAAATCTTTTAAACTCTCGGGTCATTGTGTTAGTCAGCTTTTCATCCCTGTGACCAAAATACCTGACAAAAAAACAACTTCATGGAAGAAAAGTTTATTTTGGCTTATAGTTTCAGAGTCTTAATCCATGGCCAGCTCACTCTAGGCCTCAGGTGAGGCAGAACATTATGATGGAAGAAATCTTCTCTGCTCATGGCAATAGGGAGAGAGAGAGAAAGAAAGAGAGAGAGAGAGAGAGAGAGAGAGAGAGAGAGAGAGAGAGAGAGAGAAGGGGAGGGGGAGAAAGGGAGAGAGAAGGGAGCTAGGGAGAGACTATAATTCCTAAGGATATTTTCCCAGTTACCTACTTCTCGTAGTCATGCCCCATCATCCTAGAGTTACTGCCCAATAATCCATCCAAATAATTAATCAATCAAGTAAATTAATCCACTGATTAGATTTTACTTCTCATAGTCTAAACATTTCACCTCTAAACATTTCTGTATTATCTATTGTAAGCTTTTATGGTGGATACCTCATATCTAAACCATAACAGTCATAAAGATTGATTGCTTTATTATCAACTAAAAGTTTCAACATCATGCTTTATATAATTAATGACTTTATAGAATTTACATTTATATGTGATTGATATGAAAATATCATTTTTACTAATAAGGACAATTGTTTTAATACCACTTTTCCAACAGGCCATCTTCTTTCATGTGCTATGTTTCAATATGCACAAGGATTTGTTTCTGGATTAGAAAGCTGTTTAGTTGTTTCATAATTATTTTTTTCTAGTCTTGAATCAATATCACACTGTCTTCTTTATGATAAATTTTAATATGTGATAAAGTAGGTTTCCTCTTTTTTTTTCTCTCTCTCTACTTACAGAAGTTGATTTCCTACTTTTTCAAATTTTTTGACTCTTAGATCTTTCCTCTGAATCTCAGAATTGGTGTGCCAAGTGCCTTGCACATTCTTTATGAATTTTTATTCAAATCTCATTGGATTTGTATTTTGAATTGATCAAAATGGTGATTTAAAAATATTAAATATACTAATCCATAAATAAAATATCAGTCAGGTGTCAATGCAGAAAGCAAAAACTCTGTAGTATCTAAGCAGAAAGAAATTTGATACAGGGAGTTGATGGTTGTTCTAGCTCCTGGAATAAGTGTTTTTTTTTTTTTTTGTGTGTGTGTGTGTGTGGTGCTGGGGATTGAACCAAGTGTGTGTGTGTGTGTGTGTGTGGTGCTGGGTATTGAACCCAGGGCCTTGTGCATGTGAGGCAGGTTCTCTACCAACCGAGCTATATCCTCATCCTTGTGTGTTGGTTTTTTAGTTTTCAACTTTTGTTAAATTCTTTTTGGTTTTCGGCACTGTCATCAGAGAAATGGGAATGACTAGTATTTTCTTTGTGGCTTATAAGACTGTCAATTTTAACAAGTGAGTTTCAATTTGTGAAAAAACATAATGAATATTTTATGAGAACTTGCAAATATTTGTGAAAAATATAATGAATATTTTATAAGAACTTGCAAATAATTTGCTTGTTCTAGTTCTTGAGGGTTCTATATAATGCTCTTAAGATCAAACGTATAAATTATGTGCTCAAATCTACTATATCTTTACCCATTTTTTTGTTCTTTGCTTGATTGATCAATTTCCTAGGGCGGGGAGCAGGGGGAAAGCCTTAAAATGTTACACTATGGTCGTGAATTTGCTGGTTTCTCCTTGTGCTGATGCCAACTTTTGCCTCACATATTTGAGATTATGTAGAGAAATGGATTCAAATTTAACCACCCAGGATCCCTAAAGTGTTATCCTCTTAATCATTAATTCATGAAATTCTATTATGTTTTCCCCTGTCGTTAAGGTCTGTTTTGTGTGATATTTTTAGAGCCCCACCAGTTTGGGTGTACTTGTGTGTAATTTACAACCCTTTACCTTCACATTTCTATGTAATTATGTAATTAAGTGCACTGTGAACACATATAGCTGAATTTTCCCTAAATTTTTATTTTGAACAATTTCAAATATACAGATAAGTTGAATACTTCATATGTTGTCATTTCTCCTCTTTCTATCTACATATTATTCACATTTTTTTGGTCTGAAGTGGTTGAATGTAAATCACATGTGCATCATGCTATTTCACTCCCAAATAATTCAGCATACATTTCTTAACAGTAAAAACATTCTTCCACTCATATACAATACCATTTTTATAACTAAAAGTTAAAAAATACTACAATATCATCTAAAAATGGCATATCAAATATCCCTAATTATCTTAGAAATGTCCTTTAATAGTTTTCATGTGTTCATGATGCAACTAAGATTCATGCATCATGTGTAGTTGCTATTTCTCTTGAGTTTTAGAATAGTTTCTTTTTTATTGACTGAAGAATTTTTTCAGATCTTAAAAAATTTTCCACTTTCTCTATTTGTCTGATTGGTGAGTTACAAGTCAAACAGTTCCGCAAAAATGTTTTGGTTGATGTTGTAAACTTCTTCCATCATTTCAGGAAGGCTGCAATGTCAGCTGCACCAGTATTTGTGGAGCTAATGATCTCTTGGTTAAGGTGGTGAACCCCACAGCTTACTATTAAGGGACACTTTCCTGTCCATAAGCAGTAAGTAATCTGTGGAAGACACTTTGAGACCAGGTGAATCTCCGACAACCTTTGTTCCAATGGGTGTAGCCTCCACTGGTGATCCTTGCCCGAATCCATCAATTACTATATTGGGGGTGGAAAGTTGAGGGTTTTTTTTTTCTTTCTTTCTTTCTGCCTGAATTATTTGGCATTCTTATCCAAAGAAGGATCTTTTTTCCTCCTTGCCTTCATTCATTTTTCTCCCTTATTTTTTTTCCTTAATGAGTATTACTTTGGACATGAGGATTTCTTTTTAAAGCATTCCGTGATCCATTACTGCCAACATTCAATTCCAATCTCATCTTTCTCAGAATTTTGCCAGTGGAAACTCTTTCAAGTTCACCCCTGTATCTTTTGACATGACTCAGTTAGTCTGTGAGCATCTCTTACTCTCAGTCACAACATGTCTAAGGCTTACCTGCAAGTTCCCTGTCTCAGACCTTGAATGGGTTATTTTTCTGAGAAACTTTTATTAGAGAATGATATGCAGAAGCCAAGATTTATAAATCAAGATCTGGGTGTGTTCATTGATGACAGAGATCATGGAGGGGGACAATTCTTCTAGGTTACTATGCCTTATTTATTTACATGACTATTGTTGTTATTATTATTTGATATAGGTGATTGAACCCAGTGAACTATATCTCTAGCCCCTTTTATTTTATTTTTTTATTTTGAGACAAGGTCTTGCTAATTCGCTAAAGGTGACCTGAAACATGCAATTCTCCTGCCTCAGCTTCCTGAGAAGCTGGGATCACAGGTGTGTGCCACCAAATCTGGCTACTACACCATTTTTTACACACCCAGAACAGTTATATATACATACTCTCATCACTTACTATCTTTTTGATGACTAGTCTACGTTGACAAATATATAGCAACTTGTTTTGTCTGTTCACCCACTGTAGATCATTTGGATTTTTTCCAGTGTTTTATTGATACAAATAAAACTTTTATCAATACTTGTGCACAAATGTAGGTATGAACAATGCTTTATATTTTTGGGGGTGGATACCTAGGAATGGAAAGCCTGGATTATATGGTAGGTGTATTTTGACATTTTAAGAAATTGCTAAATAGTTCCAAAGTATCTCGACCATTACATTGCTCTCATAGATGTATAAGTGTTCTAGTTCCTCCACATCCTTGCCAACACTTGCTTTGATCAATCTTTTTATTTTAATCATTCTAATAGGGATATCTATATAGTTGGTTTTAATGACCTAAGGACCAATAATGTTGAGCATCTTTTCATGTTTTTATTTGCCATTGGTTCTTCAATGAAATGTCTATTTAAATAGTTTCCCCACTTTTATTGCATAGTTTGTTTTGTTATCATTGAAATTTGAGAGTTCATACCCTTAAGTTTTTATATGCACAGTTTACTCTAAAATCAATCAATAGCTCTTATTTATCTCTTAAACAAAACTCTGACCTTACCATCCCCTATTTAAGGATTATTGCTGTTGGGAATTTTAGCTCCACTTTGTTTTTGTATGCACCCCACCCTTTTTTTCCTTTTTGCTTACTGACTTACCAATCCCATTTCATAAACCCTCTACTCTTTCATTTTAGAATTCTGGTCAGAAATATTTGGCATCTTCAATGTGCCCTCAGCATTACTCTTTTACATTTTCCGTTTCTTTTTATCTCTGCCACTTTCTGGGAAATTTTCTCATTGACATCTTCTATTCCCTTCTCTCTCTTGAATTTAGGCTAACTATTTTCTCTCTCCAATTTTTAATGACTCTATTTTCCAGTTGTGGAAAGTGTATTTTGTTCTTTTTCAAAGTCATTTATCTTTTTTCTTCAGGTTCTCTTCTTTTATTATAGTTTCTGGATCTTCTTTTATTTGTTCATTAAAAATACATTAAATGATCACTTTTATATTGGTCTGTTATCTGTAGTTCTTTGTTTCTAATCAACAGACTCTTATTTATTTGTTTGGGGGGGTTGCTGGAGCAGAACCCAGAGACTCACCCCTGCCAGTGCTTCATCTCCAGCTGGTTTCCTGAGGTCTTGGTGACTTGCACATTCGCCTTCTGTGGGTGTTGTTTTCTCTGTAGTAACTCCATGTGTCCTGATTGTGAAACTGTCCTGGTTTTGATTCTAGCAGGATCCAAGGGGTTCAATGGTCCTGATCCAGATATTGTGTTAATGGGACAACCTGTGGCTCCCGAACAGTAACAGGTAAAGTGCAGGTGATGTAGATTTGAATCCCACCTCTGACAAAGACTTACAGTCTAATTTTTCTCAGTGCTTTTTTTATTTCTTTCTTCTAAGGCTGTAGAAAGAACATGAGCTTCCTTGAAGTTTCCATGACCTAGAAGATGGGAGTGTTGTGATTTCATGTGAAGGACATGGATAGATCTTGGAGGATTCAGGATCTATGAGAGACCCCTGGTCCATCTCTCCAACACTGTGACCCAGATCCGTGTGTTCTGTTTTTTTCTTAATTTTTTAAATTTTTTTCTTTCTTTTTTTTTTTTAGTGTTAGAGATTGAATTCAGGGGTGCTTTACCACTGAGGTATATATATGTCCCTGATGCTTTTAATTTTTGTTTTACACAGAGTCTTGGCAAATTGCCCAGGCTGCCCTTGAACTTGCTGCTCTCCTGCCTCAGCCTCCCAAGAGGCTGGGATTTCAAGGGTGCACCATTGTGCCCAGCTTCCTGTCCTCTGTTCATGTGTGAATCATGAACCCTCAACCTGCAACCCCTAGTGCTTCTGTCTGTTTGGATTTATAATAACAGTTCTGTCTTCCCTACCTGTGATGCTGAAGCGGAGCCGATTTTCACCTTGATTACTATAAACCTGTTTAGAGAACAGGCCTTGGCTCTTTGGCAACAATAGGATGATAGCCCGCCCCTTGACCCAACAGAGACAGATGAAAAGTCAGTACAAAGCTGCCAGAAAGGAACCAGAAAGTATTGATTCAGCCTAGCCTCTCGTCCCTTCTCCTAAACCCATCAGCCATTTAAATCACCCTGTTCTGAGGAGTTCAGTGAATGAGTGAGGCCAAAAGCACTACTTTCCCTGCTGGAAGTTCCTCCATAGGAGGACATGGGGTGGGGGAGCAGGGCTCATCCATGCTAAGAATATCTAGTGTGTGTGTGTCACTGGGTTTCATTCCCTCTTCCTTTTCTGAAATCTGGAAGGAACTTTTTCTTCAGCTAAGATCTGTATTCAAAACTATTCTGGATATATTTTATCCAGCATTTCTATGTCTTTTTTTTTTTTTTTTTTTTTTTGGTGGAGAGTACCAGGGATTGAACTCAGGGGCACTCAACCACTGAGCCACATCCCCAGCCCTTTTTTGTATTTTATTGAAAAACAGGATCTCATTAAGTTGTTTAGCAGCCATCGATGAGGCTGCTTTTGAAGTTGTGATCCTCCTGCCTCAGCCTCCCCAGCTGCTGGGATTAGAGGTGTGTGCCACCATGCGCAGCCAGCATTTCTATGTTTGATGCCAGGGTTTTAGTACATGTGGACAGAAGTTTCTCCAGAGAGTTTCTGCCCCACCACCACTCCGCTCCTGGAAACTGGCTGGCCTATTAAGGCAAATGTTCAAGGACAACAGGCTAAATTTCCTAAGTCTTTTCTAAATCTTTCAGACTGCATAAAATACAATCCTAACATTCTTCTGTCCTGTGTTTAATAAAATAATATGTGTGCAAATCTCAACATATCCAAACGTATATGCATTTTTATCCTGAGTTTCATGATAACAAACTTTTAAAGATATGTAGTAAATGAAATTTGCATTCCATGCCTTATTTCTTATATCTTGTATAAAGCCATTTATACTCTTGGCCTTGTTATCATCCATCAATTGCTGTAGGATGATAACACTGTAGCTTCATCAGAGTGACACCTTTATAGTGGATTCAAAATGCTTCATAATAAGCTGGACATGGTGGTGCACCCCTGTAATCCCAGAAACTCAGGAGCCTGAGGCAGGAGGATTGCAAATTCAAAGCCATTCTCAGTAAATTAGTGAAGGCCTGAAAAACCTAAGTGAAACCTGGTTTCAAAATAAAAAATAAAATGGGCTGGGGATGTGGCTTAGTGATTAAACATCCCTGGGTTCAATCCATGGTACCAAAAAGAAAGCTTTATAGCCAATGGTTTTTGATGCAATTGCTTTTTAAAGTATGAAAGTAAGAAAGTATGTCTCTAATCTTTTGGGTATTTAGTCTAGGAAAATACCACTTCCTTTCTTCCACTCCTCTACAAGAAAACATAAATGACACTCAATTGAGCAGTTACTTATCTGTGTCGAAGCAGCCTGTCAAATGTGATCTTGTTTCCCTTCGTGTAAATTGTTATAAACCGAATTTCCCATTAACTTTCTTTCAAGTACAGAAAGAATGACATTTCAATATAGCAATGTAAAAAAAGTGGAAGATTTCACTGAACATTTGCTATGACAGGCACCGTACAAATACATTCTGCGTCCGGTTACCTCAATGCTAGCTGGTAGTACAATTCTTGACCCATTTTTGAGACTGGGAAACCCATTTTTGAGAATGTGTTGGCACTCGTGTGGCTGTTACATCATTTTGATGTTTAAGCTACCTACTGTATTCCAAGCCAGGTAGAACCTTTTGATGGGTAATATAGTAATACCCAAGGGACTTCAAAGCAGCAAAAGATCTTTGAGATGCACAAAGATCTAAATTATGCAAGCTGCAGAAATCTTGGGTGAATGCCGTGAAGCCTTTCAGATCAAGTTTTACCCTTTGGGTTGGCAAGTAACCTTGTACATCCACTGTGGATTAGAATTCTTAACTGTTTTGTGCCACGAATTCTTTTTTGGCTTTTTGTTGAATCCCATGGATCCCTTCTTGGAATAATGCTTTAAAATGCAAAACAGAAAAGAGAAGTAATATTGTAATACGGTTTAGCATCTGACCCCTAAGATTTTTAAGCATTTCAGGTCTGCCTTTCTTGCTTCCCAAGTCTACCAGAGGGACTTTTTCGGTGTTCTTCAAAGAGGTTAGGGACCCCCCCACGCAGGTTTGGAGGATATGGCAGAAGAGTATGGGATGGGCTCCTGGTGAAGTGTTTTCGCATTGACATCAGTGTCTTCCTTTCTCTCACTTGTCCTTTAACTCTAAAGTCGCCGCCGGCCTCCCGCCCCCCCGCGCCCCAGTTCTTTAGCTCCTCCCTCTTTCTCAAGATCAATTCCAACTTTTCTCTAGTTTTACTTTTTTCCAACCTTCCCACACCTTACCCAGTCCCGCCCACTTTAAGGGCCACCCTCTCGGGTCCTGCCCCTTTCGACCCCACCTCCTACCTAAGTCCCGCCTTTTCTGTTCCCTGCCAATCACGCTGTGGCCACCTTGTCACCCCGCCCCCCCCCCCCCCCCCCCAGCACAAACCTAGCCTGTCCCCTGCCTGAGCTGCAGGCCTAGCTGGTCTGGCTGCCTAATGATGGCAGCTGCTGGGGGCAACTTCTCCGATGAGGAGTTCTGGAAGGCTTGCGCCGAGCTCCAGCAGCCAGCAGTGGCTCGGAAATGGGAGCTGCTGCTGGAGACCTCGGGGATCAGCGTCTACCGGCTGCTGGAAGAGGTAAAGGCCAGCCCCCTGGGGTATCACAGGAACCCCGGAGAGCCAGGGCCATGCACCCCGCGGGAGTTGGGCGTTGCCACCGCTGACAGGTCCCTGCAGGTCCTCTGGAGCTCCGGGAGGAGCTCTGGGGCGAGCGCAGGGCAGTGCCGGCGAGTGACTTTGATCTATACAGCAGTTCCGGAACTGGGAGGTCATCAAGTTCAGCCTCAGGTCAGGCCCCACTCAGGAAGCAGTTTGTTAGAATTTAACAACAGAGTTAAAACGTGGGTGGGCTGGTCCCCCCGCCAAGCACATACTTGTAAAGGACATGGATCCCCGCTGCTTAATGGGTGCCCTGGTGTGTGTGTGGTGGTGGCGGCCAGGGGAGTATCCCAGAGCTTGGATAAGGTGGAAAAGGGACAGGACTTTCAGGGACCACATGTGCAGAGTGCAGAGAAGGAACCTACTATATATATCTCCAGTCATATTAGTGACCTGCTTCTTTTGGCCTTTCTTAAAGTTGTACCTCATAAATTGATTGTGAAATTGCACCTAATAACTTGATTGAGGCAGAAAGATGAACCAAAAGTATAGAAGGGATGCCGTTGGTTATTAAGAAATTCTTGGGTTTTACGGGAGGCCTTTGGAACCAGGTAGCCATCTGAGTGGGAGGCATTGCAACCAAGAATGTCCTCTTAGGCTTTGTGTGATGGGAGCTGTATGCCATGCAGGTTAAAAGTCACCTCAAGGTGTCTTAAGTAGAAACGAAATATTCCTGGGAGAGATCCAGGATATTATAGGGCTTGAGCAGGGAGGATCTCTAACTCTCCCCTGGATCAACCTTGGCTCACAGGTAAAAGAAATAGACCTGGGTTGTGAGTGGGGCAGCTTCCCAAGGGGACCAGCCAAGTTCATGGCAGAAATGGGATTGGAGGGTTCCTGATGTTGGCACTATTGAACCTGTGGTAGCTTTTAAAGCAATATTATATTTATGAAATATTTATATTTTAGTGTACGGTAAATTTAACATTTTCACATTTGAAACAGAAAGCAGACACTAGCAGTAGTTAGAATTTGCTCATCTGTTGGACAGGAATTAAGGGGTTCAAATTTGTCAGATGCGTAAAAATCTTTGAGAGCTATATATAACACTACAATGCACGAGGCAAATCTCCAACTGAAAGATTAACCAGCCCCAAATTATAATATATTGCCAAGTCTGAGAAATTATAAAAATAACAGAGAATATTGGTATTATGAAGACATTCCCTCTCTTAAAACATACATATTTCCTTTGAAGATAGTTCATCCCTCCCCAGTTATCGGGACAGTAGAATATGCTAACTAGGGCACTTACAAATTAATAGATAAAGACCTTTCATCATCCTGAACAAAGCAGATACTGGAAGTGGGTGAGCTGTCACATATAATTTTTTCAATATATTATATTTTGGCGAGCATTACTGACCTGAAATTCTACTCTAGGTCCCTGACATTTTAGGGACACTAATCTCCTGGTGATCATTACCAGCCTGGTGGCGGTTTTGTTTATATTGTTACTAAAAGCTTAGTCCTGCAGCCCTATGTCAACCCAATAGTGAGGACATGGTTTTGAGAAGAAGATAAAAGAAGTTTTATTGCTTTGCTAGCAAAGGAGAAACACAAGAGACCCCTGTCCTAGAGGCTGGGATTCTGACTGTCATGGTGAATAGAGGGTTATTAAAGAGGTGATTCAAAGGCTATGTTCTAGGTGTGTTCTGTCAGGGGTCATAATTCACTTGTAACCCTGAAAGATAGCAGTTTCTTAGGTCTTCTGCACCATCCCCAAGGTCTGAATGAATTCATTCCTGTGGTATGTGTGCTTAAGGACAGATAACTCAGTCTGGGGTGGGAAGAAGATTTATCTTGCTCTGCCATGTTTAGGGAGGGAGAGAGGAGAAGATAAAGGGGAAAAAGTGTTTATTTACAAATAAACAGCAAGTGTTATGTTAAAAGCATGAAGTGGATCCCTCTTTCAATATTTTCAGTTAAAACTTTGGTAGGTATAAAGCACTCCTACCAGGTCTTTTGTATTTTCCCAACCTGTTCTGAAAGGCCTCCAGGGGAAGACCTATCCCTGTGCTGCATTTGTGTCTCCATGAGGATGGCAGCTACTCATTCAACAAATTCTGAAAGCCCACTGTGACCAGGGCCATTGGTTGTAACAGCTTGAATGAGAAGTTTTCAGTCTAGAGCAGGGAAAATTATTTTCTAATGAAACTTAAACACCTCAGTGTGCAAACGAACATGTTTTCAGAATAAATCCCTCTAGCTTCTTCCTGATGATTCCATTTCCCCTACCAGCCAGATCAAGACATTTGCCAAATTTCGTTCAACTTTCAGACATACCTGGCATCTGACCCATTTTCTTCTCTTTACCTTTGACACTCTGGGTTCTTAGCACCTGTCACCTAGAATTGCAATGACACAGTTCCTCCCCTGGATCCTATACAGCAAGTACCTGATCCAAAGGCTGTGATCTTATCTCCACCTCTTCAATGGCACTAATGATTCCAATATTAACCATTGCCATTATAATGGCCAATCCAAGCACTAAATGCTTTGCAAGTACTGACTTAGTTCATCCTTACATCAACTCTATGATAAGGCTCAGTGATTGTCACATCTTTACCCATATGGAAATGAGGGCATGGATTGATTAGTCAAGACTCACATTGATTAGTCAAGATTTGAACTGGGATCAGAATCAATCTTCTGACTTTAGATTTGTGTCTTAAATACTGTGCTTCTCTGAACAGAGGGCAAAAGATGCCTGGGGGTATGTATACTAAACTAGTGTTGTCTCAACTCACCTTTCCAGCTCCATATCATTCCATGCACTTGCACTAACCTCTGTTTATACACCCAGGAAATTAAGGCTAAAGGAGGGTCAGTGGCACATCCAGGGACATGTCCAAGAAGTGGTAGACCAGGAACTTAGATCAAGTCCTTCTGCCCATGAAGCCACTGTACCCCCACCCCCGCCCCCATGCCACACACACTCTTTGCCCAATAAAAAGCTTCCCCAGTGTGTGGAATGGGCTAGGAGAAGTAGGTTCCTCATTATTAGAGGCATTCAAGAGAGTCTGATGACCATTTGTTTACATAATTCATTCAGTCTTTATGGCAGGACTGCAGTAGATTAAATGGAATACTATGAATTTAAGATAAGGTTGCTTCCCTGAAGAATCTAGTGTCTCAGTTATGGGGAAGTTAGAAGCATCGGTTGCACCAATGGATCTTTATGAACCTGTTACCGGCTGGATATGTGTTGTTCCCCCAAAATGAGACAATGCGAGAATATTCAGAAGCAAAATGATCAAGTTGTGAGAACTTAACCCAATTGGTGGATTAATCCACTCCTGTAGATTAACTGGGTGGTAACTGTAGTCAGGTAGGGTGTAGCTGAAGGAAAGTAGGTCCCTGGGGGCCTTTGGGGCTTGTATTTTGTCTCTGGTATAAGCTGAGCTTTGTCTCTGCTTCCTAGTTGCTGTGTGCTGAGCTACTTTTCTCTGTCACACCCCTCTGCCATGATGTTCTGCCTCACTTGGACCCAGAGCTATGGAGTCAGCTGACCATGTACTGAGACTCTGAGACTATAAGCCTAATGAACTTCTCCTCCTCTAAATTGTTCTTGTTGGTTATTTTAGTCACAGTGTTGAAAAGTTGATGGAAACAAGACCTGGTTGTGCTCAGCATGCTTGCCACGGTGTGGCAGGAAGGTGGCTATTGCTGTCCTTTCGCTTGGCCTCCCGCACTCAGCATCAGAGGTGACTAACCCAAGACAGGCCAAGTAGCTCCTTGGAGCTCTTTATAACAGGTCTTGAAACAAGGATGAAGAAAACCAAAACTGATCATGTCTAAGTGAGGCTGTAACCACGTTCCCCTGATGTGTTTGGAAAAGACTGAAATAAACACAAAGGCACTTGAAAGAGTTTTCAGTGTAACAAACAAATCATATTATTAATTTAAAAAACAAGGTTGTGTCCTTTTTGTAGCAGACACAAATGAATCTAAATCTTGTTCCTGGACAAATGAGTACTTTTGATGTATTTTTTTCTCCTATTAAATCCCAACATTTAGACTTAGTTTCTTCTAAACCATTCAGTTTAACATCACCATCCTTTTCTTTTTCCCTTCTTTTCTTACTCAATTTCTTCCTTTTTCCTCTTCTTTCTTCCCCATGTTGTAAGGGTGATAACGTACCTTGACATGATATACCAATTTATAAACACAGCCACAGGTCATTTATCCCTGGATATCTAGATCTGGAAGTTAGGCAAAGATGACTTGGTTGCTTTGTTTGTTTGTTTGTTTGTTTCTTTTTTTTTGGTACTGGGGATGAACTCAGGGGCACTTAACCACTGAGCCACATCCCCAGCCCTATTTTGTATTTTATTTACAGACAGGGTCTCACTGAATTGCTTAGCATCTCATTAAGTTGCTGAGGCTAGCTTTGAACTCATTATCCTTCTGCTTCAGACTCCAAAGCTTTTGGGATTACAGGCATGCGCCACAGAGCCCTGCTTGGTTTCTTATTTTAAAAATGGAAATAAGACCCAGAGTTGTTAGGTGAGCCCCCAAACCCTTCCTAGCTAGTAACTAGCATGTACCAGTGTACTTTGATAAGCAGAACCAGTCCAAGGCAGCCATGTGGTATCAGGGAAAGAACATGGATTTTTGGAGTCAGATGGCTCTGGTCTAAAATCTCAACTCTGCTCTGATCATTGGCTCATTCCGGAGATAATCATCCACTGCTTCCCAAGGGCTGGTGCCTCAGCAGACATGGGTGAGGGGTGAACAAGGGAGACGGGCATGCTGCTTCAATGAATAGGCCTCTTGAACACAAATCATTCATTGGTGATAATAACTCTCACAGGAGAAAACAAAATGTTGGTTCACAAAGATGCTAAGAAGCAAATCAAGTGGGATAAAAGGGTGGAGAGGAGCATGGCAGGGGCATGACACCCTTCAGATAGTGGAGTCTGGAAAACTTCTCCAGGGTGCCACATTCGGGTGGAGACCGAAGGGAAGCAAGAGATTAAATCATGCAAATATCTGGAGGTGAAACCTACAAGAGTGTATTTCAAAGCTCAAGTCCATTAGAATTACTTGGGGAGCTTTAAAAATGACACTAGGGACTCAGATTTAACTGTCCTGGGCTGGGGCTTGGGTGGTCCTTTTTAAAATCTCCCCTTTCATGTAGGGGCTGGTTATCTGTTCTTTGTGTATGTTTGAGATTCTTCATAGTAAAATGTTATTTTAAGAAAACGTTAAAAGTTTCCCAGGAAACTCAGACAAGCACACTGGCTTGTAGATCCCTGGAGCAGAGGGAACACTGAGTGCTGGTCTCTGAGCCAGGCTCTGATTGAATTCTCCGCAAAGAACCAGAAGCTTGAAAGAACTGAGGGTGGCTAAGGCTGACAGTGGCCAGGACACAGGCCTCACTTGCTCCCTAGGAGGGGTCTATTACTTTTTTTTATTTTTTATTTTTAAATCTAAGCTCCTCATTTGTAAAATGAGGCTAATACCTTTCAGGATTGTTGCGAGGACTAAATGCAATGACGTGGTTCCCAAAACCTGAGTGTCCATCCGAATCATCTATAGTCTGTTAATATTCATAGTTCAGATCTCACTCCAGAGTTTCTGATTCTGTTAATGGTATGGGAGCATGAGAGTTGCTTCTCTCTCTCTCTCTTTCTCTTTTTTGCACTGTATTTCTAACCAGTTTGTGAAGGATGCTGAAGCAGCTGGTCCACGGACCATACTTTGAGAACCCCTGATGAATGGGGAGCATCTATCATGGTACCTGAGGGGGTTCTGACTGAGAGGTAAAGTCAGAGGCAGAAGAGCCCCCTAGAGTCAGAAGCCACGGAAACAGAAAGGGGGGGGGGTGAGAAACAAAAGAATAGCTTTAAATTCCTTTGAGTATAGACGGAGGAGGAGTGGGATAGCTGGGTCAAATGGTAGCTCCTCCATTCCAGGGTTTCTGAGGATTCTCCACACTGCTTTCCAGAGAGGTTGCACTAATTTGCAGTCCCACCAGCAATGTATGAGTGTGTCTTTTATCCCACACCCTCCCCAACACTTACTGTATTCTTGATAACTGCCATTTTGACTGGAATGTGATGAAATCAGTTTTGATTTGCGTTTCTCTAATTACTAGAGATGTTGAACATTTTTTCATATATTTGTTGATCAAACGTATATTTCTTCTGAGAAGTGACTGTTCAGCTCCTTAGTCCATTTATTGATTGAGTTGTGTTTTGTGTGTGTGTGTGAGAAGAAGATTTTTAGTTTAAATCCATCCCATTTATTAAATAAAAACAGCATACTACAGTAACTCAGCCACTTCAATGTTTGTAGTAGCACAATTCACAATAGCTAAACTGTGGAAGCAACCCAGATGCCCTTCAATAAATGAATAAATAATAAAGAAATTGTGGAACATATACACAATGGAATATTACTCAGTACTAAAAGAGAAAAAGATTATGGAATTCGCAGGTAAATGGATGGAGTTGGAGAATATCATGCTAAGGGAAGCAAGCCAATCTCAAAAAACCAGGGGCCAAATGTTTTCTCTGATAAGTGGATACATATTGGGGGGTGAGGCATGGGATAAGTGGAGGAACTTTGGATGGAGCAAAAGGGAGGTGGGAAGGGGGAAAGAGGTAGGAAAGTTGGTGGAATGAGACTGACATCATTACCCTAGGTACATGTATGATTGCACGAATGATGTGACTCTACCTCATGCACAACCAGAGAAGTGAAAAAATTCTGCTCCATTTGTGTACAATGAATCGAAGAGCTTTCTACTGTCATGTAGAACTGATTAGAACTAATAATAGTAATAAAAAGAATAGCTTAGACAGTGTCAGTGTCCATTGTAAGACTCAGAGGCTCTCCCTGATTTTTAGATGAATGGCCACTTGGAAGTAAACATGATCCTCAAAGCAAAGAGGAGAAACTCTCCTGGAAGAGTGCCATGGGCCACTTAGGAATGCTTTCCCTGTGATCTGCAGGAGTTTTGGGCTGCATCATGATGGCCACAGCCAGGCCAAATGCCCATAGACTGTGCATAAGCATGCCGAGGGTCCCAGCTTCCATTTAGATAACTAAATATTGGGCTGCAAAGATCTAGCTGATGGCTGACTTAGTAAGTGTTTAACTCTAAATTCCTAGCACAGTCATTTAATTAATTAATTTAATTAGTTCTAAATGTGTTCCTTGTGCCTTGGTCCTTGGATAGGGCTCTCATTGAAAATCTGGGTGAGTAGCAAACAGAACTTTCCCAGGTACTGTTCTCTCTTGTGCTGTTGACCTGTTAGCCTATTCGAAGTCCAGTCTAACTGGGAAAAAGCTGCATTCATTCAGGAGGGATGAGGACAGTTGGACAGTAGGAGGGGACCATAGATTCAACTCACTGAGAACAGAGAAGAAGCTTCTACGAGTATCCCCCACCATCTTTGCCCCCATGGAATAGAATCCAGTTTGCATTATGAACTTCTTTTATTTCAGGATTAACAGACCTATTCTGCTCCCTTCTACCTTTCTGGTTACCAGTGTGATTGAAAGGACAAAGACTAAACTCAGGACACTTATTGAGCCGTATTTTACCAGTGGGCAGGGCCACCATGTCTGAAAGCTAGACATCCACTGTGGCTTTCTTCTACTTCCTGCAGGAGACCAAGGCAAGTTCTCCCTTCTCTTCTGTCTCCCATGAGCATACCCCTGTTAAGATATGCAAGCAGCTGGGTTCTAGTCTCCTCACTTCCCTGTCAGGGTGATCACATGGGTGTGAGCACAAGAATGCAGGGGAGAGAGGCTCTGTCTCTAGGGGTAGGTCAAGCTTTGCTCTCTTACTGCCGCAGTCTGGCTACCTACTTGGCTAATGGCTCCCAGCATCTTACCTCACCTTTCACTAGATCCCTGCCTGGAGATTTTGTTATTAGCTAATAATAATGTGAAACTGAATTTTCACTCAGGCTTAGAAAATGTGGAGAAGAGATATGAGTAGTAGTGAAGGATTTGGACATTCTGGATCCTGGGATAACACCATACCCATACCTGAGATGAACCAGGGGTGAATTGGGGCAATGCCTGTTAAGGTAGCTGGCACGAATATCCATGAGAGACACAGCTCTGAATTCAAGCAGAGGTTTATTGACAGAGAATATCTGCCAGGCTGCCCTTCTACAAGGCCCAGCAGCCTGATCGGAAAAAAACAAAAAAAAAAAACAAAAACTTCTCAACATATAGTCATATACAATGGAGTAGTTAAAAAAATAACCCATCTGGATCTGTGATTATTATTTGGTGTCTTTGCTGTGGTTTTGATAGTTAGGGACTTTTGGGGGGCAGGTCTAAAGAGAAGATCAGGCGTGGATGGGTGCTGATTTTCAAAATGGGGTTACTTTGGTCTGAGGATCTAACAATGGCCACATAGAGGTTCTTATCTCTGTAAATTTGCCATTTCTGGGCATTTCCCAGAATATCTTTAAGCTTTGTCAGAAAAGTAAGGAAACATTTCACACAATAATATGAAGTATGGTCCTTACTTCAAATTATCATGTTAATTAAGTGGAATAATAATTTATGTAAAGCACTCAGGTCAGTGCCTGGCTTTCATAAGTACTCGATCAATATTAGCTATCATTATTATTTCACTAGTTATATCATCAGGTTTAACCTATCATGTTTTCTTAGATGGTTTTCATACCATCTGCGTCTTTAAGTGCCACAGGTGGCCAGCTTCCACAAATGTGCACCCGGGAGACTTCCTGCCTCCCCGAGGAGTGCAAAGGAGCACTTCTATGTGAGACAAAGCAAAGTCCATGCACACTCAAGGGCACACTCACAGGCTTAAAGAAATGTGACTCCTCAGGGGTCCTCAAGACTCCTGTAAATATGGGTGGACACCATGAATTGAATGGCACGAAGGGCACCTTTCTGCAGGTCAGGTCAGGACGGATGTGGTGGGGAGCCAGCACTCACAGGAGATCCTCCCAAATGGGGATTGCAAAGGTCGCTTGCAAGCATTTTGTTAAGATATGACTGCTTTTTCAGAATTTATTCTCTTTAGGACAAATAAGTGTACTTGCACCAATATTTTTCAAAATACTGTATGAATGCAATTGACAATAAATTGCACAACTTAAAAGATGCATTAGAATCACCATTGCTAAGAAAAATAATGGCTTGATATTTAGACTAGATAGCTAGAATCATATCTTAAAAATTAGTGATATCAGGCTGGGCATGGTGGCGCACACCTGTAATATCAGTGACTCCAGAGGCTAAGACAGGAGGATTGCAAGTTTTTTGCAGCCTAAATTGCAGCCTCAGCAATTTAGCAAGTCCCTAAGGACTTCATGAGACCCTGTCTCAAAAAAAAAAAAAAAAAAAAAAAAAACATTAAAAATGGGGGGAGGTGCTTGGATGTGGCTCAGTTATTAAGTGACCTTGGGTTCAATCCTCTTAACCAAAAAAATGATATTAGTAGCAAATTTCCTAGTCATGTGCCCCATCCCTAGCCTCCATTTTTTTTTAATTTATAAAGTGGAGCTAACGATGTTCACTTCACAGGATTACCTTGAGTCTTCATTACCATGCACAGTGCCTGGCTTAGAGCAGGTACATCATAGATGTTGGTTTCCCTAAAAATGTGGATTATGTTATGGTTCTGAATGCTCAGTTCTTTAATCTGGAAAAAGGAGATCATCATCTCTATATGTTCCCCATTCCAGATCTTTAGATGTATCTAGTCTAATCATTTCACAAAAGAGAAATTCTTTTTAAATTTTAAAAAATATTTTATTTGTTCTAATTTGTTAGACATGATAGTAGAAAGCACTTTGAGACATCATACATAGATGGAGTATAATTTCTCATTCTTCTGGTTGTACATGATGTAGAATCCAACCAATCATACAGTTATATATGTACATGGAGTAATAATGTCTGATTCATTTTACTATCCTGCCTCCCCCCACTCCCCTCTATCTAATCTAAAATAACTCTATTTTTCCCTAGTAACTCTGTTCTCCCCTAACCAAAGGGAAAACATTCAGCCTTTGGTTCTTTGGGATTGGCTTATTTCTCTTAGCATAATATTCTCCAGCTCCATTCATTTACTGGCAAATGCCATTATTTCCTAGTTCTTTAAAGCTGAGTAATATTCCATTGTGTATATATATACCACACTTTCTTTATCCATTCATCTGTTGAAAGGCACCTGGGTTGATTCCATAGTTTAGCTATTGTGCTTTGAACTGCTATAAACATTGATGTGGCTAAGATTCTTATTAAAACCCACTTTGTAGGTGAGCAGGGAGAACTTGGACCCTACCTGCACTGACTTCAAGCCTGTTGTGACCATCAGGCTCTCTTCTGGGGCTACAGGGTTTATGAGAAGACTCTTAGAAATAATAGATGGAAAAACTTGGCACAGGACCTCGTCCGTATTCACCCTGACTCCACGGCTGCCCTTCCTCAGGACTTTGTTGGAGCCTCCAGAAGCAGCATCTGGGTATCTCTTCTGGCCCTCTGGGCAAGTGCACCAGGCTGAGGGGAGCGACTCCATGCAGGGCCATCCTGGGTGGTCTGGAGCTTGGAGAGCAGCTTCTGGAAGCAGAGGGACCGCTGACTCTTGGCCAGTCAGTGACATCTTTGACTAAGTGATCCATGGCCCCTTCCTTCTCCATGAGCCTAAGTGATGGTCCTTGTCACCTTAATCCTCAGTGAGTGATTTGGAGGAAACATGCAGAGCGCGTAGAGATAAATAAGGAGACATGGTGAAGTGTGGAAGGGGGCCACACTTCACACTGACACTGAAAGTGTCAGACTCACTTTCTCTTTCAGTCTGTCCCAGTGCCAGCTGTTGGACTCAAGGCAAAAATTGAGCTTCTCTGAGCTTCATTTCCTCTCATAAAGGTGGAGACAACCTAGCTTCTACATCTATGTCAACGATTATGTGAGAAAAGGAATATGAAATTGTTTGGAAACAGAACCTGGCTTTAAAAAAATTTACTAGGATCATTGAAGGAATTCTTGGCACGTGAACATGATTGAAAAACTTCAAATATAAAATACTGTAACTGTGCTGGGTGTGGTGGTGCACACCTATAATCCTAGTGGCTTGGGAGGCTGAGGCAGAATGATTGCACATTCAAGGCCTATTAGAGTCTGTAAACAAGTCAAAATAACACCTGGTATTTTGCCAGGGAAATGTTAGAGTCTGTAAACAAGTCTGGATGGTGCCTGGCAAAATGCCAGAGGAAGTGGTTTGTGAAGTAACACCAGCGAGCCATTAAGTGTGGAGATTCCTTATTGGTTGACTGATGTATCTAGTTTATGCTAATTAGATAAGCTGTGTGGAATGTATAAATACTGCTCCTGTCCTGCAATAAACGGCTTCCACTCCTGCTGTATCAGTCTACACAAGTTGTTCGTCACCCCCCGGTTATTTTGCCCAGCCAGCCGGGCTGTGGCAAAGGCCAGCCTCAGCACTTTGGTGAGGCTCTAAACAACTCAGTTAGACCCTTCTCAAAAGAAAAAGTAAATAGAGCTTGGGATGTCGCTCAATGGTACTGCCCCTGGGTTAAATTCCCAGTTGTGTGTGTGTGTGTGTGTGTTTATGAATCAATATATATATATTCATTTCATGACTTATATAATGATTGCTGACAAACCACCAAGAGAAACACATTCTGAGCTGCTGCAAGGTCAAGGAGGGAATCCTGTGCCTGACTTCTCAGAGTCAAGAATATACTGGATCCCAGCAAGTTGGTAGTGTTTTTTTCCTTTCTGAGTTCCTTAGTGGAGGGAGATCATATTTCCTGGGCATGTGCTCTTCTGTGTCTCTGGGCAGGAGTTACTGTCCACTACCGTGTCCATTATCTCCTGCTTCCCTTCCTTGACTTCGCCTTTTAGCAGTGCTTATGTGCTTCTGCACTGTTTTAATGAATGTGTCTATAATCATATTTCCTTGTAGATATTCATAAGTCTTAACAGCACTGTTCTGTCACTCTGCACTAGAGTAATGTTGAATAAAACCCAGTCTGGACTTAGACTTTTATTCCAAAGGATGAGTTCAAGGAGTGGTGGAAGGAAGTCTTGTGATGGGAAGATCTGCAAGCACCTCTGAAATTAGGCAAATGGGTCTTATAAAGAAGAGTAAAGGCTGGGAAGAGCAGTGTGTGGGGCAGTGGGATAGAAGGGTGGTGAGATGGGTAGGATTGGAGAAGCTCTACCTTGAGGCCAGCCTCTACTCAGGAGGGGCTGCTTGCTGGCCCAAGCTTAGGATGGGTCGAACTTCAGGAACCTGGGGAAAGGAGAAAAGTGCAACCAGTTTGATTGACAAACATTCTGTTCATATTGATCAGCAGGGACGGGTAACTTAGCTAATCATTTATGAGGCAAAGAATGGGAAATTGGAGGGTCTACTTTGGACTTCTCATAGGTCAACAGGTGGGGCATCTGTGATCTAAGTCATGTGGGGAAAGAGGGTTCTCTGAAGTAAACTGTTTTGCAGACCAAAAAGAATAGGGTGATCTCTTAACCTTCACTGTTTTTCAAATTCCCAAACTTCAAATAAAATTCCACATTGCCAGTAAGGATCATTTGTATCAATTAGGATTGCTTTAAGTTGCAAATAATGAAAAACTGGACAAATAATAATTTAGACAAAGAGAAGTTTTTGTTTGCTCACCTCACAAATAGTTCAAAGACCTATAGTTGCTGTTTTGGGTTTAGCCAATCAGTGATGCCAGTGATTCTTTGAGTCTGTCTACTCTGCATTCTTATGTTCATTGCCTCTTGGTCACAGAAGAGTCGCTGCAGTTTCAAACATCATGTCCATGTTTAAAACAGGAAGAAGGTGTCACATGGCTACCACTACCTGCACAAGAAACTAGGGAAGTTGTGCACATTGTCATAGAAGTTCTCTTAGTACTTTACCACCAAAAAACCTCTTATTATTTGAAGTGTAAGAAACCAAATGGCTTATAAATGGGGTGTTAAAAAAAGTATCCAGTATGTTTTGCTCCAGATAACAATGGTTTGGGGAGGGGCTTCAGGAAAACAGGGTCTTTCGGGTAAGGTTATATGGAATCATATATTGAAATGATAATTAGCTTGGAAAAATGTCTAAAACAAATATTGTAAAAGATTTATACCTGTAATTTTAGAGGACTCTTGCACATCAGTAACACAGACTTTGCCTAAATAAAGCTAACACTTATGCTTTTGCATCTCAGATCATTTGTACAAACAGTGGTCCCCAAACCTGAGGAGAGGCTCTTTTGTTCCTGGTGAAAGGACATTCTTGATAGAGATGTTTTTAAAAGTTAGAAAAAGTATAAACACCCTGGAAATATTAACTCACCCTGAAATATTTTCACCTCAAGAAAACTTTCCTAATGGAAAAATTAGAAACCCGAGCCAACTATATTCTGTAAGCTCGATTATTCTGGAAACATTTATTTGCATAAAAATATATGGCAACGGAAGTATCTTTAGAGAATAATTAATTTTTGTGTGAAAGGTCCATCGCCTCAACATAATATCAAATTACAAATAAAAAAAACACTGTTTGTATCATGTTATTTGTATTTGGTCACTTAGAAAAGTATTTATTCACTTTAAAAAATATTGTATGTTAAACAGCATCAGTAGGCATTTATGGCTTCTGGGGTTATGTGTCACTTTCCAAAAATCTTTATAGGATCTTCAAATTTTCCTATCATGAATTATTTTATAATAATTTAAAAATTCACTTTATTTTTCAAAAGATGAAATAAAAATGAGGATGTTTGTTGAGATGTCATTTAGGAAAAATGATAAGCGAGAAAGTGCTTGGGCCCAAGGAGGTGGTGGCTGCTGGCCGGGAGGAGAATGTTGCATTGATGGACCAGGAAAGGTGTCACGCAGCATATTGTTCCTCTGCAGTTCTGTCATTCCTCAGTTCTGCCACGAAGGGAGCCTTAAAAGGAAGCTGTCACAATAGTTCATTCTTCTGTGTTCTCAGAAGTCACGTTGGCTCCATTTTTCTCTTCCTCGGGGGCTTTCTGTTCTCTTTGGTGACACGGCGGGGACTGAGGTCGTGGAGCCTGCAGCACACACAGGAAGGGAAGGGACCCGTTGAAGGAAAACGTTTGTCTCCATGCTTGCAGATATCAGAGTGAAGTCGTGTCAGCCTGCGCAGTTTGGTGTCTTGACCTGTAAGAGTCCCTTTTGCTCTCAGATGGTGTAGACAATGAGACTCCAGTGTTCCCTTTTCGTATGGGGGAATTGAACTCAGGGTCACTCAACCACTGAGCCACATCCCCAGCCCCCTTTTTGTATTTTATCAGAGACAGGGTCTCACTGAGTTGCTTAGCATCTCCATTTTACTGAGGCTGGCTTTGAACTCGCAATCCTCCTGCCTTAGCCTCCGGAGCTGCTGGGATTACAGGCTTGTGCCCAATGCACCCTGCTGAGACCCTGGTATTCTTGACCTGTGTTTTGTCAAAGCCTCTAGATAAAACATGCTGATGGGTGTCTATGTGTGAGTAGGTGTTTACCCTCACCATTATGTGTGTGTGTGGGGGGGGCATGGATGGGTGGATGTGCATGCGTGTTGCGCAGAGGAGCAAATGGGAGAAGATGTTTCTCCTGAGGCCTTTCATCAGACTGTTCCTTGAGTCAGGGCATTGTCGATGTGGGATGTAAGGGCTTCAGATATTTGTGGTTGTCATTTGCTTGATGGAAACTGTTGGTATAAAGCCACATACTCATAGAGCTGTAAGGTTCTTTGGGATTCTTCTTGAATTTTACTTTGCATGTCTTGCCAGGCACTTTCACATATATCTGAGATTTCTAAACTGGGAGGTGTTTAGTTCTGGGTTATGCCACCTGAGCTGGAGATCTGTAAAGCTTTAGGATCTCTAGAAGATTTGCTGTATTTATCCCTTGACTTCATATAAGCCCCAGGTATTGTGTTAAGGAGATGGCTGCATTCACGAATCCTTAGCATGTCCTTAGCACTTGGAAATAAGAGCTTACCTTAGAGCTTCATTTTTACTCATTTCTTTGCCTGTGATTGTGTTGAAATTAATCTGAACCATTTCTGAACTATTAACAAGTAAGCCTTACGGTAAGATGAAGGTCAAGAATTTTAAGCTGCTGTTGTTCAGAGTGAAATGTGTCAACTCGAGCCCAGAACCCTCGCAGAGGAAGATGCGACTTAAAGTGAAAATTAGGGAACACTTATATTTTACTTGGAATTTAGATTTTTTTTGTGGTGCTGGGGATCAAACCTAGGGCCTTATACATGAGAGGCAAGCACCCTACCAATTAAGCTATATCCCCAGCCTTAGAAATGGTCTTTTTTTTTTTTTTTAACAAAAGGAACGAGTAAGATTTGAAGCAGATGTTTCTTCCCCTTTTCAGTCCTTTATATACAATCAAAAAGAAGCAGTTGTTGAAAAATTATGTCTTGGGATTGATTTTGAAAATGTGCTAGGTTTGGGACTGGGGTTGTGGCTCAGTGGTAGAGCACTTGTCTGGCATGTGTGATGCCCTGGGTTCAATCCTCAGCACCACATATAAATAAATAAATAAATAGTCCATTAATGGCTTAAAAAAATGTGCTAGGTTTTATTGTGCCCCATGGTACTTATCCATATGGCCCCTGCCTGGAACTCTAGGTGTCTGCATGACATGACATCTGATAAGCGTCAAATCAACCTGCCTGAGGTACAATTCAACTGTCTCCGTAAACCCACAGATCATCTGTCTCCAGATTTTCTCCACCTTGGAAAATGGAGCAGAGGGTCTCAGTTGATCATTGCTTGTTTCCCTTCTCCCACAGTCAATCTGTCAGCAACCTCCAAAATACATCCCCAAGTCCCCGATGGCTCGCTGCATCACTGCTGTTACCTCCCAGTTCAAATTGCCCTCATCTCTTACCTGGAGCGTATTTACTGGTCTTTAAAGCAATCTCATTGTTCTTTTACGTTCTATTTTCTCTTAATTAGCAAGAATTTAGAACAGTAATTAGATACGGTCATGTCTAACCTGTATTTCTAATTAGATCTGGTCATTCCCCTGTCTAAAGGTAACCATTCATTTTCTACACCCCTTACGAAGTCCTTTGGAGTACACCCCATAACTCCCCTCCACTCTTCTTCCCTCTCCTCTACTCCCCTCCCCTCTACTCCCCTCCCTCTCCTCTTCCCTTTCCTTCTCCATCCCCTCTCCTCCTATCCCTCCCCTCCCCTCCTCTCCCCTCCTTTCCTCTCCCCTCTCCTCATTTCCTCCTCTTTTTCTTTCTTCTTTTCCTTTTTCCTGGTACTGGGGATTGAACCCATGGGTTCTCCACCACTGGACCATATCCCCAGCCCATTTTGTTTTTCATTTTGAGACAGGATCTTGCTGAGTTGCTGAGGGCCTCCTTAAATTGCTGAGGTTGGCCTTGAACTTGCAATCCTGTTGCCTCAAACCTCCAAGAAGCTGCGATTCCCTCACAACTTTTCTAACCTTAGCTTCCATCACTCTTTTTCTAGAGTTCTTCAGACCCTAAGCTCTGTAAGCCTGCCAACCCATCAATTTGAAGGCCTTCCTCCCACCAGGAATGGGCCCCTTCCCCCATGGCCAGCTACTTCTAACATTGAGAGCAAGATGTCCTGTTTATATAACCCCTCACAAGGCCTTGCTCGGCCACCTGACAACAGACATCCCACCATGGCCCCACTTACCACATAGCCTTTGTATATCCTACTTAAATGTCCTGGCTAGCAATGACACCGATTCCCACCGATAGTGCTCATCATATGTCACCAAGACCCCAGAGGAGGTTGGTGCCTGATGTGGCATGAAGCCCATCCACCGCTGGAATCCAGCATTTTCTCAACATTGGTACCAACAGCCTGTTTCTACCTGTTCTGTTTTTACAGAGTACTTGGCTTTATAAGTATAAAATCTTTGGTGTTCTGAAGGATTGCTCCCCAGCTCTACTCAAAGAAGTCTATATGGACTTAGGCTACAGAAAACAGTGGGACCAGTATGTTAACGGTGAGTGATGCCTACTGTAAGTTATTAGAATGTAAAATCTATTCTCATTTTTTTTTCTAGCTTGTAGAAATGAACAGGTTTGATTTCTACTGTGTTTTGCTTCCTTTTAAATTGTGGCACAGAAGTCTTTTAAATGCGGGCCTGAAAGCTGCCCTTTCTATCCCTCGCCCTTGCTCCTGACAGAGTTTGGGGTTCACTCTGTGGTTGACTCCCTGGGCTGCTTTGCTCTGCCTGTTAGGTTGTGTAACTGTCCCATGTATCTAAGTGACCCAGAGAGGCGCCTTGGAGGGCATGGGGTCCTGGTTTTGTTATAGAAGTTGAATAGAAGATTTCTACACAGGTGAGAATATATACACCTGAGGAGGTCAGAGAGCAAGGGGTGGAGAGGTGTGGGGCATTCTAGGTCCAGGAAGAGCACATGTCAGGTTAGAATAGCATGAAGCAGCATGTTCAGAAGCCACTAGCACCTGGTGTGCTGGGTTCATTAGAACAGCAGACCCTGCCCAGACTCTACTACTACTGCTGAGTACAGGATGGCTCCCAGCACCCTGGGCCAGTAGAGGGTCCAGATCCCCAAGGGCCTAGCAGGACTACAGGGCCACATTGCTGAGATTTTTGCCCTGTTGAGATGCAGAGTTATGAAAAGCATTAACCATGGGATCTACCTGCCACTCAGAGCCAGGAGTGGCCTTTGCTGTCTTGGTCGTAGTGGAATAGGCCTACAGAGCTAGCCAAGAGCATGAAGTCTCCAGCCAGGATTCCTGGTGGCAAGTAACAAAAAGGCCAAGTACAGACAGTATAAAAAAAGAGAGAGGAATTTTTTGGTTTATGGTGTTAAAAAGCTCCAGGCTTTGTAGCTTCGAGGACAGCTGCTTTGGAGAACTTCAGTCATTTTATCAGAATGTTTCCTTCTCCCTCTCTAGTTCATGTTTGCCTGTGTGTTGATCCTAGTTCTCAGGCAGATTCTCTGGTCATGGTAAAAATGTCTTCCAGAGGTAGGTTATTACATCCTTGTGGTGTAATAACCCCAGAGGAGAGATAATTCCACTTTCTTAGGACAGAAGCCACAGTGCCAGCACTGGCCATCAGCAGCTGAGCGTGAAGCACCTGCTCACGTCTTGTGGACATTCATCATAAAATGAAAACTTAGTGTTTTCAGACCGCCTTCCTATTTAAGGGGCATTGTGATCCCCCTATCCTAGTCAGCACGTTGACACTCTGCCCTAGGGGTCCCGCCTCCCAGCAGCCACGATGCAGCCATGTGATACAGACTCTGCCAACGAGACGTACTTGTTGATTTAGTATGGAAAGGAACCAAGTGAGGAAGCAGGCAGCAGGAAAAAACTATGCCTTTTCAGTGACAGCCAAGACACCTGACACCTAAGAGCCTCTGACACCTGCTACCCACCTAGCATCCACAGCCTGTGCTATAGTGGTGGGTCCAGTAGAAGGAGCAGTTGGCCTTGATTGAATAATCCTGGGGTCCTAAATGCCACTCTGGTCCTCCTGGATATTGTATGAGCACCTGAAAGTCTTACTGAACCCCTTAGGGCCTAAACTTGCTCCAGTGGCAAGGTACTGAACCTGCCGGAACTAAGACCCTGGCTAGGTACACCCTGGGGCTACCTCTTATCCATGTTCCCAGCCCTGAAGCTACTACAGAATAAATCCTGCTTAAAACCCACAGTAGAGGAGTAGGGACAGGTGATTGAAACCCCCGGAAGATGGTGGAGATGCTGGTTTGAGAAAGAGGACCAAGGCTGAGTGTGCAAAAACAACACACCTCCCTTCCTTCCAGGATCCCCTGCGACTTCCTGCGACATTAGTGACCTGGCACGCCCCAGAATCCAAGGTGTGCTTCTAATAGGTTCCTTTCACCAGCTCACCCTGCCCGCTCAGCGTCTCCTCCAGGGCTGTCTTGGGCTCTTCCTCAGCCTCAGGGGCTCTTTCTCTAGGTGGGGAGCTAGAACCCCCTGCACAGCCTGGGTAGATGGGCGTGTGCCATCTGCTCTGTGCTTTCTCCCTCCCCCAGTAGCAGGAGGAGAGAATTAGGTTGCTGCAGCAGAGTGTAAAGAAATATGGGGGAGAAGCAGGAAACCTAGAATAAACACTGTTCGGCCACTTTCTGGCTGTTTAGGGTGACACTGTGGAACTTTCATGTCCCACCTGCGCATGCTGCATTGGGTGACCCCTCAGTCCCAGCCAAGCTGTTGTCAAGCTAGCTTAAAGAGGAAGAAAGGACTCAAAGGCGAAAATCTTGGTGCTCTAGTGACATCTGGTGGTTACCCCGATCTGAAAACCGATCCCATTTTCTTTCTGGATACCTGATTCTGTTCCATCGTTCCCTCTGCCAGAAGGTCGTTGGTGCTGTAGGATGGATGAGGTGTGTGGGTCTCTTTCTGGGTCACTGATTTTTTTTTTTTTTACCCTCTAGACTGTCCCTGGGCAGCAAGCTTTCAGTGGGAATGAATCTCCTCGTTTTTTTGGTTTTTTTTTTGTTTTTTTTAATTCTACACCTTAGGAGTTAGTGGTGCATCTACACTACGAAGCCACCTAGGCATTTTGTTACTTGAAGCCAAAGAAGTTTCCAGATGCATTAACGTCTTCTGTTCTCCCTTAGAACTCTATGAAAAGGAATGCGATGGAGAGACCTTGGTGTACTGGCAAGTGGCGTACCCCTTCCCCATGTACAACAGAGACGTATCCTTTTACAGAGCGCTCGGTTCCTTACCCCCGCTTCGTGTGTCTGCGCCCTTGGCTTGTGTGCGGGGGGCCGGGGCTGATTTTCCATTCGGTGCAAACAGCATCGTCTTTGAGTCTCACGGGTACATCTGCTGGAGCTGCTGCTTTTTCCTGTGGCTTTCAGAGACCTCAGGGTGTGATTTCTAGGCCTGACCGCACAATTACACTTCTGTGATTGTGGGCACGGGAGGGCAGATTATGCTTTCCAGGGATGTTGTAGAGTGCTGGACATTGCTGAGCCATAGCACTGGGGGGGTCTGGAAGGAACGCTGTATAAAGAGTGCTAACCCAGGCCCCTGGATTTAATGGAGGAGGAGGTGGGACCCAGAGAGCTGAGCTGACGGAGGTGCTGGGACCCAGGCTCTGCATTTCCAACTCTCCCTGTTCTGCTGTCCTGCTCAGTTGACCCCACCGTGACACCGCCTGGCTGTTGGCTCTGGACACTTAGGGACATGCTTCTTCCCCTAAATATCCTTGTTTATGAAATGCAGCAATTGCGGAATGAGGGGAGTTTGTCTGGCATCTCGAGGGTGTAAGAAGCCACCTCAGGGCCAGCCTGGGAGGGTGGGGTGGAGATTCTCCTGGCGAGCAGGATGGCCGTGGGATGATGGACAGGCGAGGAGTTGACCCCCTTCACTGCCCTCTTCAGTCGCCACAGCTCAGTGTCTCTCACGCTGTATTTCCATAGAAGATCTTTTAAGCAAAAGTCTTGTGGAATAAAAAAAAGATTGGTGAACTAGGTGGTCACAGGAACCTTTCCCAGTTCTGACATCTTGTAAGTCTGTGTATTCCTAAATAATTATTCTGTAGAGATGGGGAGGAGGGTGTGTGTGTGTGTGTATGTGTCTTAAGCCTGTGTGTCGACCCTGCCCCCCCGCCCCCCACCGAGTAGATAAGACACCTTAGGAGTTTCTGTCTTGGCACCATATCCCTGTACTGCTAGTTTGTAGTCACATGGTTCACATTTCAGTAAATTGTTACTTGATCCTTTAGATTTTACACAGTTTCCTATAATCCTGGCAAAGGAAGTGCAAGATGAGTCATCATCCCCATTTCACAGTCAAGAAAACTGAGGAAAGAGAAGTTCGGAACTTTGCCAGGTTCATACAACTAGTTTGTGGCAGAGGCAAGCTTGGTGTGTAGGATCACCTGTACGCGGGGGCGGTGATCTTGCCTACGGGCCAGTCTTACCTCTCTGACCTCACAGTGACACTTTAGATGGTATTCTCAGCAGTGGACACGTGGAGCTCCTGGAAGTCTTTTTCCAATGACTTTCCAATGCCACATAACCCCCCCACAATGAGACTCTGTAGATGTCTATATGTTTCCCTGGTTTGGGTTGAGAACAGAGAACTGTGCTGTGGAGAGCATTCCCTGGTTTGCTGTGTGAGCTTAGGAAAGGCCCTTTACTTCTCTGGGCCTCAGTGAACTGGTGGTCACAGGTCGTATGGCATGCTGGAGCTGGATTTCAATCAATCTTATCAAGGTAGTTTTTCTCAGTGAGGTGTCAGATGCCATCTGTTCCACAGCTGAGAAAGTCGTGGAGAGAGCAAAACAATATTTGTTGTGAGGAAAAAAATAAAAGGCTTGGAAGAAGGCCAGAGCCAGGATACAGCCATCTCTCCTGGAAACACTGATGTGCATCGCTGCTTGGTACCTAGGGAGTGGGGACCATGCATGGTCCAACTCGAGGGCCTGGGTGCCACAGAGGTGCGGAGGTGGCATGGGGCACGGCAGGTGTGCTTAGTAAATGCAATAGTGCTGATTGCCGAAGGCTTTTAATTCTTTCTGGTTTGACACCCCAATTTCCGTTATTTCATTCAAGATCGGAGGCCCATCCCGCGTTGAGATTCTCAAGAGGTGCTGGAGCAAGATCTGAGTGCAGGTTCAGATCCTGTCACTCCAGCCGGACTGTGGGACCTTGGGCAAATGCCTTCACCTCTCTGAGACTCAGTTTTGTAAACTATAATACAGGGATCCTCAGGCCACATACTCCCAGAGTCTTTGCAAGGTCACCCTTGATGTGGCATATGTAGAATACGTGATGTTTGTGACATTCTACCATATACGTGGACTACGTGATGTTTATTACAGGAAGCGGTGAGGTTCGTTTCTTAGGATGTAATTACCTTCCCTGGAATAGGGCCAGAGACCGAGTGGTTGTTCCGTCAATGTTTATGGGGATGAATGCATTGGATATTCTTGGTGAACCATGTTAACCCAGGGAGGACATCTACCTATTAAATATCACGTATTCTAGTGTCTTCTTATGGCCACTATTTTTAACACTACTTGAGGTCTTCTATGCATAGTGATCTGTGAATTATTGCTTGGGTGAGAACAGAAAAAGGAACGATACCATTGTTTATAGAATGCTTATTCTGCTCCAGATTTTCTCTAACGCCCCCACCAAGCCTAACTGGTGGGCAATACAACTCCTTTTTTTCCCCTAAATACAGAAACTAAGTTTCAGAGAGGTTGAATAACTTACCTGAGAGCACACAGCTGATAGGTGACCAATCCTCTGCCCTCTCCTAGTGCCTTCTGGGAGAAAGGAGAAATTGATTCCTGGTGTCTTTAAAAGCACCATGGAGTTATTCACAGGAAGGTAATGCATGCTCTCAAATGGGAATCGTATGTGGCATGAGATGCAATCTTGCAGCACAGGTAGGGAGACAGGGCAGGTAAGTGAGGAACCGGAAGGGAGTGAGCACCCAGTGGAAGGCACAGAATCACGTCCCCTCTCTCCCAGGTTGGGGAGCTCTCCTCCTGCCTGTCTGAACCCTGGCGTTGATGTGGTGCCTTGACGGTGGATGCAGTATGTCTACATCCGGGAGCTCAGGGAGCTGGATATGGAAGGGCGGAAGATCTACGTGATCCTGGCCAAGAGCACCTCCAGCAGTCAGTTTCCGGAAAGGTCTGGTGTGATCCGGGTGAACCAGTACCAGCAGAGCCTAGCAATTGAGAGCGACGGCAAAGGGGGCAGCAGAGGTAAAGCCCGGACCGCCCTCATGAAGGCTGGGTGGTGGACAGTCCCCTCAGGTGCATGAAGCTTGTCCCCAGAGGTCAGAGGATGGGCACAGGAGCAGAGCAGACCAGGGCCAAGGCTTCATTCACCGGCCACACTTGGCTAGAGCATGTGGTGGGTGTATAGACTGACCCGACTCATTCTTCGCTGTCCCTAGGAGATCTGAACACTAAAATAAACCAGAAGGTTCAGAAATTCTCCATAGGCTGATCCTGGGAATGCATATGGTGGGCCCGAGACTGAGCAAGAGGACTGACAGAAAGGTTTTGGAGAATGTGGCTCCTGCTCAGCACAAGCCCAGCAACTCAGGACCTGCCCACCACCACCACCCCCAGGGAAGAGCCGACAGAGATAGTCACATGGCACCTGCCGTACTGAATGAACATGGCCTGTGTCTCCGGCAAAATCTGAGCAGTACTTCTAATGCTTGTTAGATTTGTCACCTAACTTTCCTGAATCTTCATTTCATCATTTCTGAAGTGGGGTTAATTTTGTCAGTTTCTTAGGGCTGTTAGGGTAATTAAACAAGAGACTATATTCCAATGTCTATCACTTGCTGGGTGTTTAATAAATAGAAGCAAAACACGCCTGTGGCTATGTTTTCAAAACTGCTTCTGGCCTGGAGCCTGTAATCCCAGCGGCTCTGGAGGCTGAGGCAGGGGAAATCACAAGTTCAAAGCCAGCCTCAGCAAAAGCGAGACACCATTACAGAGGGAGCCTCGGCGTTCATTGCAGAGGCATCTACAGCTGAAATCACTGTAAACGCTTACTACTTCGTAGAATGACTTTTGGAAGGTATTTCTTCCTCCTGAGTTTGTCCTGCTCACTCTACAACCCATGCCCCATTTTTCTTGGTGTTAAAGCCCAAATATAAATCCTGGACACCTCTCTGTGTACCGAAAGTCCAGGGAAAAGCATCTTGTCTATTTGGAAAGTGAACATCATGTGGCCTCCGGGAGTTCTTTTTCTGTAAGAATACTGACTTTCTGGAATAATTAGTATATTATTGTACATGATTGCTTTGTGAAATGTGCAAATGATATCACCTATGCAGCCTTGTTTGATTTATTTCCTCTGGTTTGTACTGTTATTAAAAGCATATTGTATTATAGAGCTATTCAGATATTTTAAATATAAAGATGTATTGTTTCCATAATATAGATGTATGGACTATATTTAGGTAATAGATGCATTACTTGGAAAGTTCTGCTTTGACAAACTGACAAAGTCTAGGTTAATTAGCAAATTGTATCTCAGTTAGCAGTAAATCAGTGGAACATGCCAAGAAAAGGATAAGGATACTTAAAATGGAAATAGTTCTCCAAAGGTGTACAATTTGGACTTGTTCAGCTGCTCAGTATATGTTACCAATATTCCCTCAGGCTCCCACCCCAAACTTGAAATTCTTCTAGTTCTTAAGAGTTCCTAATTTATAACTGATTTTAAAATTAGAAGTTTCTCTAGTGGTTTCAGTTTGGGAGTAATCATTCAGTTAAAAGTACAGTGTGGTTTATGCAAACAAATAGCTTGGCATTAAAATTGGCCCCTTCTTAAGGTGGGGCCCAGCCTGGCACTGTGGCCAGGGTGGCCATGTAAGTCCCGTCAGGATAGTCACGCCCTCCCGCATTTCCACATGAGTTTAGTAACAGTGCAGATTCCATGTCCCTGTTCTGATACCCTCTGAGAAGTGCCTGATGATGCTGATGTACTTACAGACACAAGAACAATCTTTGCTATAATTGTATAAAGCCATAAATGTACATAAATTATCTGTAAATGGTTAAAAAAAAAAAAAGCGAGACACTAAGCAACTCCGTGAGACCCTGTCTCTAAATAAAATACAAAATTGGGCTGGGGATGTGGCTCAGTGGTTAAGTGCCCCTGAGTTCAATCCCCAGGAATGCCCCCCCACCCCCTCACCCCCCAACCACGCTCCCCCCAAAAGTGATTTTATATAGAAATGCCTCAAGGCAGGTTGATGGAGAGAAGTCCATGGCAATTTGATGCCACGTCTGCTCTCTCTGGGCCTGGATACGAAGAGGTAAGCTTTTCAGGGTCTCATTGCTGTATTTTTCCAGTGTCTCTCTCACGTTCTGAACTGTGCTTTCTTTTCCCCTCTAGTTTTCATGTACTACTTCGATAACCCAGGAGGCCTGATTCCGTCTTGGCTCATTAACTGGGTAGCCAGGGTGAGTTCCCAGGAGACTGGAGGGGGAAGTGTGTTTGACAGATGTTGACTCAGCGCACGGAGCTGTCAGGCTGAAGAGACACATTGTCTCAGGCGTAATGAGGCTCTTTTATGAAGACCTTGGTTCAGTGACTCCGGATAGGCCTGAAATTGCCAATAACCAGGACACAGGCTGGGACAGAAGACAAAGAACTGGGAGCTTGGAATGCTGTGTGGCCCCAGACCCTGCCAGGATCACATTCTGGAACCTCTGGACAAAAACTGCCGCCTCTAGGAACAATGGTGCTTTGGGACCTAGTATCTGCTTATGAAGGGTAGACAGGTCTTAGAGATGACCAGAGGTGACCAGGCCTGAAAGACGCCAGCGGTTTGGTCATTGTTGCTATTTTTTAATTTTTTTTTTTTCTGTGAGGGGAGGGAGAAAAGCCACCTGTCTACTTTGGAAGTCCAATAGTTGTGATTTTGAATCTTGGCTTTGCTATTGACTGTCTTATTTTATTTATAAAATCTGTGAATTTGTTCCTTTTTTAAAACCAGAGATGCATATTCCTTACCCATGGAGCAGATGATGGGCAAGAAAAGTCTTGCACAATTCCCAGCATTAACAAAACAGCACGTCCTGCCCTCAGACCCCAGTGCCTTACTGTTTTCGAATGCTATGACGCAAGTCCTTTCCCTGACTCCTTTGGCCTCGCCCAATTCCATTTCCTGGGTTTTCCTTCTTCTTTTCAAGAAATGATGATTTTTTTTTTTTATTAGCAAAAGTCCAAATGTAAGGCTGTGTCTTCTAACAGTGGTTTCTATCATCTAGTTTTATCTGTGCTCTGGGTCTGGCCTTTCGTCATTATCTGTGACAATGCTGGGCTCACACCGGAGCCTTATTGGCTCTTTGCCACCATAGTTCACCTTTTGCCACATCTCAAAGAACCCTGCTTGATCACCAGAAAGATGTGGAAATGACTGTCTCTTTTCCCTTGCAGAATGGAGTTCCCAACTTCTTGAAAGACCTGGAAGAAGCCTATCACAAGTACCCCAAGAAAAAATAAAAGAGAATTGGGACCCTTACATATGCAGATTGACGTCTCTGCGGGTGCCACCACCTTCTGATGCTCAGCTTTCCTGTCAAATTTCCGCCTTCAGTGGTCTGCACGCCCTGCCTGACGTCTGGCTCCCTGGCCTGCTTCCTTTCCCACTCCTCCCAGCTCAGGCAGCTGCCTCCTTCTACCACTGAATGGGGGACAGATTAGGGAAACTTTTGCTTGTTTATTTTTAAAAAAGGGAAGTCCTCAGTAGGGAACACAGCATTCCATTGTGCCATTGTAGGGGGGATGGGTGGGTAAAGACAACAGAACCAGAATGATCATTCTTGGCAAGCTGGCCCTTTCCCAGAACTGCTGTCTTACAACCCAGGAGGGGCAGCTGGAAGTCACCCCTCTGTTCGAGCTGATCTTCCCCTCTGTGCCAGACTGGATACACTGATAGGCATGGGTCGTATGCTTTGTTGACTTGATTGTCGTGGGGTTCTTGGTGATAATCCTCTAAGTCTTTCCCTGCCCCTACTTGTGAGTGGCCATGGCTGTTGTGATATCACAGCACTTTGAGAAGCATTTGCAAGCCTGACTGGACACATAACGTGATGACCACTTTCCCCCCTCATTGTTCCTATCTGAGTTTCCCTCCTTCTTTCCCATATGCCGCTGGGAATAGGCTGCCTTTACCTTTTAGCTCTGCATTTTCCTGGAAACAGAGATGTCAAGATGGCAGTTAGCAAAAGCAAATATGCTTCGTGCCTAGCACTCTGCTAATTTACCTTGGTGTGCAATAAAATAAATTTCCCTTCTAGAATGTCTGGAGACTTTGAAGTGACAATAGTTTACAACCAGGTAAAAATGAATTAGCAGCCTGGTTGACTCTGTAACTTTTTTCTCAGGAATTCTATCTAAGTTTTCTGCCTCTTCTACCACCAAAGGGACTCTCAGAGTCCTGTTTTCTCTGGAATTTTGGTAGGGTAAGATATGCTGTGGCTAAAGACACAGCACTGATATTCTCAGGGAAAAAAATTTAATTACTAGGTGTGATGGTCCAAACCTTGGACATAGAAATTCAGGATATAAAGCCAGAGGACGGGATTTGTTAAAATGGAATTCCTGTTTGTATGCTTTCTCTCTGGGAAGAAAAGTGTACGAATAAATATGGAGTTGCTTATACTTGTCTTATGGTCAGCTTTCGTCCTACTTTCTCCCTTTTGTGGTAATGAACTGGTTAAGTTTCTTGTTTGCAATTGACATGCAACCTAACTTGTAGAATTGAACACAAAAAAATAATTTGGGGCTCACTTTATGGAAGACCAGTGGTAGGTAGCTTTAGGTAGGGATTGCTATAGGTGCTCAAATTTACATTAAAAATCAACTTTCTTCTTCAGTTTGCCTTTGACATTGATCTGCATGTGGTGGTAGGAATTCTGCTTACAATAATAGATAGGCCTATGTCTTTCCAACGTCATACCAAGCCCTGCAGCCCCTCAAAAGACAGAACATCTTTCCAACAGCTCCTGCACTATTCCATAATATAGGTTTCTCCCTAACACATGTGTTTATCCATGCCCCAGTCATGTGGTCATATGGATAGGATTATGCAAATGAGCTAATGCTTCCTAAATTTATTATTATAATGTAATTCCTAGTAATGTAGCTAGAATTTAATTTTTGATCAACTAAACCTAAATGCCTCATGTTATGGAGGATAAGTTGAAACTTTATGTATAGATTCTTTGATATGCAAGCACTCAGGCTACAGACTGAATAGAATATTCCCATAAAGTGGTGCAATGCAAACCATTTCCTTGAGCATCATTTGATATTTTGCTAAGAACTCTGAAAACACTAATAATACCAAGGTTTTAGGTAAAGCACTTAAAAAAAAAGTAACAGATTTGCTAAAATTAGTGGAATGATGCCTTTGGGGCTTGCTAGTTTAGAATAGAGGATGGTTCCATGCAGCACTGAAATATGGAGCATGTGAGAAACTGAGAGTCTCCAGCTATAGTAGATGCCAGAGGTACAGTAAGAGCAGGATTGGTCCTTCCAGGGTTGCCCCCGACTGTTCAGGATACATTTTCCCCTCAGTGATGGGTGTATCATTTGCATTTGGAAACTGTAAATACACTGTCATTCTGCCAGTACATGGTGGTACTTATTTTCCCATGTCTGTCTGTCAAAGTAGACAGACTTCTTGTGAGTAGAAAGAATTTCAACACTTTGATGACTGGCCCCAAAGGCAGCATATAGTAATTGAGTGAATAAATGACTTAGAGAAAATTGAATAAATGACAGAACCCTGAAGACTAAACCCAACTTGACATATACAGGCTGATTTCAACAGAGTGATTTTCCCCAAGTCTACAGTTTCGGGGGTTCTAATTTCCCAATCCGTCTTTCTCGGACAGTACTGACGTCTTGTCGCCATTCGGGTGGCTTTGCTGATGTGACTGCAGGTTCCAGTGTAAGGCTGGGGAAGTGTCGCGCTCTGGTTTGAGTCCAACTGAGCATTGTCAGGATTTCAGTTGGAATTTAATTGCAAGAGTAGAGCTACCTCGGGGGACTACATGTTTTCCACAGGCGAATTATTGTCACTACACAACAATCAGAGTGGGGATGACCACCTTGGAACTGAGGAGTTCCAACAGAGGGTCATTTCCCTTGAAAATGTTCCTATTTCACAGCAAGAGTCCTGGCCTGGCTCCCTGGCTGATTCCTCCTCCAGGATCCTCATCAATGATGTCTGTCTGCCCTTCACACCTCTGGCTTCCCAGATGGATTTGGAAGAGACCAAGCAGGAAGAGCACATTGGATTCTCATATTTTTTTGGTAGCACCACCCAACCAGCTCAGAGAATTATCTTCAAAAGCATGGAGACATTTCTCAAAGGGCTGGTGTCATCTGTCAGAAGAACAGGATGGTGGTTCCCAGGATGAATGAGACAGATTGGGGGCCTGCCTTAAAGGAACAACGTATAGTCCAATGAAGAAAATGCAGGGGGCAAGCCGTTGAAAGTGGTAAACACCAAGGGCAAATGAAGGGTGCCGTCATGGGGCTCTGGCTAATGTTGAGGGGCAGGGAAGAATATTCTGGAGCCAACTGGGAGAAAAGGTGGAGGAAGAAAGCTGCCCCAGATGGAAGAACCATTTGCACAAAATTCCTCGGGCAGGAGAGTCAGTCACATCTGAAGGACTACAGAAGGCCAGTGTGGACATTCCCAAAGGCCTGGGGAAAGAAATCTTGCACGTGGCTAAAGAAGTAGCCATGCAGGCTGTGGGGGAGACTGGGAGCCAGGCAAGGGCTTTGGACCTTAGATCGAGAGCACCAGTAAGCTTCCCAGGGTATTAGGTTGAGAAGTGACCTGACAAGATTTATTCATTCCTATTAGCTGCTCATTTCTTCTATTTTCTTTCTTTTTTTTGGGGGGGGGTGTGGTACAGGGATTGAACTCAGGGACACTCCGCCACTGAGCCACATCCCCAGCCCTATTTTGCATTTTAGTTAGAGACAGGGTCTCACTGAGTTGCCTAGTGGCTCACTGTTGCTGAGGTTGGTTCAGAAGCCACCCTCGAAGCCACTTGAATTATAGGTGTGGGCCACCAGCCCTGGCTGCTCATTTCTTCTCTATGGTCCCCAGCATCTTGAGTGGTCCCTCCAGTATGGTCTTGGAGACTCTCCAAGGACCTCTAAGCCTTGCTACTGAGCATCCTCTCTACAGACCAGCAGCCTTCAGAGTGGTCCAAGGTACATGGAGTTCTCAAAGGACAGCATCGTCCTTTCAAGTTTAACTAGTTCAAACAGATGGAGGAGGCATCCAGGCCCATCCCTCTGTCTGTCCTAATCCATGTTGGTGATCCGCATACCCTCAGGGACTGGGTCATGCCACCCATCAGAGCACAGCCATTTCAAGAACCAGAGGGAGAGAAAAAAGAGAGGCACAAAAAGAAAAGAAAGCAGAACAAAAAAAGCAAACAGAAAAACATAAGCAGATCCACTTTCTCCAAGTGTCTTTTTCTATATTCATCCCCAACTATAAGGAAAACGTGTGTGTGTGTGTGTGTGTGTGCATGTGTGTGTTTGTGTGTGTCTATCGGAACACTCATAGCATGTGCTCCATTTTATACATAATGGCCCAGCACCTAAACAGCATGCCATGTGAGTGGCTTTTCTCATCCTCTGTGTGATGTGCCAAGTCCAGTGTTAGGCTGTGGAGCACACACAGATAGGAATTAGCAGTTTACAGAGGCCACAGATGAAATGTGTGTATCTAATGACGAAGGATGTGATCTCCTCCATGTGGAAGGTGCACGTTATATTTAGGAGCTTGTAATAAACTGCAAAATATCTCACAGGCTCTGCTGTCTACTAATGCCAAAGTCGTTGAGTTTTAGCATAGCACATGTCCCTGCAGAGAAGTGTGGCCATGGGACAAAATTCTGAGCAGTATCATGTTGGTTGACATGTGCCATTTCCCGGTCAGGATCTTAAAAGGAAAAGGTAGGACCTCACCTGGTCTAGTCTCCTTCACTAAGGAAACATGATACCTAAATAATAAACACTGTGTATTCGGAGACTACAAGGTCTACAAATATAAAGAATGACAAAATACTCCCTGGACTGTTACAAGTTGCTTTTGGGCAATGGATGGAGAGAAGAATAGACTTCCTTTTCATTCAAGTCGCAGGATTTTTTTTTTCTCCTGGTATCAGGGATTGAATCCAGGGGTGCTTAACTATGAGGCCACATCCCCAGCCCTTTTCATTTTTTTTTATTTTGAACCAGAGTCTTGCTGAGTTGCTTAGGGCCTCCGTAAGTTGCTGAGGCTGACTTTGAACTTGCAATCCTCCTGCCCAGCCTCGAAACCTGCTGGGATTAGAGGTATATACCACTGCATCAGACTCAAGTCACAGCATTTTTCTTTTAAAATAGTTTCTTTGTCCACACCAACTAATGAATAGTCAAAGAAGAGGGTGTGTTTGTCCCCAGATCAGAAACCGACTCAAGTGTCTCCTCATCTATATACCTCTGATCTGACCTATATCTGGCATTTCATAAGCGGTTGACCATCTCTGATTTGTTCCAGTTTCATTTAATAAGTGGCCAATGAACATTGCATATTATAGCTATTAACCCTCCAATTGGACATAACTGTCTGCCTTCCCTTCCTACCTCCATGCTGGGTCTCAGGCTATTCTTTAGGTTTATGAAGGAAATCTTTCCCAAAATTTTGTCAAATTTCTATTCAAATTCAAGGCTCACTATCAATCTATTTTTGTTTTCCTGAAATATTCACTAGTTTTAGAGAACCCTAATGTGTAGTGGTGTTAATTAAAGGGGATCCAGTACCTTCAGATTGGAATGGCTCTGACTTCCAGACATCACCTTTGGTAGATTCGCTACATTAGTCCAGGACCTCCAGACAGACAAAACTAACAGGCTAGATAGGAAGTCCCAGGAACTGCAGCTGGCAAGCCAGCAGAGCCACAGTGCAGTCCTGGTTCCCAGGTAGCAGGCTGGAGACTGGAGGGTGAAAGTCAGCAAAGACCCAGAAAGGCAAGGGGAGTTCCCCCTGATCTCTGGGCATCAGTCTTTCTATTCTATTGAGATCACCATCTGATTGGATGAGGGCTTTTCACATAAAAGGGGGTAAGCTCTACCTCATAGATCCACCTAGAAGTCTGTTTGACCACATTTCTAGGTACATCTCAGCTAGGTCAAGTTGACCCATAACATTAAACATTACACTTGTTGAGAACGTAAAGTTCTCAGAGAAGAAAAATAATTTAACATTATGAAGCTCTTACTGTATGCTAGACACTAGATTGGATGCTTCTCTTACAGTTTTGCCTTTGGGAAGATAGGAATGAACAATTTCCAACTTACTAATGAGGAATATGAGGCTCAGAGAGGCTAAATAATGTGCTTAAAATAACAGTCTGGTAAGTGTAGACTGTGAACTTGAAGGTCAGAAGATCTTCTCTTTCCTCTTGCTCTTCTCTGGGTCCTAATGCCTCCTTTTATTATCGAGCTAATTGTCAACATTATATGACAACCTATCTTTGTCCTTTTGTTCAGAGGGTACCTCTACTTGTGATGTCCTTTTCTCCATAGGCATATGTTGAAATCTTACCCATGTTAAGTAACTTTCCCAAGGTAAACTGGCCAAACATCCCCAGGTCTAATCCATTATCAGATCACACAAATGTGACCTCCAAAACTTGCTCCTGATAGAACCATTTCTTTTCATCTCTGTTGTCACCATTTTGGTCCCACCTCTCCCTGCTGGCCTCTGGACTACTTGGAAAGGGTTTGAACTCATCTCCTTTGTTGCACCCCTGTTATTTCTAAAAATACCATCAGATCACATCACTCACTACCTCTCCTAAATTCCTCCATAACTTCTCAAAACATTTAAACCAAGAAATCCCGCCCCTGAGTTAGGAAGTCCTGTGCACGCTGGCCTGTGTGCTCCCTCTACCCCCGACTTCACATCCCAGCCCCACTGTTCCATCAATGTGCTGAGCTCAATCCTGCATCAGTCACTGTACCCATCGTCCTCCAGGCCTGGAAGGCCCTACTCTCTGATCCATATGAGCTTGAAATCTACAAACCAACCACTGTTGAAATGGCATCTCCTCGGAGAAGTCTTACAGTCAAAGGAACCAGGGAAAAGATAAAGAGTTATTCCTCATTGAATGACCTGTCTGCCTAACATGTAGTACTTACCAGTAAATGTTATTTATCATTTGTTCACTTTTATAGTCTCCAAGACAGTGAAGACCTTAGTTTTTTTTTTTTTTTTATGTACACAATATATAGAACACACAAAAATCTGTCTGCTGAAGAGGTGACTCAGTGGCAGCGGCAGTCCTAATAACCCATGCTCTCAATTTGACCATGGATGCTAGGATGATAGGTCTCCCCCCACCACACACACAAAATCCTAGTAATCTTGTGTTTCACCTAATTCTTCCGAAGAGCAGACAATGAGACCCAATAAACATTTAGTATTTTTTAAGCTTTATTTTGCAGGGCATCCACCCCTAAAGCCCCAGTTTCATCCTGATTCAACACCTCTAGAATAGACTGACCATCTAATAGTCTTCTTAGCAGAATTGTATTATTGACTTAACTGGGGGAAGGGAGAGAGGCAGGAGGCAAATCAGGACTAGAAGAGAAGGCCTTTTCAATCAACAGGCCCACATCCTGAAAGTTAAGGAAACCTGAATTCCCCCAGGGACAGATCTGGGGGAGGAGGGGAGGACAGCACACCACATCCATTTTCTCTTATCTCTTTGACCTGATTCCTCTCTTGAGGTTCATAAACGGAGGAGGAAAAAGTCAATGGAAAACCAAGCAGGACAAAAATTTTACTTAGATTCCACGCAAGACATACAGCAACTTTTGTTTTCTGTTCAAACATTCATGAGGGGCTGGATCTGTCCCCGAGTGGTCATGCCTTCTGCTTACCAGTGAATGTGGCATTTCATTTTCCAGGGGAGAGTGAGAATATTCTTCATCAGAAGCCCCTATTTCGGGCCTGGTATTGAACGATGACAGGACTGCTGGAAGCTCCCAAGTAGGAGTTCGCCCTTCACCACCGGGCTTGGCTCACATTCCCATTCGGCTACTTTAAGCTCTTGTAAACAGCATTCATTTTCCATTACAAGCTAGGAAATGGGACTGTGCGCAGCAGCAGTGCCGGGTCCCTGGAGAGCGCCTGCTAGGGAGGCTGTTTCCTCACATCTCATTTTAATTTGTGACTTGACGGGGTGAGGTTGAGCCATCCCTGAAGCTCCATGTCTTCCCATCCTATTCGGCTCCACTAACTTATAAAACAGCCAGTGACCTGCTTGAGGACTAGCAGATCAGCCAGGTGTTTCCTGAGCAAAGACAGAGTGCATTTCCCCTTGTACATCATCTTGTGAGAGGGGAGGGCTGGCGGGGCTCTCCCCATGCTGACATCATTGGGCGAGGTGGCCTGGGGGAGAATTTCAAAGCTGAGAAGATTGGCCAGGGAAGAGCTCATCTGGCAGCTGTGTGCTGGGATTAACTGACCCAGATAACCAGGGAGAAGGAATCAGCAATTTAATCGTGTTTGTTCTTCCAGCAGGAAGTAGACTGCCTCTTTTCCACCCATAGGGTAGCCAGGGGGCTATGGGAAGCCTTCCCCAGTGGCCCCACATGCACAGCTAGAGGCCTGTCCGCCATATTGCTGCCCATCCTGACTCCTCACTTCCCCTGACTTCTGCTTGAGGTTGCAGTGGACAGGCTTAACTGATTGAGTGAATAAAAATAACACTGTTAACTAAGTCTTCTTCCCTCAACAACATAAGGGAGCTCAAATCCTAAAAAAAAAAAAAAAATTAAATCAGCTGCTTTATAGAACACTACTAGCTTTACGGATTCAGAGTAAGATTCAATAAACTAAAACATTTTTTTTTAATACAGAAAAAAAACTGGCATGGAATTTCAAGCTTCTCTCATGGAAATATCATTGAAAATAAAACAAATGAGCAAGTAGAACACATTTACCATCGCTTTCATTGTATAAAAGAAAGGTGAGTTTAACCTTTTCTGTTCCAACCCATACAAGGGATTTTTCATCACCTTCAACACCAAATACATACTACTGAGACCTAAAATGTTCTGTATAGCCCAGACTGTGGCCCTTTCCTACTGGCCAAACTGTGTTTCCTTCCGTCTTCTCTCAGTTCCCTCCAATCTACTGTGGTCTGGGAACTTACTGTTTCCACATCTGGGATGCTCTTTGTCCAGACTCAGTGTGGTGCACTGCCTTGGGTAAGCAGCTTTCTGACATAGCTCCCACTGATCCCCACCTCCTGGTATCCATTCCCTGCTCTGATGCATCCTCTGAACTTAGTGATTGCTTCTTAGGAAGAAGACAGGGTGACTGCACCTCTAGGACCAGGTGATAAGGCTGTGGCTCCCATTCTTGCTCTTGCTCTCTCTCTCTCTCTCTCTCCTCTGGCTTTTCTTACTTGCTCTGATGAGGCAAGATGCTGTTTGTGAGCTATCCTATGGATGGGCCAATGTGATAAGGAACTGAGAATAGAACCTGATCAATAGCCGGCCAGGAGCTGAGACCCCCACTCCTGGTGGCCTGGAAGGAACTGAATCCTGCCACCAATCTCCTGAGTGAGATTAGAAGCAGATTCTCTGGTGGTAGAGCTTTGCAATGACTGCAGCTTCTGTGGACACTTTGGTGGCTGCCTTGTGAGAGATGCTGGGCAGAGGACCCAGCTAAGTCACACCCAGATTCCAGACTTATTACCTTAGCTACTATGATTATCTTTCCTTCATTTTCTGTCAGCCCTTCAAATATTTAAAGATATTGATCATACTCTTTCTTGTTCTTTCCTCCTTGATCTAAACATCCCCAGTTCCTTTAATAATTCTACTATAATAATTTTCTGGATACCCCCCCCATCACCTAAAACTCCCTCCTCCACTCCTGTCGACACCTAATATTTATTCAGGCTCACTGTTATATAATAGGGTCCCCAGTATTGAGAAGAATACTCACAATGAAACAGGTTATTGTTTCTAATCCTCTCTTTATTTTTTTTTCATCCAGCAATGTTGCCGGTTTTGCATTTTTAAATCACACATTTATACTATTAGCTTTTAATAACTGATTTCCTTTCTTCCTCTTTCCAAATTTCAAACATCAAAACTCTGCTAAGCAGCAGCTGGGCTCTCAGTTTCCCGATTTGGGTAATGATCCTTAGCGTGTTCCTCCGTGCAGGTGGAAACCTCTCCACCCCGTTTTGTAGTGCATGTCAAGGTCAAACTGTGCAGAAGGACGAGCTTCAGTTTATCCTTTTTTGAGCCTGACAGTCCTCTGACATATGGATACCTGGTGGAATGTGTTTCCTTTCATCTTTGGAACATTTGCTCCTCAGTTGTTAATTTGTCAGAGAGTTTATTATCTTAGCTTCTTTAGCTAAACCCCCGTTTTACTCATGGGGATTATATTACCAATTTATTCAACAAAGATTTCTCAAGGACCAGTTGTGTGACAGGAGCCAAGCCAGGCATCGGCTCTACACAGATAAACAAACATCGTCCTTAACCTCATAGAACTTATGATCTAATATTTACACTTTTATAATTTTCTATAGACTTATTAGACTTATATAGTGAGAATTTTACTTTTAAGAAAGAATGCTAATCTTTTAAAAATTGTATTGGTTCTTTTTAGATCTACATGACTGTACAGTGTATTTTGACATATTATGCATACATGGAGTATAACTTCCCATTCTTGGGGTTGAGAGTACTAATCTTGATAAAGGAAATACAGCAAGATGTTCACTACAGAATCAAGGTCATAGGGTACAGAGGTTTTTACCATACAATTTTTTTTTCACTTTCTGCATGTTTGAAAATTATTATAAAATGTTGGGGGAAATGTGCCTATTCTTCGTAAGTCCCACTTCTTTTAGTCTTCATTCCTAGAATTGTACACATCAGGATGCCTTGTCTTTGAAACCCTCTTTTTCACAGGGTTCCTTGGGGAATTTTTCACACAATGGAAAGAACACTGGAACCAAGTCTCAAAGTCTGAGCCTTGACCTGCTGGATTTGTGCCCCCAGAGAAGTTGCTTAATGTATTTGGACCTTGATTTTTTTCTCATCCCCTATTTAATCATATTCATATTCAGGTTGTTGTGAAAATTAAGTAAGATTATGCACATAATCACTTGGCATATTTAAAATGCCTCCTGCCCCCTTCCACCACTGTATTCACCCATCTGCTTTGCATACATCTATTATTCCTCCCTTATAAATCTGAATTTAGTGGATAATCTCCTTTTGTGTTCTTTTTCCCTCCTCTATCCTTTGAGAGAGGGAAATTTTATAAACCTAAATCCATAATTAGATACTTTTTTTTTTAAGTAAATGTGGTGTCGGAAGCTGTGAATTCACTCACCAAGTTCAAAATTCCTTTTTGTTCAGGTATGGGATTGATGTCAGGGGAGTGCTGTTCACATCCTGCCCAGGTGGTCTGTAACTATTGCTAAGCTGTAAGTTTCCGTGTTTTGGATTCCTGTCTTGATTTCGTAGTTTTATAGTACTGTCTGTGTGTACTGGTTTACATTTCTTACAAGGTCCCATCTATTCATGCAAAGACCCTGTGCATCCTTTGAGAAGAAGCTCATTGCTCTGTCTTCCTGCTAAGGCTTCCTGAATTCCTTCCTTTAGCTTTTACCCACAGTATTTCCACTGCACTGTGTCACATTGCAAAATACTCTTCATTCTTACCACTAGATGATAAGCACTGTGCAGCCAGAGGAAAGAACTCTTCTGTGTTTCTCTCCCTAGTGGGTAAGACTGGGAACAACGAGGAGGCACTTGCCAGAGGTAGCTTAGGACGGCGGAGTGGATAAAGGACTATGGTTTATTATTCTGGGCCTCAGTTTCTACCTCTCTGAAATAAGAGATGGACGGGTGACCTCAAAAGCTGATTTCAGTACTGACATTTTATCACACTTAACCTTTGCATGATGTTATTCACTCACATATGCCTTTTTGATTTCAGATATTTGTCTTAATGCCAGAGCTTTGTGCATGGGTCAGATGGTTTTTTTTTTTGTTTGTTTGTTTGTTTGTTTTTTATTTTTAATTTTTTATTGTGGGTTGTTCAAAACATTACAAATTTCTTGACATATCATATTCTACACTTTGATTCAAGTGGGTTATGAACTCCCACCTTCACCCCATACACAGATTGCAGAATCACATCAGTTACACATCCATTGATTTACATATTGCCATACTAGTGTCTGTTGTGCTCTGCTGCCTTTCCCATCCTCCACCCTCCCCCCTCACCACCTCTCCCCTCCCCTCCCCTCCTCTCTCTCTACCCCCTCCACTGTATAACCCTGAGGGTCTCCTTCCATTACCATGCAATTTCCCTTCTCTCTCCCTTTCCCTCCCACCTCTCATCCCTGTTAAATGTTAATCTTCTTCTCCTGCTCTTCGTCCCTACTCTGATCTTAGTTACTCTCCTTATATCAAAGAAGACATTTGGCATTTATTTTTTAGGGATTGGCTAGCTTCACTTAGCATAATCTGCTCTAATGCCATCCATTTCCCTGTAAATTCTATGATTTTGTCATTTTTTAATGCAGAGTAATACTCCATTGTGTATAAATGCCACATTTTTTTTATCCATTCATCTATTGAAGGGCATCTAGGTTGGTTCCACAGTCTTGCTATTGTGAACTGTGCTGCTATGAACATCGATGTAGCAGTGTCCCTGTAGCATGCTCTTTTTAGGTCTTTAGGGAATAGACCAAGCAGGGGAATAGCTGGGTCAAATGGTGGCTCCATTCCCAGCTTTCCAAGAAATCTCCATACTGCTTTCCAAATTGGCTGCACCAATCTGCAGTCCCACCAGCAATGTACAAGTGTACCCTTTTCCCCACATCCTCGCCAGCACTTGTTGTTGTTTGACTTCATAATGGCTGCCAATCTTACTGGAGTGAGATGGTATCTTAGGGTGGTTTTGATTTGCATTTCTCTGACAGCTAGAGATGTTGAGCATTTTTTCATGTACTTGTTGATTGACTGTATGTCCTCCTCTGAGAAGTGTCTGTTCAGGTCTTTGGCCCATTTGTTGATTGGGTTGTTTGTTCTCTTATTGTCTAATTTTTTGAGTTCTTTGTATACTCTGGATATTAGGGCTCTATCTGAAGTGTGAGGAGTAAAGATTTGTTCCCAGGGTGTAGGCTCCCTATTTACCTCTCTTATTGTTTCTTTTGCTGAGAAAAAACTTTTTAGTTTGAGTAAGTCCCATTTGTTGATTCTAGTTATTAACTTTTGTGCTATGGGTGTCCTATTGAGGAATTTGGAGCCCGACCCCACAGTATGTAGATCGTAGCCAACTTTTTCTTCTATCAGACGGCGCGTCTCTGATTTGATATCAAGCTCCTTGATCCATTTTGAATTCACTTTTGTGCATGGCGAGAGAAAGGGATTCAGTTTCATTTTGTTGCATATGGATTTCCAGTTTTCCCAGCACCATTTGTTGAAGATGCTATCCTTCCTCCATTGCATGCTTTTAGCCCCTTTATCAAATATAAGATAGTTGTAGTTTTGTGGATTGGTTCCTGTGTCCTCTATTCTGTATCATTGGTCCACCCGCCTGTTTTGGTACCAGTACCATGCTGTTTTTGTTACTATTGCTCTGTAGTATAGTTTGAAGTCTGGTATCGCTATACCGCCTAATTCACACTTCCTGCTTAGCATTGTTTTTGCTATTCTGGGTCTTTTATTTTTCCATATGAATTTCATGATTGCTTTCTCTATTTCTACAAGAAATGCCGTTGGGATTTTGATTGGCATTGCATTAAACCTATAGAGAACTTTTGGTAATATCGCCATTTTGATGATGTTAGTTCTGCCTATCCATGAACAGGGTATATTTTTCCATCTTCTAAGATCTTCTTCTATTTCTCTCTTTAGGGTTCTGTAGTTTTCATTGTATAAGTCTTTCACCTCTTTTGTTAGGTTGATTCCCAAGTATTTTATTTTTTTTGAAGATATTTTGAATGGAGTGGTTGTCCTCACTTCCATTTCAGAGGATTTGTCGCTGATATACAGGAATGCCTTTGATTTATGCGTGTTGATTTTATATCCTGCCACTTTGCTGAATTCATTTATTAGCTCTAATAGTTTCTTTGTAGAGCCTTTTGGGTCTGCTAGGTATAGAATCATATCATCTGCAAATAGTGATAATTTAAGTTCTTCTTTTCCTATTTTGATGCCTTTAATTTCTTTCATCTGTCTAATTGCTCTGGCCAGTGTTTCGAGAACTATGTTGAACAGAAGTGGAGAGAGAGGGCATCCCTGTCTTGTTCCAGATTTTAGAGGGAATGCCTTCAGTTTTTCTCCATTCAGAATGATGCTAGCCTGAGGCTTAGCATAGATTGCTTTTACAATATTGAGGTATGTTCCTGTTATCCCTAGTTTTTCTAGAGTTTTGAACATAAAGGGATGCTGTACTTTGTCGAATGCTTTTTCCGCATCTATCGAGATGATCATATGGTTCTTATTTTTAAGTCTATTGATGTGGTGAATAACATTTATTGATTTCCGTATATTGAACCAGCCTTGCATCCCAGGGATGAATCCTACTTGATCATGGTGTACAATTTTTTTGATATGTTTTTGTATCCGATTCGCCAGAATTTTATTGAGGATTTTTGCATCTAGGTTCATTAGAGATATTGGTCTGTAGTTTTCTTTCTTTGAAGTGTCTTTGTCTGGTTTAGGTATCAGGGTGATGTTGGCCTCATAGAATGAATTTGGAAGTTCTCCCTCTTTTTCTATTTCCTGAAGTAGCTTGAAAAGTATTGGTATTAGTTCTTCTTTAAAGGTTTTGTAAAATTCTGCTGTATACCCATCCGGTCCTGGGCTTTTCTTAGTTGGTAGTCTTTTGATGGTTTCTTCTATTTCCTCAATTGATATTGGTCTGTTTAGGTTTTCTATATCCTCCTGACTCAATCTGGGCAGATCATATGACTTAAGAAATTTATCTATGCCTTCACTATCTTCTAATTTATTGGAGTATAAGGATTCAAAATAGTTTTTGATTATCTTCTGTATTTCTGAAGTGTCTGTTGTGATATTGCCTTTTTCATCCCGTATGCTAGTAATTTGAGTTCTCTCTCTTCTTCTCTTCACTAGCATCGCTAAGGGTCTGTCGATTTTGTTTATTTTTTCAAAGAACCAACTTTTAGTTTTGTCAATTTTTTCAATTGTTTCTTTTGTTTCGATTTCATTAATTTCAGCTCTGATTTTAATTATTTCTTGCCTTCTACTTCTTTTGCTGTTGTTTTGCTCTTCTTTTTCAAGGATTTTGAGATGAAGTATGAGATCATTTATTTGTTGGTTTTTTCTTTTTTTAAGGAATGAACTCCAAGCAATGAGTTTTCCTCTTACAACTGCTTTCAATGTGTCCCATAGATTCCGATATGTTGTGTCTGTGTTTTCATTTATCTCTAAGAATTTTTTAATTTCCTCCTTGATGTCTTCTATAACCCATTGATCATTCAGTAACCTATTGTTCATTCTCCAAGTGATGTATGCTTTTTCCTTCCTTCTTTTATCGTTGATTTTCAGTTTCATTCCATTATGATCAGATAAGATGCATGGTATTATCTCTACTCCTTTATATTGTCTAAGAGTTGCCCTGTGACATAATATATGATCTATTTTTGAGAAGGATCCATGTGCTGCTGAGAAAAAAGTGTAACTGCTTGATGTTGGGTGGTATACTCTATATATGTCAATTAGGTCTAGGTTATTAATAGTGTTATTGAGTTCTATAGTTTCCTTATTCAACTTTTGTTTGGAAGATCTGTCCAGTGGCGAGAGAGGTGTGTTGAAGTCTCCCATGATTATGGTATGGTGGTCTATTAGACTCTTGAACTTGAGAAGAGTTTGTTTGACGAACATAGTTGTTTTTAAGCACCAGGATTTAGATGCTTTATACATCCTCCCTCTTTGGCTCTTTGCTCTTAATTGCTCAGTAGCTTTGCACTAAGAATAAGGCTGTGCTGATTCCTCCAGTTCCCCGCTATGTCCCCATTCCCTGCACTGCCACCTCTGTCTCCCAGACGACCCAGTGTAGAACAAACCCTCTTTCCATGCTGAGTCCTAAGTCTCTGGAGGAGGTGAAGTGAATTCACATATCTTGCATGGTCTCAATCTCTAGGTATATGTTAAGATAATGTTGGATCTCTGAATCCCAGACCCTTTTATCCCCTGGCGTCTGCTGAGTGAGTTCCATGGAGGATATTTAAGTTCTAAGCTTACTCAGGTCTTAGAGCTTAGCACAGCAGCTGAATCATAATCATTGCTCTACCTACCGAAAAAATAGTTGCTCAATCTATTGGATGAATTAATGAAGAAGGTAATTCCCACTCTCAGGGGGATTGAAATATTATAGGATGCATAGGATAAACACATAAATAATCTGTATGTGCATTGTCCTTGATGGACAACATCTTGTGGCAATGACCCTGTTTCTTCCATTCTGCAGAAAGCTAAATGTAAACTTATGTCATCTCCCAAGGTTATTTTAAACTAGAAAGTGGCAGAATTGGATTTGAACACAAGCTTTCTCAGTACACATTAAGTGTGTTTTTCTTAATATTGCAAGAATATACAATAAGTACTGCAAAATTGGTACAGAAGTCTAATGCATGGCAGAGATGAAACATTTCACTCTTAGTGTTTGAGATGATCTGAAAGACAAATAAGCTTTACATTTTTAAAAATTATCCAAACCAAACAGTCCTCATGTGTTATAGCAAATTAAATGAATACTGCCATATGTAATGTGACCGTTTCTCTCTTGTCTCCCTCTAATTACCTTCCCAAGACATAACCATCATAAATTGTATCTATTTATAAATACGTGATATGATAATTCTCTTTTATTTGTTAAGCAGCTCAATACAATTTGGACAATTTTCTCTCTAACATATTTATATCTGCCTCCTGATTTTTAACTTCTGTATTTTATTTCTTTGTAAGAATGATTAATTACACAGTGAATTTAAGTGATTTCCCACTTTTTTCCTTAAAGTATTTCTGTAATAATTCTCCCGATATGTGTATCTATATCTAGCTTTCTATCTCTATCTCTATTTCTATCTATCTATATATCTGAGTCCCCATTAAAGATTTTCTGTCCATCAATTTCCAACAATAGGATGTCTTAGGTTGTGGGTTATAACAATTTAAACCATAAAAGAAACTGACAGAAATTCACAGAATGTGAAAAGGTTGGAATTAGAGGACAAAAACATTCAAAGTGGAGAAAGTCCCATCAACACAAGTCCTTAAAAGCACAAGTCACATTCCTTTATTCTTCCCAAGAAGAAATTTCAGCATTTTGACCCTTTGTGTGAGCCTTAATGACAAATTCCAGCTCCTGCCAAGAGACCACAAGCTATTTGTCAGTTTGTCTATTTATCCTTCCTCTTGTCCCTTCAGTGATGAAGTCCCCAGGGGTTAAACACTCTCATTATTAATCTTACCCCAAGATCCCATAAAACCAATGTTTGCTGCCCTCTGGTTCTTTATTTTAATGACTCCTCACCACACACAGACCCCTTATTGTGTGCTGGTCACAGTGAAACCAAAGGTTCAATTCAACTGTAGTCAAAGAAAACTGATTCTCTACAATTCACACACACACACACACACACACACACACACACCCTGCTCTTTCCACCAGCAACTAAAACTTAAAATTGAATGAACATGACATGAGATGTTTCTAAAGACCTTTCCCCCCCTGCCATCAGCTTTATTAAAGGCCCAAATGTGTAGTCTCATTTAATGGTGTTTATTTTGAAATATGTGATGTTTACCCTTGAAAGCCTATTATGCATCTCTCACCTTACCACAGACAAAAGGGCATTGTAACCTCGTGTAGTCTGACTGCTTGCTTAAGTTTAGGTCTGCACTCAAATGAGAAAAAATACTTGAGTATCAGTCATCTTGGAATCCAAGGGACTTATTCATCCAGCATGTGGGGCTCTATTCATAAATGATTTATGTCTTTGCATAAAGGGGAATGGGGGTTGTGTGTGTTGCCCAGAACCATCGTCTGCCTCTCCTGAGTAATTTATACAAGATCAATATTTATCAAGGTGAGCCAAGGATTGTGCCATAACTCTCCAAGAGCCAAATAGTTCATTTACAGTCCCTTCACCCATGGAAGGGAGCATGACAGATTGAAATGTTTGTGTAAAAGCTACTTAAAGAGGTTCTCACTTGGTTCTTGTTGCTTTAGAGGTAGAGCGATGCTTTGGAAAAAAATTGCATCTTTGTGTCATTGATATTGCTCCATGGCTAACACAGTGTGTGTATATATATATTATAGTTGTTGAATCAATGACAGAAGGGCAATAAGCAACCATTTCTGTCACAGTTCTCAAAGAGAAGGGAAGATTGTCCCCCTTACTTATTCTGTTAGCATATATTAATTGAGTACCTGCTATGCAATTTGTATTGAATAAGGACACAATCATTACTTAGAATGATCTCCCGGACTTCTGTGTCAACATGCTGATGAAAAGTACTGTATGTTCCAGTAAAGGTTTTTTGATAAAGTGTTTTTGCGATCAATACTGGTCAACTTATTCTGCGGAGAGAAGTCTGAGAAAGAATAAAAGAAAATAGAAGTTAAATAAGCAGATAATAACCAAAGGCTGAATGTTCTCTCTGATATGTGGATCCTAACTCACAATGGCAGAGGGTGGGGTTCAGTGGATTGGGTGTGGGGGGAATGGAAATGGGAAAGACATTAGAATGAATCAGACATAACTTTCTTATGTTCATATATGAATACACAACCAGTGTAACTCCATATCATGTACAACCACAAGAATGGGAAGTTATACTCCATGTATGTATAATATATCAACATACACTCTACTGTCATGAATAAATAAATAAATAAGTGGATAGTGAATGGGGATTGGAATTTGGGAAGGAAGTAATAGAACAAATAAAAGAAACAAGAAAGGCCTTCAGAATGCAGGAATAGGAATAAATGGATCACCAGGAGAGATTAGAGTACTTAGTACTTAGTCAATAGTAGTAAGTGAGAGTGAAAATTTCCATTATAATTAGCTGGATTGTAAAATGGTTTAATATGTTCAACCACTGAGTGTTTCTTTATTTTATAAGCAAAAGGAGACCCTCCCCCCCCACACACACACACACTCACTCTCTCTCTTTGGTATTGAGGATTGAACCCAGGGGTGCTTTACCACTGAGCTAGATTCACAGCCCTTTTTATTGTTTACTTTGAGACAGTTCTTGTTAAGATGCTGAGGCTTTCCTTGAAGTTTCAATCTTCTTGCCTCAGCCTCCCAAGTCACTGCGATCCTGTAGATTTTTACACTTGGAAATGGAGGGCCAGATTGCCCTTGGGGATGCAGCCCTGGTACCACAATCTATGCTGTGTCATTGGTAGAGAAACACAGACAGGAAATGACAAGTGGGTTAAGATTTCCTGATGGACTCTAATAGTATCTCTATGGAGGGCTGTTTTGAGGATTTTAAAACTGCACATGGACTCATCAGAAGTGATGCCTGTCAAGAGAGTCAAAAGGGAAAGAAGGGAGAGCACTAGCAGGTATAAGCTGAGCAGTTGCTGCCCCTGTGTTAGCTGAGGGGTGGAAAAGTCTGGGTGAGAAATCATTAGGCTTAAGTTAAGAAGAATGAATATCTGAGTAGGAGACGATAGACATTATACACCCCGCCCCATGCGCACACAGAGACACACATGTGTTTCCGTGTAATATATATTATGATAAAATAAGTATATTTAAATTTACAAATCATATAGGTTTAAAATAGAATAGAAGATGAGTTTTTGAAGTTTGCATTTGAAGACAGGATATTTGAGAAAGAAACCATATTTAATTAACACAATATAAGGAGGCAAAAAAGACAGTTATGGAAAAAAGAGAGCAAAAGAAGACATTGATTTCAGTCTTGGGCATTCAAAGTTTTAGCAGCACAAGGATACTTTGGGAGGTGATCCTTAAGGTGTTTGGTATGGGTTTGAAAAAAGAGGAAAGCTTCAGGATGGAAATATATATGAACTCATCAGGAAATAGGTAATGTTTTATGCCATGCCAGGAAAATGTCGCTCAAGGAGAAATCTTGAGGAGCACATCATTCAATTGCAGAATAGAAAACATAAGGATCACAAGGACATTTCAAAACATCCAAAAAGAGTATTTTCAATTTGAGAAAAATAAGAGATTGGCCCTCTACCTTTTGCTATTACACACAAGAAAAAAAAAGGAATTTCCACTTCTATGATAGACTAACATATATCAAATTAACCATCCTGCAGAGAACAATTGGAAAAGATACATTAAATTTTTAAAAGCCTTTTTGAAATGATGGAGTGCTATGAAGAAAGTGATGCCTAAAGGGCTAACAAAAAAAAATCAAAGAGAAGTGCAGAGAGAGGTGAGCCTGATATCAAAGCTTTATATTTCTTCTTGGGAGTTTTTTTTCAATTATAAGTCGAAGAAAAGAGACTGAGAAGATAAGCAGAGTTTAAGCAGTTTTAGGGAACTGTGAAGTAAAGTTTGGAATTTGGAACCTGTTAAGAATAGATGCCTGACAAAAATCATCACCTTTTAGTTGGAACTGAGACAAATGAGACAGAGATGGCACAAAATTTTAAGAGGCAGCAATTTTTTGACTCTTGTGGCTCACTTACTTCTCCCTAGTCCTGACTCTTAATAATAAACTTGAAGTGTTACCCACAAGTACCAAAACAAACACACACTAGAAATATTTCATCCTTAATGAATACCAGCTCTAATATAGGTGGATCCAAATTGTAATGTGAAGCTTTTCTATATACTTAGAATGAATCTTCTAAGAACAAAATCAGGAGAACAATTCCATTCATAATAACTTGGGGCGGGGTGGGGGAAACTATTGGTTCATGTGTCCATTTTTATGCCGGTACCATGCTATTTTTGTTACTAACCTAGGAGGTACAAGACCTCTACAATGAAAATTATAGAACACCGAAGAAAGAAACTGAAGATCTGAGAAAATGTATCATGATACATGAAAGACCTTCTATGTTCATGGATAGGCAGAATTAATATTGCTTAAAAGGACATAGTACCAAAAGCAATATACAGATTAATAGAACCCTCGTAAAAATACCAATGACATTCTTCACAAAACTAGAAAAAAGAAATCCTAGAATTCATTTGGAAGAATTCAAGACCCAGAGTAGTCAAAACAACTCTAAGTCAAAAAAGTGATGCTGGAGGCATCATGGTACATGGGTTCAAATTATACTACAAAGCTTTCTTAACAAAAACAGCATGGTACTGGCATAAAAATGGACAGACACATGGACCAATGGTACAGAATAGAAGACACAAAGAAAAATCTACACATCTATACTCACTCTTGACAAAGGTGCCCAAAATATACACTGGAGAAAAGACAGCCTTTAAAACAAATGATTCTGGGAAGACTGGTTATCCATATATAGAAGAATGAAACTAAACCCTTATCTCTCACTTTGCACAAAGGTCAACTGAAAATGGATCAAAGACCTAGGAATTAGACCAGAAACTATGCAACAACTAGAAGAAAACGTTGGGTCAACAATCCAGTATATAGGCACAGGCAACTACTTTCTCAATAGGAGCCCTAGAGCTCAGGAAAGAATGCCAAGAGTTAAATGGGATGAAATGAAATTTAAAAGCTTCAGCACAGCAAAAGAAATAATTAGGAATGTGAAGAAAGAACCTACAGAATGGGAGAAAATATTTGCTACCAACTCTTCTAACAGAGGATTAATATCTATAATATATAAAGAACTCAAAAAACTTAACACACACACAAAAAAAACTGAATTATTAAATGGGAAAATGACAGACACTTCTCAAAAGAAGAAATACAAATGGGCAAGAAATATATGAAAATGTACAGCATCATCATCAATTAGGAAATGCAAATCAAAACTGTACTTAGACTTCCTCTCACACCAGTTAGAATGACAGTCATCACGAATACAAACAATACCAAATACTGGAGAGGATGTGGAGAAATAAAGAACACTTTTCAATTGTTGTTGGAATTGTAAATTAGTACAACCACTGTGGAAATCAGTATGGAGTTTCCTCAAAAGACTAGGAATGGAACCACCCTATGACCCAGATTTAGCTACTCCTTAGTATTTATCCTAAATAATTAAAGAAGTCATCATACTGTAGTGATATATGCATGCCCATGTTTATAAAAGCACAATTCACAATAGCCAAATTATAGAACCAGCCAAAGTGTCCATCAACAGATGAATGGATAAAAACAGTGGCATATGTATATATAGATAGATAGATAGATAGATAGATAGATACTGAAGTTTTATTCAGCCATAAAGTAAAACAAAACTATTTCATATGAAGGACAATGGATGGAATTTGATACCATTATGTTATGCAAAATAAGCCAAACTCAGAAGGTCAGGGTCATATGTTTTTCTCTCATATGTGGAAGTTAGAAAGGAAAAAGGAAAAGAAAGGTGGGAGGGTCAGGGATCTCATGAAAATCAAAAGGAGACCAGAGAATAGAGGAAAGGGAATGGGGGTGGGAGGAGGGAAGTGTTGGGGAGTGATACTGGCCAAGTTATAGTGTTATATTGCATGCATGCATGAATGTGTAACAGCAAATCTGATCATTGTGTAAAATTATAGTGCGTTAAGAAAAAATGTGGAAAGAAAAAAAAATTGAATTTTGATCTTCCACCAATCCCACTCAGAAATGCAAAGCTACATTTTTTTTTCTCCCTGAAACCATGCTTTTCAATAAAATTTTACCAGGTGTGCAAGAAGATAAGTTCTAATGATTAAAAATAAGAGTAAAACTGAGAATATCAGGTTTGTAGGAGACTCAATTACTGAATTTCTATGACTTATACATAGAAAACTGCATGTTCAAAATATTAACAGAGATGATGGAAAAGTTTAGCTGAGAATTGGAATTTATTAAGGGATCAAACACATTTCATGGATCTGAAAAACAATCTGAGGGTTAAGTACTAAATATACAAATGTAACAATAGATTAAAGACAAGTGAAGAGAGAGATAATGGATGTGAAAATATGTTGAGTTGAAACTACATAGACAGAATCATGGGGAGAAAACAAGAATGGAAAATAAAGAGATGCATCCAAGAGATATATGGGACAAGATGAAAGAGTCTAAAATATGTGTAACTGAAATCCCATAAGTATGAGAAAGATAACAAGGCAGAATAGATATTTGAAGAGAGAGTGAATGAAAAACTTCTTCTTAAAATATTGTTGAAGGACATCGAGCTACAGATTCAAGAAATGTTACAAGCACCAAATAGAACAAATATACAAAGAAACCACAACCGAATTCATCACATAATTAACTCATTAAGTGGAAAAAAATGTTGAAAGATGTAAAAAAGAAAAGAAAATGATTTAGTTTTAAAGAAACAACACTAAGACAGCTAACTTCTCATCAGAAATTGTGGAAGCCAGACTAAAGCTCAGGAAATAACAGCAAGAATTAATAAATGGTTTGGCATCAAATTAAAAAGCTTCTGCACAAAAGAGGAAACAATTAAGGATGTGAAGAAATTAATATATAGAATGGGAGAAATTCTTTGCTAGGTGCTCTTCTGATAGAAGATTAATATCTGGAGTATATAAAGAACTCAACACACACACACAAATTTCACTCAGTTAATAAATGGACAAATGAACTAAACAAATACTTCTAAAAAGAAAAAAACACAAACATGTGCAAAAATATTCAACATGTTTAGTACTTAGGGAAATGTGAATCAGAACTACATTGGAATTTCATCTCACTCCAGTTAGTAGGGCAGTCATCAAGAATACAAATAATAATAAATTCTGGAAAGGATGTGGAGAAAAAGGAGCTCTTTTATATTGTTGATGGGCTTTTAAATTAGTACAACCACTGTGGAAATCAGTATGAAGTTCATCAAAGATTTCATAGGAATGGAACAACCATGTGATCCAGCTTTAACCACTCTTTGATCCTAAGTGAAGTCAGCAATATTATGATCCATGCATGCCCATGTTTATAGCAGCACAATTCACAGTAGCCAAGCTACGGAACCAGCCTAGGTGTGCATCAACAGATGAATGAATAAAACAATGAGATAGATATCAACAATGGAGTTTTATTCAGCCATAAAGAAAAAAAAAAAAACGAAATTATGTCATTTGCAGGAAGATGGGTGAAACTTGAGAACATTATGTTAAGTGACATGAGCCAAATTCAGAAAGGAAAGTGAAGGGTCATGTTTTTGTTCTCATATGTAGAAGCTAGATATATAGAATGGGAGAAATTCTTTGCTAGATGCTCTTCTGACAGCAGATTAATATCTGGAGTATATAAAGAACTCAACACACACACAAAGTGGGGAGAAGTGGGGGGAGGGGAGGGAAAAAGGGAAAAAGTGGGGGGAGGATGGGCCAATCTCATGAAAATTGAAAGGAAGATCTGTATGGCAGAGGAAAGAGACAAGGGGGAGGGAGGAAAAGAAGAAATATTGGAGGAATCATGTTGGCCAAATAATATTCTTATATGATGTGCATGTACTAATATGTAATGACAAATTTCACCATTATGAATAATTATAAGGCACCATTAAAAATATGAAAAAGGAAAGAAAATGTGAGAGCCAGAAAAAAATTTGAATGACATTTTCAAAATACCAAAAGACTGAAAAGTTTCCAGCCTAGAATTATATAACCAGGAAAAATATTCTTCAAAAATGTTGGCATAATTAAAAAAAAAAAGGTTTTCAAAACACACAAAATGAGAGAATTCATCACCAATAGAACAAAAGGGCCATTAAATTCTTTAAAATAGGCCTCTGGTTTCTAATATTTGAAAAGAAAAGCAGTGAGAACTTTGCAGAAAGAAAACCAAGGAAGGAAAGAAGAAATGTTGGGACAGGTGAGCAACATTCTTGAGAGGGATCCCCTAGGAAGAATGGCAGAGCTTGTAATCCAGGAGAGGGACTCGTGACAGTAGTGTGCTGGAACTTCCTGGTTCACACTTGCTTTCTGTGTGCATTTCTCCCCAGTTCCAAACTCAGTGATGGTACGTTGGTAGTTTAAATACCTCTGCGGTGGGAGTATTTCTACTAAAGAAATGGGCAAATAACACAATCCAGATTGATTTGGGAGGAAGCTGGTGATTGAAAATTTGACCAGTATATCACTGACTGAGAACCACCGTCTGAATGCCCAGGAACAATAGAGGACCAGAAAAAGAACTGTAATTACCTAGTGACGTAAATATTGGCCAGAGCAGGTGGCTTACTGAGACACAGCCTGTTGGTGAACTGGCTCCTAACCACTGTCATATGATTGCAAGCATCATGGTACCTGGCTTTTACATGGGAAGAAAGGCCATGAGAGCAGTCTTTATGATGGTGGCAATCTCCTCCTGATTTCCAGAACTCTCCTTTGATGCAGAGGTTAAGCCACAATGGAGTTTGCAAAAAAATGGGCTGTTAATGATAGTCAAATCCTTAAAGCAATAACATCATGTTGGGGAAATATAATTGGTTTTATTTATTTGTTTGTTCTAATCCATTATACATGACAATAGAATGCATTTTGACATACTGTGCACAAATGGCGCACAACTTCTCATTCCTCTAGCTGTACATGGTGCAGAGTCACTCCAGTAGGGTAATCATTTAGGGTCATGATGATTTTATCATCACCACAACAGCTATTTGAAAACCACTAAGCCAAGGTGTTTATTAAGGGCTGAGCTCTCAACAGTGTTTATAGCACTCAACCCACAGATTTCTACCAGCAAAAAACTAGTCATCTGCTGTTTTTGACTATTGGGTCTAATAGTTTAGACCATTTCTTTCTCACCTGAAGCTATGTATAATTTTGGTTGAAGTTTTGATTCTTTTCTCAACCTTCCATCTCCTTTGAACATAAAGAAAATTCCTAGATTCTTATTCACTTTCCATTCATATATTTAAGAGAATGTTGCCATAGAAAGTACTGCAAATCTCTGACTGAGAACCCATGCTTTTTTTTTTTTTTGGTACTAGGGACTGAACCCAGAGGCACCTAACCACTAAGCCACATCCCATGACCCCCATCTTTTAAGATATTGTATATTGAGACACGATCTCGTCAAGTTGCTGAGAGCCTCACTAAGTTGCTGAGGCTGGCTTTGAACTTGTCATCCCCCTGCTTTGCTTTCCGTGCTGCAGGGATTACAGGTGGACACCACCATGCCCATTATCCCCGGGCTTTTTGGTAGAATGCACTGTAGAAGATTTGACCAACATTCCTGCTAACAGTTTCACAAGAGGTCATTGATTATGCAATCGATTTGTAACTGGCTTTCATAAATGCAAGTATTATGCCCTACAGAGATTGGAGAGTTTGCTTTTTCATCTTTTAATCTTCTTAGGGATAAGATTCTGGAGCAACTGGAATCCAAGACAACTGTGAAGTGCATGGTAATCACCTTGAATTCAATTTATATTTGAAAATTATATTTTAGGTTCCCCCCAGAATTAAAATAAATTCCAATACTTTTAAAGTGCTTCTAAGTTTGTTTTTTGGTAGAAAGTATTTTCACATCCATAACCTTATTATAATATCCTATGATAGCATCCTCACATGTATTGTGCTATATTTATTCTCCTAAAACATTCTGAGGTGGAGAACTAAAACTCAAATACGCAAAGTGATTTGTCCAAGGTTACATAGCACATTTATATTAGAACACCTTTTGAAACTCAAGTCTTTTGCTTTCTGAGCCAGGCTTTTCCATGTAGGTATCACCAGCTCTGATGCATAAAATGATTTTCCAATAGTTAATGACCTTACCTCCATTAGAACTCCCCTCCTCTGAGAAGCATTTTCTGTTACTTATTGGACATGTTTCTTTAGGAAAATTATTTAACATAAGTTTGTTCCTTTCATAAAAAGAAGATAAAGCTGGATGCAGTGATGCATGCCTGTAATCCCAGTGGCTCAGGAGGCTGAGGCAGGAGGATTGCGAGTTCAAAGTCAAAGTCAGGAGGAGGTCAGACTTATAAGAAGCCAAAACTTATACTTCTTCAAAGAGAACAAGGCATTTATTCCCCACCCCCAGTTACATTGTATGTTCACTTTCCAAGAGGTCAGCTAAGAATAATGGGTTTGTGCCAATCCAAAATTGGGTGACCATGGCAGCACATTTCCCTTCAATACTTGGGGATTCGGTGGTGTCCAAGAAATATGCAAAATAAGAAACACACCCAGCCAAGCCAACCCTATGAATTCACGTCACTAGCCTTCTCCAATCTTAGGGTATAAAATATTTTTGACAAAAGACTATCAAACAGCCTTTCTTCTTCCATGTCTCCAAATGAGAAAAATGGAATTCTGACATAAAAAAATAACGTTTAGAATTTTTCCTTATAGTCTTCAAAATAATGATCACCCTCATTCTTCTCTCCTCCTCCCAAACAAATGAACAGCAAACAAACTGCTTGTGAATTGAGATTGAGTTCCGTCTTATTTATCCTTTATTTGAAGAGGATCTCTACGTATGATTTCACATCTGATATCTCTCTACACTGTGATTCCCTTGTACTGGGCAGGATTCACATCATGATCTCAGTTCTGTGGAGGAGGAAGGAGACTTAGAAATCTTTGCAACACGTCCACATGTCTCAGCCAGCAAGTTGTGAAGCCAGGATTAGAGCCTACAGCTTGAGCTTCCTATTGTCCCTCAAAATCAGAGTCCCTTGTGTGTGGTTCCAGTCCGTGGGTTTTTCCATACATAGCTTTGCTTTGTAAAAACATGGAAAACAAAACTAAAAGGGTAATACAGCTGTTACCATCTAGAAATTTCCCTCCAATTCGGTAGGTAAGATACATGACACTGTTCAAAATAGGAAGTGAAGTCTTGTAATTGGGCTGGTAAGACTGAGCCAACCAATATAGAAGTTGGAGAGTCATCAGAGAAGGTGTCAAGGAAAAGTTGAGTATCTCCCCGTCTAGAAAATCCAGAACTCTGGTTTTCCCATCTACCAAGACATCCAGGGGCAGGGGACTGTTCCAACAGCTAGTCTGCCCTGTGGGAAGCTCCTTCATTGTGCGTGTTTGTAATGTGCTTTTATTACCCTTTACTGCTTAGGTCGCAGGGTGGGCTAGACTTTCTCCTTGTCCCTAAAACATTGCAGGACCCCATGATGTCTCACTTACATTGTAATCATGAGCCTTGTGGGTTCATGGTGGATGTCACATTTGGAAAAGGGATTCTGCGCACCTGCAACAACCTGTTGAGATGCTTTCCCAGGAGCCCAGGGGTGGACACCACACTCCAGGGGGAAATTGGAGTTAAAAATTGAAAGATAAAGCCATGAATTGAGCTCTCAAGGGACCCCTAGGATAAAACAGTGACTAGGCCATGAGAATTAGTTACTGAAAGGTCAGGGAAATGAGAACCAGAATTGATGTACAGAACAGGTGAAATTAGGTAGTTTAAGCAAAACCTGAAAACCTTGGAATTTTCTTTTTTTGTGGCATTACAGGCAAAGTGCCAGAGTTCCTTAAAGACATCGGGGCAGGATGGATAGTCTTTGCCAAGCTTTTCTCCATGCACAGATTTTCCCTTTCCTCCTCTTGTCCATGACTTTACCACCTCCATTTCCTTGCAAGCCCTCAGGCTAGTGTTTTCTTCTGCATAGAGATATTTCCAGCCACCCCACAGGGGGATCTTTCTCAATTGTCCTATATTTCAAACTTCCCTGTGTCTTCCTATCCTTGGTCACACATGGTCTTTTATCCAAAGGTAAAATAAACTTATGAGCGTGGAGGTAAGAACGTGATGCTTTTTAAGGCCCCAGAGGTCTCAGCACACTCATCATTGTCCTCAGAGCAAACCCATATCTAGCATTCACTAAGCAGCAGGTTCTCCTGCAAGCAGTTTTCACACATTATCTCATTTAATCCTGACAGTAACCTACACAGGATGCCCCACTCTTATTTTACACAGGAGGAAACTGAGTCCTCAGGAATTTAAGTGCTATTCCCAAGGTCACCCAGCTTAAACCACGAAGAGATTGACCTTTGAGCTTCTCCCCAGGCTCAGGACAATTTTTCTTCATACTTTTGCCTTGCTTAGTTGCCAAAGAGGTAGATGTTGACATGGAATCGGAACATAGCACCTGGCCAGAGAGAGTTGCTTGTCTGATGATTCACACTTTTAAATAAAAATCATAAAACTGTTGGCTGGACAGTTTTACTTCCTCAGTCCAGCTGAGATGTGGTCACTGTGGTTTCAAAACACACTGTGTGTGGGGGGGAGGCATTCCAGTCTGAAAAGGTGTAACTTGCACACATTCAGTTGTCGAAGTTCTGCACAGAGGTCTTGTGATACACTCCCCGCCAGGCATCTGCCAAAAGCTTGCTAATAATGCTTTGGCTCCTGTCCTGTTGCTCTTTGCTGGAAGTGACATAGGGAAGGGTGGGATGCCTTCTTTAGCTGCTGACCTAAGCTGAGAGAATAAGCTGGGTGAGTTACCTGAACCTAAGCCTTGATTCAACCATTATTTATTGAGCAGTTACTATGCATCAAGCATTTTCCTGTATCTTATTAAATTAGATCTTCCTGGTACCCTTTGGGGCATCACTGTCTGTATTTTATAACTTGAGAAAGTAGGTTCAGATGTGCAAAGTAACTTGCCAAAGATTATTCAGCTAGTAGAATGAAAGGGTCTGATTCCAGGTTCCCCGTCTTTACCTCTACCTCAAGGGGCTTCAAGTTCAATTTGAAGTGGATAAAATGCAGAATGGAGGGGAAATATAATAATATAATAGTGATAATAAGTACATTCCTCACTAATAACATTTATGGAGTTCTCACAATGGGTGAGACACTGTAGGAACATTTTGCAAGCATCACTTCATTCCACCCTCCCAATAGACATTAAGAGGTAGGCAACAGTATTTCCCCAAGTTACACAGGAGGAATGCAATGCTTGGAGAGGTGATGTCGTTAGTTCAAGCTAGCAAATGATAGTGCTCAGATTTAATCCTGGGCATTTTGTCCCCACAGCTTGCTAGAATAGCCCCTATAGAAAAACAGGCAACATGAGTGCTGGATTGGGGTCTTCCCCTGTGCGATGTCTTCAGAGGGAACACCAAGTGCAAACATGAGGTCAACACTTTGAAAAGGCTGGTCAGGCTACCAACACTGACGGGGCCAGCCATTCAGCAGAAGCTGCCATTCTGCACTTTAACCTCTGGGTTATGAGGCGGACTTAGGGAAATTGCAGACTGACTCTGAGGCAGGTGAGAGCATTATTAAGATGCAGCCTCAGCTGGTCTGGAGGTCAAGATGCCCAGGTGAGCCTCTTAGGTTATTTAGTTCTCCCCATCCCACCTTATAGGAAGCAAACTACAGAGGAAGTTCAGGTGCTTTGCCAAACCCTATTGTTGAGATAACGAAGGACCCTTTGGTTAATCCGAGTTCTCAGTCCCTCCTTTTGGAAAAGAATCAGTGACGTGGCCTCTGAGACCCTGAGGGTTCTCACTCTTACCCAGGAGGGGTCTTGAGAATGGAAGCTCCATCCCTCCAAGAGTGATGGACAGCAGAGCTGAACCTAGCTCGTGGCTTTTGGGTGGCAAAGGGGTTGGATTGTGCCTGGCAAGAAGAAAAGGGAGGAAGGAAAGGAATGGTGGAGAGGGAATGAGCTTTCCATCCAGTAATTAACAGACAAGCATAAAAAATGAGCACGGCTGTTTTGTGTGTGTTCACAATTTACTGTGTTCCTCTCCTGGCTCATTCAAACGAGACATCATCTAAGCAATAAATAACAACATTAAGAGAATTTTAACAAAGGGAATGTTCATCTTCTGTGTGTGGTTTTTAGGATCCTTGCTCATTTTTGTTCATGTATCATCTAACTTTATGTAACTATAATCAAATAGAGTGTTTTTTTTTAATGTCATTCCATAATTCTTGAGGTTGTATCTTATCAGGCCTGTTGCTTGTTTCCTGTCTTCTTTTGCACTGATACTGGGATATTTTCATCTCCATTCTAGAACATAAGTTTATTTACAACCATTTTAGAAGGTGAAGAGAGCCAGAGAATTAGGGAAAGGTGAATTTGTCTACTCAGTTATGTGTTCCTGGTTTCCATTTAAGAATAATATATCTATTAGGAGAAAAAAGAAGGAACAAGAAGGTCAAAATTGTTCGTTAAAATGCATTTTTATTCTAGTTATTTTCAAGTTAAGAAACTCACAAATTGAGAAAGACACGGAGGAGCTGACCAATGGCTCTGCTCAGGGGAGGCTTGGCGGGCGCCCAGCAGCTGCTCCCAGGGGTGGGCACCTCTGGCTGTACCAGCAACACATGCTGAGCCTGGGCTAGGTAGGGAAGAGAAATGCCTCACATACCTTCGGCTCTGTTTAGTCACTGACACAGGAAATCGTCTGTGTCGCTCAGCTGGTAGCATCACTGCCTTTGCCCGGGAGGCCAAGGGTTCAAGTACCACACCAGGAATTGGGCAGCTTCCCAAAACCAAGGCTTGCATTGTCATGGAGGGTGGGTGGGGGCATGCACCAGAAAGGGAACTCTTTCTCCCATCCTCACAATCAATTTTATAACATTTTCATTACCCCCCAAAGAAACCCATGTTACCCCCCGCCCCATGTTCTTTTAGCCAACACTCTCCAATGCCCCTACCCTCCCAACTTGAGGAAACCACTAAATTACTTAGTATCTCCTTATGAATGTGCTTATTTGGGAATTTCCTGTAAATGGAATCAGGGATCATTTTTAAGCATTCTTTTTAAGCATTTCTTCCATGGAACCTGCCAAAAGACCTTGTACCTAGTAGGTTTTCTAATAAGGTTCCTTGTTTCAGGTGTATTAAATGAATCTTTTAGGATCAATATAGGCATCTGTGGGAAACTGGATAGATGATGTTTCTCATATGCTATTATCCAGCCTGTGCTAATGGTCTGGATCTTATCAGAATGGAAGGACGACCTGTGATTCACAGCTTCCTCTTGGTCAGGTCCCACGGACATGGCCTTCTGTACTGTGGGTCTGTTCAGTGATACATCATGAATGCCATAAGCTCGACAAATCAGAAATCCACTCCTTGCAAGACTGGGGTTCTCTCAGGAGCTGGCGTATCACACTGCGTGTGAACAGGCAAGAACACTGAAATGCACTAAAGACCGTGTAATTTATTCCCAGCATGCTGTTATTCTTTCCAAAACATTAGCTCTGTAGCAAAACGCTTGCCTAAATGTTGTCTTTATTTCCAAAGCTTGGGGTAAAGATCATATGCAACCAAGGACTGAGGGATAATTGGCCACTTTACAGTTTTCAGCCTCAAATGAACTCCCCCCGTCGGAATAAATTTCCTGGTAAAAGATCCTATTTTAATAGAATGTGAAAGCTGCAAGAAAGATGGAGCTTACAGATTATAGTAGGGTCTGTTAGATAAATGACCAGGAGTAATATTTCTTAAAACCACATTTTGTAGACAGAGTTAAGAGGAAAAAAAAAAAAGACAAGTGGTTCAGCATTCAGGCTTAAATGAAAATAACATATGTGCCCGCAGCCCAAGTTGTGCCAGGGCTTGGAGGGAAATTGGCAAGGATTACTACCCAGTGTCTTTGGAGAGCTATTAGGCATTGTCTTCTGGTTTCTGGTTCTGACCTCACAGCCTTCTCTTGGGGAAAGAAAGTAAAATGTGGCTGTGTGAAGGTTTTGCTCTAAGTCTGAGCCCACAAATTCTTTTCGCAGTTGACTTATTTTCCCTGAGCTGGCATTTGAGCAAGAGGTCAAATTATTATTTTGTCTAATAGCTGCAGAAATGAATGCCCTGTGCTTTTAACCTGAAGGTGGTCCATGGCCTTGACGGCAGATCCCTGGATAGGCGAGTTTCCTAAGAAGGTCAAGTCTTTCAATGAAAGGTTAGGGTGGGTGCTTGTGCTGAGCATGTAAAGGGAGGCCCTTGGTTTCCTCCTTCATATTATCATCTTTCCTGGGAACTGCCTCTTGTTGACCTGGTAACTGTGATGTGTGTTTTGCAGAATAAAAAAGTGATTTTGTTGACTTAAGCTTGAATATCATATGCTTGAGCCCCCTTGAGTTAGGATTTAGATTCTCCAGAAAGAAAGGGAACAAGAAAATGTCCCAACTGTTAATATATTGGGGCAGAAAGGTGATTTAAATCTCCTAGCCAGAGAGATTATCTAGGGGAGCTTGTCCGAAAGATTTCAATTAGTAAGAACCTAATATGGGTCAAGAACTATTATGGGTCCTGGGCTTACAGAGAAGATCGAATGGTGATCACACCTTGAAGGTGCTCATGATTTATTGTGACTGGTTATAGAGAGAGAGGGATAGGGAGGGGAACATAGTGTGGTGAGTGCTATGATACACAGGCTATATGCACAGGGTGTGATGAAGAATAGTCTGGGGTGGGTGAGATAGACCTTCCAGGGGAAATGAATCCTGAGTAGGGCCTTCAAGTAAGAATAGAGGTTGGCCAGACATTTAGCAATTGTGGTAGGAGAGGCAGTTTGGTTGAGGCAGAGGGGCCACCATATGAAGAAGCACAGAAATAAAAAAGAGCTTTGTCCTCAGGGGTGGGCATGAGTATTTTGAAACACAAGGTCAGACAAGCTGGCAAAATCCACAATAATCAGAGCCTTGTATTTGAAATGGGACATACTACTTTCTTAGGCTCTCTGGGCGACTCCAAAGTGCCACTGGGATCCTGCGTTCTATCTCAGCTTACGTGACTCTATGAGTGTCACTCCATTTTTGTTCTAAGCTGACAGACGGGTAATCAAATTCTGGCTCTGCCACTTAACTGTGGCAGAAATCACAAGCCTTTAAAATTACAAGTCCCTTCGTTATTTGGAACCTGTTTTTTTTTTTCTTTCTTCTATAAAAAGGGGCCAAACCAAGAAAAACTTCATAGGGTGATTTTGAGCATTATCAAGATCCAACAAGAAGGATGCCTGGCATTTAAAAAAAAAAAAAAAGTGTTCATGAAATATTTGTGGAATCCAACTGGAGGCAAGAGTGAAAAGGAAATTCTACTGCCAGAAAAATAGCCTTCAGCTTTCCAAACATCAGTAGCTGCCAAAGAAGTTTAGGACACCTGGAGAGAGTGAAAAAAAAAAGGGGGGGATCTGAATCCTGAGAAGACTGACAGGAAGCCATGGACCCCAGAACCAGAAGACAGTAAGCCAGTGAAACAGATCAAAAGCTGGGGATGCGTATTGTTCCAGAACAACAAGGGCACTGTGGGTCAGAGGGTAACCAGGAGGGAGTTGCTTGCTCATGGGGCACTTCAGGGAATGGATGCATAACAGCCTGTGGCTTCCTCTTTCCTGATGTTGTCCTGGTATCCTACCAGATGCTGGAATGAAATTTAAAAAGCAACAGAGAGAGAAGAAGAAAATAAATGATTTTCTGTATTATAACTACACTCCTTGATGACCATAAACATTTAACAAACTAGGAATAGAAGGGAGTTTCCTCAACCCGATCCAGGGCACCCATGGACAATCCATAGCTAACGTCGTGTTTAATGGTAAAAGAATGGATGGTCTTCCTCTAAAATCAAGAAGAAGATAACCGTGACTGCTCTTACCACTTCTCTTCAAAATTTTACTGGAGTTTCTAGCCAGGGCAATTAGGCAAGAAAAAGAAATAAAACACATCCAGATTGGAAAGGAATAAGTGTAATTATATTATGTATTTGCAGACAATGGGGTCTTGTATGCAGAAAAATAATCTTGAAAAAGAAAAGTTGGAAGATTCACAGTTCCTAATTTTTAAACTCTCTACAAATCTGCAGTAATCAAGACAATATTGTATTGGCATGAAGACAGATATACAAATCAGTGGAAAAGAATCAAGAGTCCAGAAATAAATCCTCTCAATTACAATCCACTGATTTTTCCATAGGGGGTATCAAGAAAGTGTAATATGAAAGGAATAAACTTTGAAGCAAATGGGGATGGGTTAACTGGATATCCATATGCAAAAGAATCTTCATATGAACCCCCTACTTTACATCAGATCCAAAATTTAACTAAAAACCGATCAAAAATCTAAGTGTAAGAGTTACTCTTTGAGGAAACAGAGAAATCTTTATGGCATTGGGTTTGGCAATATGTTTACATACGGTTCCAAAAACATAAACAAAATGAAAGATTAGATAAATTAGACTCCATCAAAATTAATAACTTTGGTGCTTCTAAGGATACCATCAAGATAGTGAAAAGACAACCCACTGAACGATAGAAATATTTTTTTTTAATCATTTACTTAATCAGGGGCTTACCTTAATCTGTTCTTGCTGCTATAACAAAGTACCACAGAGTGGTACTGAGAAATTTATAAATAATTGAAATTTATTTCCCACAGTCCTGGAGGCTGGAAAGTCCAAGATCAATGGATCAGAAGATTCACTGTCTGGTGAGGGCTACTTTCTGCTTCCAAGATGGCACCTTCATACAGCATGGTGGAAGGCACAGAAAAGCATAAGAAATGTACAATTTCCTAGCACCTCTTTTTTAAAAAAATTTTGTATTCTCATTTGTTATATGACAGCAGAATTCATTACAATTCATATTACACATATAGAGCACAATTTTTCATATCTCTGGTTGTATACAAAGAATATTCACATCATTTGGGTCTTCATACATGTACTTAGGGTAATAATGTCCATCTCATTCCACCATCATTGCTAACCCCCTGCCCCCTTCTTTTCCCTCTCACCCCTTTGCCCTATCTAGAGTTTGTCTAATCCTCCCATGCAACCCCTCCCTACCCCACTATGAATCAGCCTCCTTATATCAGAGAACACATTCGGCATTTGTTTTTTGGGGATTGGCTAACTTCACTTAGCATTATATTCTTCACCTTCATCCATTTACCTGCAAATGCCATAATTTTATTCTCTTCTATTGCTAGCGCCTCTTTTATGAGGTCATTTCTTTCATTCAAGAGGCTGCACTCTCATGACATAATTACCTCCTAAAACCCCCACCTCTTAAAACGATCACATTGGTGATTAGATTTCTACCTATAAATTCTGAGATATCAAACTCAGATCATAATAGGGCTTGAATCTAAAATACATATAGAACAGCAATAACAGTATAACAGAAGACAAAAATCCAATTAAAAGTGGAAACACACAGAATAGACATTTCTCCAAAGAAGACATACCACTGTCCAATAAACACATAAATTTGCTCAATACCATTAGTTACCAAGTAAATACAAATCAAAGTTGCAATGAGATGCCACTTCACACCCACTAAGATAGCAATAATAAAAATGACAGGCAATCACAACTGCTGGTGAGGATAGAGAGAAATTGAAGAAATCTTCATGACCTTGGATTGAGCAATGATTGCTTAGATATGACAAGGGAAAAGAGTGTAGTTGCTTGAAAACATCTGGAGTTTCCTTCAAAGATTAAGCACAAAGTTTACAGATATTTACCATTAGGTACATGTCTAAAAGCAAAGAAAACATAGAACTATACATAACATTGTACATGAAAATTTGTCCACTGTTATTCTAATAGTAAGAATTATTCTAATTCATTTCTGACAAATAAATTAATAAATAAATGTGGTATAGTCATACAATGGAATGTTATTTGACAATAAAATGAAGTGGGCTGGGGATATAGCTCAGTTGGTAGAGTGCTTACCTCGCATGCACAAGGCTCTGGGTTCAATCCCCAGCACCACACACACACACACACACACACAAAAAAAAAAAAAAGGAAAAGAAAAAAGAAAAAGAAACAAAGAAATGAAGTGCTGATATATGTTGCAATGTAGATGAACCTTGAAAATATTATGTTGGGTGAAAGAAGTTAGTCACACGGAACCATATATCACAGTCCTTTAGATGAAATGTCCAGAACAGAGAAATCCAGAGAGACAGGGTAGATTATTGGTTGCCTAGGACTGAGGGGAAAAGGGCTTGACTGCTAGTGGATATGAAGTTTCTTTTCAGGGTGATAAACGTTCTGAAATCCATTGTGGGGAAGGTCATCCATCTCTGTGAAACGTACTAAAAACCATTGAACTGTACTCTTTAAGTGGGTGAATTGAATGTTGTGAACTGTATCTCAATAAAGCTATTATCAAATTAACAACAAACAATACTACAAATAGCTGTCATTGATTGAATGCTTTCCAAAAGCCAGGCTTTGCATTAAGCTATATAATTTTATGCAGTGCACTAACTATACCAGGAAAGTCTTATTATCTTTATTTACGAAGAAAAATCATGAGTTCAGAGATAATGAAGAACTTGCTCAAGATCATAAGCCAGGATCTACCATGCGGTTAGGAGTTGGAATTTTTCTCTCCCTTTTTTGAGGGTCAGGGTCTTACAAAATTGGTCTCAGATGGATCTTGTGAGCCTCTTTATGTTCCAAGTTTGGAGCACTCACAATAGTGACCAACTAGCAAACGGTAGACTTCAGTGGAATCTCTGCTTCTGACATCCTCACCGTGGAACTGGGGCAAGGGGTGGGCTCCCAGTCACTGCAGGATACGGGATATAGGGTGGAGAGGAATCTATCCTCAGTGAACTCTGCTCTCTGACCTTCTAAGGACGCATGGTTCTAAAGACATCCTACTCCCCCTCGCTGATGTGCCACAGCTGTAATTCTGGGAGTGACTCATGACCCTTCATCAGGAGCACCTGATTTTACAGATTATGTTTCGTGCTTGAAATTGAGTCCTGTTACTATTGGCTCTGTCTGCTTCCTCATTTCAAGAAACAAAACACGAGAAGGAAGGTGTTAGGCCCATGAAGACAAAGATGTCGAAAAGCTCTCCCTGAGAAAATTTGGATGTGTTTTGGGAAAACGACTCTAAAGCAGATGGATTACATTTTCTGTTCGGGCTCCACAATTAAGGGAAAAGGGGGGACACAAGCCAAATGTGCTTGGGAATCTTGTCAAATTCCAAATGTTGGAAAACATTTTGGGATGTTTGGCGGAATCCTACCTTGAGTGTGGTCCTGCCTGCTTGGACAGAGGTGACTGAGCAGCCTCCGGTGATCCAAGTCTGAAAGGAGTGATAGACATGATCGTCCCTTTATGGGAAGAGGCCCAGAGGCACCCTTTGTGAGCGGTAATATTTTAGTGGGAAACATTAAGTATGTACATGGCTATGATCACAAGGTCTTTGAGAAAGAGGGTGAAAGTCAACTTGAGTAAAAGAATTCAAGTCCCAAAGGGAAGCGACATCTCCTGGTCTCCTTGTAATGAAGGGTAGAAGATGGAAGGAAAATTGGGTCCTTCCACCACTGACCCAAACCCCTTATCCTGTGCACTCTGCAGTATTTCCAGGAACTTATGGCCTCACTTACTCTCATCCTTTGGTTTTTCCATTGGATCTTTAAAATAAGAGCAAAACCAAATGGGATGCTCAGAATCAGAGTGCTCCCCTCTTGGTTTTCAGCAAACCCAAGGACTCAGCAGTGAAGCAAGTGGAAGGAGTAGAAAGTCAATCATAAAGACATGGGAAGAAGAATTGAGTCCTTGCCGAGATTCTGAGATGCTAAGGTGGGTGAGAGGCTGCCCATAAGCAGAGGCTACGCTTTTAAACTGGTTTCTCTCATAAGCCCTGGACTAACTCATTTATTTATAAAGCTTACTGAGTGTCCACTTTGGTCTAGAAAGATAGCAATAAATAAAAAAGAGAAAATTCCCTGCCCTTCTAGAGTTTACATTCTAACGGATAAAATACCATTATCATCTGGGGATATAATGTCAAATTATCAAAATTTTCAAGAGATCAATTGCTTCATCAAGTGAAAAAGAAAAATTTAGATTTTTTTTTTTACCCATAAGCGGGTACAATCCCTTATCAAAAATTTTACCCCACTACTGCAAATGTTTATTCTACTCTGTGGATTTTTAACTCTACTGTCAATACAGATGGGATATGTTGTCTTTTCCATTGAAATGGTATCTCCGGGACCGAGTTAAATTTTGTAGGAAGGAAAAACAATTAAACTCATCCTTTAAAATATTTTTCCTGAATGACTAAAAAATAGAGATTAAAAAGTGCTTATATTAATACGGAGCCAAAGTTTCCCCTGGGGTGTTCTCCTTCCTTTCCTAAGTCTGACTTTTTTTTTTTTCCACTGAGGAAGGAAAATTTAGAAGTAGAGGGATAAATGAGAAGTTTGAGAGAGAAGTAACCAGTAGCCCTGGATTTTTTCTTGAAGGAATTAAGATGGCTTCCAACCTCCCCTTCTTTCCGTTTCTGCATGTCAAGGTTAGACATTAGGTCTCTGTGGTAGGAAATGTCATTTTTAGTGGATCATAGTCTGGGTAATTATCAGGGGAGCTCTCCAGAATGGTGACTAATGTGGACATGTCGAGAGACACAACTTTTTCAATGCTTTGTTTGTCCTGGCCTTGTGTTCTGAGTCTGATTCTGAGTCTCCAGCTGGTCACAGCTGCTTCATTAATGCTCCCCAGATGCAGGTTCCATCCCCTCTGAGCTACTCCGGATGGAGATGGATAATGCAGCTTGACTCCCCATTTCAGGATGATATTTGTGTAAGTCCACTTCCCAGACCCAAGACTCAGTGGTTCTCGATGACTAAGGCCCTCCCACATTAATTGCTGCCAATTACATCTGAGATCTGGTGATACTGATGACCATAGAGGACTGAATAAGTTTGGGTTGAGCTCCTTGCTCTCATTTTATTCCCAACGTTGACTCAGCTCACAGAACAAAAGTGCAGTCTTGCTGCCTTCTCCTTAGTCCAATCATTTAACTTGTTTACAGCACCATTCATTCTCACTTCTGGAGATCCTAGATCTAGTAACCAAATTACTGATCTGGGTCTTCTTGCTCAGAATCAGCCCTGAAGTGTATATGCTCCTGCCTGTTAGATGAGTCAGTGTCTTCCAATCCAATCCCAAACTCCACTTAATGCATGCAACACATTGATATAGCTACTTTACAAAATCGAGGTGGGGATAGGGTTAGCTATAGGGACAGTGGACATGATCTAAACTCCAGTGCCTCAAGCTGTCCCCTGTACTGTCTCAGTGTGCATGTCTTCAGCTAATACCTGCTTCATTCTCAGCCCACCCAACAATACTGTAGGCAATTATGCAAAATTTCTTAGGTCAGAATATCAAACAAAGGCAATCTATAATTGGAGCTACTGCATGAAAGGAGGGCAGCATTTGGTATCAACATTTATTAAATCTTTTAGACATTCTCCAGGTCTCTGGATCCCTGATCAGAGAGATAGCCCAGATCCACAGAGGAGGCCAAAGCTTTGGAGCCAGGAGTAGCCCAGAAGCCCTCTGAGACTAACTTAAGGTCCCACTAACTTAAGCTCCTCCTTCTTTTGCAATGTCCTGAGGTCCATAGCCTCAAATAACTTGTATTTTATGTTATTGCTAGTTCTTCTCAATATGCCCACATTCTTCTTTCATCTGTATTCTATTGGTGTCCAGAAAAAAAAAAATCCAACATTGGGTGTACAAATGAATTTGGGAGTGGAAGGAAGGGGTCTGGAAGAGAACATAAAAATATACAGAAACTTGTTTAGAGAACCACATGGCTTAAGGCAAGCCAGCTTTTCCCCACCAGGTGCATAGATTATTTTTAACGTCCTGTTTAGTGATTGATTGATTGATTTGGCTTAAGAAAAAATTGGTCCAAGCCCATGATTCCTTGACAAGGACAGAGGGTACCAGTTTCTTGATCTTTTCATCCATTCCAGGGCTGAGTAGAATTCTTTACATTGGAACTCTGAGAAGTTCAGTGAGAAGTCTGTTCTTTGCAGCTCGAGAAATGGCCTGGTTCCTGCCTTTTAAAATCCTACAAGTCTCCAAGTCCACTTCAAAAGAAGATATATACAAATTTAAGGCTCTGTCTTGTGTTGAAAGTTTGCTTGAAACAGTGAATCAAAAGCGGAACGAAGGCGAACCGGTTTGATCAGTGTATAGGACATTAAGTGTTGGATGTTACTGCCATCTAGTGATGATTTAACACCTGGCTGCCAGGGGAAGGTAGAGTCATCTTTTTACTCCAAAGGTGATGGCATCATGGCATTACCTTACAGCCTGTTGGCTTGGATATCAGGTGTCCTCCAAACTCCTAGTAATACAGGAAGATTCAGAGGTGGAATGATTAGATTATGAGAGCTGTGACCTCATCAGTTCATCCTAGTCTGAATGGACTGCCTGGGTGGTACCTGTAGGCAGGTGGTGGTGGCTGGAGGAGGAAGGTCACTGGGGACATACCCTGGTAGAAAGATTATTCTTTCTGCAGCTCCTTCCACCCCCAGCCCCAGCACCACTTCCTGATCCCACCATGAGATGAGCATCTTTCCTCCTCCGGGTTCTTCCGCCATGATGTGCTGCCTCATCTGGGGCCTAGAGCAATGGAGTCAGCCATCTATGGACAGAGACCTCTGAACCCATGAGCCCCAAATAACTTTTCTTCCTCTACATTGTTCTTGTCAGATATTTTGGTCATGGTGATAGAAAACCTAACTAAAACACAGCCTATCCCAGCCTCACAGGTTTGGGAATGAAGGTGACATTTAGGACAGCTTGTGAGTTACCAAAGGTTCTAAAGGAAAAGGCCCACTCTTTCCGATAGTGAGGACCAGTGTGTCTTCACATTAAATCCCAATCCTCTCTACCAATAATAATCCTTTGAAAAATCTTCATTGGAACAAAGAAATAGACATCTCTTTACATATGACCCCACAAACCCTAATACATATTCACATATTCGTGTGCTCACGGAGAACAAGTAACATCACCCCTCTCCGTTGGGTTTGTCCACCGACCTTTCTCTTTGCATCACTAAGTAGAGCTCTGCCTATCTCAGGTCACATCCCTCCCCATCCCCACTGCAATCACAGGGTAGCTGGAGGTGGGGACAGGGAAGGAGAAAGGAAGAAGAGAAAGAGAATGATTGTCTGCTGGAACAGAAGCTTTACACCCATGGTTGTCCTCACCATACCCCCAAATAGAAGGTAGGACCATCGTAACATGAGAGATGAGGAAACTACAGGTCAGCAGCATGGGGTAATGGGCCAGAGATCACACAGCTAACTGCAGTTGTAGAGTGGGAGTTTGAAACGTGTGTCTGGTCTCACAGCCTGGGAGTGTTTTGTGGCTTGTTAAGCACAGGGACATAGTGTTGGGAGCATGTGACATTGGAGAGTGCTCCCTATGCTCAGGAGGAGCTGAGTTCTAGGACATCTCTTGTGGCCTCTATGGTACATGTACAAATGAAGGGCAGGCTCAGATGTACCTGAGTGCAAAGGGTTGGCAGGTTTTAGCTTCACAAACCAACCCCCAGGCAGAACAGAGCTGCAAGAAACAGGTCATGTCCTGTTACATCCCTCCCCACTCCCTTATCTAAGGAAACTCAGTGTTTCATGAAAATATCTATCCTTGAAGGATTAAAAAGTAAAGGAAAAAGAAAGAAAAGCAGATGATCTAAATACAGCCTCAGCAGCCCCTTTGGTGTACAGAGGAAAGAACACTGAAGTTGGTAGACAGGATATAGAATGGACTTGCCTTGAAATTTGGACTGAAGCCAGGAAGCTGAAGGTGATGGAGATGAACTCACTTAGTTTTCTTCCTTGGCACCAAAGAAACTTCCTGGCTGCCTTTGCTGTTAGACGGTCAATGAAAATTCAGACCAGTGGAAATGAGGCAAGTTACTCCAGGTCTGGCTTCTGCAGATCCTTCACATCATCTTTCTTCTTTCACCTGAGAGCTACATGTGGAGTACTCACAGGATTAACTCTGAGGTCTTGAAGAAAGTCAAATCAAAACATAGGCCTTGAAAAGTCACTTGGAACAGAGAGTCTTCTCTCTGGTACACAGCAGCCTTCACTGGATTGAGATGTCAATAGACACTGAGACATCTGGGGGTTATTCATTATATCGTTCAACATGACTTAACCTGACTAACTTAACCACAGCAGAAACTAAGGATCCCTACTGTGGTAGATTGCAAAAAATGACCAGGGGTCTTCACTGATTCTTGCATGCAGGCTTTGCCATTTGACTTAGTACTTTCTGGCACGAAAGGGGCAAAGTCTATGTCCCTCTACCTTGAATCTGACCTTATCTGTGACTTCTTTCAGCAAACAGAATGCAAATAGTCATAGTGTGCCACTCTGGAGTCAGATTCTGAGATGCTTTGTATAATTCTTTCACTCCCTCAGAATCCTGCTCAACCACATGACAATAAGCTTCCACGTGCTGAGTGATGAGAGAGAGAGACACGAGATCAAGTGACCCTGGCCAACTGCCAGATACATGCATGAACCATTTTGTTGGTATAGTGTTTTGATTAGCTTCCTAGAGATTCTCAACCGAAGCGCCACATACTAATTACCTTAAAACAACCGAAATTTACTCCCTCAGAGTTTTGGAGGCTCGATGTTAAAATTAAGGCATCACCAGGGCCAGGCTTTCTCAAGGGGTTTCTCACAGTGGGTCCTTGCCTGCCTCCTCTAGTTCAATGCAGCGTAACTCCAAGCTCTGCCTTCATGTTTGACCAGCATCTTCTTCCCTACCTGTGTTTTCTCCTCTCTGTGGATCTGCTGCCAAATGTCCGTCTTTTTGTAAGGACACCAATCATTAAGTTAGGACCACTTCCAAGGACCTCATTTGAGTTTGATCCTATCTGGGAAGACCCTATTCACAGGTCCAGAGGTTAAGACTTCAACATATCTTTTGGGGGACCCAAATCGACCCAAAGCAGCGTCCCAAAAGTTGGCTTCTGGGTAAAGAAATCTAATAGTTAGAGCAGCCGTCATTTATGAGGAGAGTGGGAACAGAGGGTGGTTTGTTGGAGACGTTACAGGAGTTGTGAGTCCTCTACAACACTGTGAGAGAACTTTCCAAGTTCTGAGGTCTTGACCTGAGGCATTTTACTGTTCCACACACTCCTTTATTGCAGGGTATCAGACATTCGTTCAGCTTCTCTGAGTTTCAGCTTTCTCTTCTACAGATCAGGGCCATGAATCATGGGGCTAATTGGAAAATTAAATGAGATGCGAAATTGCTTTTCATTTTGTAAAGCATGTTGTACAGTATTTCAGGCATGTCTTATTCTGACTGTGTTTCTCTAAAACCAAATAGATGTGGCAATGTTGAATTAAGTGTAAGACTATATTACATAAACTACTATTGATAATCATTTGTGATCAGCAATCAATTCAGCACATGTGCAACTCCTGCAAAATTTCAAATGCCCTGATCTCTAGGTTGCATCCTGAGAAAGCCCAATTTAATGGATCTGGGTTATAATCTGGGCATCAACGGGGATTTTGAAAACTTCCAGAGGATTTATTGTGCAGAGTGGGGGGATGATTGGGTTGAAGGTCATAAAGGAGAAATTTCCCAAATAAAATAAAAAATTCCCCCCCCCTCTCTCTTCCTTTTTCCTCTAATTTACCTCTGATGGTTGTTACCTGGAATGCAACTATTTTGATTTGAGTCTGATTTTTCTGGCTAATCAGTGATTTTTGCCAGCTTAGTTTTTGTCAATTTTTATCAAGTCACTTATGACTTCCAGCTTGCTACACATAAATGTACCTGTCACCTAGAAGAAGAAGAAGAAGAAGAAGAAGAAGAAGAAGAAGAAGAAGAAGAAGAAGAAGAAGAAGAAGAAACTTGATGAAATTCTGAATCCTGATGGGAAAAATAACATCATGATTGCAAATCTGAGAGAAGGGTTCCTTTCCACCAACGTAACAGTTGCTTTTTAATAATCTGAAGTATTTTAGGAGGGCCACAATGACACTGTAGAATAGCACATGATGTTAAGCAGAATAAATGAAGCAGTGCAAAACCCATCCATAAATGCTGAGCAGAAAAACAGCAAGAACATCAATCCTTTATGAGGGGCGGGATATAGATGGAGGGGAGCATCATGTAAAATTTCTGGGTGAGGGTTTAAACATGCCCAGGAACACCTGAGCCAGTTCAAGGCTGGCTGCTGGGAGGTGGCAGAGGAATTACCCTGCAGGGGGAAAAAATATCAGACTTTGGAAGGGAGCAGCTGAAGGCTTGAGGTCAAAACTAAAGGCACAAAGGCAGATGTGTTCCTATAGGAAGACTTCTTTGTCAGTGCCCAGTCGGGTTTGCATCAGTGACAGCGGCTTCTTCCCTTGAGCCAAAATGGCAAAAAGACTTCATGCTGTTTACAGTCTGTCCCGAGAGGTTTGAGACCACCTATCTTTCTTTTTCACATCCTCTTTCCCCTCAAAGAAGCCAGGAGGAAATGCTAAGATTTTAAAAGCAGCTCAGCTCCTGACAGTTCCTGTGATACTCCTAGTCTCAGCTGCTCTCCCAGCTCCAGGGTGCAATGATCCTTGCACTTAATTGGAGGTTCGGGAGAGCTTATTAGCTTGCTGTATTGTTGCATAATTCAGGAGCTCACTTCAAGCTTCCTTAAAGCCGTTTCTTTGCTTTGGGTCCCAAAGGTCCATCTTTTAAGCGGTCCTTTTGGCAGGAAACATCAGGATGGAGAGAACCGCAGAGAGAGGGCAAGAAGCAAAGCTAAACTGGTGGAAAGGCTGGGGACCTGGCCTCACCCCTGCTCTGCGGCTGATTCACGGGGTGTTGCAGGGTGAGCTGCTAACCTCTCTGGGCATCTGCTTCCTTTCCCACCAATGAAAAAGTAGAACCAGGATGGTATTTCCAAAAGTCTGTCCCCTGGAGCACTTGTCTCTCAAGATGCTTCTCAGAAAAACAATCTATGGCCTTCACTAACTTCAGGAAACGTAGTGTTCAGGACCTGCCTGTGGGGGGTGTAATAATAGATTGCCATCATTCAAATAGATTACCCATGTCCCCAAAGTTTAGGATCTAAATACTCTATTTCCCAAACTCTTTTGTACTAGAGATGCAAACATGCTTTATGTCACCAGTCAAATGCATTTGTGCAGGCTAGGGATGTAGCTCAAGCGGTAGCGCACTCGCCTGGCATGCGTGCGGTCCGGGTTCGATCCTCAGCACCACATACAAACAAAGATGTTGTGTCCGCCGAAAACTAAAAAAAATAGATGTTAAAAAATTCTCTCTTCTCTCTCTCTCTCTCTCTGTCTCTCTCTCTCTCTCTCTCAAAAAAAAATGCATTTGTGCAAGACATAGCTTCAAGTTTGAGGTCAGTAGGCAGGGAGACATGCATGTAATCAGCATGGTATGATTCCCAGGGTAGCCTTCTGATTGTTGCTGAGTTTCCTTGCAAGACAGGTCTCTGCTGTTCTGAAAACTATTCCTGCAGGCCCAGTATGGAGCTTGCTTTACTAATTCCAACAATTTTATAAGCTTTCAATTCCTTGGTTCAAATCCCTTGCTAATTAAAATAACTAGAGTTGTTTTGCTATCTATAGCTGAATTTCATGGATACACCACGTCTTGGTATCACAGTTCATATCCACCTGTTAAAAGTTCTCAAATTTCTGGCAGTAGAGAAGAAAAATTTTGTCTAACGTGTTTCAAACCTGCAGACTTCAACTGTGAACTGGAGGGAGGTCTGTATCTGATATTGATTTTTCCTATACCTTTGAGAAAGCAATAGATAGTTTACTTTTTCTTTATTGTCTGTAAGAGGGTAAAGGGAAGGTGAAATCTGTAGCAATTAGAAAGTTGCCAATTCAAGCAGTACTTAGCATCCGGCCTTTTGGGTATGGATTATGCAGTTAAGGGAATGGTGGAGATAGACATTCATGATCCTTCTGCCTCTCATGGCTTTGTAAGGATTTGTTCTCCTACACATTTTGATTCTTTTGGGTCTGAGGAGAGGACCAAGAGTCTGTGTTATTAACAACTACCTCCATGTGGTTCTGGTGCAGCTGATGCATGGTACATCTTTAAGAACAACTACTTGGACCTCAGCACTTGAACTTCCAGCATGTACTCATAGTTGGTTTCCTAGAAACCCTCCCTCACCTGCAAGGAACAGCAGGCTGGGACCAGCTATCTCATTCTCTTCCAGTCGTGGATGACCTTAGTTATCGCGCACCCTCCCCCTCAAATTAACACATTTTAGACATTTTGCCATCAAAATGGCAAGTTCAGATTGCTGACCCCCTCTCTGCATTTATAGCACAGTGCAATAGTTCTTTCTTTATGCTATCCTTGTTTTAAAGATTTTTTTTCTTGGATAGGTAAAGGAGGGTAAGCTCTGGGTCTCAATCATCTTTATTCCCTAGTGTCTAGGATGCAGATTACATAGAGTAACATGCTATTATGGTCACTGTAAGACCTAGACTTATCTTTCTTTTAAAATGGTTACACTCTCAGGACATTTGAAGAAGCAAAGAGGAAGAGAAATTTCTGCTTCAGGAAGACTTTCAATGAGAAGCACAAATAGCAACTTGTTCTTCCCTTCTCCGATCCCTGTATTGAAACTTCTCTTGCCCTCATGTGCATTTGTAATCTCTTTTGCTTGCAGTTCTTCCAAAGGTAGGGATGCTTGCATGTCCAGGTGAGGGAGCCACTGTGGCTTCAACCTGAGTGTTCTGCTGTGATGTGTTCTGCTGCCAGGCTCTGAACAAGGCTTGGACTTGCTTCTATCAAGCTGAATCTTGCCTGAGTCTCCCATTGGCCAACAAGTTTGATATACTGGCAACATTTCACTAGATAGCAATGATTGCTTGTGTTCTGCCAGGCCCAGCAGCTTGGAGTATGATGTGCAATAGCTCATGTGGTTGGATCAGAACCCCAAGCTAAGCAAAGGACTTGTGAGGGCGAGCTTCAGTCCAATTCAATGTAAGTGGTTTGTTTAGGAGTTTGAAGAGGGTTTCCTTCTCTTCTGGGTAAGTGTCTCTTGGTTCTACTTTTTTTTTATTACCCAGAGAAATCTGCAGGGTACCACCTGTTTCATCCTGAAGTGATGCTGCCCCAAAGCAAGGTGGGGGCTAAGAAGGGGAGAGATGGTCTATGGAGATGTTCACTGAAGAAATCGCCCTTCTGGGAGTTTCCAGAGCAAAGCCTAAGCAAACCCAAAGATCTGAGGATGTAAAGGCCAAGAAGAAACTAAAGATGTAAAATAATCCAACCCCTGCATTTGACAGATAAGAAACACAAGATTCAAAAGCATTCCACAGTAAGCCTGAAGCACAGAGCCAAAGTCTCCAAACTTGGAAGCCAGCACACTTTTCCACTGGTAGCTTCAAGGATTTTTGTTTCTGAAGAAACAACCTGAGAAGGAATTGCAATTGTGCCTTTGATATACCTTTTCTGAATTTCTCCAAATGCTTTTTTTAAAATGAGAAATCGATGTGCAGTGCTGCTGGTCCAAATGAGGAAAGTATTCTTCCATCCAGAGATAAAGTCTCTAGTGCTGATACACCTCCCAGCACTGTTTCCTTAAGCAATGCCAGATTTCAACTTTAGTGATTCTCAAAGTGTGTTCAATCCAACAGCATCAAATCACCAGGGATTATTGTTAGAAAGACAAACCCGCTTCCATACCCACCAAATCATAAACTCAGCTTTTTATTTTTACCAGTCTTCCAGATGACTGTGATGCACGTTCAAGTTTACAATTTTAGATTCTCCTTCCCCAATGTTATTTAGAAATAATTAGAATTATTCCCACCTCCCCATCCAAAGACCCTTCCTCCGCTACTGTTGATAGGAGCCTCCACTCTTCAAAGTGTAGCTCTAGATTATGGTGGAATATAAATATATTTGAACCTTCAAATTCTTCGCATATCAGTGGGCACAACTTTACCAGAAATTCCTCTAAAAGAGGATTTTGATAGAGGATATTAATAATGTAGTTATAGCTTATTGGTGATTGAAACTGGCTGAAGCCAGTAGTTATTAGAAGAAAGAGGAGAAGGAGGAGGAGAAGGAGAAGAAAGAGGAGGAGAAGGAAGAGGAGGAGGAGTGCCGCAGTCCGGCTGGGCACAAATAACCTGGAGGTGACAAGCGACTTGAAGGTTGAAACGGGAACTGCTTTATTGCGGGAAAACTCAGCGGGAACTCAAGGTAGCGGGCATCCAAGGTAGCAGGAGCCGCCTTATTGCAAAACAGCAGAGGTATATATACCTAACTGATTACACACAGCTTAACTCAATTAGCATCATCCAGTTACAGCAATCAGCCAATAAGGAATCCCTACCATCTTAATGGCTTGGTGATGTTGCCTCACAAACCACTCCTCCTGGCAAACTGCCAGGCGCCATCTTGACTTGATATGCGGTCCCCACCAGAGGAGGAGGAGGAGGAGGAGGAGGAGGAGGAAGAAGAAAAGTAGAACTCAGTGTAATGGAGAGATGTTTCCATGGGACACAAAAAAATAACAGCTCAGGAGCTGCCTTAACCCAGGGGTCAGAGATCACAGCACCCCTGCTGATCCCCTGCAGCTGTGCTGTTCCTGCAATCTGTATTTTCTCTCCTGTTGCTGACCTCTGGCCTCCTCTGCTTCTCAGCCATAAGGGAGAAAATGGCTATAGCCCTGTGATTCCCAATGAACAGGTCTTGCCCCCAGAACAGAGCCTGTATGCCTCTCCCAGTCTCAATTCTGAGTTCTCAGAGAGAATCTTAGGGAATTTCAGTCTAAGAAGGATCAGCCTTTGCCTGAGGTCCATCCTCAGGTGTTTAGTGTGTAAAAACATGGTCTTTGGGAGCCCCACAGCCGTAATGTGGAGGATGATGGATGGATCGTTTTCTGTGAAGAGGGGGAGGACTGAAAAATTAACCTAGTAGAGAGAGCTTGGCCCCTGGTTGGGAGGAAATTAGAGTGAGTGCTATAGAAGGTTGGGGGTATCTCCGGAAAGGGAAAGAGAGGAAGGCTTCAAAAGACTGAATTTTCTGAATGATAATTCTAAGGGTTTTGGCAAGTCAGTTAGGTTCCCCAAAAGAGAGCTTTTGAAATCTCAATCTCTGGTACCTGACTTTATGTCAATCTCTGGTATGGGAGTTTATTTGGGAAGATGTAATGAGTTAAGATGAAGTTTGGCTTGAGTAGCATAGGCCTTAAAGCCAATGTTACTAGAGACTTTAGAAGCAGAGATAAATGTAGATCTGGACCCAGAGACACAGGGAAGACAGGCACATGAAACTGGAAGCAGAACTTGGAGGTTTCTACCACAGGCAAAGGATGAAGGACTGTCTGGGTCTACTGAAGCTGGAAGAGGAAGGGAAGGATGCTCCCTTAGAGACTTTGGAGGGAACATGGCCCTCTGGCACCTTAATGTTGAATTTCTAGCTTGCAGAAATATGAAATGTGAGACAATAAATTTCTGTCATTTGAAGCTGTCCAGTTTCTGGTGCTTTGCTACAATGGCCTTAAGAAACAAACTATATTCTTCAGCCATCTCATCCCTTTGCAACTGCCACCTGCCACAGAGGGCTAACCCTCTGCACTCCCCCACTGTTATTAAATGTTATTAACCTTTGGCTTAACACTTTCCTTCCTCGTTTTCTAGTTTCTGCTCTGCTACTGGCTCAATGGTTAACCTATTCTATCCTCATAATTCTGAATTTTGGTGCCCTTTACTATTACAATATTTCTTCCTCAAACTATTGCACTTCTAAGGAGCAGAAACCTAACTTAGGCAAATAAAGAGGACTTATCGACTCCATGTGACAAAGTGCAAGGTTGGTCTCACTTCAAGAACAGCTGGACATAGAGGCTCAGACAGTGTCACTAGTCACCAAGAAGTTAGCCTTCCTGTATCTCAGGGTTCTGCTTTCCTCGTTGCTGGCTCCAGCCTCTGACAGGTGTCCTGTCTGGTATAAAGAGGCTGCCAAAAGTGCCAGGCTGAATTCGGGTCAGCAGAGTGACTCATAGGACACTACTTTTTTCCCCTAAAGTCCCAATGGGAGTGGAAAAGACTGTCCCTGTTCCAGTCTGAGAACCCAGGCCACCTACACATCAGTAACTAGAACTCAGGAAGCATGCTCTTTTGATTGATATGATTTGGTCATGTATCCCAATGAGGAGCCTTGGTGTGAAGCCAGCTGAATAAATCCACTGCACCCAAAATATTCTCAATTGATACTGGGAAGACAAAAACAAGAGATCTCTCATATGCCTTCAACTCAATTCAGAGTCTTTATCCTTCTGTGTTGTAGGAGACTACTGAGTATATGTCCTGATCCAACTGGCCCACTGCATGGAGTCCCCCAACTTGAAGGAGAAGTAGGAGAATGAGAGCCTATGAGCTTGACCAAGATGTTTTCTTACACACACACACACACACACACACACACACACACTAGTGAATACTTTCCCATTTATAAAGAAACTTCATAAGTTAATTTATAAAATTTTAGAACATTTCATTTTTCTTCCAAATTTTTTTTGGAAATCTCTGACAGCTAATATTATGTGTGTACACCAGACAGTGCCTGCTTTAGCCCACCACTCGGTGTTTAATCATATTTTAATGTAACATGTCAGGGGCCTCAGAATCAGGGTGAGTGGGAGGCCAAGGCTTGGTTGAACCAGCAGGCATCTGCCCCAGGAGGTGAGAGGCCTCTTCTATCCTTGCCTTCACTTTCTCTTTGAGGTTCTTTTTACCACAGAAGGCATGCTCTGTGCAGACCTGGGAAACTCCATAGGTGATCTTTAGCAACACAAACTATGACTATTCACAGATCTATCCTTCCTTTCCTTCAAGTTCTTCCTGAGTCTAGGGCCGAATTATCCAAAATGATTTTGAATATCTGTCTGGTTTCAACCTCATGCCTCTTCTTGGAACACATTCAGGACTCAGGTAGAATTCCAAGGTCTGGGCTGGGCTTGTGGCTCAAGCATAGTAGAGCACTTGCCTAGCACATGTGAGGCCCTGGGTTCGATTCTCAGCACCACATAAAAATAAATAAATATATGTGTCCATATATAGCTAAAAAAAATATTTAGAAAAAAAAAATTCCAAGGCCTATCCCAATGACATTGTCATCCCTCACCTTATTGCTAAGACTCATCATTAAGAAATACATACATAACCCCTGCTCCAGGAAGTGTGGTGAGCTGTTATGATTTAGACCTGGAATGTCCCCTTAAAAGCTTGTGTGTTGAAAGCACACCCCTCCCCCCAATCCAGCAAGGTTTGGAGGTGAGGATTTTACGCAATGATTAGTTCTCTGGATGGACTACTGGCTGGTGACTGTAGGCAGGTGGGGTGTGGCTGGTGGATGGGGGTACGGCCTGGGACTGTATTTGTCCCTGGCCCTTCCTCTCTCTCTACTTCCTGGCTGCCATGAGGGGAGGCTTTCTTCTCTATCTCCTTCTGCCACGATGCTCCGCTTCACCTCAGGCCGAGAGCAGTACAGTCAGCCAACCATGGACTGAGACCTCTAAAACCATAAGCCAAAATAAACTAGAGGAGGCTCTAAATTGTTCTCGTCAGACATTCTGGTCACAGTGATGAAAAGCTAACACACAGATGATAAACCGAAATTATACAAATTCTCCTACACTGCCAATTGTGACAGGTGCGGAAAAGCAGAGAGCTGGGGTGTGTCCATCCAGAGGAGCTGACATAACTGGTGGTAGGCAGGGGGCTAGCAGGGCCTGCTGGAGGCTGTGGCATTTAATTGCTTCTTGGAGGAATGGCAGGACCGGTTCAGACCTGTGGGTGTTGTGCAGTGGTGAGGGGGATTGAGGTCACATTTATGGTAGAATAAACAGCAGGAAGGAATTTGGCATGTTTAAGAAAGAAAAGGATGACCATGAGGCTGGTATGTAGTAGTGGGAAGAGATTAGTCAAGGAAGGAGGGGCTGGTAAGGGACGGGGGTCCTGTGAACCACAGGGGACTTTAGACACGTGCTACAAGTAGTGGGTGGTGACAGCAAGATTTTAGATGACAGAATCCTAAATAGATTTACATTGGCAGAGGCTGTTCTGGTAATCTGTGTACACAGTGGATCAGGGAAGAGCAAGAATGGGTGTAAAAGGCTGACTGTATTTACATGGGGTTGTAGTATCCCTGGGGAGCTACCTTTGTTGGTACTTGTCTTCTGTAGCTCTACCTTATGGAAGACTCAAATACACTTAAAATGTCACATGTCAAAACCCTATCTTGTGGGGCTGGGGCTGGGGCTGGGGCTCAGCAGTAGCGTACTTGCCAAGCATGTGTGAGGCAGTGGGTTCAATTCTCAGCACCACATATAAATAAATTAAAAAAAGGTCTATCAATAACTAAAAAAATAAAGAATAAAATAAAACTTTTAAAAACCTATCTTGTAATTCTTCATTGACACTCTGCTATCCCCGTTGTATTCCAAGCCTAGGTTGTGCATCTTGGCAGACAACAACATCATTTGCTTTTGTAATAAGTATTTTCATATTTCTTCCTTTCTCTTTGTCTCTCTTACCACCTCCTGTTCCAAGTCCTTCACCTAAGTTGCTCTTTTAGCCTTCCTGTATCCCACCAGTCCATCACCTCTGTCCATCTCTGGCACCCCTTCCACCAGAGCCGCCATCTTCTCTCGCCCAGAGGCTACTGCCTCTCTGTTCATCTAATTGTCCTCCCTCTGCCCACTCCCCTCTAACCTGACCTCTACACCAGAGTGATTGTTCAAAATGCAAATGTAATTGTATCATCTCCTGCGTAGCCTTTCGTAATAACCATCTTTGCTCTCAAGAACCAGACAAAATTCCTTAATTTGGCTTCCAAGCCCTTTCCAAGTCCAGTCTGTAACAACCTCTCAGCCTCATCTTTCTCTGGTTTAGTCACAGTGAATTCTTCCAAAGGGCTCTGCTGTCCTTCTGCCTGATTCTCTTCACTTAGTTTATTCATATTCCTATGTCACCTCTCTGTTCAGGAAGCCAGGTCAAGTCCTTTTACAGACTCTCTTAGCTCCATACCAGCACATCACAATTGCAATCTTGCATCTGTCTCTAATTTCTCTTCTTCCCACAAGCTCATAGGCTCCATGAAGGAAGACATATCATCATTTTTTTCCCTAATTATTGTAGCCCAGAGCCTTGCAGAACCTCAGTGGCACTTGTTAAATGGAAAATGACTAAATAAGCACATGTCAAATGGTGCTTTTTATTGAATAGTGAATTGAACCAAGTGCTTTACACACATTAACCCACAATTTACACATGTTACCACAACCTGGAAAACAACTAGTATGTTTTAAATTTAATTTTAAAGATAAGGAGAAACTGGAGCTTACTGAGCTGCACTTGCCAGAAATCTCAGAGCTCAGAAATGCTGCATATCCCAGATGAAAATCTAGGTCTCCCTGTCTCTGCAGGCTCTGCCACTTCAACTGTCACTCGCAGTGTTGAGGCTGGAGGGGAAACTGGGAGTATTTGGTATAATGTTATCATTCTGTTGAGAAGGAAGCTTGAGGCTCATGGTTTTAAACCAAAACAAGACATATAAATTCACATAGCACATCCATGAGAGAGCACAAATAGAAACTCAATCTCTCTTGACTATATATATATATATAAAATTTTTTAAACTAGCCTATGTCATTTTAACCTTCCAGTAAAGAATGGAAGCAGTAATATAATGGACATTAGTTTATTTCAAACCACCCACAATTGCCCAAAGTGGCCACCCAGACCAGGCTCACAGCTAAATCACATTGACATCAGGGAATTCTGGCCCACTTGAGGGTACAGAGGCTGCTGGGCTGAGGATGGAGAGCAGGACTGAATGGTAGGTAAAACCAGTTTTCTTGCTGCTGATTTTCTTGCTACTTAATGTGCAACCATGATCATTACCATAGCAACGTACTCATTGCACACAACATGAATATGTAGATTCCCCAGGGGGAAACAGAATAAACGGTACCTTCGTGCACCTTTACCTGAAAAAAGAAAAAGAAAGCTTACGTAATTTCAATTCATGGTTGAATAAACAGGACTCTGCACCCCTGCAGATAATTTTTCCAAATAAATCATAATCATAAGAAGCAAATAATGTGCTAAGGCCATAGAAAAATGACTTATAATTGATGTGTGTGTGTGTGTATGTGTGTGTGTGAGAGAGAGAGAGAGAGAGAGAGAGAGAGAGAGACTTGCAAACACGGTACGTGACGTTTCTGGAGAGAATTCTATTTAAATAATGGCCTCTCTTCAGATCAATTAAAAGTGCCTGATTATGAAAGCCCTTGTCCCTTTGGTACTGCAGAGGCTCCCTGAGTGGACACCAGAGTGTAGGTTGTGGATCATCCAGGGAAGGAAGAAGAGGGGCTCCATGATTTCCGTAGGGGAGAGGCTTAGGGTTGCCATCCGGTGAAAATATTGAGGTGGGGTTGGGAGAGCCTGACAGTGTCTCAGAATATTTCAAGTTTCACCAAAAAATTTCAAAGACTATATTTTATAAATTAGCCTCAGAGAAGAGGTGTGTTGGAATCCCCCCCCCAAGTTGCCCCACGGCCTTGCCACTGAGAAGAGCTCCCAAGTGGTTTTCTTCACCTCTCCAAGACTTGATGACAGGTCTGTGGTTTGGAGTTGCTCCTTGGACAGATGGTTCTGGATCTCAGGCTGATATCCCAAGTGAGAAGGGGGGCCACCATCCCTTGGGTGGGGTGATGATGAACACAGAGACCATTCTATATTTTCTAGAGGAGTCTCAGTTCCAAACACTCCTCTGTGACTTCATAAGAAATTATGAGATTAGATACACGAGTTATTTGTGCAGAAACCACTGTGGCCAGAGATAGGGACATGGTGATTCTGGCTGGCTCTATGTTAATGTTCTCACTTGTCTCTTCCTATACACCCATCTATGCACATCTGCATCTCTACCTACCTATCTGTTCACCTCTATTTGGGTGTCTAGCTAGTTCTCTTTATTGAAATTTCGGTGTGAATGTGTATGTATGGAAAGAGATGTATAAACACACACCTATATATTCAGAAAATACAGATATATATTATATTCAAGCCACTTTTATGTAGTTTAAATTACTTTGATGAATTAAAAAAAGAGAGAGACAATAGCTTTGCTACTTTGGAGCTCACCTCTTGGTGTGTGCATTGGGGGGGACAGGCAGCAAACAATAGCCATCATAAACAAATTACAGTAAAAAGACACAGGAATTTGGGTGGATCAAGGGGAATGGTGGGAGCAGATAGGTTGCAATTTTAAATAAGGTGGTCAGGAAAGTCCACAATGAAGTGACATTTGAATGAACCACAAGTGCATATTATTCAGGACTGATTTTTATTGAGACTTTGGGAGTCTCAGGAAACGGTGCGTTGTTGGGTAACTTCTTAAATGGGCAGAATTTAACCGAGAGAATTCAGATCCTAAGTTCATCAGAGATTGCCAAGAGCCAGGCTTAGTCAGAGAAGTGAAGAGCCAGAGGAAAGATCAAGACTGGATCTTGATGACAGGTTGGCATCAGCTCGGAGGCGTGGAGAAATCTGGCAATTTATGGCAGCCAGTGAGGTTGGTCATGATTCCTTCTCTGTGCAAGACAGAGCTCCAGGGAAAGAACAAACAAAGTTTCTGGCTCTATTTTCATTTTACGCTGCTCTCTGTTTTATGGATTTCAGGTTCTTTAAAGCACTCTTTAGTAACCTCCCCCCACCCCCCAGAGGAAAACCAGGAGAATGGTACAGGAATTTCATAGATAAGGCAGGTGAAAGAGGACTCATCCTGCCCCCGTAACCCAGGAGAGGATTGTTCTGGTTTTAGACCAGCTAACCAGCTAACTGCAGAGAGGGGAGACCTGTAAATCAGACAGTGCACGGGTGCGGCCATGTGTTGCCAGAGCTGAGAGGACACAAGGAAAGTGGAATTATTTAGTGTATGTGAGAATGTGCTCTAAACCCAAGAAAAGGATTCATTGTCCTGCAAATAGGTTCAGAGAAAGTCAAGTAAAGATTATGTGACCTGCACTAGTCTAATTGACAGTGACAAAGCCCACAAATGGTCAACTGCCTAAATAAATACTGATTCTTCATTACATTAATGATATTTAATAATATTTTAATACCTTATATATTATGTATAATGTTCTATCTTATTTCTTCCATTCTTGGTCTTGTTTCTTTCAGTCTTGGGTATTAGGACCTTTACGGTGTTTTCTGTTTAAGGATGATTATACTGTATAACATTGGTCAGCATAAAATCAAAGGGCTTATAAAGGTCTACATAGTCTTTTTGATCTGCCCTTCCCACTGTGTCTCTGAACTTGACCTCTGCTGTACTCTCACAGGTATCTTTCCTGCTGTCACAATAACTTTGTGTCATTCCCTGAATAAATCACACTGTTCCATGCAGCAGTGTCTTTGCTCACTACAATTTCTGTGCCTAGAACATCTTTCTGACCCTCACCTCCTTTGCTGGGCCAGTTACTTCCTCTTGATAATTTTCCTAACTTTTCTTTTTCCTACAAGTTGAGTTGGGTTGTGAGCCCTGTAGGACCCTGAGCCTACAGATCATGTAATAGCTGCTTTTTTTTAATTTTCTTAGACCACAAACTAAGGAATCTCTTGAGGGTGGGAGTTGAAATAATCTCTTGCCTCAGCTTCTAGAAAGAGGACTGTGAAGCTCAGCATGTATAGTATATATAGTGACTTAGATGTGTGTGTGTCGATACATGAATGTGAATAAAAGCATACAAGGTCTGAAATATTGTAATATCCATCAGGTAAAAAACTTGGCCACTTTGTATAAATCATTAAAATAATGTTAATAATATAGATGTGCTCAATAAATCAAAACTACTAATATCAGAAGCAGTTTTCTAAGCTCAGCGGTTCACTGTGAACAATTGCTAGGTCCTACTGACTTCCTAACCCTGCAGGGGACAGATAGATTCAAAGTGGGGGTGAAGAATGGCTCTCCAATTTCATTTATACCCACAGTTTTTAAAAGCTGCATCCCCACTGTCTTTACATAAACTCCAACTAGTGTGGACATTGTTCTATAAATGAAATTGATGAACCTGTAGCATGGCAGAATTGTTTGCCTTTGATCTAAGATAGACCAGCCAACGATCCTATCCGTGCAATGCTACTCTGTATCTAAATTAGTAAGCAGAGAGAATCTGTGTAATTACAGGGCATTTAACTGGACCTGGCTTCTCTTTCTAGGCTCCATTTCACTTTCCTAAGCTCAAGGTGTCTTGCTCTTGGGTACTGTGCAAAATCTCCTTCCAGGGCTTTTCATTTGCCAATTACCATTGAATGAATTCTTGGTAAACGGCCAATGCCATAGATTCATAGAAGCTTAGAGCTGAAGTCTAATGTAATCCATGCATTTTGCAGAGGAGAAATGGAAGGTCTAGAGAGAGGAGGTAACCATCCCCAAACCAGCTGTCAGAGGCAGAGGGATCACCTGGGTGCTCCTGACATTGGGCATAATCCCAGATCCAGGCTCTGCACACCCTGCACAGCCAATTACTGATCATACGGTGATGGTAAATTAAGTGGCTTAAGCTTCCAGAGTCTCTGTCTTGCCCTATTGAAAATCTGGAAAATGATAGCTTCTACCTTAACCAGGTTGTTGTAAGGATTAAATAAGAAACTATGTATGATGCACTTAGCAAAATTCTTGACAAGCAATAAACACTTAATACATGCAGAATAATTTTACCACCCTCACGCCAGGCGGGGTCCTGCAGCAGGGTTCTAGGGGAGATGCTGAGGGCAGACTATCCCTTTTAGCCCTCAGATCTGCCCTGGGTTTTCCTTCTTTTGACCACTCCCAGTATACTTTGCTCCTGGGTCTTTCAAAATAAACTGAATGTTCTAGATAATAAGTGTGTGGTTATTTGCATTCAGCACGCTTGACCCCAGAAGCCACTTAAGCCTCTCCCCTCTCATTTGTGCTTCTGTGTTCCTCTATGTTGAGGCTGCGCTCTGCTCACCAGAGGAGGGCGGGGAGCTTGCTCTGGCCTTGGTCTTGGTTAGAGCCCTCTGAGTGCGGGGGTTTCCGCAGGATGCTCAAGGGGGCAGTGTGGTAATGCCGAAGAAAGCAGCCTCGCCTCGAGGAAAGCCTTGGCCATTTTTTACATGAAAATGTTTACCCTGGAAATTAAATTATATTTGGGATTTTTGGTTTCCCCTCCTCCACCCCCGCCGTGGGAGGTTTCGGAAAGTTACTGTGGTGACCGGCACAGGCAGACTGCTGTCAGTGATCTCTGCGCAGAGGTCCTGCGGTCCTGCAGGCTCGTTTTGGCCAGGGACCCAGTGCAATGAAAGGCTGGGTCTCCAATAGGGTGACACCCGCTCCTCACCAGCCCAGCACCCTCCCCCAACATGCCCATCTCCCACCCCCCCGGCCCCAATTTGGCAACTTTGGGATCAACAGAATGAATTTAAAGCTAAGTTGGGTGGTTTGAGAGGGTTGTTTGTGTGTGTGTGTGTGTGTGTGTGTGTGTGTTTTCCAAAATATTTCTGAGAAAGTAGCTCTTCAAATGCACCCTGTGTATCCATGGGTTCATGCATATTCATACATAGCCTGTGCCTTTCTGTAAGTTCAAGTTTTCTTCTCTGTCAAATGAAGCACTGGAGACATTCTAAGGCCCCCTCCCAGCTCTGGCATTCCAGAGTTCTAGCTATTCAAGAATAGAGAGAAAACCATGAAAAGACCCAATCCTTAGGAAATCCTTTCTTTGTGGGCTTCACACAATTTAAGCCAGTCACTCAACGCTCTTGATAACTTGTAGATTAAGGATTCCTGTTCACCAGGTAGCCTTTTCAATTAACTCATCATTCACCACCCAATATAGAGTCCTTGCACTTCATCACATGTCAGGGACAGAGCTAAGTCCTGTCTATAACATGGGGAAGAGAAAACACAATCCTTATTGTCATGGAGCCTGCAGATTAGTGGGGACACAGACACTACGGATATAATCACACACACACACACACACACAGAGCCAGAAATCAAAAATTGTGGTGAGTGCTATGCAGGAAGACCAAAGGTAAACAATAAAAGGGGACTTAGTTTAGAATGAAGTGTCAGAAAAATGGGGAAATTATTTTTTAGTTAAGACATAAAGGACTCAAAGAAGGTGGCTGGCAGTGTGTCTACGTGGTATGCTACATGTAAGAAAAAGAGGTCGCAATCAAATTATTTCTGTAAAAAGGCTGGTTGAAAGTGATAACAGTAATCCCATCTTTGGGCATCAAAGGAAGACATTAATCCTTTCTAACAACAGAGTCCATGATAGTTCCTGGAGGTAATTTAAATTGTCAAAGATTCAGAGCATCTCACAGTGAGAAGAAACCTCCAGGGTCATGTGATTCAACTCTGTTATTTAGGAATTTCTTCAAAAATATACACAATTATTAAGATTCTGCCAGAGGATTCAGCCATACAAGAGTCATTTTTTCCGCTCTTGATAGTTCAAAGTGTTCTTTCCATTGACTTCCTAGATTCTCCCTTACTTTGATTTCCTTTGCCAGACTGCAAGTTCCAAGAGCAGAAATTTTGTCTTCTTTGTTCAATAATGCATCTCAAGTGTCAGAACAGTGCCTGCCTCGTAGGAGCTTCTCAGAGTATGTTTGATGAATGAACTAACCGAGATTAAAATAAATGTCTCCAAACTTTTGCTCATTGGCCTTAGTTCTGTTCTTTAGAACAAGAACAAACTTCATGTCCCATATAAGGACAATTGTACAATCATTTGAAAATAGCTTTCGGTTTCTGATTCTTCTCTCTGTGAAAAAATCATGGATGTGATTTTTGAGACTGGAGTTATTTGGATAACTAATTGGGATCCAATTGATCATGGTAATTTCACCAAATACAAATATGCTTTCTTATATTCTCATATTATCACCTACCTGGATCAACATACACACATCTCTCTCTCTCGCTCTCTCTCTCTCTCTCTCTCTCTCTTCCTCTCCCTCCCTCCCTCCCTCCCTCCCTCTCCCTCTCCCTCTTTCTTTCTTATCGTAGTAGGGATTCTTTCCTTAACACTTCATCTTTACATGCACTCTACTGTTTAATTAGACTGATTAAAAAAAATCAACTGGGTTTAGGAGATCTAGTTTCAAGTAAGTTATTGAAGATTTGCAGAAGACTTTTGCACTCATGCATAAAATAAACTTACCTGTGCTAGTCAAGATTATCCAGGCAGGAACATGTATAGTATATTATAATATGCATTTATAATATATAGATATAGGTGTGTGTATGTGTGTAAGGAATTGACTTGCACAATTATGAAGATGGAGAAGTCCCAAGATCTGTAGTTGTCAACTGGATACTCAGAGGGCTGCTGGCATTGGTCCAGTTGGAATCCAAAGACCTGAGAACCAGGAAAAGTTGATGGTATAAATTTTAATCAGATATCCAAGCAGGATTGAGATGCAAGAAAAGTCAACATTTTCTTCTAAGACTTGTGTAGTTTCTGGGTCTAATTCCTAGAACTTTGATTTATTTTGAATTGATTTTTGTACAGGATGTGAGATAAGGATCCAATCTCATTCTTCTACACATGCATAACCAATTTTGCCAGCACCATTTTAAAAAATACTGTCTTTTCTCCATTGTATTTTTTGGCATTTTTTGTCAAATATCAGATGACTTTTATCTATGTGGGTTTGTTTCTGTGCCACTTATTCTGTATCATTGGCTTGTGTGTCTATTCTTATTGCAGTACCGTGTATTTTTTGATACTATAGCTTTGTACTATAATTTGAAGTCAGGTATTGTGATGCCTCTGGCATTTCTTCTTCTTTTTTTTTTTTTTTTTTTGCTTAGAATTGCTTTGGCTACTCTAGGTCTTTTATTCTTCCAAGTGAATTTTAGAACTGTTTTTTTTTTTCTAGTTCTGTGAAGAATGTTGTTGTTATTTTGGTGGTGATTACATTGAGTCTGTTTATTGGTTTTGGTAGTATGGACACTTTAACAATATTAATTCTGCCTATCCATGAACATGGGAGGTCTTTCCATTTTCTTGTATCTCCTTCAATTTATCTCTTCAGTGTTCTATAGTTTTCATTGTATAGGTCTTTCACCACTTTGGTTAGATTTGTTACTAAGTATTTTATTTTATTTTGATCTTTTGAGGCTATGGTGAATGGGATAGTTTTTCTGGTTTCTTGCTCAGCAGATCCATTATTGGTGGTTAGGAAAGCTATTTATTTTTGTATGTTGATTTTGTAACCTGATACTTTGCTGAATTTGCTTATTATCTCTAGCAGTCTTTGGATGGAGTGTTTTGGATCTTCTAAGGATTGGATCATATCATCTGCAAACAGTGATAATTTTTCCTATTTTTACCCCTGTTATTTCTTTCTGTTGCCTGATTGCTCTGACTAGAGTTTCCAGTACTATATTGAATAGGATTGGTGAGAGTGGGAATCCTTGTCTTTTTCCGTATTTTAGAGGAAAAGTTTTCATTTTTTTCCCCATTCACTATGATGTTGACTTTGAGTTTGTCATACATAGCCTTTATGATGTTGAAGTGGATTCCTTCTGTCCCTAGTTTCTTCAGTGCTTTTCTCATGTCTGGGTGCTGGAAGCTTTCTCAGCATTTATTGAGATGATTATGTGATATTTGTCTTTAATTCTATTTATGTGATGAATTACACTTATTGGTTTGTGTATGTTAAACTATCCTTGCATCCCTGGGATAAAACCAACTTGGTCATGAGGTACACTCTTAATATGTTAATAAATATGATTTGCTAATACCTTGTTTAAAGATTTTGCCTCTAAGTTAATCAGAGATATTGGTCTGTTATTTTCTTTCCTTGATATGTCCTAACCTGGTTTTGGTATGAATGTGATACTGACTTCATAGAATGAATTTGGAAGTTTTTCTTTCATTCCTATTTAATGGAATAATTTAAGAAGCATTAAAATTGATTCTTCTTTAAAGGTTTGGTAGACTTAAGCTGAAAATCCATCTGGTTCTGGGCTTTTCTTTGTTGAAAGGCTTTTCATTAATGCTTTTATCTCATTGCCAATTATTGATCTGTCTAGATGTTCTATGTCCTCTTGACTCAGTTTTTGAAGATCATACCAGTCTAGACTCTTATCTATTTCTGCTAGGTTTTCCAATGTATTGAGTGTAAGTTTTCAAAATAGTCCCTAATAATCCTCTGGATTTCTGTGATGTCTGTGGTGATCACTCCTATTTCATATCTAATTTTATTAATTTGAGTCATTTCTCCTTTTCTTTTGGCTAATTTGGCTACAAGGTTATCAATCTTATTTATATTTCTTTTTTTAATATTTCTTTTTTAGCTTTTAGGTGGACACAATATCTTTATTTTATTTTTAAGTGGTGCTGAGGATCGAACCCAGTGCCTCACACATGCCAGGCAAGTACGCTACCACTTGAGCCATATCCCCAGCCCCTTATTTATATTTCCAAAGAATCAACTTTTCATTTCATTGATCCTTTGCATTGTTTTTTAATTCTCAATTTCATTGATTTCAATTCTGATCTTAATTACTTCCTTATATTTGCTTTGGAATTGGTTTGTTGTTCTTTTGCAAGGGCCTTGAGATGCATCATTAGGTTGTTTATTTGAGATCCTTTTGATTTTCTTTTGTAGGTGCTCATGAGTATAAAATTTTCTTTGAGAACCACTTTCATAGTACACCAGAGATTCTGGTACATTGTATCATTATTTTTGCTTGAGTCTAACTTTTTTTTTGTACCACGGGTTGAACTCAGGGGCACTTTACAATAGAGCCACATCTCCAACTCTATTTTTTATTTTTATTTAGAGACAGGGTGATTTCACTGAGTTGTTAGTACCTCACCATTGCTGAGGTTGGCTTTGAACTCACAATCCTCCTGCCGTAGCTTCCCAAGCCACTAGGATTACAGGTGTGTGCCACCATGCACTCACTGAGTCTAAGAATTTTAAAATTTCTCTCCTAATTTTTTTCTATCAATCATTAATCATTCTAAAGTGTATTGTTTGATCTCTATGTGTTTATATAGTTTCTGTACATTTTTTGATGTTGATTTCTAATTTCATTCCCTTATAATCAGATAAGATGCTAGAAATTATATCATATTTTTTTGTATTGGCTTAGAGTGGTTCCAGGAGTTGCTGAGAATAAAATGTATTTGACTTTTCTTTGATAAAACATTCTATAGATGTCTGTTAAAATCTTTGGATTTATAATATTTTTCAGGTTCAAAGAATCTTTGCTGAATTTATGTCCAGATGATCTATCTATTGGTGAGACAGGTGTATTGCAGTCACCCAGTGTTATTACACTGGAGTCTGAATGTTTAATTTGAGTCTGTTGTATGTAATTAGGCACACCAACATTTGAAGCATAAATGCTTATTACTGTTATATTTTCTCATAGGATTGTTCCTTTAATGGGATAAAGTGACCCTCTCTGTCTCTTCTGATTAACTTTGGCTTGAATTATGCATTATTGGAAATGAGAATAGTTACTCCTGCTTGTTTTCAGACTCCATTTGCATTGTATATCAATTTCCATTCTTTTATTTTCAGCCTTTGGCTGTCTTTGTCTGTAAAGTGGGTCTCTTGCAAATAACATATAGTTTGGTCTTGTTTATAATGCATTCTGTCAATCTATAAATGGAGAGTAGAAATGGTTTACATTCAGTGTTATTATAGAGAGATATTTATTAATTCCTGCCATTTTGATTTATTTTTAATGTTTAACTTGGTCCTGTTTCTCATTTGCTTAGCAATACTTCAAATGAGATTTGTTCATCTGTGTGCTCTGGGATCTATTTATGATTCCTTCCATGTGGAGTATTTCTTTCAAATAAGTTTTTTAGTGCTTAGTAGTGAAGTATTCTTTTAGTTTCTGCTTATCTTTGAGGGCTGTTATTTCTTCTTTGATATTGAAGGATAGTTTTGCTGGATATAACAATCTTGGTTGACAGTTATTTTTTTTAGGACTTAGAATACATCATGCCAAGCTTTTAGAGTTTGTGCTAAGAACCTGGAAATAATTCTGATTGGCTTCTTTTAAATGTGACCTGATGTTTTTCTCTTGCAGTTTTAAAAATGCTATCCTTGTACTATATGTTAAGCATTTTAATTGAAATGTATCTTGGAGAAGTTCTTATTTGACCTTGTCTATTTGGGGCTTAGAATAAATTCTATATCTAGATGTCCATCTCATATACAAAGTTTGGGAACTTTTCTGTTATTATTTACCTGAAGAGCTTATCTAGGCCATTAGCCTGCATCTCACAATCCTCTTCAATTTCAGTAATTCTTAAATTTGATCTCTTAATGTCCCAGAATTCTTGAATTTTCTGGTCATGGTTACATTTTTTTTCTTTTCTTTAATACCATCTGAATATTCAAGGCTGACCATTTTGTTTTCCAGCTCTGAGATTCTGTCTTTAGCATGTCTCTTTCTCTTTAAGAGTGACTTTCAAAATAATATTTTATATGATTTATTGTTGTCTTTCATTTTCAAGATTTCTATTTGGTTCATTTTTAGCATATGTCTTTTTTTGAATTTCTCATTCATATTTTGTACTGTCTTTCTTAATTTGTTCACTTGTTTTCTGTGTTCTCCTGGAACTCATCAATAATTTTTATGATATTTTTTTTTATATTCCATCCACTTAAATATCTCTGGAGTCAGGTGCTGGTGAATTATGAACTTTAGGAGGTGTCATGTCACTGTTTTTTCATATTTCTTGTAATCCTGTGTTGGATTTTATGCATCTGTTGGGATGAATTTCTATTTTATTCTTATGGGTGAACTTTTTAGGGCACAGCCTTCTCTTGCCAAAGTGTCCTAGAATTGTCTAGATTGAAATCCCTTGTTGGTGTGTATCCACAGTCTTTGTGTTAATTCTTTCTTTCTTTTTTTTTTAAACTGTAGGAGTGTTTGTCCATAGTTGGGACTTGGGACTTGAGGGCTCCTCAGAGCCATGCCTACTTGGGGTCTGGTCATTAGGCGGAGTTTTTTTTTTTTATATTATTTGTATTAAAACTTAGCTGAAGTTTTAGTGCTGTTAATTTGTATGTGGAGCAAGTTGAATGGTCTTTTGACTGTGTTTAGTTCAGCAGCAGAGACTCTCCCCTGTGAACATGTACTGTCTCTGTAGATTCCCAGCACCTCGCAAAAACAGAGGGAAACAAATAATAGCAACAACCAAAACAAACAATATACAGCATTAAAATAAATACCCGGTGTTTACTATGACATCTACAATATAATTACCACAAAAGCAGCCATAGTGTGGCCAGAGGTTGCCATCAGCAAAAACAGTAAATAACAGTGGACTATATTGCATTAAAGTAAACACCAGGTGTCAACTACAACTTCCATAGTACTACTAACTACAGTAGTACATTCACACATGAATGGTGTGAGCAGGATTTCTAAAAGATGGCAAAATACAATTTATTGGGAGAAAAGAAAATTTCACAGAAAGAAGAAAGTCTAGAATGTTCAAAGCATGAACAGAGACAATGCAAGAGAAGTAGAAAGTGGTTTTCAAGAAGGAGGAGAAAAAAAATATAACAGGGGAAAGAAAGAAAATGAGAATTTGGCTCTTAGTGGGAGAAGAAAGGAGAGAAAGAGAAACAAACAAAAACAAAACAAAACCAGTATAAACAAACCAAAAACCTTAACACTCAAGAGACAATGAAAAGTAACCATCATAGAAAGGCTAAAAATGAGAAACAAGAAACAAATCTGTGTGTGTATATATATTCAGAAACCAATCAACACAGCAAGAATAGCATAAAAAGTGTGTGTGGGGGGGCTTTTAATAAGAAATGAAACAATCATCTCCACTGAGGTGGTCAAAACTGTCCCTAAAGATGAATGGTCACTGCCTATGCCCAGCTCTTTTCAATTTCTTCTTGAGCTATGTACAGAGGCGGGGATGAGGTGGGGGCTGGGGACTGATGCACAAGCACTGGGGGGTGTCATTCCCCTTCCTCTTTTTGTGTTTTTCACCAAGTTGCCAGTTGGAAAGGCCTAAAACTGAAATTGGCTGAAAAAGCTCTGGGTTCCCTTCTACTTATAAGGTAGGACGGAAGGAGAAATACTTTCAACTGGAGTTCTGTCCAGATAGACCAGATGGACACACTGTGCTTCACGTGTGCGTCAGAGCTTCAGATTTCTAAGAAGGGAACTCCAGCAGCTGGGGATTACATCTAATCAAACTTTAGGGGCTTTGCTGAGTGGTATCTGCTCTGGAGAGATGAGATCCCCACACCCAGGCAGATACCGACCTCTGTTGAGAGTCTGAATCTCCAGGAATTCTACTCGTGAGGCAGGAAGCTAACCATCCACACACTCTGCTGCCTGTGAGTCCAGCCTTCCCAGTCTTCCTCCCCGAGTCTATTCACACTTACCTGTTCAGTTTACTGAGCTTCTTCAGCTGGACTTGTGAGCCACCAGACTTAAAGGGAAAGCAAGGTGTACTCCCATTTTGCTGCTATGAACCTTCTGTGTACAATTTTCTCTCTTCCTGTTTCACATTCTGCTGGGTACACCCTAGGTCACACTGTAGATGCTGCGAGGACAGGATGGTAACAGTTGCTATTGTCTTTCATACACCCACAGCAGCAAGTTGTAGCATGACCTTCTCAAGATGGCTCCCACCTCAGTTCTTCACTTGCCAGTTGAGAAATACAGAACGTTTTTCGAACACCTAGTTCACTGTGTAGTCTCTGGACCAACTAAGTTCAGGATGATTTTCTGATCTACAAGTTTTTCTGTGCCAAATTTGTCCTTTGTGTTTTTTTCTGTTTGTGTTATCCCTCCCCTTTGCGGTAAACCAGTGCTGCTGCTGCTGTGTCAGCTGGAGTGTCTTTGATGTACTTCTGTTATTTGCTCAATGAAGCCACATTTCTGAGTCTCTGAGAGACTCTGACTGTACACTATTGAATTTCAGTGAATTCCCTCTTTGACTCACATCACTGAGAAGCTGTACTCCCTGTGCTTGAATCCGGAGCCACAGAACAACTAGAAATGTAGGCTTCCTCTGATCCACCATCTTTAATTCAGCAAAATCTCACATGGTTATAGAATGTTTCAAAACAAATTTGCATTAAATTCATCAATCAAAAAAACTAAGAAGTATTTATTATAGGAATGTAGGCTAGTTTCTTATTTTAAAAAAATCCATCAATATCATCCAAAATAGTAGAGTTTGGTTTCATGACAACTAATGATTATATTTATTAAGTTATGTATATTGAAAATTTAAATAATAAAGACTACATAATCTTATCAACTGATGCAGACCAACCATTTAAAAAATATTAAATACCATTCATGATTAAAAAAAATCTCCACAAGATAGGAATACAAAAGAATTACCTTGAATTGTTAAAGAACAACTATAGAAAATCTATGACTAATATCATACTTCAGGACGAAAGATTGAATGATTCTCTATAAGATTTGGAAGAATGAAAACATTTCTGCTCTCACCACTCCTATTCAAGATGTAACTGCAATAAGACAAGAAAAAGAAATAAAGGACATGCCACTTGGACATGAAGAAATAAAACCATCACTATTTATAGGTGATGTGATTGTCCATGTATAAAATTTCAAGGAATCCACACACATACACAACACGAAAGGTCCAATCATAAAACTAATTAGTAAGTTTAGTGATATCCCAAAACACTATGTTGACACACTAAAATCAACATATTTCCATATACTAGCATTAACAATATAAAACCAAAGTGTAAAACACAATAGCATTTACTCTGAACAATAAAATATATAGCTCTTAATAATAATATTGGCCCTAAACCAATACTTACATATAAACTTTAAAGAAATATGCACAGAATGCATGTGCTATAAACTTATTATAAAATATTAAAATAATAAATAAAAAGAAAATCTAAATAAAAGGAAAGGAAAACTATATACACAGATAGAGAACTCAACATAGTACAGATGTCAGTTCTCTCCAAGTTAACTCAAATTTCTCATCAAAATTCCAGTGAGATGTTTGAAGATAAAAACCAGCTGATTCTAAAAATCTATGTTATGTGTCAAAAGAAACTAGAATCACTACGACAAATTGGAGAAAGAACAAAGTTGGGGAAAACTCTACTTGATTTTAAGATGTACTATATACTAATAATCACAGTAGAGTTGTGGAGAAAGGATACATAGAAGAGAGTCCAGATAGAGACTCACACAAACCCAGCCAATTTGTGCTTTGGGACTAAGTGGCAAAATCAATGCACTGGAGAAAAGATATTGTCTTAAAAAAAATGTTGAAACAATTATACATAGACAAACAAAATGAACCTCAACAAACTCACCTCACACAAAAATTCAGTCAAAATTAGTATAAAACACTCAACTATGAAATGCACTAGATACGTGAACATGTGACTAAGATCTACACAGTGGAATACAGGCAGAGAGCCATGCCCATAAAAATCCTTCACAAGTGGTCACTTATGAACTGTGGGTTGCAGATGATAATATCTGTGAAGAAAGGAACCTGGCTTTCTATGTCTCGGTTGGAGAAGAGCAACTTGCTTTTTTGGACTATCATAGGAGAGAAAATAAGCTTGTAATGATAACTCACTGAAATGTGAGGCTTTACCTTTGACAGCAGGGTGTTTCATCTTAGTAATACACTCTGCAGGCTGGGAAAAGGTCAAAGTGCTGTTACTTTTGCTCAGGACCTCTTGGAGTTGAGTGTTCTGTTTTGTTCACTCAACTGCTAAGTGTTGTTGTATCCTTGTCTATCTTGAGTCCAAGTCCTCAATAAGTTTCCGTTCCTTTCTTCCCTAGTAGTAAGCAATTTTACCTCAAGTTTAGTTCTACTCCTAAGAATGAAAATTACTCATGCATCTCTTGTTTTCTGACTCCTGTGCTTGGTACCACAGAGCAGTTAAGCTCCTGCCCTCACAAGGCTTTAAGTCCTGGAAGGAGGAAGAAGAGAGGTTCCGATAGCCAGGAACTATACTTTCCTGATGGTTATTTGAATTGAAAACATGTACCTGCTTAACATTGAGAGTTTGAAGTAGCTGAGTATAATATTCATAATACAATCTATGTTGTGTGTGTCAAAAAAACACTGCATGTTATGATGTGTTTACCTGCCTTTATTTTTCATGGTGAGTTTGTATGTTCTTTTGCACAGAAATCATATTTTATTTGTTCTTTTTTTTATTTGATTGCCAAGTGCAGTGCCTAGCACCTACTGAGCCCTCAATAAACACTTAAGTGATTTCTACCAATAGTTGTGTTTCCAGGGTCCCTGGGTACACTTCCAATGGCAGGGATAATGGTTGACTTCTCCTGTTACCTTTTACTATTCATATGAGAACAGGAGACTATGCCATCCTGAGTAGGAAAAGGGTTAGACGAAATCTAGAAGATATCTAAATCTATTACATTCAGAATAAATATCAAGTGAGTAAATTAATAAAATACATCAGAAATAGCAGAGTGAACACTGTAGCAAAGACCTGAGAACTGGGTGACAGTTTGATTTTAAAAATGCTGGACTTCAAGCACAGAGGGAAGACTGAAATCAAAACTGAGCAGAACATCACCCCCCTGCAGGGAAATATCAGGCAGTATCATGTACATGTAATCAGAGTCCCAGAAAAAGAATGCTGCAGCATAAAAATCCCAAAATAATATAAGAAAAAATGTTAAACTTGATGAAAATAGCAAAACATAAATATTATGAACTAGCAAATCCCCAGTAGAATAGGCACCCTGTAAACCCCACAGATGCACAGCATATTTATACCACGAGAAACCAGAGACAAATCCTAAAAGAAGAATGAAAAAAATGAAAGAAGACTCAAGGAGAGGAGAGCGAGGGGAAGATTGATCACACAAGAAGGAGCAGTAAGAATCGTCTCCAAGTCTTTCCAGAACCAGTACAATGGAATGATACCCTTGATGAGAACAAAACAGCCATCAATACTCAATTCCATATCTAGTGGAGAGCTATTTTGAAAATGAAGGTGACATAGAAACATGTTCTGATAAATAAAAGCTGAGAGAATGCAGTACCCATGGACACGTATAAGACATGTTAAGGAAAACTCTTTGGGTGTAAGTACAGTGACACAAATTGAAAACCTTTATCTAAAGGAAGAATTGAACAGTACAGAAGTGGTAGATAGGTAGGTAGGGTAAATATATAAGGCTACTATTTACTTAAAAGATATTTGACTCTTTAAATCGTGAACAGCCTATGGCATTTTTATCACATAAGGTTATTTGATTTACTTATATTTTGATTCAATCAACAGCTGTTTTGTGAAGAGCTATTGCATCCATGTTCCTGAAGACCTGTCGTTTTCTTTTCTTATAACATCTTTGGGCAACTTGGTAATTGTAGTCTCATTAAGTGACTTTAAGGGTTTTTTTTTCTCTTCTTGTTTCTCGGAGGCATTATATAAATATTGCATCTGAAGTTATATTCCCTTTATAATGATAGTCATTTAAGGTAACACAAGAATTTTCTTTTTTATATTATTCTCCATGGCTAAACTCATTTTTAATGATTGTTGAAAAACTTTGGATGAACTTGAACCATTTTCTTCTTTTTCTTCAAACCACAATAATTATCAAACAAATGCATAAATCAATGCTAATCATGACCCACATGATCATTGAGATTTCTGTCCTTCTGAATCCTATCATGCTGATAACAGCTAACATGCAATGAGAAACCTCGTAAGACATCTGTCCCTGGCCCTTGGAGGACATCCCATGTGCTTGCTCCTCTACCCATCAGCCTCCTCATTTCTTTCCTCTGTCTTGGGAGCACAGGCTCTTCCTCTGTCCTCAGTGAATTGGAATTGAAATCCTACAGACTGCATTGTGAGACTAATGGATCGGAAGAGATCTTTCCTCGCTGCCTACTTCTCCCTCCCAGGGATCTGTATTTATTGCTTTAATTAGAGCACCAAGCTGTGGGAGGAAATGCAAGGCTTCAGTTCTTCTCCTGACAGCTTCAAACTGGGGAGGCAACTTGGAGAACTTTTTGCTGCAAACACACCATCCGGATAATTAGTACTGTGCGGCTAATAACTAAAAGAAGGGGGTGGGGGCATGAGATTCCAGGCGAGAACCTTTTAACAGACTTCAGCGTTCTAAAATGAGTTTCCAAAAAAAGTTGTGGATGAAATGTTTGGGAAACTTTTTGTTGAATGTGACTCAGTGTATTAATGTTCTCTTTGTGTGGAGGGAGGAGCGAGGTGTTGATGTTCGTCTAACCTGAAGCAAATGTCATTGAATTGCTGAGCTGGCTTTCTCTCAGTGTTGAAAGGAGAGAATAATGCCCTACAATTACTCCTCCAGGGAGAATTCAATTTGCCAAGTGATTAAGGTAAGAAAAGACAAAGTTTCCTAAGGTATTTTGGGAATTCAGCAAGGTCTCTAGAAGTCATTAGTTTTTAAGAGAATAATCTTAGTGTGTCTAATGGTGATTTCTAAAAATTATTAATGACCCATAAAGTATGATCCAGGCCAATCAGAATAGAAACAAGGCATGTCATGCAGGTACATTACACCTCAAGATTAGCTCTGGTTGCATATGATATACCTCTGCTTTGTTTTAGTTCTTAGTGGTCTCTGGAAGATGAAAATAATTGCAAAATAGTCAGTTTTAATGATCTTTTATCAGTTCTGAGCATGATCATCTTTCATTCACTTCCATTCAATGACCACAACATTGAAGCTACTGGGTACCAAATATTGGAGCAACAATGATAAACAATGCACACCACAAACCCAGTGCTCACAGGTTTACATTTAAAGCAGGAGTTAGTACGTTCAGCTTTTCAGATGAACAGGACCTATTTCAACTTTTCAGTGCTTTGGTCCTACACCAAAGCAGTCTTGGACCGTACATAAGCCAATGAGTATGGCTGGGTTCCAATAAACCTTTATGAATACTGGACACTGAATTTCATATAATTTTTTTGCACATCGTGAAATATTATTTTTTAAAATTCTCTGACCATTTGAAAATGTCAAAACCCTACTTGGGCTATACTAAAAGTGGTGACTGTCTTGATTTGGCCTGTGGCCTTAGATACCTGTTGGCCCCTGATCTAGAAAGTAGATAAGGGAGGGGATCAATCCCAAGTCGCAACTGGCTGATGTGGAAAGTGGAAGGAACAAAGTACACACTGGTGTAGATGACCGTGTGCCCACAGGTGTGAGAGTTATGGAACCTTAGGGGTAGAAGAAACTTCAGAGAGGATTTTAACAACTTTTGGTCATTTTTAACCAGCTGCTATGGCCACCTTCAATGAAAGAGCTTGACAATTTAGCAAGGTAGTCTGTTTCATTGTTGGACAGAGACGTGTTCGTTATATTTGTGGTTACGTTAAATACAAATATATATATATATATATATGCATATATCTCATATATATATGTATATGTATACATATGCATATATACTTTTGTGTGGAGGGAGGAGTGAGGTGTTGATGTTCATCTAACTTGAAGCAAATGTCATTGAATTACTGAGCCGGCTGTCTCTCAGTGTACTCATGTATATATATATGAGAACTATGAATCCCTGTAAGACTCTCCTACTATCTATCTCTTTTTGCCCTTTTGGCAGATCTCAGGGAATAAATATAAGCAACTTTTGCACATTTAGACAGCTACCCCATCCTTGCAATACTTTAGCTATTAATTTATTATTATTATTATAATTATTATTATTAATTTTTACCTATTTTTGGCCACATAATTTAGTGCTTCTGATTGAAAGGCATGGTTCTAAGTTTTCTATTCTTTCTGGTTTCTTCATAGATTCAATATTAACTCATTTGTTTAGAGCACAGAGAAAATTAAGAAGTATAGAGAAAAGAAAATTAGACTGTTTCCTTTTAAAGTGGTTATTCAAAATGCATCTGCATAATAATAACAGTGTGTGCCAATGTGCCCTATTAAAGTTAATCTGCTTATGTGATAAGGTTCTTGGAACATGGAGCATAGCTTAGTTTGGCCTTGAGAAAAAGTGCTAATCCCAAATGAGTATCACCTTCTTTGCAAAGTGAATCTTGCCAATGTTAGCTATTCTAATCTTTCCTGTGTTTTCTTATCTTTATTCAAACATAAGGCAACTTGCAAAGACAGTTTAATAGCAAAATGCTGTACTCAAATGAACCAATGCACTAGAGCAAAAAGGCATGTTTGTGAATTGAGCTCAGGAGTGCAACCTGAGCATGGGTGCATTCGTATGTTTGTGTGTGTGTGAGTGTGTGTGATTACACATATTAAGTCATAATTTTTGGACATTGCACTATATAAGAAATATAGCAGATTTTAGAGCCAGACAAGCTATTTTAAATAATGACTTCTTCACATAATATTTGGATAACTTTGGGAAAGTTACTTCTTTTAAAGCATCTTTAAGTCTTGGTTTGTTCATTTGTAAAATGAGAGTAATAACACACATTTTATTGCATCAAATGAAAAATGTTAGCCAACTGTTTAGGAGAATTCCTAGTACTCAAATATCATTCTTTTTTTTTCTTTCAGCCACCACTAAATTGTTTCTAAGGCTAATAACTGGCAAAGTGGGAGAAAGAAAAGAGTGAAGTATTGGAAAACCTAATATGGGGAGATCTCAAGCTGGAGGTACAAATGCATTATGCAAGAGATTCACTCTCTGGTTTCATGAAATAAAATCCATTCCCTAGAGTAATTAAAATATGATTGTATTATGATTATATATTTAGCTTAAAAACTAAAATCCCTTTCTCATCTGGAGTTGATTACAAGGAAGGAGGCTGGTGTGGTTCTCATTTAAAATGTAAATGTTGGTTTAAGTTCCTGAGATTGTCTTGAAGTCTGATAAGAAAGCAAAATTGATTGTATTCCTGCAGGCCAGAGGTTAAGAACATTTAGCCTTGTGCACCAAGGCGTTGGAAAAGAATATCTGTTTTATAGCCATATGCTCTGGATCTTTAGGTTATGTATTTTATGCACATCCATTTCTTAAATAGTCACAACAAAGCGATAGACACTGTTATTATCCCCATCTTACAGATGGAGAAACTGAGGTGGGGTGGGACCCCCAGTGAGTTAATAGCAGAGCCGGGATCTGATCTGGCCCACTGGCTATGGCTCGCCCAGTCCTTCCTGAGTTTTCCAGTGCATCCCCCTCCACTCCACTGACCCTCATTCTTTCTCCCCATTTCAGCAGAAAAAAAAAGTGAGCAGTCAAGGATCTAAATCTCTAATCCTCTAAGGCCCAGTCTATGACATGCCTAAGTGCAGGCCCTTGAAGGAGATCTGTAGAGGAAAAATACTCAGTCCTCAGCTCCAGTTAATTATCGAGTGAAAAAAATCCAATTGGTTTAATATTAGGCAAATGCTTTCTAAACATGAACCTGGTGCAGATAGTCTCCTTGGTGCTGCCCTTACTGTAGCTAAGAAAATAAAACTCCTGTGCTGTGGGTGGAACAGCACCCCCCACCACCACCATTTGTGTCCTCTTGGAACCTCAGAATGTAACCTTATTTGTAAAGAGGGTCTTTGCAGATAGAATTGAGTTCTAATGGAGATGAGATCATAGTAGATTAAGGCGAGCCCTAAATGCAATGATGGTGTCCTTAAAAGACACTGCCACACAGGGAGGATACCTTGTGAAGACAGAGGCAGAGATTGGAACCATGTGTCCAAAAGCAAGGACCCTGAAGGGTCACTGGTGATCACTAGAAGCTAGGAGAGAAGCATGGGGCAGATGATCTGATTTCGCTAGCTTTCCCACTAACATGGGTTTCAGGATTCCATTGCTTGTAGCTGTCATATTTCCATGGCCTCCTCCAATCTGTGACAATTCCTTGCTCTTTCCTTCTCTTCCATACTCTTGGTCTTTTCATAGAGTCCTGGCTTTGGTTTGTCTGGCATTTTCTTGTAATTAGATGGAGCTTATGCATTACAGGGAAGGATGCTTCAGAGGTGCTCCGTTCTCAGTGCATCATGTAAGAACCATGTTGACATGTGTTTCTGGTGATGTCAACCTTGACCACTCAGGTTAAGTGCAATCGGTCAGATCCCTCCACTGTAAACTTACTATTATCTTTTTTAATTGCTCAATATTTGCACACAACTCTACAAACATCCTATTTCTGTTTAAGCGTTCAACTAGTAACTTTAGCATTCATTGATGAATTTCAGCAAAACATTTTGAAATAAAGGACATTTGCATCAATACTTGTCCTGCTGCATTATAAATGTACTATAAGTCTATGATATAAGGGATGTGAAGATTAGTGAATAAGAACAAAGAGCTTATTAAAAGTTACAAGTGTATGTGCAAATGTAGACATAATAAACTTTGGGGAAAGGATGGATTATTGAATACGTTATATAGTGATCATTGGATAACTTGAAAGGAATATAAAAGTAGATCTCTTAAGTGTATAGAAATGTAAATTCCAAAAATGCAAACATAAAATTAAATTTCTATGCTAAAAGAATGTATTGGAGAATAGTTATAAGACCTCGAAGGAGAAAATCTTTCCTAGCATGACTCAAACAGGAAGGCTTCTAGCAGTGCTTGAGTATCCAAAACTAGAAACATATGTCAACCTACAGAAGCATGGCTGAATCAATTTCACTGCATCCATAGAAAAGGATAACAATGTAGCTGTTAAAAAGACCTAGAATGTTCCATGTCCTCCACCACCTAGATACCATACCTTAATTAAAGGAAAATTAAAATCAAAATGGGAAATGATGCATCAAAAAGCCATGAAAATGTCCAATGTCTTTTGTGATCATAGAAACTAAATTAAACAATAAAGCAATAGGATTCTACGTCTGTGTTCAGAAACTTTCACTAAAGTATTTTACCTTTCTTATCCCATGGAAAGAATAAAGATGAAATTGATTTATGTGCATAGATTTTCAAAAAATGTCATCAAAAGTGCAACGTGCTGGTGCACTCCCGTAATCCCAGTGACTTGGAGGCTGAGGCAGTAGGATCTCATGTTCAAAGCCAGGCTTAGCAACTTAGTGAAGCCCTAAGCAACTCAGTGAGACCCTGTCTCAAAATAAAAAAAATATATATATTTTTAAAAAAGTGAGTGGTGATGTAGCTCCCTGGATTAAGCACCCCTGGTTTAATCCCTGGTACCAGAAAAAAAAGTCATCAAAAAATAAAATTTCCAACACTTTGGAAACATGAATGTAAAAAAAATGAAGTATTGCTGCAAAGGGACATTAAAAAAAAAACAACAGAACAGGTACATATTTACAGTATGATCTCAGCTTAGTAAAATGAGTAGAAAAAAAAGAACAGAAATTTCTTTGTGCTTTAAAAAATATATTTCTTCTGTACACAAATTCTATACCTGGGAATACAAAACTTGCATTCAAAATGTAGTTAAAGCTTCATGCACTAAGATTTTTTTGCTACAGCGTTATTTGTGACAACCCAAACTCTGGAAACCAACTAAACGACCAGAAATTTGGAAATTATTAAGCTAGAATTTGAAATAATTCATATGGGGGATTATGTTATAAGGATTAGAAAATAATGTTGAAAAAGAACTTTAAGTGACATGTAAAAATACATATGGTGCCATATGAGGTTAAAAACAGGAAACATCAACAAAAAAATACGTCTGGTCTTAACTGTGAAAATAAATTCTTAGAAGAGATTCAGGAAGAAAATGCAATAGAAGGTGGTAGCTATTTCTCATGGTGATGGGGTTATAGTCAGTTGGAATTATTTCTTTTATCTTTTTCTTCATTTTGCAAATTTTCACTCCTGTATTAATTTTAGTGCCACAAAATAATCTTTGTCCTAAGAACAAAAAAAAGAAGCAGCACTAGGAGTCAGGTGTTTTTGAGAAATGTAATCCATTCCTTCAAGATGATTGGTGGCCTCCCCCCATCGAGACAGCAACCTTGGGCCTTTAAACTTGGAGTGATCCATAGATCTGAGAGGTTCTAAAGGTCAGACCTTTAACTGTTGGTTTTGTGCTAGTCCAAAAACAGTACAGTAAAAACACTGTTGAGGATAGAAGGATAATTGGTGCCTTGAGCTCTGTGCTGTTTCGTAAGAAAAAAAAATGCACTAATGGTATTTTTGAGTCAGTGAGACACAGACTTCTGGACATGAATAAAAAAACTTAAGAGAAATCTTTGCTAGAAAACCAAAGGAGGGGAAACAGCCTACAATTCAACGAAGGTGGACATAATGGTTTTGTTTTGGTGTGTATGTTCCTTTGATTATTTAAGGCTCATTAAAAAGGGAAGTCAGTAACCTGGCTACAGAGGGGATAATGACTTTGATTATCGAGTTCCTCAATAGTCAGCTTTCTTTTTCTTTTCTTTTTTTGGTACCAGGGATTTAATTCAGGGTCAATCAACCACTGAGCTGCATCCCCAGCCTTATTTTGTATCTTATTTAGAGACAGGGTCTCATTGAGTTGCTTAGTGCCTCACCATTGCTGAGGCTGGATTTGAACTTGTGATGCTCCTGCCTGAGGCTCCTGAGCCCCTGGGATGACAGGCATGTGCCATGGCACCCGGCTTCAGCTTTTTTGATGCATATAAATGTTTGCTTTTTAATTGTGAAGACCATCAAGAAGAACTAATTGGAAAACGAAACAATTAGGGTGTGAAAGAATCATCACCAAATTGTGGGTCCACAAAAATGAAGAAAAATGATAATGGGAGTTAATGGGATTAGATGTGTAAACACTTGGCTAAAAGATATTTGTGTGGGAACTCAGTTTCAAGAACTCTCCAAATTAGATTTATTCTGAGTTGCTAGTCAAAGAAGACCAGTGAGTAGAAGCCTCAGAGTCAGTATTTCAGTTCAATGCAAACATATATTTTTTTGTTTCCTTTAAAAATATTTTTAATTGTTTTGGACCACCTTCTGTGCTAATGACTCAAACCACTCTGGAGCCCCATAAGAGATCACGCCATTGATACTGCGTTGACAGACTCTCGTGCCACCTCTTGTTACTGCATGTGCTTCTCCTTCTGTATTTCCCATGTAGCTTATGATATTGTCATATTCTACCCAGATGCCTCAGTTGGCGATCTAGGGGTCATGTTGGCCTCTTCCACCTCTGCATGTTGCCATGGCTTAAATATTTATGCCACCCCCAAATTCGAATGTTGAAATTTCCTCTGAAATGATGGCATTGAATTGGGTTCTTTAGGAAGTAATTGGGTCAGAAGGGTGGGACCCTCATGAATGGGAGTAGTGTCCTTATTTAGAACAAAAACACAACTTTGGAGATCTGGCTAGTTTTAACCATGTGGCGACGCACTAAGAAGGCTCCTTTTATGAACCAGAAAATGGGTCTTCATTAGACACTGAATCTACCAGTGTCTTGATCTTGAACTTCTCAGGTTCCAGAGCTGTAAGAAGTAAATGTCTGTTGTTTGTAAGCCACCCAGGTTATGGCGTTCTTATAGCAACTGAAACGGACGTAGCAAATTGGGTATAAATGAAATCTTTAGGGGAAATCGTGTAGTATACCAGACATCTCCTAATGAATCTGCTTCCCCACTGGTTTATCATTCTTTTCCTCCACCTGGTCTTGTAATAATAACCTCCCATTCTTTTATTCTTTCAATGAAACCACCCAGCCTTATGGATGGCGTGATATCTCAGTGTTTTAGCTCAAAACCTCACACTTGATGGTGCCCAATATATCTGAATAGATGCATGAATGGATGAATATTTTTGATGAATAACAAAATTTCAGTGCGAAAAAAAAAAATGATGACAAAAAGAGAGCAGAGACTGTGTTTTAGTCAGCTGTTTCTCTGCTGAGACAATTAGAGGGGACAAAGTTCATTTGGGGGCTCACAGTTTCCGAAGTCTCAGACCACAGATGGCCGACTCCACTTCTTGGGGCTTGAGGAGAGGCAGAACATCATAACCAAAATATGTAGTGAAGAAAATTGGCTCAGAACCTCTCCAGGAAGCAGAGAGAAAGAGCTCTGCTCAACAAGGACAAATTCATAAAACCAAAGGTATGTCCCTAGGGACCCACCTCCTCCAGCCATGCCCCACATGCCTACAGTTACCACTCAGTTAATCCCTAACAAGGGATTAATTCAGGGATTGGGTTAAGGCTCTCATAACTCCATCACTTCACCTCTAAACCTTCTTGCATTGTCTCACACATGAGCTTTTGGGGGGACCCCCTCACATCCAAAAACCATACCAGAGTGGAAAGAAGGCATAGATCATATTCCATGACTCTTAAACAACAGTTGAAATGACTATTTGATAGTTGATTCTGACTAAACGTATATATTGCAAAGCTTAGAACAATCACAAGAAGTTTAAATGGAAAGGTATGAATTATAAGCCAAAAAGAGATGAAAACAAAATATAGAAAATAAATGCTCAACTCAAGGGAAACCATTAAAAAATAGGGAAGCAGGGGTTAGAGGCAGAGATGATTGTGATAATCAGATAATTGTGAACGTATCCGATCTTGAGAGAGCATCAGTATATATAGGATACAGAATGCACACGAAGAAGAGGAATCTGTTCCACCCCATTTCCTTTTCTCTGGAAAGAAGAATAATTGGCTCATTGGTTGGATGATGGCCTTGAGATTCAGGCCATCACCTTGAAGGCACCTTCCACAAAGGATATGCACAAAGAGAGTTGGACCAAACTTTTGGCAGCTCTCCGAGGCTGCCCACTCTCTTCTTCCTTCAGAAGAAGAAACAAGTGCCTCCGGGAACTGGGGAACTGGTGTTTGTTTCTGGTTTGGGCAAGGGATGAATTGTTACATGGCCCAGGAAGAACTTCCCATTTGACTTAGTTTCTGTGTTTTAAAATCCTAGTACAAGCTCATTTCTCCTATTAAAAAAGCAGACTTCCCAAACTGTAAAGATCAGCCCATGCTGGGCCTGGGATGGGCCGGTCTCCTCTGATGAGTGGTTAGCAATCCTGTCTGGGGTGGTTTCCTTTTCAGCAAGGCTTGTTTAAGGGGTGAAAGTGACACTTTTAGGAAACTCTTGAGAAAAGAGAGCAGAGATCTAATTGCCTTATTCACAGTTCTGTGACTCTGTTGGAGCCTGTGGTTGTTCGCAACTTTGTACCACGATAATAGTTATTGACTGTATTATTAAACCACATTCAGTTTTTGGGAGACCAAAGAGTTTCCAAGCAGCCCTGGCCAAGTCGGGAAACAATCTCAGAATGTTAACCCTGGAAGAGCAGGGAGACCTTCTAAACTTGATGGTTTCCACCCACAGCCTGGAAAGAGAACAAGAGAGAAGATGAGAGAACAGGGCCCTAAGCCAACCATGGAGACCTCCCACCCTGAATCCAGAGCAGTTCTACCTATTTAGTTTGAAATAGGAAATCCCCACCTTAACAATGGTTTGACTTCTGATTTTTAAAATTTTTGTCGTGGTGTGGAAACAACAGAAGGATAATAGTAATAATTGTACTTTAATTTTAAATTTTGAATTTTTTCACTGGGTTAGTCAAATGTGGTGCATGCTCTCCTGTGATGCTAGACGTACAACAGTCCATGCTTTACTATGAAATGGGCTTGTGTTTCATGATTCTGCCCAACTGCAGGCTACTGTGTTCCGAGTAGGCATTTGTAGGCCAGGCTAAGCTATGTCGTCTGGTATGAAGGAAAATATTCAACTTAAGGACATTTTCAACTTACAGTGTGTTCATCAGGATGTAACTCCATTGAATGCTGAGGAGCATCTGTATTTGCATTGTGTTCCATATAGAATTTCATTTTGTAGAAGTCTGTGTTTTTCTGCTTTAAAAAGAAATGCATAGGTTGGCAACTCTTGATTCAGTACAGAGGTTGGCAAACATTTTTGTTTTGTTTTGTTTTAAAGATACAGAAAGTAATTATATGGGCCATATATTGTCTCCATCACAAATTCCTTTTTTTTTTGGTTATGATTTATTTCCTTTTTTTAATAAAAACCTTTCTCAGCTTGTAGGTCACTTGTAAGTGGGGCTGAGGACTGAGTTGGAGTAGTTCATTTTCTAAGTGATGAAACTGGAGCCTAAAGCAGGAATGTACTCACTCTGAGGTCACAAAATAAGAATGGTCGCATGTCATTTTACAACTGGGGTACATTCTGAGGAAGGTGTCATTAGTTGGTTATGTCATTGTGCAAACATCATAAGGGAGCTAGCAATATAATCTTATGGGATCATATTCTTACATGTGATCAGTGGGTGACCAAAGTGTCATCAAATGGCACATAACCATAAATGGCTAAGCCAGAGTTGGAACCTGTGTCCAGAGCATGTTCCCCAGCAACATAATCCCTGTGTTTCCTAATAAGGCTCTCTGCTTCATCAGCCATACTTTCAAATGGTTTTGAGAAGCTGACAAAAAGTGCCAGACTTCTGACCTACTGAAATACAAGCTAAAATAAGTGGTTTGGTTTTAAGTCAATTTGTTACACAAAAATAAAAAACTAAAGGAAAAAAATACCCATTACGCTCTTCCCTGCCCCATTGCCAAATCACATCTATTTTATAGACACATTCCTACTCGTGGTATATGGAATGTTGGGTCAGACAGGTATTTGTTTAACTTTAGGTAACATTGCCCAATAGCTTTTCAAAGTGTCTACACTCTAACTAGCAGTGGGGAGAGTTCTGCTTGCCCCTCATCTTTGTCAACACTTGAGATTGTCAGTCTTTTTAATTTTAGCCACTCTTTTAGGTAGATGGTAATATATTTTCTTGCAGTGTCATTTATCTTTTTGTCTACTTGGATTCAAAATTTTGAAACATATCTGGTCAAGTCATTTGTTCTTTTTTTTTTACTGTCAGGATGTCTGTCTTTCCCCCTGTTACTTTGTAAGAGTTATTTTTATATCCTGAACACAGTTTTAATGAATTTGTGTTTGTGAATATATTTTCCCAAGCTATGGTTTGCCTTGTTGCTTTCTTTAATTGTGGGTTTTGATAAACAGAAATTCTTAACTTTAATGAATCTTAATTTCTCAATGTTTCCTTTTAAATATTTTGTGTTCTATTTAAGAAATTTTTGTTTTCTTGGAGTTAAAGAGACATTTTATTATGCTTTATTTAAAAGTTTAATTGGTTTATTTTTCAAATCTAGGTCTATTAGTCATGTTAATTTTGAGAATAATGTAAAGTAGGAGATTATTGCACTTTTTTCCTTATAAATGTCTATTGACCCAGCCAAGGTGTCTTCTGTTAACACCTATGTTTAAAGTTGTACAGGAAGTCTAAGACAGCACAGAGAGGCAAAGTAAATAAATAGAAGTTATAAATATCAGAAAGTAAGAACTAAAACTATTTTATTTGCATAAGACATGTTTGTGTCTGTAGAAAATTGAAAAGACAGACAAATAAAATATTCAAATGAATATATGAACTAGTAATATCACTGAAAACAAGTTCAATAAACAAAAATAAATTGCAATCCTATATACTAACAATAAAATTAGTAAGCAAAGTTTTATAAAAGTATAATTTGCAACAGTATCAGAATCATCAAAAGCTAAGGAATAAATAACAAAAGATTTGAAAGATCTCCAAACTGAAAACTACAAAATTGACAAAAGTAATCAAAGACACCTAAGTCATTGTAGAGGCATACCCATATCATGCTCATAGATAGAAAAACTAGATAATTTTAAGATTTCAGTTTTCTACAAGCTGATCTATGAATTAAGTGCATTCCCAACAATTCTAATGGGGTAGGGGAGGGGCATAAGTATTGGACAACTAATTCACAACTTTCCATGAAAATGCAAAGATCCAAGAAAAGCCAAAAAAAAAAATCTTAAAGAAGAACAAAATGAAAGTACTTACATGACTGGATGTGAAGAGAGGAACTGTATTCTCATGTTGATGGAGATTTTTATTTTCTATTCAGCATCATTTCTTTCACACACACACAAAATTAGGCAATGATTATGAGAAAAAATTGTCATTGATTATGACAGTGTAGTGTAGGTACCAGAACAGACAGATTGCAAATGCAAGAGCATTGAGTGTCCAGAAGAAGATTGATGGAGGAAAAAGTTGGTCTTTTCAATAAGTGTTGCTGAAATCAATTTGGATATCCTTATGAAAATAAGCCACAGTCTTTAAAATTAAGGAAATGGAACTATAGAACCCCAGGAAATAGAAGAGTGGTTAACAGGGTTCCGAGGGTAAGGGAAAAAAGAAGAAATTGGTCAAGGAGTACAGACTAGCATGAGATGAGTAGGTTCTGGAGACCTAATGTGTGACATGGTGACCATGGTTAATGATACTGTATTGTGTACTTGAAATCTGCTGAGAGAAGAGATCTTAAAAATCCTCAACACACACACACACACACACACACACACACACGAGTAACTATGAGGTGATTGAAAAGTCTATTAGCTTGACTCTGGTAATCATTTCTCAATATACAGGTATTTCCAAACATCACATTATATATCTGAAGAGATACAGTTGTATTTCTGTATTATATCTCAATAAACCTGAGGAAAACAAATAAAATAGTTTTCCTATGGGGGCTAAGATGTCACACATGGAGCATTGATCAATATTTACTAAGTACTAGAAGTTATTCTAACTCCTAATTCTCATTATATTGAAATATACAACTATTTTAGGCTGCTACTTTTACAAGTACTATCTTTCTTTCTTATTTAGAAGAAACTTTATTTGATAAATATTTCTATAATACAAAATTCATCAAATAAGTTGTCTCTGTATAGTTCTTTTGAATGTTTGGCCTAAATTAGATGTTGTGATAAGTCTTAATTTAATCCAGTTTCATCCATACCACAAATGAATCCAATCCATCAGAATATTACTCCCAAACATCAGCAGGATAAAAACACTAATACAGAATACAGTTAATTCTTGTATATCATGAGCTCACATCCTACTCTGCTCTATTGCTCTACTGCTTTCTTAGGCATAAGTTTCAATCTTTTCCTGTCTGCAAGTTTTGTTTTCAATAATTGCAACTCACTTGAAGCTTTTAACAGCTGAAGTTGAAATTCTACAAACTGTTCTTAATCCTTCAAGGAACGATTTTCAGTTGATTCAAAGTGAAATGCAGCAAAAATTAAAGCTTTCATTTACATGAAAGTACAATACTATTGAAAGGAATTTAAGTTGATTCACAAATCAGTTCTTGAAATACTCAAATCCTTCTAAAATCTGATTGCTGATGGGCTGCAAAGAGAGAAACTGTATTCTCATGTTGATGGGGCTTTTTATTTTGTATTCAGCATTGTTTCTTTCACACACACAAAATTAGTTCAGTTAGGGGCTGGGGTTGTGGCTCAGTGGCTGAGCACTTGCCTAGCACACTGGGTTCAATCCTCAGCACCACATATAAATAAATAATTAAAATAAAGGTCTAAAAAATTAGTTCAGTTATTCTATGTGTGCATATACACAAACATACATACATATGTATATACATATTCTCTAAGTAATACACACAATACATATTATTAATAATGCATGCATATATACATACATGTATACATAAAACATTCTATGCATATATAATATTTAATAAAGTTACATCCACTGCAAATTCTAATTTTATTGGTGGGAAATCAGGAAATCATAGCTGGCTTGGGCATAACAATATGTTATATGTGCATCTAACCAATCCAAACATATCATGCTCCATCCATTTCTTAACTTTAGTATGTTATTGTGTTCTGCCAAAATTTGTAGACCTATTATCACCACAGAGCAGAATATTTTGTCTTCAAGGCTGAACTTTTAACCTACTTTACCAAGTTAAGTTTTTTGCTTTTGGTGGAATGAACTTCCAAATTCCTGACACTGCATCCTGTATTTAGACTAAAAAACACCGAGATTAAGTTAGCTGACTTTATTTAGTTGGATCATTAATGTCTCATAGAAAACTTCTTGGTGAAGTTCTTCTACTGATGGGGCCAGTGCTTTCAACAGGTATCATATCATATGTAGTTTCCTACATGCTCAAGAAAATCTGAATTGGAGATTTTAAAAAATTAAATAATTTGTGACTGGGGCTGTAGCTCAGTGGCAGAGTTCTTGTCTAGCAGTGGGAGGCACTGGGTTTGATCCTTAGCACCATACAAAAATAAATAAATAAGACAAAGGCACAGAGAGGCACATCTACAACTACAAAAAAAATTAACTAATTTGCCCTAACAGAAGAGTTATGCTCTACAGATTCTTTGTAAATATACTCTTAACAGAATTCAGAGCTAACTTATTTTCATTTTGTATAGTTTACTTAAACACCAACCAACTTTTGCAGTAGCCATCAGTGCCTCTTGAGCAGATCTGTCTGTGGCCTTCAATGTGGTGATTACTATCATTACAGTTCCTCTGGTGAACCATAAATGGCAAAAATTTTGTGCCTGTTACACGTTTAGTAAGAACTTTCTTGAGAAATAGGAATCCATTACTTCAATTGATTAAATATGTACTTCTATTTTTTAAGCTCATTGATGTCAAAGGGTTTGCATCCAAATAAATAAACATTCCAAAAAATTAAGATAAATAGTGGTAGATGTATATCTTATAACAAATGATAAATCACTGTACCAAGATTTAGATAAATCTCTATATGTCTGTTACCCTCACATATTTCTTCTTACCCACATTTTCTTACATTTTGTATTGACTCAGACTTGTAGGGTGTGGCAGTTTCTATCATCTTCCAGGTTAATCATAGGCCACAGCATAAACTGACTTATATGAGCCTATTAGTGGCTAGCAGGACCAGCAGGACCAGCAGGACGGGATATCCACCTTCCCTGGATACGGAAAGACATGAGCTATCTCTATCTAGCCTTTTAAGTCAGAACATAATACATTTTAGCAGGGAAAGCCCTGTTTGCTGCCCAGGAAAGGTGGGACATTGGTTATGTTGCATCTGGAAAGTTTTGCCATCAACTCTGCAGTGTCCCATACCTTTCCCACTTCACCTCGTAGATTGCTGATTCTTTATCTTTTTTCTGAAAGTGACTTCTTTCCTTTGGACCCTTCTTTGCTGCCTGCACAGAAGGCAAAGAAGTCTCCCAACCTCCCCTACTCTCTCTCTCACCTTGGGAGAGTCCCATGACCCAAAGTTGCCAGGAGTCAATATAGACGTGTCCCAACTCTTTTTCCTTGGGAAGATAAACCCAGGGTGTGTTTTAGAATGGCTGCCCAGAATCTTACCAGTGAGACTAAACTCCAGTTTTCTACAGATGGATAGGGTGTCCTTTATGAAATGTTTTCCTTTATCATATTTCCCTAGTCACCACCTAGTTTTTCCTTCACCTCCCAAATAAACTACTTCCACTTGAATTCTTTTCTTAGAATCTCATTTTGGAGAAAACTAAGTAAACATAGCCAGTACCAGAAATGGTCCTAGGAAGCAGATCTTCAGAATGGCATTCTAGAATTGGCCACTCAACAATTGGAGTACTACAAATGTGAACTATTACAAGATCAGAGACACTGGTTTAGAAAGAAAAGATGTGGCGGGACCTTTGGAAGTAGGCATGGCAGATGTAGAACATTATGTTTCATAACAATGCTTATAAGAGTATCAATTGCATAGAAAGCACTGAACAAGGAGTTATACAGATAAGGTGACCAGCAGTGGTCAACCAGTATCTCTTTTAAGCTACTTGAGGACTTGTATAATATGTCCATGACCAGAGTAGCCATGTAGATAGAGATGGAAGTTATGTGTGGGCACAAAAGAATGGACCTGTGTCTCACCAAAGCTTATCCAGAAAACGAAATTGATAAATGTCCAACCTGTTATCAGCATTGTGTTTTAGACCTTAATATACCACTGTGGGTGGGATAAGCACGAGGCAAGCATTTTACATTGGTCCTCAAGTTGGCCCAGTAAAATTGAGCTTCAATTGCCTTCCGAGGCCGCTGACTTGACTCTGCACCTTTGATTTGCTGTTCCCCATCCCGTGTTCCCGTGTTCCACTTCTGTTTGCATTTGCCTTTATTTCCAAAATAAATGACTTGCCTCAGAATAATTTTCTCAGGATCTTCTGTTGAGAAGTCAAAACAAAAATCAAGCAACCAAACAAACCAACTGAGAAAAGAAAGGAGGGTTGTCATGTCTTACAGACAGTTTAAATTGAGAACCAGATTTGGTCCTCATGGATCTCATGCATTAATAAATGTACTTGCAGAAATTGGAAGAGTGTTTCCAGTTTTTAAAGTTCATCCAAGTTTTTTTTTAACATAGATACTAATAAGAATACTTTGTTAAAATGAAAACAACAACAACAACAACAATGCTACACTGGATGGGACAATAGGTATAAAATGGGATGTCCCAGGCAAATTCAAGTATCCTACAATATACTTAATCTATGATGCACTTTGAACTGATCTCATGGTTTGGATTTTAGTTTTGTTTTCATATTTCCATGAACTCAAAGTGACAGATTTCCTGGCTATTTTTCTCTATTTTGACCCTCGACCTTTGCCCAATGCTGAGGATCTCTCTTCATCACAGTTTTGTAGAGCCACAGCCTCTGCTGTAACCTGACCTTCAGCCATAGAACTGCACATCCAACTCTCAAGTCACTAATTATTATCTGTTATTATTTTTATAAATAATCTCAATACCTTTCATTTTTAAAAAATATTTATTTTTTTAGTTTTAGATGGACACAATATCTTTATTTCATTTTTCTATGTTGCTGAGGATTGAACCCAGTGCCTCACGCATGCCAGGCGAGCGTGCTACTACTTTTCTATCACTTTGGTATCCTTTATACATCTCATTTCCCCAGCACCTCAAAATATCTCAGATTTGCCCAATGATCTCGGGAACATCCCACTCTGATTTGGAAGCAACCACTTCTGAATAGCAAGGATTTTATTTTAACATGTAGCATGGACCTTTTCCGGACTGGACCGAGCACCCTTGGACCCTCAGGGATAGCCTCTTCTCTCAACAATTCTGGGAAGCAAAGTGACATCCAATTCACACACCCCAAACTTTTTAAATTGAATTTTGAGGCAGTCAGTTTGGGTCCTGGAATTTGGTCAGTGCTTGTGGGTGGCCTCTTGAGAGGCGTGTGCGTGGGTATATGTATGTATGTATTTCATTTCTTCTTTGGGATGGCTCCATCTAAAGCATGTTTGGTGTACTGAGTCATACTGACAAATACAGCTCCAACCCCAGCCGTGTTCCTGGATCATCAACTCTGCATAATATCCCTTTCTTAATGATGAAGGGGGCCAAGGTCTACTTAGCAACAGGATATACACCTCATGCCAGAGCTGACTCCTTCATGATGCCTAATGAATCTCAGAAAAGAAGACTTGCCTGTCTCTCTTCCTTGTGACCTCACTTCTATGTCCTTCCAGAATGGCACAGTTAAATTAAAAAAAAAAAACAAAAAACAAAAAACAGCATTTTAACTGAAAATTTTAAAAATATCCCAGACTGCATAATTTAACAATCAAAATATTCCACCTTCTGAGAAGAATAATTACAGGCCTCTTGTCTCTTCTATCTTGTGTGGTAAATCTGTGTGGCTATCTCTTTTTCTCTCATTAAAGGAGGAATGTTTTTTTGTCGACTGAGATAGTTGTTCCGTGTTGGGAGTCTGGAGCCCTTTTGTGGTTGACTCTGACTAATTCCTCTTGAGAATGAATTGATTTTTATTTTATTTTTTTTACTTGATTGGTTCAGAGATCCCTCAAGTCTCTTGTGTTCTCTAGAAGCAAAAATCATCCGGACTGTGGGATCAGGAATGGTTTCCATAGGAATGTGGGCTTAGAACGAACTTCTAGAAAGATCACCAGAGCCTGGCCAGGACTCATACCACAACTAGGCAGCTGATGCTCCTGTGAGACCACGACTTCCTCTTCTACCTGCACAAGTGAAGTACCACCAGTGTGCTGGTACTGGTGTTTGAGAATCAGGATTGTGTCCCTCCCCCTGGGTATTGAAGATTGAGCACCCGAGAAGTGCCCAGGCAAGACCAAAGGTTTTATTTAAAGGATAGAACACAGAGAGAAAGGGACGGAGGCTCCTTCTCAAAGGAGTGGGTCCAAGTTTGTGTCTGAGAGAGTGGGGATTTCCTACCCCTTTTATCTTTTCTTGGCATGCCCTCTCCTCTCCTTATCTTGCCTACATGGCCAAAAGGTGAGAAATGAGCCTTCCAGGGGTACAGGCTGGAAGGGAGTAGCCCAGCAGGCATCCGTTAACAACTCCTTGTTGGGAGGAACAATTCCCTGGAGGCAGGTAACCTTGGCAACAGGTTGGAGGAAGGGGAAGTGCTCATTAGATATTAGCATTTTATTTCCTTTGAATCAGCCCCCATCTTCCTGACCCATCATTCATTACCTACACTGATAGTCCTTTTTGCACCCCCACCACCTGTCTCAATGCCACCATCTACCTTAAAGCCTGGGTCTCCATCCATCTCCCCGAAATCTCCTACTCTTTTTGTCATCTTCTAGGAGATCTTTGAAAACTCAGCAAAACTTCTACATTGTCCTGTTGCTTTTGATTGACACGTAAGCCATTGAAGTTTCCCACGATGCTCTTTGCAACCTTCATTTCATTGGTTCAAATGGATCTCATCTGCTCAGCTTCTTTAAAGACTGTTACCTTTGACAGAAGCCTGAGTCTCCCGAAAGACACCATTTCCCTTTGTAGCTTCCCCAACTTGATTATCAACAGTGTGATGCTAATGGTGACAATGACTACAGAGAAAGGTGACAAACTTCTCAGACTACAAGTTGGAGGTGAATGAGCCACATAGCTCCAATTTTCCCTATAACTGCCTGACACCCTCCGCACACGCCAACCCACCTGCACTGGACTAGACTCATCAGTGAGCATACTGTGATGGTCTCTGCTTGTGACCCTGTGATCCCATTCATTTTTTTGCCCAGTGGCACATCCCTGTTGACTCAGCTTCCACTGGACTCTCACAGGTACTCTGATGCCTCTGATGCATCCAGATACCCATCCACGCAAGGCCCTCACAGTTCAAGATTCTGTGCCTCTTGCTCACTTCCTCTTTTCAATCATTTCCATACTATGTACTAGACCTGTCAAAGGTAGGTTTGGGTTAGCTCTGCTCTGGGGTTTGGAAAGAGTGTCCGTTTTCCTCAGAAATCTAGTGTTCCTGGTATTAATCCCAGGTGTGGGGTCTCAGAACATGATTCACCTCTTTCTTGCAGTCACCCAACCTCTGCAGGTGCTCCTCTCTGGTCTCTTTTGACTTCAGACTCTCTCACACTGAACTGCCTCCTTCATGTTGCTTGATGCTATCTAGGTCTATTTAGTTTGCAGGACACAATTTAACTAGTTTATTGTTTAACCAAAACCTAGCAGTCTTTTATGAAATGGGGGAAGAACAGGAGCATCCATTGAATGTGGTCTGTGGGCAGTTTTTCTGCTAGGTTTTCTACGTGCCCTACCTCGGATCCTCAGAACAACCCCGTGAGGTCTGCATTTTATCACTAGTTTAGAGATGAGGAAACTGAGGCTCAAAGAGATTAAGTAGCTTATCCAAGATCGTGGAGCCAGCAAGAGGGAGAATTCTGGACCTGAAGGACACGCGCCGCCCCTAACTCTGCCACACCATCTTTGGGGTACTTGGTCTTCTCACTAACCCTACTAAGTTCTCCACTGAGGCAAGGTCTCCTGGGAACTCCCTGGGGCACACCTTTGTTTCTTTACCTGACTGCTTCATGCTGGCTCTAAACTACAACATTTCATTTTGGTTTCATATTTGATTTGGATGAACAATACATCCTGTATCTTTCTTATGTCTCTGGGAGATTTCATGTCTTCTTCTCATTTATAGCACATATTTCTGTTGTGTCCGGACAACAATGAATTCAGATATCCTTTTTGCTTCCAGTTCCCAGATTTGCCTCTAACTGAAATGTAGCTTCTAATGAAAAAAAAAAAAAAAACTGCAGTGGTTTCTGGCTTTTTCTTTTCATCCCTTGTTTGATTTCTCAGAGGCAACATGTTATCTCATTTCAAAAATCTCACTATGGTTACTTCTCTGCCTCTAAATAATAACTTTATTGCTTCTAACATTACTGAGTTATTTAAATGAGACTAATTAGTCGGTTCTTGCTAAGACAGATAAGGACTCTGTTTGTATTATCACCAATGTCATCCCAAACTCTAAAATAGCTAGCCATTCGCTTCAGTTCTTCTATCAGTTACGTTTGAATATTATATCTACTTTTTGTTTCATCAGTGATAGATATTATCTTTCACTTTATAAGATTAGAATGTTAATGCACTTTTCCTTCCACCCTTCCCTCTACTTTCTTACATCTTACTTCCATATCCCAGGATGATATAATGACATATTTAAATTCTGTTCTGTAAGTATCGTGAGATTTTTCCATACTATGTCCATAAATTGATTCTAAATATCATTAAATGTTCTCATTGTTATGACCAAATACATGTTTTCCACTGCAGAGCCAAACCATTGAATACCACTGAGTTGTAATGGTGTGCTTTGATCATATCTACTGATTCTTCATCTCATTTCTAATTTTTCCTCTATTGGTACTATGTTCCTTTTCCATGTCTCTCAGGGTTTTTTTTTTTTTTTTTTACCTCTATCTCAAGGATTCCATCGAATCAGAAAGTCCTTCTTTATTTCAGTGCTATCCTCCTGCTCAATCCTAGAGGGTTTATTTTCTAGGCTTGATGAACTGCCAACATCTTGGGACTTTCCTTCATTACTCTCTGGAGTTGGATTCCCTATTCTTTGGATCTCATTTCTCCCTCTGTCTCTTTATTTAAACCTTTTAGGAATTTCCTATGGGGGAAAAATGCATTGGCAGTAATGCTCTGAGCCCTGCCTTTATCTTATCCTCACACTAAATTGGTTGAACTGAGAATTCCCTCAGCACATGGAACAGCGCCCCATTGCCTTCTGGCACACCAAGCTGCAGAGAAGTCTGAGGCCAGAGTGGCCCTTTCTTTACAAATGAGCTGCTGGTGTTTTTCCACCCTTCTGGATATTTGGAACCATCTTCTTCTTCTAAGTGTTTTGATAGTTCATGGTGATGACAGTATTTTTTTTTCTTTTTCTTTCTTTTTTAAAATTTACTATGTTAAGTACTCAAATGGCCTTAATTTGAAGATTCATGTCTTTCAGCCTTTGCCCATTTATATCTATTATTTATTTAATGCTTGCTGTTGCCTCCATTCTTTCTGTCTCAAAATACCATTAGTTAGGAGGCAGATGTCCGGTCTTTCAAATTTTCCATTGCTGCCTTTTGTTCTAGATCCTGTGAGATTTCCTTAATACTCTGGACCTCTCATTTTCTCTGTTTGGTTTTAATATTTTAACTTAAAGACTCATTGTTTTATTTTCCCTTTCTCTTTTAATTTAGTGGATGAAATGGTCTTAGAGTATCTTTTTAGAATTGCAATTAGATTTAATTCTCTTTTTCTTTTCAGTGTTCCGAATGATCTGTCCCCTTCAGGATCAGTTTCCGTAATGGTTTCCTTCTTGCCCATTCCTTTTCACACTGGAGGCTGTTCTCAAGTGCCAATGGATCTTGAACTTTAATGTGTTAAATGTTAAGAGGTAGGAAAGCTGACGGTATTTGGGAATAAAGTTTGTTCACTGTTAGTTTTCCTGGAATCCTTAATAGGCAAATGTCTGGCTTTTACGTGAAAGGAGCCCTACACACCAGAATACAAGCCTCAACCCTCAGTGGATGACAAATATTTTATATTTTATCCAAAACATTTTAGGTGGAAAACAATTTTCTTTTTTGCCCAGTAGAAAAAAACCTGTTTTCTTTATGAATATAGGCGTAGAGAATGGCAGAGGATAGTTAATTTTGTGTACAGATTTTCACACTTGTCTATCTCAGTCTGACTACCTCCATTAAGTTCAGTATCTCTGAGTCCTGAGCCTGTCGGGTGGCTCAGTTTTCTCTTCAAATCTTTTACACCAGCCAATATTCCTCCACCTACTTTGAATGTATAGTGTATGTTGAAACATCCTATTACTGATATTTTATCCTCGTTCTTTTTGTTTTTATGGAGGCAAATGAACTTTTGCCTAATTTTTTATTGCAAAGGAGCATCAGGAAGGAAAGGTAAATGCACATCTTCAATCCTTTATATTGGACCAGAAGCTCTGATTTGCATTTTTAGAAGACTGCTTATGAAATTCAAACCGTTGAACTCAGAAACAGAAGAATGATGGTTAAGAGGGACAGAGGTCAGGGAATGGTGAGATGTTGTCCAAAGGATAAAACTTGCAGATATAAGATAAGTTCAGGAGATGTAATGTCAACTATGTTCCTATAGTAAACAATACTGTGTTGCACACTTGAAATTGATTGAGAGAATAGATCTCAAATGGTGGAAATGCTTTTTTTTTAAAGAGAGAGAGAGAGAATTTTTTAATATTTATTTTTTAATATTTAGTCTTTGGTGGACACAACATCTTTATTTTTATGTGGTGCTGAGGATCGAACCCAGCACCCCGCACATGCCAGGTGAGCGCACTACCACTTGAGCCACATCCCCAGCCCAGAAATGCTTTTTGATAACTATGTGAGATGACTGGTATGTTAAGTGCCTCAATCATGGCAATAATTTTGCAATATATATAATGTATGTCAAAAATTCACATTATATATTTTAAATATATACAATTTTTATTTGTCAGTCATTCATAAATAAGGCTGGTGGAGGGAGAAGAGGCACTCAGCTGTTGTGGGCAAAGTAAAGTAGGAATGAATAAAGGTTAAGTATGATCAAAAGGAGAGCAAGAAGAAGACTCTAGCAAAGTTCTTAAGGAAAATGATATTGCTCTGAAACAAGATGAAGAAAAATGAGTAACTTTGAAGTAACACTAAGGTTAGGACCTGCATGACATGCTGATTGGGTATGGGAATGTGAGGAAGGGAGAGGAATTAAGGACAACTGCAAGTTTCTGGATTGAGCATCTAAGTGGTAATATTAATGGTTTAGAGAAAGGGAGGGATACCCTTGCAGGGAAATAAAATGTTGAATTTTGGACAAACTATGATATACTGGTGACGTTTTTCTAGAACCCAGAGTTAAGAAAAATTGTGGCATTCCTCAGTAGATGGATGATAGAGTTCTCATCAGGAACTTGTTTGGATTGTCTCTAAGGATAGTGTTTCAAAACATTTCCACTAAAGCAAAGCATTCATTATTGCAGCAAGAATAGCACAATTCCCAGGAGAGGTTGTACATTTCAGTTATTGAAATGAAGAATCTAAAAGGAAAGAAACACACAATTGTCGAGGATCATAACACACTTCCTCTGCCACTCAGAAAACTATGAATAGACCTTTGGATTTGCAATGATCCTTTTATTTTTCCACCTAAATTACTTGAAAAATAATAGCCCTCATTAAAATTATCATCTCATCAATAATAACAGTCAAGCAGACGTCCAACTCCATCACCCAGTAGGTATGCACATATGGTTCTGTATTCTCATCATTAAATTGGAACAAATAATAGCTAACTCATAAAGTTGTTATGAGAATTTAATAATATATGTGTATATATGCAATTATATATATCATATATATATATAATAACATTCTTAGGAAAACTTTATAAGCTTCAATACATATATGAATTGTTTAGCATAGTATATGACACATGGTCAATAGTCAATGTTAGCTATTATAATTTCCAAAGAGGTGTTAAAAATAAGTAGCCTTGATAAAGAAGGCACAGTTTAATATTTTTTTTGTCAGTCTTGTTATCAAAGTCATAACAACTTCATAATGTGGATAGCCACTAAATCAACAAACCACAATATCAACATTACTTATTAATCACTCACCAGGGATCTATCAACAAATAATTGAGAATTTATGAGAATGAGTCAACATTAAGAAATCATTTATAAGCACTCAAGCAATTTTACAGTTTCAGGTCTTGGATTAAAGTCTTTAATCATTTTGAGTTTAATTTTTTAATACGGCATAATATAGAATATCCAGTTTTCCCAACACCATTTATTAAAAAGACTATCCTATGGTACCCTTATTGAAAATTAGTGTTATATACATGGATTGATTTGGGGGTTCTCTAATATATTCCATTGGTACATGTGTGTATTTTCTTTATGCCAGTACCACACTGTTTTGTGTACTATAGTTTTGTAATATAATTTGAAATCCAGAAGTCTTGACGCCTCCAGGCTTGCTCTTGCTCAAGATTTCCTTGGTTTCTTGAAGGGTGTTATAATTTGGATATTAGGTATCCCCCATAAGCTCATATATGAGACAATGCAAGAAGGTTTAGAGGTGAACTGATTGGGTTTTGAGAGCATTAACCCAATCAGTGAATTAATCCCTCACTAGGGATTAACTGAGTGGTAACTATAGGCAGATAGAGTGTGGTTGGAGCAGTGGGTACCTGGGGGCATGCCTTTGGGGTCTATATTTCATCCTTGTTGAGCAGAGATCTCTCTCTGCTTTCTAATAGTCACGTCCTGAGCCACTTTCTCTAACATATTCTTCCACCATGATGTTCTGCCTCACCTCAATCCCCAAGGAATGAAGCCAGCTGAGGCCTTTGAAACTGTGAACCCCAAATAAACTTTTCCTCCCCTATGTTATTCTTTTCAGGACTTTTTGGTCACAGCAGGAAAAATAAAAGAAAACCTGGCGAAAAAAATTAACAGTGTCACATCAAAAGGGAGCAGATCCTGACTAAAACAGGGGGATTTTGTGGTTCCATGTAAATTTTAATATAATTTTCCTGTTTTTGTTAAAAAATACCATTGGAATTTGAGGTGGAATTTCATTGAATTTGTATACTGCTTTTGGTAATATGAGCAATTTAATATTGCTCATTCTTCTAATCCTTGAAGATTGGATAGCTTTCCACTCATTCGTGTTTATTTAATATCATGTTTAACGTTTTCTGTGTTCATATCTAATATTCACATCAGATGGTTCACTTTAGTGCAAGATGAACTACTATTTCCCCGCATCTTTTGTAAAATCTTACAGGGCCTGGTGCAGGCTGAGTGTTAGTGGAGTGTGAAATAAGGGACACAGAAGCAAGAAGAGTGGTGACCTGCTCCACAAAGACTACTGTAACCCACTGAGACCACAAAAAGTTAACAGTGTCACATCAAAAGGGAGCAGATCCCGAGAGTCCCAGGTGGTGACCTGGGATCCGTGTAGCTAAGGCTGAATTTGAGAATGGCCGAGCAGAGCAATCACCATGTGGATCCTAAGCACTCCCTGTCCAATTGACCTCCACAGCAGGGGCAACCTAGTCTGAGTAATGCCAGTGGTACCTAGAAACGACTCAGTAGATAATATTTATCTTCTTATTCACACTGTTAAGAATAGGGATCATAACAATATTTACCACATTAAGTTGGTATGGAGCTGAGATAAAGAATTTAAAAATCTTTTACATAAGTTGTGAAAGTATGACTCATTGGTAGCTTTTGCACGACACCTTCTTATGGCTGTGTCTTCCGTTTGCTGAGTTGGTGTGGGTTCCTCTAAGACACACATGGTCCCTCCTTGCTTGGCTCCTTCTTTCTTCTCCAAGCACACCCCTCAGAGGATCACCCAGAAATGCTATGGAATTCTCCCCCTCAGGGCTTTGGACTGTCTCAGTGTCACTGTGTATCCTTAATTAATCCCTTTTGTGGTTAACTTCTGATCTGGATCTTGAGGATGTGTGTGCTATTAGCATTTGGGGCTTGGGACGGGCCCATGTAGGTCTAAGTCTTATTTTGGAGCTGAGATGGTGAGTGTGTTATCCATCTAGAAACTTCTCCACTGATAAGGGAAGGGGGAACATATCACAAGATACCAAGAGCCTTAGTGAAGAAGATCAGACCACTGGATGAAACCCTTAATTGGAAGAAGACATATGTACAGAACGGCTTCTTTGTGTGCTATGGCTAGTGGCTATTTGGTGAGGTGGGTTATCAAAGACAGGAGTGGGGTTGTGTGAGAAATAGATTGGGAAAGATGTTGTTTGATCTGGATCTGAACCTATGTAATCCTTTGTCAGAACTGACTCATGTAAAACAATCCCTAGATTCTGCACTGCACTATGTGATGTAGGTTAGAATCATAAGACCAGTGGAGGGTTCAGTGATTCCTCCGGTTTTATTTAGTGGTTAGAGAATCCGGTGGTCAGAGCCACTGAGTAGGAGGGTCTGCCTCTGACCAATGTTAAATCATCCTTCCTGTGATCACTTATAAGTGATACGAGTCAAAAAGGAAGCTGTGGGTTGATACTGTGTCTCCGAGGCAGTGACTCACAATGCTGTCAGGTTAGAAATTGGACATTAGCCCTTCATATGAAGAGCCCACATCCCCGCCCCATGAAGAAGATGAACCAGCCAGAGAAAATGACTGGAGAGCGTCTCTGAGAAGCCATTAAGACAGAAGAGATGCACAACAAAAGTTCTCCTTCTGTTATGGAGTGGATGAGAGGGTGTCCCCCAAAAGCTCATGTGTGAGACAATGCAAAAAGGTCCAGAGGAGAACTCATTGGGTTATGAGAGTCTTACCCAATTGGTGAATTAATCACCTGATGAGACTAGCTGAGTGGTAACTGAAGTGGGGTTGTATCTGGAGGAGGTGGGGCCCTGGGAGCTTGGCTTTGGAGGTATATGTTTGTATCTAGCAATTGGAAATCACTCTTTCTCTGCTTTCTGATAATCATGTGAGTTGCTTCCTTCCACCATGCTCTTCCACCATGATGTTCTGCCTCCCCTTGAGCCCCAAGGGATGGAGCCTGATGTCTAAGGACTGAGACCTCTGAAACCGTGAGCTCCCAAATAAACTTTGCCTCCTCTACAATTGTGCTGGTTGGGTCTTCTAGTCGCAGCAGTGAAAACTCTGACTAAAACATCATCTAAAGGAGGCAGGATGGAGGTATAGAGATGTGCTCATGGAATAAACCAGATTCCAAATACATCCAAGCTTGCTGCTTATGATAAAATGCCTGGCATATATGCTAAAAGCGATCTCTGAAGCCCCCCTCTCTGAGCAGTATTTTCCTGAAATTTCTCCCAGTATTCCCAGTTATTTCTTCTATTTCTCTTCTTGCTATGTATCTGCTCCCTGGGGCGATCCATTAGGAGTAATGTTGTAAAAGGCAAGGATATGGGCTAGATGTGAGAGATTTGGGGGTTAATCCTTACTTTGAGACCTCATAAAATTACTGTCTCTAGGGCTGGAATAATAATGATCATATTTTCCTGTATTAATTACTTACACTGCTATGACAAAGAGGCCCAGACAACAGTGACTTAAATAAGCTAGAAATTTGTTTTATTTTCCCTAACAGTGCTGAGAATATAGGTGCCTCTGATTCTCACATTTTGTCGTTCAACTGTTCTTGATAGTGGGGTTTCACAACTTCAGCACTATTCACATCTTGTGTGGGGTAATTTCTTTGTTGGAGCAGTGGGGGTGAGGTGAGGTAGCCTGTGCCTTTTAGAATATTTAGCAGTAATCCTGGTTCCCCCGCTACTAGGTGCTAGCAGCACCCTCTCCCTGGTTTTGGCAACCAAAATGTCTTCCTATTTACCATAGCACCCTTGGTTAAGATTCACTGTCAAAGAGGTGGTCTTTGTTTTTACTTTTAAAGCTTATTTTTCCTCACCATATCTGCAGTCTAGTTCATAGGGAGGAGAAAAAGTGAAGGACAGGCAATTTCCTTTTAAGAGGGAGATGTAGAAATTGCACATGTCAGTTATGCTACTATTCCTTGACCTAGAACTTGGTCATATGGCAACAGTAAGTGGTAAGGGGAGCCAGATTATTCAGTGGACTGCAAGAATCTGCAAGTTTCTATTTCTAAAAGTATTAGAGGAATATGAATAATAGAGGGGCAATGAGTGGTCTCCTCACCCTTATGGAATGAAATATGAGAGCATATCTACAATGCCTAGTATAACACCTTAGGTAATAAATAAATCCCCAGTGATTGTTAGTTAGCCTTCCTTTTTCCCTCTCACTTTTCCATCCCTAAACACCAGGTTTGGGTCTGTTTCATACAGAAATTCAGTCTTCAATCATTCTGATAAACAAATATTAATAGTGATAATTCTTCTTCATAAGCGCATTTTCTGGCCAATATGGGGAGGACAGACCATTCATTCTCAGTAGGTTTTAAGCCATTTCTTCGTTTTGGCCTCAGTGGCCTGGCCAGCAGCTCCAACACCTAGGAGTATGAATTGAACACATCTGCAGGTGACACTTCTGGAAAGTGTACTTGGAAAGGAACAACGGTTGGTATTAAAGACAATCGGAACTGGTTTAAATTCAGGCCCAAGAACTTCCTAGCTATGCCACTTTGGTCCATTGATTATGTGGTTATTAATTCAAGGCCTCAGTGACATCATCTACAAAACAAGAATGGCAATATTTACTCTGTAGAATTGTCATGCGTAAGTCACAGAGAAGAATGGCTTAAGCCCTGCTATTTTCAAATATTATTCCAAAAATAATTATTCACAATTCATTACAGGTTTTGATATTGAACCTCAATTTTATAGAAAATATTTGTCAAGTCTAGGAAAGGTAAATTTATTTTCTCCTATCGACATGTGCACATAACATTAGGAGGAGAAAGAGATGAGATTTGAGCTCAGGTCTCTCTGACAACATAATCAATGCTGGGCTTCTGGGGCTGTAGCTCAGTGGCAGAGTGCTTGCCTAGCACATGTGAAGCACTGGGTTCAATCCTTAGCTCCGCATAAAAAAGTTAACAAAATAAAGATATGGTGTTGATACACAACTACAAAAAAATTTTTTTAAGTCAATGCTGGTTGAAATAACAGGTTTTCTTCTATTTCTTTCTCAAATATGGATGTCTCAAGATGCTTAGAACTATTTCTGCCACTAACAGATGCCCTGGGTGTGGACTTAGATAATATGAGTCGATATCTTCCTCAGAAGGGAGATTATAGCATGAAATGGACAATCTTCTCTTTGCTCTGGAGAAAGTAAGGGTGCAGAGAAAGACATTGGGGGGACAGGGTAGCCGTGTAGCCACTGGATGTTCATCTTCCCTGCTTGGCTGTCACCAAGAGCAGGCTCAAGGGATCCCTGTGCACTGAGCTTATCACAGAGCTCTTGGCTCTCTCCAAGGGGCTGGACATGTCTGCCTTCCACCCTGCAGCTAGTGCACACACTGCTGACCCAAATGGAAATTCTGCATTTCATGAGAAAGAAATAAGTACACTGGACAAGAGCTCCACATTTCCTGCCATGAGGTTTACTTCATTTTCGGGAAGAGCCCTGCTAAGCTATGATTTCAAAGGATTCCAAAGAATTTTGGAGTCTAGTGATCAGTTTTACTTTAGGTAGCGTTCTCTCTCTCTCTCTCTCTCTCTCTCTCTCTCTCTCTCTCTCTCTCAACAGAAAATGAAGCATAAACCTGCTTCCTAGAGCTGCTGAAGGAGTTAAGGACACTACAGATGGATGGCAGCGTGCTGAAATGCAAAAATGCCCTGAGTTCAAATCCAGCCTCTATCTCTAAAAAGCCAGGAGACTCAGGGCAATTTATTAAGCTTTCCTGTTCCTCAGTTTCTGTGTCTTTAAGAGGGGAGTCAAAATGGTGGGTGGGATGAGAAGCTGTCTCTGTGAGCCCTCCAGCGTGTCCCCTGATGCACAGCAGTGGGTGCTGTAAGGCGTCCATTGGTCTCTTTCCAGCCCTTCTGTAGCCACATTTGAAAACTCATGGTGAACCTCCAAGCGACACTCAAATAAAGATGATCACATAATAGTGATCTGACTCATTTTAGAGGCTTAGTAACAAATAGGGAGAGGCTTTGAGAGAGCAGACTGGACTGTGTCTCAGGGAAGCTTCTTGGAGAGTGTCCCTTCCTGCAGCTGGGCCCCTGAGACTTCAGCTCAGCTGAGTTAATGGGCTGGTTAATGGAAGCCTTTGATGATCACTCAGTGGAGCGCTCACTTGTCTTCCTCTTGTGACACAGAAGACATGTTGGCTGCTTTTATTCCTCTTTAGCATTTACTTCTGCAGCCTAATTGGGTTATAATCGGATTGTACTCCCCATGTACTCTCTCCCAGATTGCCAGTCTTGGGTGCCACTCATGGTCTTTGTACAGATCCGTCTTCATCAGGACCCTCCCTTATTTCATAGGTGGCTTCTGAACCACACAAGCAACAACCGCCTGTATGTTGGGCAAGATCAGGCATGGCCCCTGGGAATGTGACCATCCCAGTCCTGAGAGCCACACTGGGTAAGGGAAGACGTCTTTTTCTTGTAAAGCCCAACAATATCGACTCCAGCTCCTTTTTTCGGGTTCTAAAGAAGGTCTTGTGAAGAACCTAAATTTTATCTGCCTACTCTAACCTGAAAAGGTCCTACCACCTTCTCCTGCCACACCCTCAACTTCCTATCCAAGACAGTGCTCTCATTCTATGCCTTGGCTTCCAAAGCCACCCACTGCAGCCTCTGCCCACCTGCGCAGACCTTCCCCTTCTGTTTGTCCTCGTGTGTCAAGTGCCCACAGGTGAGAGGATATTATTTACTGGACTGATTTATTACTTTTATTAAAGAGTGACAAGGAACTATTTCAGTTTGGTTCAAATCAGTTTTCTAGCAGCCATGGTCCAGGTGTTGTGTCAGGGCCTATGCAGACAGGTGATGTTACACAAGGAAGTTTACACTCATCCTCTCTCTTAATACTCAAGAAGCAGGCAGAGCTGTTTCTGCTCTGGAGTAAAACCTGAAACTCAGAATGGCTTGCTGACTTGCTCAGGATTGCCAGGACCTCTGCATTGCAGAATTGCAAGGGGCACCGGCCCCATGGCAGTCTGTGCAAACACAGGACTCCCCAGTTGTTTGCTCCAACACATGGGATAGAAAGGGGATGATACTCCTAGAGCCTGCAAAGCAGTGGTCGTGATGCCTGTCCTGTTGCAAAATGCCAACTCTCTTGGTTTCTTATGAATTCAATAGAGGGAAGTGGAGGTTTTATCTTTTGTGAAAAGTGGCCATTCTGCTTCCATTAAGTTACTTTAAATTCACCAGATAGGATTTGCTGATCCTGACACTTGCTGAAGTGTTCAGGATCCCATCATTCAGTGCTTTGAAAAGCCAATAAAATTTTAATATGGCCAGGACAGTTTTAAATTACATACATGAATTTTTAAGTCTCCTTATTTTGAATGAATTCTAACAAGTACTTTCTTCAGTTGTAAACAGGTTTACAGTCAAGCGGTGGAGCCTAAATCTCATCAGTTTTACCAATTTTAAAGCCAACACTTTTTTCCATTATTGGTACTTTAGTCCTCAATTGTTTCTGTCTTTTTTTTTTTTGAAAGCTTAGGACAATGTGATTTTTAAACGATACTGCTGTGATTTTAAATCCTCAATCAAATTTGTCTCCACATCTGGTCCCATGGTGTCTTCTACTTCAATGGCATAGGCGTTTGTAAACATGCCTATCCCTTCATAAAGACCAATGTCCACCTATACTCACTCCTGTTTTTTTCCCTTTAGCTATTCAGAGAGTCCCCATTCTGTCCTACTGAGGTTTTGTGCTTGAGGAACCAAAGAATTGGGACACGAGTTGATAGCCACGCTAGCCTATTTCTTGGACCTCTTAATCCACAGGCCCAGAATGGCAGCACCCCCACCCCTCCCCAATGAACTCTCATTTGTGAATAAAGGACAAGGATATTATAGTAGAAAGAGTTGTCTCTTCCTTATTTGGACCACTTTCTGGCTTCTTTATGCCTTTGTTTTGTGTGTGTGAGTTTAATTCCCATTGATGTGGGCGATGACCGTTGGTCCAACACTACTTCTGCTTCTGAGCTCAGCATGCTGCCCCGACAAACAGGATGATTTCACCTCTGAAGTCCTATTTGGTGCACATTTGGAGCCCAAGGACCAACCACGCAGGAGGCCTGGGGTGTTTTCACTCGGGCACAGCCATGAAAGTGTTGTGTATTTTTTTCCCCTTTGGTGGAAAATGATGGCTTTGCTTTCTTGAAGCATTCCTGCTGACTTATTCATGGAACCCAAAGAGGGCGACATCCAAGGAGGGCAGCATGCAGCCTTCTGTTTCTCAGCCAGAGTCAGGGTTTGGCAGAGTGCATGAGCTGGGGGTGGGGGCGGTGGGGGGACTGCCCAGTGCAGTAGGTGAGAGAAGAGTTGGCCAAAAGGTAGGAAAGACTTGAAACCAAAATCCACACTCTGATGTGCGGGGCCTCCCAGTGAGAAAAAACACTCACCAAACACCCACAGACTTATTTGGGTTGGAAGAGGGCAAGCAGTGCCCAGGAGACTGTTGAAACAGAGAACTGACCCCCTTCCATGGTGTAGGAGAGCTGTGGAAAGCTGGGGCAGGGTCTATGAGAAGGAACAGAGGGGAGGATGCTCCAGGCAGGGTGTGGATATTTTCCCCAAGGAATTCATTTTTTTTCAGGCTTGTTTGGGATGGAACTATAGGCTGTCCCCTGTGTGGGTGGTGGATGGAGAGACTTATGAGAAGTAGGATCCGTCTCTTCCCTGGAGCCAGACAGACTTAGGTTGAATCCAGACTCCACCACTTATGAGCATTGGAACCGTGGGGGGAAATCACTTAACTCGTCTGAACCTCAGTTTCCTAACCAGTTAAATGAGAATAAAAATTGTGGTTTTTAATGAGGATTCGATGTGGTTTTGCCAACAAAAGTTGGCCTTTGTGGGCCTGGCCCTCATCAATTGTCAATAAACAGCTTTCAACTTTCCATATGTTAGATGGCAGGTGGGTATTTAGGAAGGACAGCCTCCTATAATGGCTTTAGACATTTCAACCTACATATAAATTCCGGCTCCACTTTGTACCAACCTGCCTTTGACTTAGAGTGAGTTTCCTCTGCAATTTTTTAAATCCCATCCAGACTTGTCATATCAGTACTCATCTTGCTGTGTTATTGAGAGGACTGGTGATAATGCAGGAAAACCACTTAGCACACAGCCTCCCTAAATTGGAGTCATGAAGCACCATAAATGTGGGCTGAGCTGATAGAGATGGGGAAGCTTTTGTTGTCATATGGTCTCTGAGGACAAGAATTGATATTCTAGACTATTAATCTCAACCAGAGGCTCTCATAAGACCTTGAGAATGTCCACACACATTGTTGGTTGTTAAAACTCAGGGGGTGGCGGTTATTATGGACATTATCTGGGTAAAAAACAGAGATGCTGCCTAAACTTCCTACAATGTAAGAAACAGCCCCACCTCATCAAAGAATTATGCAGGCCCAAACATCAACTGTGTCATATCATCACATCAGCAAAACTAGAGCAATATGAACTTAGAAGTAGTAGACTTACCTGAATCAGTATGTGGGATAGTTAAGTGTCTCCGTTAATCAAACACAAATTACATGTCACCATCTAGGTACCTCCTGGAGAGTAGTCACCTTGTCCCTCTGAAGCTCAGCCACAAGTTGTACATTCTCTAAGTATCTTTCAAATCAATGCATAACGTGACCTGAGGAGAACCTCCAGGGCAAAGTTAGTGATATAACTATACTAAATGATAATCCACAAAGGGTTTTCACCTCAAAACACAGTAGGAAAAAATGGGTTCTTTTTTTGGAAAGAACGTTACCTAGGGTGATCAGAGCTGGAATGGAGAAGCCCAAGTGGCAGAAAGCATAGGAAAGTTACTGCTTGGCGTGTACCACCAATTTGGGACTGGGAAGCCTGGGATTGGATTTGCCTTTCTAATTAGGTTTGACTTGGGTTAATATTGAAGTGAGCTTTTGTTCCCTGAGTAGACACCAGCTGGGAGATAGTCCAGGAACGTGCTGGGTGGCAGGGTGAAGTCAGCCTGATATTACACATTTTCTCTGGGTGATCCACAAATAGATGTTTCACACATGGACATATGAGACCTGTCTATAAACTTAGCTCTGACGCAGAATGTCCTGAGAGGTCAGACTCTTGAGTCACTCTGGATGACAGTTCAAATCCAGGCTCGCTGTGTGGCCTTGCACAAGATACTCAGCTTTTCGGAGTCTTATTTTTCCTGTCTGGAAAGTGCAGGTGAATAATATCTATCTCAAGAGGTTATTTTGAAGGATAAAAAGCAAAAGAGATAAGAAATGATATTGATTCTCACTATAGAAAACTTGGAATGGGCTAAAATGAATTATACTGTATCCTGGTTTCAGGAGGAACAATCCCAACAAACTTCCTCATTTTTTACTGAATTTTCATGTTGTTTCTAGTCTCTATTAACCCTTACCTATCCTATAGGATGATCTCCTAAGTGCTCATGCTGCTAACCTCTTCTACCCCACAATTGTCCTTTGGATAAACTCCAGCCTAATCATCCTAAAGCATGCTGCCCATCAAGCAACTCCCACATTTAGAAATTCCTCTTGCCATCTACAGAAGCAAAGTTTATTGACAAGGCATTCAAGTCTTCCACAATCTGGTCTCCACCGATGCAATACCTTTAACCCTTGCCAATGCCTGCATCTCCACAAACAGGAGAATACTGGATCATATCCATTCCGGGTTATTCATTACTCCCAAAGCATCCCAATGGTTTTAAGTCTTTGCTCCTGCTATTCATTTAGCTTGAACTGATTCTTTTAAATGGAGTCACATCCAGTTTGCAAAGCCCAGGGCACATTTTGTTTTCTTCCAAGAAACCTCTTTTGATTTCTCCTGTCATGGTTGGAATTAACTCTCTTACTCTTCAAGCCTCCATAGCACTTGCTAGCGGTGTCTTATGATGTCTGAGTTTTCTGTCCTTGTTATAATAGCAGTTTGGCAACACATCTTTATTCCTTTTGAAATCATGAGCTCAATACGTGGGAATCTTTGTGATCCTTCCTACTGTCACTTCCTTAACTTCTAGAATAGTATCATGCACAGGGAAGGCACTTAAACAAAAGTTTTACTTAATTTGGAAAGGATCATGGGTTTCACTTCTTAAGAGAATCTCTGTGGCCAAAAGCATTTCTTTTTTATCCTACCAAAATATCTCCCAAGGGAAGGAGTACTGAAATAAATTTTGTCTTCTCTATAACCTGAATAAATTCATGTATTCATGTATGCCAGTGCTAGAAGTTGTGCATGACCATGGGATATGATTTAAAGGTTTAGCATGTCATACTACTTAACCATTAAATAATCATTCTTACCACACAAGCAGACTGTGGTGTGTGTGTGTGTTTGTGTGTGTGTGTGTGTGTGTGTGTGTGTGTGGCTTATTTCCATCTAGACAATATTAATTTGAAGGTCCATGTTTATTTCTTTTTATTCTCTAAAACTCAGTGCACTATTTAGGGCTTACAAAGAAATATGGAAGAGGATGAGGCAAGTAACTTTGTAGTGGAGAAATCTGACACTGCCTTGGCAAGAGATCAAGACAACACAAGAGATGGTAAGTTGAATTGATCCCTTGATATGATGCAATGAGAATGGAGCTTTACTTTTGGGTGGAAGGAGGGGTACCAGGGATTGAACTCAGGGGCACTCGACTACTGAGCCACATCCCCAGCCCTATTTTGTATTTTATTTAGAGACAGGGTCTCACGGAGTTGCTTAGGGCCTTGCTTTTGCTGAGGCTGGCTTTGAACTTGTAATCCTACTGCCTCAGCCTCCCCAGCCGCTGGGATTACAGGCATGTGCCACTGTACCTGGCCTTGAGAATGGAGCTTTACTTTTTTTTTTTTTAAGATAAAAGCAAGTTTATTTTAAGGTAGCTGTCTCCTTTTGTTGTTATTACAAATGAGGTCAGCTTGAGCTTTAACTTTTATGATCTTCCTCCCCAAACCCATAACCCCCATATGATCATTACAGAAACATCAGAAAAATCCCAACTGAAGGACATTCTACAAAGTAGTCAGTCAGTGCTCCTCAAAACACTTATCAAAAAATAATCAAGTCTGAGAAATGATCATGGTCTAGAGAAGCCTGGTGAGTCATGACATCTCAATCTAATGCATCCTGGATGGGATCCTGGAACAGAAAAATGGATATTGGGTTAAAACTAAGGAAACCTAAAAATATAGAGATTTAATTATTAATAAAGTATCCATATTGATTCCCTAGTTGTGATAAACATGCACAGTGATGTAAGATGTTAACAACAGGGAAAACGGGGATAGGGCATATTGGAACTCTCCATGTTACTTTCCAACTTTGTTAAATGCCTAGCGAGTGAATGAGAAAGGCTGTTTGGATTTGACTTCCATATTAAAAATTAGAAGAAAACCAAACAGCCTGAGATGTGTGTCTCTGGATGGTGGTTGAATAACCCTAAGCAAGTCATGTGACTCTCTTTGATTCTTCGTTGATTTAATAGTAGTAATTTTTTTTAAAAGTGCATAACTCATGGAATACAATAAGTTAAGTTGATCTATACAAAATACCAGTACATAGCAAGTCCTCAGTGATCTTCTTCTTCCCTTGGTGATATCAGTGAGGAATACATCGCTATACTCTCTCCTTCCAGTTACAGAGACTGGTGGAAGAAAGAAAGAGGAAAAATCAAGATTTCAAAGCTTCTCCCCTTTCTTCTGCGCTGATGAAGAGTGAGTCCAAGGGTGGGTGAACCTTTGTTTTAGTGGGAACATTAATGAGATGGTATTTTTAAAAATAGGTCTAGAATCCAGTAGAGGGTGGGGCATTCAGAACAGCTGAACTGTTATGCATAATGAAGTTAGGGAATTCAGATGAGAGGCACAGAATGTGGTGTGTACTTAGGGGTGGTGCCAGAGTACTTAGAGTATTCAGGTGTACTTAGAGTAGGAGCCAGCACCCTCCTGGGAGATATGACCACCAAGAAGTTTTCTGTGCATAGCCCAAGAACTTTTAAGACAAAATATCTAAAACTCTCCTTTACTATTTGTTCTTCTATATTATAAATAACCTTTCATCATCCCAATTTTCAAAAAGATTTACTAAGCATGCAAGTGGCTGGTTATGAAAGATTCTGGTGGAAATCGAACTACTCATCACCTACATTGCTACCAATCCAAAGAAATGGGACAAGCCAAAGGTGTGAAAAGGTAATGAGATTTTAGGTTTGGTGCACTGAAGAATTTGGACACAAGAATGACCATGGATTATACATACTCCTGGGAATTTGCAGGAAGTTGGGGTTGGGCATTATAGTTGGGGTGATTTTAATAAGCTGTGTGTGTGTGGGTGTGGGGGTATGTGTGTACCTTCCCACAATGGGGGCCTGAAGTAAAGATAAGGACTGATGTTTTATGGGTTCATAATGTTCTTAGAGATGGGGTCTCCCCATGGGTAAAAGGTTGGAATGCACAAGAGGATTTGCCACACCCAGTATGTGAGAGTGTATCAGCCTCATTCCCTGATACACTCTCACATACTGGAATCACCACTCCGAGGCATGTACATATCCTGCAACACTACATCTTTCTTCAGCTTTATTGAATATGTACAAACAAAAATTGTACATATTCAAGGTAGGCATGTGAGTTTTTGACATACATAAATGTTGTAGAATGATTCCTACACATGAACTAATTAACATACCAATCACCTTACTTGGTTTCCTTTTCTGTTAGGATCTACTCTAAACAAATTTCAAATACGCAGATCACTTTTATCAACCACAGTCACCATGCTGTGCATGAGGCCTCTGTGACTTATTCATCTTATAAATGTGAGTTTGTGTCCCTTGACCAACAACATCTTTCCACTTCAGAAGGGATTGTGTCATTTGAAGATAATTTTATACATATACCAGTTCTCCCTGCTCCGAGATTATGAGAGCCATGGGTAGACTGGATGAGTCTCATCTTTGTGTTTGCTGAGCACTGAATGCAGTGCTTAGTCTTTAGAAGGTGCTTGCTGTAAACTGGGTCTGTAATGTCTTCTAAATGCCCTTGTGTTGAAGGCTGACTCCCTAGCCTGCTACTATTGGGAAGTGAAGGAAACGTTAAGAGGAAGGACCCTGGGACATCATCTGGCAATAGGAGTGTGACCTTGAATGGGGATATTGGGACAGGGTGCTCTTTTTTACCTCCTTGTTTTGCTTCCCTGTCATGGTAGAAAAGCTTCTGCTCCACCACATTCTACCTGCCATGATGCGTTGCCTCACCTCAGGCTCAGAAGTAATGAGGTCAACCTGCCAAGGACCGAAAACTTCAAAACCGTGGCCCAAACAAATCTTTTCTCTTTATAAGCTGATCATCTCAGGTATTTCTTAGAGTAAATCCTATAAATATTTGGCAAAAGACTAATTCCAGATCTTCCACAAGGAAGATCTGGGATTAGTCTTCTTGTAAGGACTTGGTCCTTACAAATTAAAACCACACTGAGATGCCATCTCACTTCAGTCAGAATGACAATTATAAAGAATACAGGGAGAAAGGAACTCTCCTACATTGTTGGTGAGACAGCAAATTGGTGCAACCGCTATGCAAAGTCGTATGGAGATTCCTTAGAAAACTTGGAATGGAACCATCATTTGATCCAGTTATCCCACTCCTCGGTCTATACCTAAAGGACTTAAAAACAGCTTACTACAAGTGATGCAGCCACATCAATGTTTATAGCGGCTCAACTCACAATAGCCAAGCTATGGAAACAACCTAGGTGTCCTTCAATGGATGAATGGATAAAGAAAATGTGGTATCCATGAACAGTGGAATATTACTCCGCCATAAAGAACAATGAAATTATTGGATTTGTCAGTAAATGAATGAAACTGGAGAATACCATGCTAAGTGAAATAAGCCAACTCCCACAAAAACCAAAGGCCGAACGTTATCTCTGATTTGTGGATGCTAACCCACAACAAGGGAGCTTGGGGAGGGGAATAATAGAAATCCATTGAACTAGACAAAGGGAAACACAAGGAAGGGAGACAGGAGGGGGATAGGAAAGGCAGTAGAATTAATTGAGCATAAGTTTCCTAGCCTTGTATTTGTATACACAAACCAGGTAACTCTGTCATATCACGTATGATCACAAGAGTGGGAACCTAAATAGAATAAGTTGTACTTTATGCATGTATATTCTGCCAAAATACATTCTACATTCTATTGTTATGTATAACTAAAAAAAGTTTTCAGATATAAAAAAAAAAGTTTTTAACTGGTTAGCTCCACATTAGCACAGAGATTTTCAAACTTGTCTTCTTTGGAATTATCTGGAAGCTGTAACATTTACTGACACTTGAGTTTCACTCCCTGACATCTTTGACGGATGTGGATTCAGGCTGGGAGTGGGGACTCAGGAAGTGTCCTCAGCTAGTGCTGATGTGCAGGGGGGTTGAGTGTCCAGTCTAGGGTCCAGTGTCCTTCTCATCTCGACTACTTTCTTCCCTCTCGCTCTCAAAGCTGGCAGTGCTAATTTCTTCTTTTCTTATAGTTAATCTTACAGAACTGTCCAAATAAAATAAGGCCATGGAAATGAAAGTACTTTGAAAAAGCGTGTTGGGACCATTGGGTTATTAGAGGAGCATCTCCTGAATTGGAGTTGGCTTTTGAGCCCTAATTGAGGTCATTGAACTTTCCTCCACATCAGATAAATTAGTAAGGAACAAATAAATCAACAAGCTTTATAGTTTCCTCGGAATAAAGGGTTTTCTTTCTCCTTCCAATAGCTACGGTGGCAGGGTGGGAGACTTTTGAGAAAAGAGAGGGTGGGGACATTCCACTAGGGTCCTGGGCTGGTTTATTCTCCATCAACTTACTCAGAATTAGCAAAGGACACTCATCTGCCTGCCCCCATCCTCCATCCAAAAGTGTAGCAGAAGAAGTTCAAGCAGCTCTCAAGTCAAGGACAAAGAGGGTCATCAGGGGTCTCGTCATGATGGACCTGGAAAACATTATACCCAGTGAAATAAGTCAGTCACAGGAGAATGAAACGTAACTCCCCTCATAGAACTTTCCAAAACAGTCAAACCTACACAAGCAGAATATGGAGTGGTGGTGCCCAGCAGATGGGGAGAGGAAACTGGGAGATGATATTCACTGGGTACAAACCTGCAGCTGTACGTGAGGAATGTGCTCATGAGACCCGCTGTACCACCTAGTGCCCATGGCGACAATATACTATCCATTCATGCACTTAAAATTTAAGAGAATTGATCAAATGTCAAGTTTCATTACCACAAGAACAAGAAAAAAAGCGGGGAGGGGAGAAAGAATTGGAAAACCCAAACAGAAGGACCCAAGGAAATTTTGGGAAGGTGTCGGTACATTTCTTACCTTGATTGTGGTGATGGTATCAAGGGTGTTGGTGTGTATCTAAACTCATATAGTTGTGTACATGAAACATGGGCAGTTTTTAGATATATTTTCGGAGACCAGCTCCAACAGGGGGTCTCAGGAGACGAACGGATGGTGAGGAGTTGGCGAAAGAGGGGTGGAGAAACAACACAGACACCAAAGTGAAGGTGTTGATCCCAATCTTTACTTCTGAAGTTGATCATATATACTTTTCATTTTGGCAGGCTCACAGTACTTTGTGGTTACAAAACAGGAATCATTATTCAAAGAAACAAAATATTATGTAGCTACAATTAGAATAGAATAATGTATCTTGGCTTATGCATAAGCAAGCATTTGTACTTTCAGTTCGCGTTTTGCTTTGAGCTGTTTCTGCTTAGTTAACTTTTAATAATAGTTAGAAATGTCCCAAACTATTGGCCTATACCTTGACTATTCTTTCTTGACTTACTGACTGGAACTGGTGTCGTGGTTACAGCAAGTGGTTGACTTGTTATTAATTTTAATCAAACAAGAGTAAGAGCACAAACCATTGTGCACAGGAACAAGAACAAGTTGCCCAGTACTAAGCACTAATCTGTCTTCTTAACATTAATTTTTCTTCTCTAGATTTTAATTTAATTTCTCAAAAACTTCCTTGACAGGAATACAAGGAGTTTTTCATTAGACATTAACAATTTACACTCCACAGCTGAATCATTGTATTTAGAGCAAACAGATCTATCCTTTAGAAGTAGTTGCATTAATTGGGAAAGTCATGTTTTTTCCTTCATACTTAATGGTCATATGAGAAGTTGCAACTATACTTATTAAAGGAATACAAAAACAAATTAGCCCATTCCCAGAAACATACTGCGCTCCTCCAGAGGATGGACGCCTTGCGCCATCCACCTCAGTAGGGCCTTGCCATTGCCTGAGTCAGGGGAGGGGCACAGCAATATATCAAGTATATCTCAATAAAACTGTAAAATGTGTCTCTTTGAAAGTGCAATGGACACAAACGGTGACCTCCCACACGTCTCCAGAACCCGTCTACTCTTTCCAGGTGCCCCACGCTGGCTTGTGGGTGCTCTGCTCTTGCTGTCTTTGGGAAACCATTCTTGGGTTCCTGGAGCTGCTTTGCCTTGTGGCTTTATGAATCAGAGTGGCTGGAAGTGAGTGTCTCCCTGAGGTGACCTCAGCCAATGACTGAGGGTAAAACATACAAGAGGCCAGCCCTGTCCTCCAAAGGCATCCTCTCTCACTCCAGTGTCCCCCAGAGATTGAGGTTAAGATTTTGCCAGAAGCCCTTGCTGGTCTGTCCTGCCTCCTTGTTCCTCACCCCCCCTGGTTCCTCCTGGGGCTCTTCTATTCTCATTCACTTGCACACAAACCATGTCGTAGAGTTTGCTCCAAGGGAACCTGACTTAAGCCCCCCAAAATAACATGATACGATGGCGTGATTCCTCCTGGCAACCTGGTGACTGCAAAAACCCATGCTTACAGAATGTGTACTCAGATACTGTTCGTTGCTTTTTATTTGAAACATGCATCCTTTCGTTTAACCCCCAATCCAACTGCTTGCAGATAAAACAACAACAACAACAACAAAAAGCAGGGGGTTTAGGGAGAGTAAGTAATTTCCCCATGATTACCCAGTAGCTTAGCAGTAATTAAAGAGAAAACCTGATGAGACCTGAAACTCCTGATCTGGGTTACTCCAGCAAACGGAAGGTCTGGGGCAACGTAGTTCTCCCTACGTTTTTGTTAATTTTTCTTACTTTTTTCTTGTTTCCGTTTGTCCCCAGCCCCTTTCAATAGCAGTAGCCCAAGGGCAGGTCTGAGGAGAGTTTCATGTTCTTCTGACAGGCAGATCGGAAACAAAAACCCCACTCGCAGCCTGGCGAGAACAAGGGTAGTGATTGATCTTAGCTTGCTGCTCCGAAGGGCAACCCCTGGAAAACCAATCCTGCCTCCATCCTGGGTGGGGAAAACGTCCATCACCACATGCCCCGCCCTCCCTGAGCAATGCCTGCCGCCTCCCACTCAGGTGTGAGAGCGAAGTGAGCTGTCAAGACGCCACCTCATGCCTGGGGGAAGCTAGGGGCAGGCTCAGCAGTGTTTCTGCAGGGAGCCAGGAGGCAGGTGTTTTGAGGCTGATTTCCAGTGACTGCTGGTCATTTTTTTTACAAGTCACGTGTCACGCCTGATGGGGACACGTTCTGAGAAATACATTGTTGCGCAATTTTGTGTTTTGAGAACATCAGAGAGTGTTTGTTGCAAAAACCCAGATGGTACAGCCTACTCCACACCTGACTATATGGTATGGCCTATGGCTCCCTGTCTGCAAATCCGTAGTTTATTGAACTGTACTGAATATTGCAGGCAGTTGTAACCCAGTGGGAAGTATTTGTGTCTTGAAACATACCCCAACAGGTTGGTTTGTGCGAGCTTTACTGCAGATATAAGTAATGTGTTGTGTTTTGACATTAGGATGGCTACAGTGTCACAAGGCATTAGGGTTTCTTCATCTCTACTATGACCTATGGGGACACTATCATACATGTACTCTGATGTTGACCAAAATGTCATGATGCAGTGCATGACTGTATTGAATTCTGCTTAGCAATATTACGTATCTGCTGGATGACAGAGCAGAACACAAAGATGGACAAAGTTTGGTTCCTGCTCCATGGGAACTTGCAATGTGTGGATGAGACATTCAGCCAATCAGAGCTCAAGAAGGACTTGGGGGCACATGATGGAGGGCGGTCAGGCCTGCCCTGGGGAGGCACAGAAGCCTTCAGGTGTAGAGCCCCATCACATGGGAGTGCAAGGTGCTTGCAATTGCTTCAGATAGAGGTGCAGTGTGGTCACGGAGGCTGGACTCAGAGGGTTGAAGGTATTTCCGGTGAAGGGAAGAGACTCAAGAAATGCAGAGAAGCTTTGGGATCCAGAGCATATTCTAGAGAAGTTCTAGAGTAGCTGGAGCTGTTGGGATGGAGAGCGGAGAGAGGGGCAGTCATGCTTCACTCAAACTTCATAACTGCGCCTGTTTTGTGCCCCGTAGGGTGTGGATCACTATGAAAGATTCTTGAAAGCTGACAAAGATGCAGCCTCTTGTCCTTTGTTGCTCGTAGATAGGGGACAGAGAAGCAAAGGGATAGTTATAGCCAAATGCAACATGCTGTGCGTGGGCACAAAGAAATGGATCTGTTGGAGCCGGGAAGGCTTCCTGTACAGGGTCCCTCACGTGAAGCTGCCTCTCAGTTGAAGAAGGGTTAATGAGGTCAGAAGGGAGAGCTGTCGGTAGACCAATCACTGAGTGCTTCAAGTCAAACTAGCAGTGAATATTGGAATCAGTGCCTATTTGGGTACAACGGGAGCCACTGTGAGACCTGTGTTTTAGAGAGACCTTGTGAATGACTGACTAAGCCTCTGAGGGTCCTCCAGCCTCCTGACCCTTCCTCTGGTTGACTGGCAGGGTTGTGCTGTGTCTAGAGATATTGTTCTTGGGGTTCTGGTTCATTCAGGGATTTATTTTTATCTCTATGAATTAGTACCTCTAGGATGCTCATAGAACAGGGGTCTGGGCCAGGGAAAGATCGGAACAGAGAAAGGCTTTCCACACACCCGCTGGGCTGACACTCTGTAAGGAAGAGGAAATGGATGGAGACCGATTGCTGATCTGGTAACTATGGTAATGTGCAGGCTCCTGTCATTGAGGAGGTGCCTGAATGGATTAGAAGCACCTTTAAATATGCTTGTTTGGGAAGAGCTGGCTAAACTTGTCTCAATTGTCTGCCCCTGACAAGCCTCTCTCCAAGTGGGCAGAGACAGGGTTTTAGAAGGCTGAGTTTCAAAGGAACGCTTGGCTTTTGCACAGAGAGAAAGAAGATTCGAGGAAAACTCAAACCTGGCCTGGATATTTCCCACTAATGCCAGGCAGCTGCCCCTAAAGCCCTCCCCAAGCAATCCACAAGGCAAGGGCTTTGCTTTGAAACTAAGACTCTGCCTCAAATATAAATCTATTTATAACAGCAACAAAAAATGCTTTCCCTTTGTTTCAAACACTTCTACTAGTCTACCTTTGGAGTCTCATTTTGAACTTTCCAGAAAAAAAATCTGTCTCATCCCCTTTTCTTAAATGTCACAAATCATGTTTGATTTCTATCAGCGTGTTCCAGAAAATAGTTGGGCAGACTTGAATGTCAATCAAATCTCTGTTACTTGCTTCTTGTTGTGTGGCCTTAGAAAAGTCACTTGGCCTCTCTGAACCTCACTTTTCTGATCTGTAGAACAGAGATGATAGCGCCTGTTTTAAAAGCTTTGGTGAACGTTTTGCAAATTCTCTAGCTTTATCAGGGAACAGAGTAAAAAATCAAATACATGGCAGTTACTTCAACTCTCCATCCTCACCTAATTTTCCCAAATACGTGAACTTTGTGAAGACTGAACAAGTCTGCCCTACATCTGCTTCCGTTTCAAGGTTTAGTGAGTACGAAGAGGAAATGAGCTGGAGAAGCGACACAGCATCAGACGCTTCTGTTCAACCAGTTAGTGTGGTCTGCTTAATTCGTTTACATAGTATTTTGTTAGTCCAACTACTAAATTAGTTGCTGTTGCTATCCTAGTTTAGACAGTCTCCTGACTTCACCCAGACCCTATGCAGGGTGCAGATTAATAGAAGGCAAAGTGGTCTCCACTCTCAGGAGAGCAAGCCCAAGTCCCCACCTGTTGGTAAAAAGCATGGTGCTCTTGCAGAAATAGAATGTGGATTGCAAGATACTCTCAAAACAACTGACAGGTTGTCCTGTCCAGTACCTTGAGATCTTCAGGTGGTCATGGGATCTCTTTATACGCCTAAGCCCTTCATTCGCCTCTAGCCATTTTTCTCCGTTTACCTTCAACTTGCTCTCTCTGCTCAGAAAATCCACCTCTTTCTTTATCCCTCATGCTAGTTGTGTGAAGTCTCTAACCTTGTGGATCTCTTCATTTCAGACCAGGAGAAGTGATGTGGTTTGTAGGTACCACATGAGAAGTAACTTCACTTTTAAAAATAAATTTTTTTTGCAATCTGTTTTCAAATTATAAAGCAAATATATGACAATGCTAAAAATGAAGAATGTGAGAATTAAAAAATCAATAACCCCTAATCCCTCTGTTCATTAGACACGTATAACTGAATTTGACATCACTTATCTTCTGTGCTTTAATTCTATAAACCTTCTATCTTATGCATAAGAACAACTTGTATGAGATTTTATCTGTTGCAATTTGATTTTTATATTAAAATGTTAGCATTTTCTGATATTGCAACATAGTGCTTACATTCATTACTTTTATGGATCGATTATGTCCTAAGTGGACTTATCCTCTTTATTAAAACTATCTTGGGTAGTTCGTCTTAGTTAAAAACTTATTTATGTTATAAATAATGCTGCTATCTGCTTCTTTTGCTCACACAATTATATAAGTCAGCATAGACTAATCTTTCAATGAGTTACAAAAGCAATTCTTCTATTTCTTACATCACAGACCAGTATCATCCTTCCTGTTCTCCCTACTCTTCTCCACAGGGTTGGTCAGGGACCCAACATCATCCATCTGGCAACTCTACCATCTTCTAGGACCTCAAAGACTCCAGAGGATCCCCAGAATTCTCCAGGAAGATAAAAGAACAGACAATGCACAAGGAACTTCCAAGGAGGTCTTGGGTCTGCTTAGCAATGTGCAAGATTTACACAAACACATCATTGGCCAGATCTCAGTCACATGACTTCAGCTAATTGCAAGGGATGATGGGAGAGACAGTTCTGATATATACTCAGGGAGAAAAGTCAATAACTTTCATAAGTATCTAGCCAGTCTCTGCCATAACAATTTTCTTTATATTACTCTTTAGAAGCAATATAAAGTAATACTCTTTATATTAATCTTTAGGTTTGATTTCCAGAATAGTTATTTCAAAATTCAGTAATCTTCTATAGCTATGAATATATATTAGGGGCCTTCATTCCACTCTCTAGTGAGTTATTTAACAAATACACTTGTTACAGGTACTGTCCTGGATATGTGTTAGGGTATAACACAGGATAGAACATGTAGTTTGAATTTTAGCAAGGAAGATGGGCAATTAGCCAAACTTTTATATACATTTTATATACATATAAATTAATGTATATAATTAATTTGCTCTGGAATATTTTGCTATGCGTAAATTCCCTCAACATTTTAATTTCCTTGGGACTTACATATTTCTTTTGCAGTCTTGGGCACACAGAATCCAAAACGCTACCTATTAAACAGATGATGTGATTGGTTATCAAATATACTTTATGAACAAATCTTTGAGAGGGGAAATGACTGGCTAAAGATCTACAGAGAAATCCTGAAACAATAATAACCAAAGATAAGTGTACAACAGATTGGATAAGATATCAAATAACGGTTCTGCAAGGAAAAGAAAGATACTTTCCAAGCTCAAGAAGGGCCCTCCCGCCTTCACTGTGTGCCTGAAATCAGCAAGAGCCACATAGTCTTAACTCACAGCCAGGGGACTTAGAGAAAATGCAGGGCTTCCTGTCATGGTGGTTGACCTTGAAGTCAAGTGAGATGATAAACTTTCCACCCAAGCTAATACTTGGAATGAATTGGATTTCTTAATGCAAAGTGACTGAAAAATCCAGCTCACACACAAAAAAAGGGGGCAAATCTTTTGTTTTGCCTCTATTTCTAAAGTATGAGAAAATAGTATTTTTTACTATGAAATGTAGTTTAATGAATGCAATATAATATAAGAAATGCAAATACTTTATGTCAATTAAGAGCAGGGACTTAAAATTTCATTTTAAGGTACAATGCTGCTTGCTTTATTTACTTTGCCTTCTTCATTTCTCCAGAAAGCATTAGAAGAAAGTCTGCTCCCTGCTGGGAATATGGCCTCCCCACCCCATTCTCAGATTTCCCAACACCTGTTGGGCAGCTGCTCTGTTCTGCCCCAGCAGTGGCTGCATTTGCAAGAGCTAAATTCTGACAATATGGAAAGTTAGTGATATACTTAAGGGATTTTCAATATGAACTTAACTACAGTAGATGGCTGGAACCACACTCTCATATTTCCTATGTACTTTTGGGGTCTCCATTAAGAAGCAATAAAAATAGAGCTACCGAGTTCACTGGCAGTGTAGCTATGAATCTTTTCCTCCATCTATCAATAACCACATAAAGGTAGTACCTCTGTAACTTTCTATGTGTGAATATGCATCTTACATAGCTGCATATCTATAGCTGCCAGTTGTAATGATGGTTTCCAAATAGCATCACGGTAGCAGCTAACACTTAGGGGTTGGGCATTATTCTAAGCATGATATATACACCGATACAGTCAAATCTCAAAAAAAACCTGAAGAGATAGCTACTATTATAACCTCTCTATTTTGCTGATGAGAAAAACAAATCTGAGAGGTTAATCAGCTTGCTTTAGTTCACAAAGCTATCGAGTGGCAAAACCAATATTTTCAACTGGACCATCTGGAGACATAGTCCCCCCTCTTTTTTCTTTTTTTTTAACCTTTATTTTTTATTTATTCATATGTGGTGCTGAGGATCAAACCCAGCATCTCACACTCACTAGGCGGGTGCTCTACCGCTGAGCCACAACCCCAGTCTCATAGTCCCCACTCTTAATTGACATAAAGTATTTGCATTTTTTATATTGCATATATTAAACTACATCTCATAGTAAAAAATGAGATTACCTTGTCTTTAATCTGTAACAAGTCTTTGAGATATGTAGGAAAAAAAACATGAGGAAAGGTATGGTTCATGTTATTATCATTTTCACATAATAAAAATGAAAAAGAAATTGCAAATTCTTAAAGCTCATGTGGAAGTAAGAACATTTCATATCCTGGTTTTATGTGTATATTTTATAATATATGTTATATTTGATAATACATATTGTGGTACGCAGGGCCTAAAGTATATACTACTTGTGCATTTATAAAAATACACACTTAATTATATATTTGCATATCTAATAGTATGAAATTATTGCAAAATGACATTTAAAGACAAATGCATTAACTTGAGACACAAGAGCATTACCCAGGTCTGTACAATAGATGTTTGAGAAACCTTTTACAAATCAAAATACCCTGCCCTAGGAAGAAAGGTAAAGGACATTTTATAGTTTGAAAGAATTAAGTTCCATATTTCTTATGAAAACAAAATTCATTGCTTAGTGACAAAAAGGTTACAGGGTTTTTTATAATACTCCAATAAGCCAGGTTATTAAAATTTCCGAGGCACTCAACATTCCAGGAATACTTTTATATATCTGTGGAGGTTTGAGGGGAATGAGATGAAAGATCCCTTGAGCCTGGGCTCTGTTCTTAATTCTGCTAGAGACTGGTCTCTGGTAACAGGGACTAGTTCTTTAGGCCTCTCTGGGCTTCAAGTTACTCATTTTTAAAATGAACCTAAGGATATCCCTGGTAAATATTCAAAGGGCCTTGGAGTTCTGACCAACATTTATTCAGCGTTACTTAAAGCACTGAAGGTGACGGAAAGAGTGATTATTGCTAACTGTGACACTGAACTTCCAGGAATCCAGCACTCAATGAAGCTCTAGCAGAATTAGGCAAAAGGAGTGCTTGTCTTGGTCATCTCTTTTCTGCACTGAGGTCCATCATTCCTTCATGAAATAATTACTGAACATCAACTATGTATAAGGCACAGTTGTCGATGTTAGGAACAGAGCTGGGAACCAACACCAAAGACCCTGCCCTCTTGGAACTTGCGCTGGGTTTAAGGCATTTAGACCTTAGGCAAGTGAATATGACTATATGATGCCAAGAGTTAGTAAGCGCTTTAGGGGAAAAACAGAGAAAGAAAGTAGGGAGGGGGATTCTATTTCTCATATGGCAGCAGACTTGATATGAACTGATATGAGGCCATTTATAGGCGCGGTTAATCTAATTTGGTGTGAACAGTTATGCTTGTTGCAGAAGCCTACTTCTGTCTGAGTATTGGTGCTGCCCCCAACCTTCCGGAGGGGACTCTGTAATGTACATTTATAAAAGAATGAAAAAATTGTTTTCCTAAGTACGTTGGTCCTCAAGTTTCTATAGAACGAAATAGGGAGCTCTTCCAACCAGATTTCAGAAGAGGGATCAGGACCGGAAATAGAAATGTGAAGGCCATCATCCTGTAAACGACATTTTAATAAGGGCCAAGTTTGAATATAGGTGGCAAGGACTCAACCCTGGCCCAAGCCACCACGGTCTGTCTCGCTGCCATGCTTCCTAGAAGGATGAGGTGGACTGAGGAGGATTCCCCAGAGTGCAAGAACAACAAAGAGGGGCTGTTGTCCAGAAAGCAAGCAAAGACAGAGTTGCAAGAGCATGGTGGGAAGCCCTGAGCACCTGTGGGAGGTGCAGCTGAAGGGTCCAGAGGATAAAGAAGGAGCTCGTGAAAGAAAAGAGGCAGCAGTATCATCATTATTGCCAGGATTCCTTCTGCCGACAGCCATTCCTGATAACACCGTTGATCGCATAGCTAACACGACTGCACAATGATTGCTTTCTGTGCTAAGCATATAAATACTTACTTTTCCAGGATGTGAAGTGTATTTCATGGAGGCCATGTCATACAGTTAACAACCATCAACCTCAAAGCCAGAAAGAGCAAGGATCCAAGTCCACCCTGAATTAGGCTACCCACCCCCCCCCCCCAATCTGGCCACCTCGGCTCAGTGACTTAACCCAGCTGTTTTTTTTTTTTCATTTTTCTCATCTGAAAAAAAATGATACCGTTAATAACAATCTCACATGCATGTTGTGCATTAAAAGCAAAGACAGATGCAGAGTCTGACTCTCTAACGAGTCTTCCAAGTGCTCCCCCTTTCCAAGGAAGAATGGATAATGTGCAAAGGGAAGCGAAGTGTGGGACAAAGCACGCACCAGCTGTGTCCTTGGGAGACTTGGACTAGGGCTCTGGTCTTGGCAGCTCTGCTCTGTGACATCCTAGGCAACTCATGCCACATTCTTACATTTGGAGGAAGATATCAACAGCCAGTAGACACAAACTCACATTTTTTTGTTTTAAACTGGAACAGTAGTTTTAGTTAATTGGTTGGTTCACTAAATAGGTATCATTGTCCAGGTAGCTATACTCTGTCCTTTTCTTGTGACATCACTCAGCCACATTACCGACCCATCCCTTCAACTGATTTGAGATGGTGGGCCTACTTATAGAGCAAATAGTCTCTCATTTCTTTGTTTAAAATATTTTACAAGTTTTGAACTAGCACTTCCAGCTAAGCTTGCTTGCTATACTTTTATTTGTTGAACACAGACACAAAGTTCAGGGTCTACTCCTGTTCAATGCTTCACAAAATATCACAGACCTGGGGGCGAAAGGTTGCCTCTCACATAAGAAATTCGAACTGCAAAACGAAATAACAAATGTTTTTAGGTATAAAAATGTTTATGGCCTATAAACCATTCAACCGTAACTCAATTCAGGTATTTTGACATCTCAGAAATGAACCTGAAATCACGAGAATAAAATTGGCAATGCATTAATTAGGTAACTTGCAATTACAGGAAATTATCAAAATACTTTCATGTTTTTAGGACAAAAATTGCTTGCCTGTTTAATAAGATGCACTTCCTTAGGAATTGTAGTTACTCTCATTCCTCTTCTTTTCTCTTGACATTCATTTTGGGAAATGTCTCCTATACCTTCAACTTACTTTCAGTCATTTCTTCTATCCCTTTCTCTGTGTTCTCAGCAGGGTGAAGAATACTGCCATATTCAACATTTATCCGACTCTGCTACCTTTTGTCCTTAGAATCTAGCACTTTGTAGGTGCTGGATTCTATTTATTGGCTTAATCATCTGCTGAAGAGAAGGAAGGAGAGCTGGTCTCAGGTGGTGGAAGGGATGCTATAAAGGTTTTGGTTGGTTCCAATAAGGTGAACCACAGACAGGTTACTTTCAGGGAAGTGGTACTCCCAGCATCCCTTGCTTCTAGGAGGAGGCTGGGGCACAGTTGTTACAGAGTTGTTACCCCAGTTGTTGTTGCTCAGGTTTCTGGAAGAGCTGACACTTTTCTGGTGTCATGAGATAGGTGCAGCAGGTGTGGCATGTCCTCTTCCTGCTGGGATCTAGGTGTGATATGGAGGAACAGAGAACATTCTGACAGTGTAAGCTGATGAGCAATGTGATTGGAATGGTAGGTAGTGTGCCGAAAAGACATTGGGTCCTAGATGTCACTGAGGAACTCTTGCACCAACCCAGACCACCTGCTTCCATGTGGCTTATTATGACATAAAATTGAATCCTATCTGTGTAAGCTGCAGGAAGTCAGCAGGAGTTGCTTTTGCTTGTGTACTTAAGGCCCAAATGATGACAGATCGCTCTACCATAGTTGGCAATGGAGGGAAGATGAAGGGACGTTTAAGATGAGGAAGCATTCTTAAAGAACACCACCATGGGTGGGTGAGCTGGGAACACGTACTAGGCATTTATACCCTGAAGTCCAAGATGGATGACGGAGCTTCCTGATGGTATGGGCTACTTCAGTTCAGGCACACGGCTTCCTCTTTTTAAAAGATGAGGCAGGAACAGAATTTAGAAAATATAAAGAAATCGATGCCTAGCATGCTTTTTAAATTATTCATCTATGCATCTCAATTTTCTCACCAGCAGTTTGACAGGAATAGGGAGGATAGATGATTCAAGCTGAGCTCCTTGGGATTGTATGAATGTGGCATTTTTCTGACAATTCATGAACATCCCCTCCTGGATCGTGAGATATTTAAGGGTAGGAACAAGAGGAGAGGGAAAAGTTTGGGCATATTGGGCTTGAGGGACTGCAGGGCATGACTTGGAGATGATTCCCAGGCATGTGTATAAAAGGCTGGGGAGTGTTTCAGTGGCTTTGAAGTGCTTTCTTGAAAATCAATAAATGATTTTGAACAGGCAATCAGGAAAGGAAGATGTATCTTTTCCTGTAGCTATTTATGAATGGATATGTATCCAGAGACTTCCAAAATTTGGTGACATTAAAACACATGACATAATTTTTTTTTTCACAGCTTTATTCAGTAGAGAAGCCTCAGTACTAAAACTCAATTAACTATGCAAGGTGGGTGCTAATCAACTCCACAGTGTGCCTTTGACCTCTGTGCTATCAGTTGAATTCTGTTCCTGTAGAAGAGCTGTAAAAACCAGAAGTGGGGTGGCGGGTGACTCAGTCACCCTTGTGAGCCTCAGATTCCACACTTGGATATGAAGCCATGGGACCAGGGGTTCACAAAAGTCCCTTCCAAGGCCAGCATCATGTGGTCCTGGAATTCTACAGCCTAGGTTCTCTTCCTTCTTGGGTCTCATATAATGGACAAGTTGGGAGCAGAACTGACCCAACTCATTTTCCAAAACTACAGAGTTGGTCCTGGTCTTGCCTGGCTTTCTTAGGCAAGAATAACCCCTCGACATTAATTATAGTAAGCCTGGTATTTAAGTTTACTTTCTGGAGGATTTTAAAACAAAAATGTCTTTTCTTTCCATGTCTATAACAAGAGTAGCTTTATTAAGAGAAATAGAATGAAAAAAAAAAAAAACTTAGAAATGCCCTTTTAGCTCCATGTTTGGATCTTGAATTAACCAAATGAACTCAAGTCATCTGCCCTATTTTATGAAGCCTTGGTAAGAAAAGATCTCATTCAGAATTACAAAGGTCTAATCAAATATCTGTTGAATGTCATAGCCCCTGCTTAGTCATTTCATAATTGTGTTATTTACTAGATTACAGGCAATTCCAGAGGGTATCTGTTTTAGTTATTCCTTTATTTCTAGAGCCTCATACAGTGCCTGTGATGTAATTGATAACCACATACAGTTAATGTATTTGTGTAAAATTTCTTCCTCTAAAAATTAAAATAACAAAATGAACTAGTTAACTACTATCAAATCCATTCAATGTGTAAGTAAACTGAGGCTCAAAGACGTTAAAAAAGAAAACTGCTCTGTCACAAAGCAGTCACTGGCAGAGCTATGACTTGAACCTAAGCAATTTAAATCCAAAAGAAGTATTCTTCTTATTAGCCAGAGTGTATCTTTGTTAAAATTATTTTAAAAATTGGAATTAACAAATAATAATTGTACATACACATGGATTAATTTTCCTTTTTATGTTACAGGGGATTGAATCCAGTGATACTTTACAACTGAGATACAACCCCAGCCCTTTTTATTTTTTTTATTTTGAGACAGGATCTCACTAAATTGCTGAGACTAGCTTTGAACTTGTGATCCTCCTGCCTCAGCCTCCCAAGTGTCTTGGATTATAGGCTACTGTGCCTGGCTCATACATATATAGGGGACCTGGTATATGGAAGAGAACTCTGTACTCCCATGTTCATTTAAACATTGTATATTTTAAATAGTTAAGATGGGGAATCAACTTCAGAGTCCATCATTGGATGAAGAATAAAGAAAATATTATATATAACAACAATGGAGTACTACTCAGTCTTAAAAATGATGGAAATCTTGTCATTTGCAACAGCATGGGCAACCAACGGACATTATGCTAAGCAACATACATCAGGCACAACAAAACAAATACTGCATAATCTCACTTACCCATAGCTTCTAAAAACACCAAACTCATAGATATTGAGAGCAGAATGGTGGTTGCCAGAAATGGGGGAGGACTGATGAGATCTTGGTCAAAGGGTACATGTTTGGGGTAGACAGGAGGAACTCATGGTACCTTCTTATATGGCTCCCCTCCAATTCGCCTCTTCCTTAACACTCCAAGGCCACCATAGGCAGAATTTCATCTAGACTGAGGAAGCAATGGGCCTCTGATAAGAAAGGCTCTTTTGTTGAAAACTCTTTGCAAGAAAAGATATCCTTGCTTGAGGCCAGCCCAGGGTGATAAATGTGCCCCAGAGCCATTCCACGAGGAAAGAATTAAAAGACTGACAAAGAAACAAGACATGAAAGTGTAGGATTTTGAGAAGACAGGAGGCAAAATGAGTCGGAATGGGGCCCTGATGAAGCTCGCCCTTGCTGAGAAGGTTTAACAGGTTTCTTCCCCGACCCTCATCCGTTCTGGTGACAAGGTCCTACCTACTCATGAGCAACAAGCCCAGAATGTTCCTCAGTGTCCCCTGTGAGTCTGAATAAAGAGCATGAGAAAAAGTCAGGCCTGTTGAGGTCTGTGTCTAAGATTTTGTTTTTCTCCTGATCAAGTTCAATCATTCAAAAATCCTTCTGAAATATTGTTTTTTGCAGGAAGAGTAGGAAAACAAAACAAATACCTATTGCTATTGCCAGAGAAGGAGATTTAGGGGTAAATGAATAGATGCATGCTCATGTCTTTACCAACAAAATGGCTTCCTTCTCTCTCCTTTTGCTGAGCAGTCACCTAGCTGAGTAATTGGTGCATCCAAGTGAACAGGGCACTTTGATAGAATGCTGTATGAGCGTTTCCTCTGGGGATTCATCAGAGATGGCTAAACTTTGGCAAACAGAACTGGTCCCAGATCACCAGAATCACTTTTTTAAAAAATATTATTTTTTAGTTGTAGATGGACATGATATCTTTATTTGTTTTTATGTGGTGCTGAAGATCAAACCCAGTGCCTCATGCATGCGAGGCATGTGCTCTACCACTGAGCTACAACCCCAGCCCACCAGAATCATTTTTAATGCTTTAACTGCCACTACTCAGTCACCACCAATTCTCTCAGTAGACTGACCTTAATATTTATCTTTTGAACCCTACTCTTAAGTACATCAGATTGCATTCTTTTTCATGAAAAGGTGTTTCAGGGTCATCTTTGATTCCACTTTCTTCACCTAAGAAGTCATCCAGTAAGTGAATTATCTAAGGAATTATAGTGTATCTTTTTGAGGAGGAGGATAGCACTTGACACCCAAGACCTTGAATTTTTCACATATAATCCTTTAGAGTAATAAAGGATGGCAGCATGCCCTACAAGAAGAAACACTTTCTTTGTACCAAAAGGTTATGACTTAATTTATAGTCATATCTTTTACTTGTTTGTCAGATACTGGATTGCTTTGCCTTATTCTATATAAGTGTTCATAATTGCAAAGTTCAGACTTTTCCATGACATATCAGTAGTTGCCTTAAATAATACTGCATTAAAATTTTGGCTGCCTCAACTTACCAAAAGAATCTACTATGAAAATAAACAGGCAAGTGGCAGTCATGGATAGACATTTGAAAAATATGCGTCTGACACAATAATGGAATCCAAAGTCAAGATAGACCCTTACAGATTGAAAAAAAGATGAGCAACTTCCTGAAAGTAGACCAAGTCTTAAACACTCTGTGCACAAATGAGTCATGCAAATGGAGATTAAGTGCATGAGAAAGAATCAACACCATTAATCATCAAAGGAATACAATTAAACTTACCACCATGCAATCACCAGAGTGACAAAGACTTTAGGAAACGGTTAACTGGAACTCTCAAACACACATGGTCAACGAGATTGGTACATTGATATCACTGCTTTGGAAAAAAATATCAGTTTCATACAAAATTAAATACTCACCTAATCTATGATCTACCCATTCCAATTCTTAGATTTACCCAAAATAAATAAAAACATATGTCCACGAAAATACTTGTACAAGAGTGTTGACAGCAGCTATATTGAAAATAACAGAAATCTGAGAAATGCCCCAGGTATATGAACAGACTGTGATGTATTTATAAAATGGAACATTGCTCAGGCAACATAGATGGATCTTTATTATTGAATGAAGAAGACTTATGCTACAATGCATACTCGAGGATTACTTCAACATGTAATAAAATCCTCTAACAAGCGAATTTTATCTGAAATCAGAATGACGTTGCGTGTGAGGATGGGAGTGGAGATCGACGGGAAGAGGGACAGAGGAAGCTTCTGGAGTGAATGATAATGCATCCTGGACAGGGGTGCATGCACTGGTCAAAAGCCTACTAAATGTATAGTGAGTGTCTGTGTATTTGAATGTGCATCAAAAGAAAAATACCATAATCAAATATTGAGCTCTGGTTATTGATATTTGTGCTGTGGTATTTAGTGGGAAGTGTGCAGATAACTGTAACTTGTTTTGCAATGCATCAAAAAATAAGCTGAATCAATGGATGAACAGAGAGATTTTCAGGATAAAAGGAGGCAATGAGATATAGGTGTCCATGTTAGAGTTTTTTTTGTAGTATTTAGGAGAAACATCGTGTACAAGGCCCTATTTTCACTCCCACCTGAGAGCCAACTCTTAGAAGTGAAAAATAAAATTCAAGCTACCTCTAAATAAACAATAAAATTCACAGATGAAAATGACTTCTAGGGTCCCTTTTAATTAGAAGCTAGCAGAACCTTCACTCCAACCAAGATGGTTTGGGAGACTCTGGATCTGTGCTCACTAGGCAAAGATATTGGTTGCAAAACAACTTGGCTTGACACACCACTAGGACATGTGGTGGGAGCTGTGGCTAGGTCCACCCATGGTTGCTCAAATTATTAGGCAAAATTTAAAGGAGAATTAACATATTTTTATAGTCTCAAGAATCTTCTCCCATTATAAAGGGAGAAATAGTAGTTTTGCAGTAGAGAAATCCAGCAGGTACCAAGTGGTAAGACATCTCAACATCGTGTAACTCTTGATAGGATATAATGAGGGCAAATGACTTCTGTTGTGGTCTTGCCGAACTTCCACAAACCACTGCATACTGTCCATCTGATCACGAGAAAATACTGGGAAAGCCCAAACCAAGGGTTATTCTACCTAATTAAGTGACCAAGTGTCAAAGTCATGCAAGGCAAGGGGAGACTGAAGAACTGTCACAGATTGGAAGAGACCAAGGCAACGTGTCCACTAAATGCAGCATGGAACCTTGGATAGATCCCATACCAATAAGACATTTGTGGGAAAAAAAAAACTTGTGAAAACCTGAATAAAGGTTTGAGTTTAGCTAATAATATTGTTATCAATGTTAATTGCTAAGTTTTCCTAACTATGCCATGGTTTCTTAAGAGATGAATGTGAGAAGGAGATGAGTGGAAGATGTTTGGTGGCTCTTTGTATTATTTTGCAACTCTCCTGAAAGACTAAAATTATTATAAAACTGAAAAGGAAAAAGCAACGAGCACAGTGGGTATACCTGCATTCCCAGAGACTATGGAGGCTGAGGCAGGAAGATGGCAAGTTCAAGGCCAGCCTCAGCAACTTAGCAAGGTCCTAAACAACATAGGATGACCCTATCTCAAAATAAAATCAACAAGTAAAAGAAAAACTGGGGGTGTAGCTCAGTGGTAAAGCAGCTCTGGGTTCAATCCTCAGTACCATGTCCCTCAAGAAACGGGGCAGGGAATTGCATCACAGTAAAGAATAAGACTAAATTTGGATATTATGGGTTAAAATTGTAAAGGAGGAGGAGAGTGGGGATAGAAAAAGATTTTTTAAAAAGGCCGGGGTCGGGGGGCAGGGGAGGGGAAGAGGGGGAAGAAGACAGCAATTCTGGTCCTCAGTGGTCACAAAAGAATTGGGCAAGTCAGACTTTGTCTATTATACCTCTCCAGAATTCAGGTCTGCCTGTAGCCTGAGGTCTGTTTGTGTAGACGATTACTATGAAAACAAGAAAATCTTTGCTTAAAATTTGAAAGAAGATCCACAAGAAAGGACTTTCCCTTTAAACATACAAGGAAGCTTTTGCAAGTAACTTGAAAAATTGTAAAAATTCATTTGGGTCAATACAGAACCGTGCAACAGAGTATTTGTGCTCATGGGCTCTGGAGCCAGCTCACCCAGGTTCAGATCCATTTTTCATGATGAGTATTAAAATATCCTTAGGCAACTTCTATGACCTTCACAAACAGAAGGGGAATAATAATATCTATTTCACAGTGTTATGGTGAAGATTATGCTGCATTAATGTTCTATTAATGCTGTTAGCACTAAATTAATGTTAGTCCATATTATTTATTGGGGCAAATTAATGCATGAGAATTATCATGTTTTGACAAAAGAGAATTACCAATGTTATCTACGAGTGGCCAAAATATAGTATGAAGCTATAGCAATTACAATGTGATAGCAAACAGGAATTGATTATTAAATCAATGAAACCAAATAGGAGCCCAAAAGTAGGTGCATTTTATTATATATGGCATATATGTATGTATATATACATATTTATACACATATGTTCATATATATAAAACGTGAAGAAAGAATGGATTATTCAATAACACATAAATCCCAAGTGGTTTAAAAATAATTATTTTCTTTTCCTAACTGCCCATGTCCAATACCAGAAGTTCCGTTAATTCTATTCCAAACCCCATCACTTATTACTGGCTCTAATGTGTATTTCACCCTTCACGTTACTCCAAGAGCAGTCACCTCTACTGCAAAAGCCTCCAAACTCATTGTCCTGCTTCGTTTCTTCCCCTCACCCAGACATATTCACCGTCACCTGGGTGTAGTCATCATGAGTGTAGTCATCATGCTAAAAGCTCCCCTGTGTCCCTTCCCCATGCACTTCAGCGCTCCTAGAAGAGACAATTAATATTTTGAAGTGGTCATATGTTTAGCTTTCATAGATGCTGCAATTTTTTTGAAAGGGTTTGTACAAATCCATCAGCATCGTGTGGGTCCAAGTTCATCTACCTTTTCACCAGTACTGGGTAGGCGTGACCACTTTACATATCACCATTCCAGTGGATAGAACGTGACCTAGTATTGTGATCATAATCCCCATTTCCCTGAAGAAGACTGATATGGAGAACTGTTTTTGAGACTCACTGGTCATTGGAAAATCCTCTATTGTGAAAGTCCAAATTCTCTAGTCATTTTCCCTACTTTCCTGCAATGTCCGAAGATATGATTTTAAAAAGATTATCGGTCTCTTCTTTTCCTACTGCCTTGGAATCCTTGGCCTGATGTGATCTACCCTCATGCTACTTGGAAGTGGAAGTTCCTGAAATGTTTTGCAGTGACTCGTGTCACAGTAGCATTGTGCTTAAAACTTCCCCATGCTGCTACAAGAAAATCCAAATAACAGGTAGCTGCTGGGTGGCGGCCGGTTTCATTGCTGACACAGCCTTCCTTCTGTGCTCTCCTGCCAGCTGGGTGCTCTCTCTGCCTCTCGTGCATGTGTAGTTCACGGCTGGCTCCACCCTGAGTTCTTGCTGCCACCTCTATCTGGACTCTTCTCCTCTAATATTATTACATATAAGTCTGACTGGCCTCATGATTCACAGTCTACTCCAATATCTGTTCCTCTGAGAGGCGTGTCCTGGGCTTCCCAGCTAAGCACCCTTACATAAGCTCATGCCTCCCGTTGCCCTATTTATTTCTTGTACAGAATTCATCTCTTCCTGAGATGCCATTTATCTGTGTAAGAGCTTATTGTCTGTCTTCCCGATAAAGCGAGGGTTCCTGAGCATTGGAACTTTTTGTGTTATTCTTTACCGTTTTACAGTGTCTGGCACATGTCAAGCACTCAACCATTATTTGTGAAATGTTAAATAAAAGATCAAGGCATAGAAAAGTACTGGAGAAGACAAAAGATAGGAAAATGTTGTTAAAATCTTGTAATAAAATAGGCTTTTCAAATACCACCGAGCTGAGAAACATAGTGGCAGACAGATTTATTTATGCAATGAAATTGTAAAACTTCTGTATAGTGGAATTCTCCACCAGCCAAGTTAGAAGTAGAAAGTACTTATAGTATGTGAAATTAATATGGGTAAAGACTCAGTTCAGATTAACCCAACCACACATTTTCAAGCTGTTTTTAAAAGACTCATTCTCCTGATTCAGTTTTGCCCAGACAGCCTTTAAAATAAGTGCAATGGCCATCATCATAGGAAAGGATGAGATGAGAAAGACCAAGAGCCTAATCAGGAAAAGGGCAAAACTTATGAATAGGCAATTCACAGGTGCAAATGGATGGTAGAAGTCATGAAAAGACATGTAAGCTTATTGATCTTCAAAAATGCATATTCATATAGAGAAATACAAACCCATTGTCTATAAAATCAGTTTAAAGTTTCAAAACTAGTAGCTTGCTATGCAGTCACTGATGTGAAGAAAGTCAGTTTTCTGACATATGATTTGTGGAGATCTGAATTGTAATGACATTTCTGGAAGCCAATTTAGCAATGTCTGTCTAGATTTCTATGTGAAGATTCTTTGAGTGAGCAATTCCATTTCTAAGAATGGATCTTTCCCATCAGGAGATCCAAGTACTTATGCAAAGATATTATGCAATTATTGTAGTCTTGTTTATAATAACAAGATGGTAATAATCTAAGTATAGGAAGCATGATAAGCAATGTGTGGTACACGCATGACAGAATTCTGCATGACCATTAAAGGGGAAGTTAAATCTGAGTTTTGTAAGCACAATGATGTCTATGATAGATTAAGAGGGGGGAAAAACAGTTGAAGATCAACATCAACTTTCCTCATTAGAAAGAATATTATACTCTGTAAACATAAGTTTTCTGACTACTTGTGGCTGATAGCAAACACATCTTATCGTCCTACATAACAACCTAGTGGAGTTGTTAAGGTTTATTCTATAGCCAGTGATGTCAACGCTCTGAGTCAATAACCTCATGATTTTTCTCACCCATTCCCTCATGTCATAAAATGATTGCAGCTCCGCCAAAGAGCAGGTCTCCACATCAGTTTCCCAAGCTAAACAATAAAGAACAACACTTTCTTCTCAAAGATCTGTTTTGTCTTTTTACTCAGCAAGATACTCTTTCATAGAATACTCCCACAAGATTTGCCATTATTATTTCACATAGCCTGTAACTATGGCACATGGCCACAGTTTGTTACTCAGAAGCCTGGAAAAGCATCATACAGAGAAGAATGGGATTGTAAGGACAGCTTAGCTGTGTCATGATCTATGCCCACAGTTGGAGTTGGAGTCCATGGTCTTAAAATCAGGAGGTCTCTGCCTGCAAAAGAACTAGCCATAAAAGAAAAATAATAATATGGACTCCCTAGAATTAAAATCTTCTGCTCATCAAAATACATTATTATGAGTATAAAAATAAACTGGGAGAAAATATTTACAATACATTTGATAAAGGACTTGGATCCAGAAGATGTAAAGAGTTTCTACAAACAAAAAAGAAAAAGACAACTGACAATGAACACAAAACTTTGACACCTCAGAAATGAGATCGTCAAATGGTCAATTAGCTTACATAAAAAGGTTCCCCACATCATAATTCATGCAGAAAATACAAATAAAAACCACAGTGAAATTCAGTATATGTTATCTAGAATGGCTAAAATTAAGAAGCCCAGCAACCCATCTTCTTGAGAGGATGGAGAGCAAGTAGAAATCTCAGACACAGCTGTGGGAATGTAAATAGGTTCTGCCCCTTTTGAAAATTCTTTGGTGATATCAACAACTAGCTAAACTTAACAAATACTTTCTATGATCCAGCAAGTTCATCGCTGGATATATAAACACAGAAAAGAGTACACATACCCACCAGACTATACATCATGGAATATTCTCAGCATCCTTTATTCATGATATCACAAAAGTAGAGGTAGCCCAGGTGTCCAAATTACCCACCAGAGGAAGGATGAACTGTGGATTATACAGACACAGTGTATAAATACACCACAGTGTAAAAGAATGATCTATTGAATCGTGCAACAAAACCTGAACTGATCTCATAGAAATGCTGGCAGAGGATTACCTGCGATGCTATTTGTTAGGTCAGTTGAGGTGGCTAAGGGAACAAAGCAACTTTAAAGGCCATTTTCATCAGATCTCGGATAGGGATCTGGGGGCCCTCTTCAGCTCCTTTGAGCTTTGGGTTAGCTGGTAAGAGGGCCTGGTGGGACCGGGGGTGGGTGCTGACAGGAGAAGAGAGGAGTGAGTGGGTGAAGGGATCCATTGAGCTGGGGCAAGGGTGCAGGTGTGGGAGAGGAGGAGGGAGAGGATTGGCCTGGGTAGGGAGGGGACAGATGGAAAGGTGGGACTGACAGCAGCTCCGATGGATCTGAGAATGAGGAAGGAGAAATAGAAGAACAATGGGAAACGGGTTTGGGATTTTCACCAGCGAGGAAAACTTGAGCAGTAGAACAGGTAGAGCAGAGGGGAGATGGGAGTGAATATCCCCCAAAGCCTGAATGTGCCTCCAGATGTAAGGGACTTCTGCCCACTTCCCTGTCCGGTGACAGAAATTGTCCAAATCAATGGGGATTTGAAAATCAAAAGATCCTTCTGGGGGCCATTGTGACCCATTGTCTAAGTCACACTGGGGTCCGGCCACAGTGGAGTAAAAGACCAGTGCTTGCAGCGTAGGTCTTGAGTGAGTCCTAATTTGGCAAAATTTGAATATAGACAACTCAAAGGAGTTTGAGGGGATCTAAGGAGGATTTGGTGTTTCCCATGACCTTCCAGCACCCTTGGGGCTGGGTGGGAGCAGAAGGAGGCATCCCAAATTCTGATTGCACTCACCTAAGGAGAAGATGAGGGCCCGACGGGGGTTGAGGTGTCCCTATAACCCATCAGGGGACCCAAACTGATCAGAATGGCTCTCAAGATGACTGGGACATCTCCACAGTTCCCAGAGCCTTGAATGGAACAGGTGGGGTCTATGGCACACGTGTGACTTATGGATAGACTCCCTGCGGACGGAGAGGGGCTGGAAGGTCAGGGGAAATGAGGGAACTTACCCCACTCCTGTGGGCCCGGGGAATGGAGAGGGAAAGAAAGAGCAGCTTAGGAATTTCCTGGTTCATTTAAGGGGAGGGTGGGCCTCTACCCCAGATGTAAGGTATGGGGGAGGCCCGAAGAGCCCTCCTGGGTTTCAGCACCAGATGTAAGGTCAGGCACCGGGGACCAAAAGGAGGCAGATTAAACGCTGCTGAACAAGGCTTTACTGAGATTTGCTTCTGGGTGAGACCTTCCAGACCAACAGAGCGGGTCCAGGGGAGTGGCACCCAGGCTCAGCCGGATTGGAATTTTATTGGGCTTAGGACAGGAAAGGGAGGTTTTTAGGGCCTCTGTCCTCCTGGGGTTGGTCGGGGGATCTTGCTGAGCTCCATGTCTTTCCAGGATCAGTCAGGAGACCCCACTGATTGACAGTTGGTTATCACTGCTTGTCTGTCGGTGCCTGATTGGTGGTTGCCTGGTGCTTTGTTCCCTTAGCCACCTCAACAGACACTATTTAATTGCTCTGCAGTGTAAGCAGTGGTGAGACTCAGTACTGTGATAGAGATCAGGGCAGGGATTGCCTTTAAGAGACATGGATTGGGAAAGGGACATGAGGAGACCTTCTGGGGTCATGGCCATAATCTACCGTGTGGAGCTGGATGAAGGTAAGAAGGTACCAACATGAGCCAACATGCTCTGTGCTTAATCTTTGTGAACTTTATGCAGATTATATCTCAGCAAAAATGATTATGATAATCAAAAACTTCACATCAATAAAGAGATCTTGGTACGTTTAAAAATGGACATTCTTTTAGGTAAAAAGTGGAGGTTGGCTGTTCATTGCTGTTGGCTTATCCAAGGACGTTGACAACACACACACACACACACACACACACACACTATGTGAACGTATTTATGCAAGCATAGAAAATTTTTCAAATGATGTATGTTCTACTGATCACAATTATTTTATTCTAAAGATAGAATTGGACAGGGATATTAAAGGATTTATTTTGTTGTTTCTGCCCGTTTCTGATTATTAAAAGAAAGTTCATAAAATTAGAGCAGTCTTGAGGGGCTCCAGCCAAAGATGCTAGGAATTTGTCTTCTACGGTAAATAAATGGAGAGAAACAGATGAAAGACAGCCGCCCCCAAACTTCTCAGGATGGTTGGTAGGAGAACTTATTGAGGGCTGCAAAGTCTTTTCTGAGTTCATTAAAATGGAACAGTCTACTAAGAAAATGAATATGCCCCAATAATTGAGAGCCGCCCACAGTATAGTCTCCTGAAATGACATTTTCTCTTACGGGCAGGACGAAAAGAGAAGCAAAGCAACCTTAGAGGTCATCTAATTCAATGTCTTCAGCCAATGTGTCAATCTTTTCCATAATTCTTACTTTGACAGTGTCTCAACAGTTGTGTCCCAAGTGGAAAATAGGCCTTTATTACCAAGTAGGGGAGGTGTGCTGTATGGTCAACTGGCTAGAAAATAACTGAAGAAAATGTGCCCTGTTTTGTTTTCTTTGGCGCGTGCAGCCGTGCTGAGTGATTCTGTGTGTGTGTGTGTGTGTGTGTGTGTGTGTGTGTCTATGGAAGTGAGTCAGAGAGGCTGAAAGAGAAAGAAAAAGAATCCGACAGAGGAAGGGATGCTGATGGGGGAACCGGTTCAGCAGCACTGGCTTGGGTGAAGTACTGACGTGGATTTAGGAGTTGACATCTGGATCTTAACCTCAGCCCTTCCATTTCAGCTTTCTCAGAATCAACACTGAAACAGCAACAAAAAATGTTGTTCATTTTTCAGAACAAGAGAGCATGGTGTGTTCTGACAAAGGCTCGCTGGAGGTCCCCTCCCAAGTCACTGAAGGTAGCTGGAAGGCATGCTGGTGAAGTTTGTGCTGTGTGTTTTCTAATAGTACCAGTGACTTCTAAGTCACTGTTATTCCTTGGTCCTGTTCCCACCAACTCTTTCTCCCACCCGCTCAACAGAGTCTCACTCCACTTTACATTGTTTCCTTATTTTGGGTTTCCAAAACTTTGATACCAAGGGAAATAGAAGGGCCTCGGACGCATGCAGAGTTGATTTTTATGGTGCATCTGAGGAGTGAAGGCCACACCTCCTTTCTCCTTGCACTGATAGAGTCCTCAGAACAGGGGGACGTGTGGGAGGATGTATCAAGTGCACAGACACTGGTGGTTCCTGAGGTGAAGGTACTTGGTGCTGTGCTTCTTGATCCAAATCCAGTCTGAGCAGCAGAGAATGACTTCGGGTAAGTTTGCAGTTTTGAGAGCAGAGAATTCCTGTTGTTTTACCTCTGAGCATATTTCTGGAGGGGTACCCAGAGAAAATGCATGATGAGCCTGATAGGACTTCAACCTTCTAGAATGTCTCAATGTTCAGTGTGATTTAGATACAATTGAACCTTTCCCTAAGAAGGTCCAGAGGTAATTTAGAGAGACCCAGAATAGAAGAGGCCCAGTGGACAGGAGGAGAGTAATCTGGGCAGACTACAGTAACATCACCAATGAGATAATTACAGGCAGTGACTGTCAAGTGGGTACTGCTGAGGCCCTGTTTTGGCCCCAGGGGGGGTGGGAACCAGCCCACTTCTGCCAAAGGCAGGAGTCAGGGAGAGTTCCCTACAGGGGACAACTGGGAGGCTGGGTCAGTCTGTCTGTACATGACAGGTGCACTCACAGAGGAACGCCCGTTTCTTATCTCTAGGAAATAGCTAGGCCTCGTTGGGGCAGTCACTCCAGGATCAATACTCTCAATGCCAGAGCATCAAGACAATAAGAAAGCAAAGCCTACAATTGGAGAAATAAAAATGACTGCTTCACGATGCGCTATTGTCACAAGTCCTCGCCCAGTCCTCTTTGTATACTTATTTAAAAAAGAACAACCCTGACTTCGACACAGAACCTGAAACCCAGGAAATTATAGATCATTGCCATTTACTCACACGTGTCTACCCTAAGCTCGTGGAGACCAGCGGTACCTTCTGCCACATATGAATCAGCCTCAACCGCACACATGGAGAACGTGCTCTTTTGAATGACAGCCAGTGGTCACTGATACTCCCTGTCCTCTTGTCTGTCTCATCAACTTGAATTTCAAGCTCTTTGAATGTTTTCCAACCTGTAACCTAAACACTGGCCAACGGGAGCCCGTTTCACTCGGCTTTGGATGAAAAATGCATGAATTTGTAGAAACGGATACTGAATATTTTTCCCCCAAAAAATGACATTTTTCCCTACCTACGCCAGTATGTCTGGTAATGGCAAAACATTCGTTAGAGCTCTTGAAGGAAACATTGAAGATCAAGGATTCGGGAAGGAAAGGGCTTTGGCGGAGGGCTCTACCCGTGGACCTCGGGCTCAGGTAACAGGAGGTCCTCTTACTGTCTCGATTCCCAGTAGCTCCACTATTCATTTTGAATGAGGGCCACCGGGTTGTGCAGTAGCAGTCAGCGGGCACAAAGGCCCTGGGCTTTGCATAGCGTTTGAGAAGATTGCCTGTGATGTATTTTGCGTGAGAAGTTTTGAGGGATGTTATGTTTGGAGAAACTCGTGAGCCTGTTGTTGAAAAGTCAGAGGAAATCGGATGCCTACAAGAAGGGACCTTGGAAAAGCCAGCGGTACACGGTCACAAGCAGCAGGTATTCTGGGGTGGGGGTGTGTGTTGGGATGATGCCGAAAGGATTCCAGACTCACTTTCCAGTTCCTCATGACCACCCTCAAAGGTCTCAGTCATTTCTTCCTCCAGATCTCGAGACACATGAGAACGAGACAACCATTAGCCATCGCTTGGATCAGTTCTGCCTCATCCAGTCCTCTTATTTTTCTAACCTTTTAGCTTTTCTGTCAAAAAAACATCCACATAGGTTCCTAGGCTATTGTTACAAATAGGGAAATTTCATCAAAGTACCTTTTTTTCCTGCTTTTTTATCCTGGAGGAACATTGGGAGTTGTTTTTGTTAACCTCATCCAATGACTATAATCAAAAGTCCTTTTTTTTTTTTTTTTTTTACAACTCTCAGATCTCAAGTTCAAACCAAACAGTGGATCTGGTTGTAGTTTGTGCAGATAAATCATCTTCTGTCTGATTTTAGACTTCCTGAAGGAACTGTCATACGCAAAGAGTACTTGGATGTTCAGGGCTCCCAGAATCTGGGGACTCTGGCTGGGCTCCCAACATATTCAGAAGACCCCATTTAAAAATATTTACCCATCCCAATGAAATGAAAGGGTACTTGTCCTTACAAATGGCCCCTGAAATAAACTCTGGAAGTCCAACCCCTGCCGCTGAACAGTGGCTATTACCCTTGGACACTGGGACGCGGGACTTATAATTCTGGAATAATTTTCCTTTGAATTTATGACTCTTCAACTGCGTTTCACACATCAGCCTTCTCGTCTCCTCTCCCACGTTAAATTGGTCCATAAAACTCCACACACCATAAAATGAGATCTGGGTGGAGATGTGCAAAGCATCCCCCAAGGTAAACATTAGGATAACTCCCACCCCACCCCAGAAGAAAATGGAAGCAAAGAGACATTCTAGTTTGGAGATCTCACTAGAGTCAGGCGCCAAGCAGCTGCCCCTGTCAAGGGACACCCCCCTTTCTTCTCCCTGAACCCCTTATCTGATAGTGGTTTAACAGAGGATCAAGAAAATGCCGGAGCCTTGCGAGGCGCTCTGGAGAGCTGACACCGCGGACTTCCTGTGGCCTGGCTCCAGCCACATGTGGAGCAGCCCTGGGATGAAGCCGCCAGCCCTGATGGTGTCTGAAATATTTGGCTCCTGGCTCCGGCTGTGGGCTGGCTGTCTGGTTTGTTTGAACACAAATTAGCCTGGGAGTCTTTGTGTAGAATGCTCCTTGAAGCTTTTTCCGTGACATCTGCCAATTAAATGTATGAATTACTCTGTTTACTCCTCCATGACAGAGCAGATATTTTATTCAGAAGCAAAGGGTTTCTCCTCGCTCTCCCTTCTCCTTCTGATATTCCATGAGCTCCTATTGGGTGCCGGTCACTGGTCACTGAGCAGGAGGGATGATTATACATTCGCAATTTCATTTTATTCCCTGTGACAGCCCCCCACCACACACACATACAAAATGGGCTTAGGGTTCCCATTTTACAGATGAGGAAACTGAGACACAGGGATGGGAAAGGACTGATCCAAGCCCACAAACGAATTAGGAGCAGAGTAGGAGCTAGAACCCAAGTCTTCCCATTACAAAGGTTTTTGTTGGTTGGTTGGTTGGTTGGTTGGTTTTTATCCTCTCCATTAAGAACCTCTTTAGGATTAATGTTTGACTCTTTGGAGCTGATATCTGGGTATTCATTCATTCAACAACTACATTTTGAGCTTCCACTGCATACAAAGTACTAGGTCTAAAGATTAAACACTGGGTCTGGAAACTCTCTGGAAAGAGCCAGCTAATAAATATTTTAGGGTGTGAGAACCATATGGTCTCCGTTGTAACTACTCAGCTCTGCTGTCGGAGTGCAAAAAATAGCTAGAGATGATAGGTAGATGAATGGACATGGCTGTTGTCTATTCTAATAAAACCTCATTTACAAAATTGGGCATCAGGCATATTTGGCCCTCGGGCTGTAGTATGCTGTAGAATGTCTTGCAGTGAACAACCACCAGAGCTCTTGGTACCCTCCCTGGTGAGGCATCACATGATCACGTGTTGACTCTGAGTCTTGAGCCTGCAAAGAAACTGGGGATCCCTGTGCTTGGATTGAATTTCCTACCCCTGTAAATAATCCTGAGAGACACACCTGATGGTCATTGTCTTCCGTGGGGAGAGCCCATCTCTTCTCTGTGGCAGGTCTCTTGTGTCAGTTGTAGGCAAATTCCTAGAACTAATTAAATCCCCGTGGGGCTTGTGTAGGCAAAGTGTCAACGGGGACAAAGTAAGGAAGAGCCTGGGTCTCAGCACACAGAGGAATCTGAGCTTGCTCATGGATGTTCATACCTCTGATTATATTGCAAAACTAGTAATTAGAAACATAATAATAATAATAGCAGCTACTGCCGATTGCCTGTTTATATGCTAAATACATTATTTTGCTTGATTCTCACCACAATCCTGTTTAATTCATATTGCTATTCCCACTTTCCAAATGAGGAAAACTAGATTCAGAGAAGTTAGGTCACAAGGTCACAGGCCCAGAAAGTAGCCAACTCAGGATTGGAACAAAAGTCTCCATGTCCCTCACCACCCCAGTAGAATGCTTTTGGAAGAAGAAAATGAAAGAACAAACAGATTTTATTGATGCCACCATTGTTGCCCCCATGTTGTTGCCCCAGCAGCAAGATGCACCCCAGGGACCACTTCATATGAAAGATGTCCCTGTGGAGACAGCAACAACACAGTAGGTTCCTATGAACTATAGTCAGATTCCTGAGGCACAAGAAGGCCTTCTTTGACTGTGGGCCCACAGTGCCCTCTACTGCCTAGGAGGAAAACCACAGAGACCCTTTGTCTCCTTGTGGTAGATCCTTAGATTGCCAATCATTGAAGATTGGGAGTGATGATGGGGGAATTCACTGGGATTCCGTTTTATTGCTCCTTTATTACATTGCATGGTTAGATATTTTCTCAGAGTGGTGGGGGTGGGGAAAATGAAGAGGAGAGAGGCCAGATGTAATCCAAACCCATAGAGGACGTTTTAAGGCAAGAAGAAAAATGCCCCCGGGGCTGCTTGGTCGCCTCCCACCTGAAGAAGTGACACTTCTTTCCTTTCCTAGGGTGGCATACGTCAGGCTGAGTGGTGATGGCATCTGGGCCAGGAAGAAGTCAAGGAGGCTCCCGATGGTTCCCGGGGGAATTTATAGCATCAAGTCAGGTGGGCTTTTGTGCACGCTTGGAAAAATAGAAACGGTTTCACGGAAGTAAGCAAATTAAACACTGACTTAATGAGAAGGGGGGGGGATTCTTTAAAAAAAGAAAAATTAATTAAATAAAATATCACCCTTCATGGTACAGTGGCACTGTGGCCTGGGATTAGAACTGGAAACTTTGTGTGGTGAGTTCTAGTGGGATGTGGGTTGGGCCAAAATATATTTGTCTCCAAGAAAGACATTTTTCAAAAGGCTAAGCCTTAATTTTATATATATATATATATATATATATATATATATATATATATATATATATATATATATATAAACAGTCAGGGAAATGCCAGGCCTGATACTTTCTTGAATGGGACCCTGGATTCAGCTCATGGAAGTCCTGGGAGGGGAAATCCTGGGTAGCCTGACTGAAGCCATGCTGTAGTGAGGTCCACCTAGATCCACCACAGCCCGTCCTTTGAGTCTCTGCCCTCCCTGCATCATGGCCATGTCCAAACTTCCTCTTTCCACAGGCTGCCACCAACACATGATGTGCTTCCTTTCTTCAAAGGAGCGCCATCTTGGAAGACATACAGACCCCGGGAAACGGTTCTGCCAGTCCAATAGTCAAATCTCAGAGTCCACAGTGGCTTTTCTCTCCTGCCATATTTTCCTTGGCTTCCCAGGCTCCATCCCTCTAAGCAAACATTCCCTCCGCATTTGGATTCCTTCTAACACTGAGCAGTGATGTAATGGAAAGAAACATTGAAGATCTGGGCTTGAGTGGCTTTGCTATTAACTTCCTTGTTGTTTAGCATCCCAGACTTTCAATTTTCTCATTTTTATTTAATAATATTCCTCTTACAATGTCAATAGAGAATCAAAAGGGGTAGTATACACAAAAAAAGTGTTAATAAATGTAACGGTCACACATTTATTAAATGGCCTGTATGCATTCAGCATTGAGAAATGTGGTACCAAGATGCAGCCTTATAATATAGTCAAACAGGTGGACAGGAACGTGGGGAACTCTAATGCACTGTGTAAAGATTGGGCTGTTTGTTCATTTGTTTTACTGTCTTCTTGTTGGTAGTAGAAAACCAACCTATAACCTGTTCCAACTCCTGTAAACCCTGCCTCTAATTCCTACTGGTCTTTGGAGCTCAGATTTTTCATTTGCCAAATGCAGAAGTGATCAGATCAATTATTTTCCAAACTGAGACACTTCTGAAAGTGAGAGGAGGTGCATGCAGTTAATAATTATTTCAGAGGAACGGGCGTAACAGAGGGTCACCCCAAGCAAACAGAGATTGCACTGCAGATGACGTGAGGGAATGCAGGTGGTGCTATCTAGGTTCCATTCAAGTTCTTTCAGTTTATGGCCTCCCACTTGTTATCCCAAGTCTTTCTCCTGTGGCTGTCCTGTGGGGGTGACTACTGGTCAGTAGTAGGGAGTATGTAGTAAAATGCACTCTGGAAATCCCAGCTGCTGGGATTCAAATCCTTTGTGAGTCAAGCCGCACAATTACTCCTTGTGGTCAAGTCCCCCGTTGGAGCTTAACTGCTTTGCAGGCTGGGAAACTAAATGCAAATACACTTAAACACAGGCAGCAGAAGGAATATTGATCCCCTGAATTGCCTCTTGACCCATCTCCGGTACCTACCTCCTTTCCCAAAGCAGAGTCCTGTGTTTGTATGTCTGGGCAAATTTCCACATAATGTATAAACATTTAATAATATCTACCCTTTGTAATCTTTGGAGAACTTAAGATCAATTAGAGAAAAAGATTGATTTTTGTAGACTTAGGGTTAGATCTTAAAATCAATTTTTCTTTTGTTCTTCTCTTTTCTCCTGCCATCCAATAAAAATATGCTGAGCCATAGAGGCATGTGCAAGGCACAGAGGACTACCTGACAATCTTTTAGACACAAGGAGTTCACACACTTTGTGCTAGATGGCAGGAAATTGGTAATGGAGTCTCTTACAGGTCCAGGCTGTAAATTGCAATCTTCCCAGAATTAACATCATTTAAAAGACAAAAATCCAAGGTGATGTGGCTAGGCTAAATCTGCTTCTTCCCAAGCACATCTACACGATCCACATAAGTGTGTGTGTGTGTGTGTGTGTGTGTGTGTGTGTGTTATCATAAAGAGTTCTAAGCACTTGGGATCTGTGTGGCCAGGGAGGGGATTTGTTTTTGCTGTTGTTTTCTGACAAGCTTTCCATTACACCTTTATGAGAAGCACTGAGGATCTCACTTTACTGACAGATTCTGGAGGGAAGGGTCATCATCCAAGCATCTTAGGATCTTCTTGTAATGGCTTTTATCTACTTGAGCATATAATTCACATTGGTTTCTCAGTCTTGGATCAAAATTTGTGCAAAAGGAATCAGGTTGGGCGTTCTGGGAGGTGACTATAGGGTGAAAGTTGAAAGGTTTGGGGAGAATACATTGGCATGTTGATCAAAGTCTCCCTGAACCTGAAGGAACTTGGGATCCACTGACAGGATAGTTATAACCAGCTCCACCAACCCACACGGGCTCCACGGAACACAGGGTTTCTCCTTCTCATTCTGTGCAGCTGGTCTCTGTTGTGCAGCCTCCATTAGGACACGGAACACCCTTGCTGAGCCTCTGTCCTGGCTGTCTGCCTGTGTGGGCATGAAGGGCCCGGAAATCCCAGGTCCTGGTTCAAGACTGCTACTCTAGTCATATTGATGCTCAGTGATGAGAATCAGAGCTGAGTTCCATTTCCCCAGATGTGAAGATTGAACACCTGAGAAATTATTCTTAGATATGTTTAACTCATAGTTTAAATTACCTTTAAATACCCATCAAAATATGTATTTTACCGTCATTTATTCAATGCCTACTAAGTACCAGACAGGGCAGAATTTAAGGACGTTCTTACCATTTAAGAACTAATGGCCTATCTGGCAAATCAGATAAATAAATAATTATCATAAAATAAGAAAGTCTTTTTTTAAGGGGACATTTATTTACAATAGCTTTTTGAAGCACTATTAGATGTTAGACACAATTAGTTGACTAATTTTCAACTAATGATCTAACTTATAATAGAACATCACCTTGTTAATACTCTTTTTTGGGGGGGAGAGGGGCACTACAGCACAATACCTGACACAAGGTACTTATGAAGAAGAAATTTATTTAGTGCATGAATCTGGAGGTTCGAGGGCATGGTGCTGGCATGGGCTCAGTTCTTGGCCTCATCACATCATGGCAGATGGCAAAGGAGAGAACAAATGAATGATTACCTCTCAAACCAGGAGCAGAGAGAACTGAGTGGGGCTGACCCCTGCTTTTAGGGCCAACCCCTGCTTTTATAACAAGCCACTCACAAGAACTTCCAAATAGTCCTTCAGAAATCACCTCCCGAGGGCACATCCACAATGGCCTAATGCCTCCCAATAGCATCACCCTGCAGGCCACCCTTACAATGACAGTGGACTCCAAGGGGAACACTCAGGCCACACCAACACCATAGTGGAGCCATACATCACAGTCTAACTTAAACTTATGTAAGAGGAGACTTTTCCAGGGTGGTCCACTTAGTATGTGAAAGAACAATTTGAATTCTTGACTCCATGTCTATTAGATGTCAAAGCCCATGCTCTTAAATGTAAAGAAAGAGTTGAGCAGAGGAGATAATGAAAAATAAAAGGTCAAGACTAGGAAATCCTGGGGGAATGAAATGACACTGCATGTTCAAGAGTGGACATTTCCTTTTGTGGTTGTAATTTAGACCCTCCCACCTGAGGCATTTTATATAAGGTTGAACAAGTAGGATGGAGTTTGATCTTTGAGAATTTGGGGGGATATGCTAAGGACTCTAGTTTTTATTCTCTCAACCATGGATACTTCTGTTCTGCTTTATGTTACTATAACCAATTACTAGAGACTGGGTAATTTAGGAAGAATTGTTTGGAAGCTCATCCACTCCTCTCAGGACTCAATCCCAAGGGATGAGACCAGACCTGGTAACTTTCTTACCAGGTAACTTTGGTAACTTTCTCTGCTCCTGCCATTCTCCTTTCCTCCTGAACTCAGAAGACCTTTACCTAGACTTTTGTAGTCCTGGGGTGTTTGTAGGAAAATGGTTGCATTTGAAAGCATAGTTTTCCAGATCTCTCTTGTCCTAGTGTGACCTGGATCAAGCCTTTGACCCAAGCTATGTATTTCATGAATGATGTCATTGGATGAATGACATCATTGATAAATGATGTCCACCTTCATATAGCCACACAGCAGATAGCCAGTACAGGTGAAAACACATGTGGCAGCATTTGACACATTGTCTCTCAACGTTAGAAATTTGCTATGAATTTTAGCACCCTGGCAAAAAACCAACTGGAGTTGACATACTATCTAAAGAAAAATTTGGTCTCAGTAGACAGGGCTTTTTTTTTTTTTCTAAGATGGCAAATTCCACTTTCTTTGATTCCCCAACAAGGGTCCCATCTATGATCAAAGTCTTTTTTTTTTTAATAGCAACTGGCATATCCTTGAAGGTATAATTAGCTACCATAGTAACTATAAATTATAATCTTTCTTTGACTTTCCAGACAACCTAAATAAGATGCCGTCACTTTCCCCCTACAATTAATACTCCCTGAAGGAATATCTAAGTGTCATGATCTATTGCTAAATTTGGAGCACACAGGCAAAAATTTGGTAATTCCCAATAGCAGTTGCAGAGATAGTAAATTCAATGAGTTCAGCAAAATAGGTGGTCACACAACCTGGTTCAGCCACAGGAATCGACCAGGAGACTGTGAAACGAAAAGCTAAGAGTCTTATTTACACTCTGCTAAAAAGAGGTGATGAACACAGGGTAGTTTTTTCCGTTTTTCAAAAATCATTATCGCTCTGAATTGTGAGTCTAGGTTGATCGGATATCACCTTCAGAGCTGTTACCACCAACTTACAATGAAGTAGGATGAAGATCAATTATAATTTCAAGGGGGCAGGGGGAAAAAAACTCACATCTCCTGAATATCTGGAGATGATCTCTAGTCACTGTCTTAACACTCTGCAGTGGTTTTTTTTTTTTTCATTTGAGCATAAAAATAACCTTGGAAGTAGACCCAATTATTCCCATTTTACAGAGTAAACAACAATAGGAAAAAGTAATAAGGCTGGCAGGATTGGTGGCAGAAGGAGAGTCAAGCTGGGCCCTTCCAAGGAGATGATGAGAAGTTAAAAGATTCTGCCTGGAAATAGTCCAGAGCAAGTCTGGATGCTGATCTTACCCAAGGAAGAGGGAAAGATAGAAAAGGTAGGAGAATACTAACCCAAGACACACTGCCAAGGAGGCAAGGGAAGAGGGGGACCAGAAAGCACAGAGGAAGAATACTTCAGAGGTGACATCAGTGGCTGGGATGATGTCAGATGCTGAAGAATGATAGTTAAAACTTGAGAAGGCAGGCTGACAGCGTGGGAAATAACGTTCAAACCAGATAGCCTTGCAGCCCGGACCAGGAAGTACAGTCTTCTAGGCCATGGCAGGCCTAGGGCATGATGTCAGCAGGGGAAGAGGAGGAAGAGGATTGTGGGTGGGTGTGGTGGCAGAGATCTTCAGAGCCGAGCAGGAGAAACAGACAGTCCGGGGTTCCTGCTTGCTCTTATTACTTTGTCTGACTTCCAGTCTGGTGCTTACCACTCTCTATAATTATCCTTTAGTTAATGAATTGCTTCTTGTTGATTATCTGCTTCATCTAACAGACTCAATTCCATGGATGTAGAGATATTAGGAATTTGGTATGAATTACCAAATTCAATTGCTGAAGGTATTGCTTTTCTAATTCAAACCTTCATCTCTGGAATGTAGATGGTGCTAAGAGTTCACGGTGCTCATTCAATACCTGATGCTCAAGTCAATGAATGGCATCTTCTGTTTTCCCAAATAAACCCATGTGAGGGTTAAAAATCAGCAAGAATGATGGATGCTACCAGATGAAGAGAAAGAACACAAATCAGGATTTTTTTTTTTTTATAATACACGATATGTGACCAGATCAATAACAGCAACAGGGATAGTATATCTGCATGGGGTGAACCTTAAATAAACAGAGTTTTGCAAGAAATAATAGAATCAGGAGGATAATTAACTTTCCCTCCTTATCCTGGAATATATAAAAGCAGAAAAAAAAATAAAGTCTCTGCTTAAGAAGATTCTGGCAGGTGCTACTGCTTTGGAAGCTAACAACTATTCCTCCATCTCTTCCTGTTCTTAGAAATTGAAGCCATGCACCTAGCTCCAGGGAATGTGTATTATTTGGTCTAAGATAGCAAAGTCTTCATCATTCCCCCACCATCATCAATTTTGTTCTTTAATTTTTTTTCAGTTCTGATCTTTGTCTGATTATGTTTGTTTGTTTAATTTTTGTGGATATTTTAATTTAAAAATATTTAATTGACAAATAATGAATAAATATATTCCCGGTGTATAATGTAAAACTTTGATATACATACACGTTGAGTGGTGGTTAGCCGTCACATTAATTAATCCATCCCTTACCACTCTTGCTGGATGTAATTGGATTCCCAGAAGTTGTCTGTCTTATATCTGAAAGTCTGTGTCTTGGTCTGACATTTCTTCAATTTCCACTAATACCTATCCACCCCTGGCAGCCACCATCCTACTCTCTGCTTATATGAGTCTGACTTTTTAGATTCCACATAGAAGTGGGATCCGATGGTATTTATCTTTATGTGTCTGGCTTATTTCACTTTATGTCATGTCCTCCAGGTCTATGTGTGTTGTTGCAAATGGCAGAATTTCTACTTTTTATGGCTAAATAATATTATTTTAGGTACATGCCACAAGTTATATATTTAGATCTCTATATAGATATATGTGTATATAATATATGTATACATACATATTATATGATATATATATGTAAACAATTACATGTATCTCACAAATGTTTTATCCATTCACCCATCTCTATTCACTTAAGTTGTTTCTATTTAGGGGCCATTGTGAATAATATTTCAATTAACATAGGGAGGTAGATATGTCTTTGAGTTACTGATTAATTTCCTTTGGATAAATACCATGAGTGGGATTGTTAGATCACATGGTAGTTTTATTTTTAGTTTTTTGAGGAAAATGCGTATTTTTTCTAGAATGTCTATACCAATTAACATTCCTATCAACAGTGTTCAGAGACTTCCTTTTCTCCACACTCTGGTCAACACTTACTCTCTTTTGTCTTTTCATAATGGCCATCCTAACAGGTCTGACGTGACATTTAGTGTGGTTTTAATTTGCATTTTTTCTGATCATCTGTGATACTGAATATTTTTTCATATACTATGGGCCATTTGCATTTGTCCTCTTTTAAAAAATGGTTAGTCAGGTCTTTTGCCCATATTTTTGATAGAGTTGTTTTTACAATGGAGTTATATGAGTTCCTTGTGTGTTTTGGAAATAACCCTTTTATTTGATATATGGTTGTGAATATTATAATGCATTCTCTTGGTTGCCTTTTCGTTTTATTGATGGGTCCTACACAATCTCTTGGAGAAAACTGACCATCAGTTTTAGAGCTGTCACCCTGAATTTGTCACTGGATGACGTCTTTTAGGCCAGGGTTCCTCAGGAGACTCCTGGTAATACGGTCCCATGGATTGGTGGCTGCTTCACAAGACATCATGGGGTAGTACTAGTGAGTGAGTAGTCTCATGGTGCCAAAAACAAGGAAGAGCCAGTGAAGACTTTTGTTTCTCCTCCTGTTTGCACCAATCTCTCTCCTGATTGGAAACTAGAGAGCTGTTATTGATTGACCTCAGTTCTTCCAGCAATACCTGCTCCATCTTCCTTTAGTTTTGTTTAAAAACAAAACAACAACAAAAACACAACTTTCTGCAAGTTTTACTCTTTTCTTGGTACAACTAGTAGGTTATTCTTCACCAAAAAGTTTCTCTGTGCTCCATAATTTAAAGCAGTTCACGTCAGAATGACGTTAGTTATGTCAGGAACCAGTGAAACCCTTTTTTTTTCCTTCCTTTTTCTTTCTTTCTTTTTTTTTTAAGAATGGAATGCTAGGAAGCTTCTCCTTGTGCAGGGATCATGAGAGCCCAATGGATGGAAGAATTCAATAAATTCAGGCAGTTCAGGGGAGGATTAAGGACAAGTCAAATTTTCAAAAGGATAAAGTATATAGTTTCCAAAACACCCATTTCTGGGTATAGGCTCAAGACCAATGTCTTTTGCTTGTAACTTGTTTTAGCAAAATGCCACCATTTAATTATTAGTTTGGTGAATGACCACACCAGACCATTTAGTGTAACATGACAGGCCCTGAAGGGAGTAGTCAGTAATTTGAAACACTAACCATGTGTTTTGTCTGAAAAATTAATACCTGTAGCATGACTGCAGTGGCATGTTTCAACCAATCAAAATGTAGGAAAAACTCTACGATGCTAATAAAGGCAGCTACTGTTCTGGCATAGGGCAAACATAATAGCTGCTATTTATTAAGTATTTACCATATACCAATGCTATTGCGGCTTATCTCATCTCTTCTTTGTGACCACTCTACAAACCAGATAATTACAAAAGGACCTAACATTTATTGAACACACACACACAATATATTCCACAAAGTTTACAGGGACTATCTATTTTACTCAGCCCTCCATGTGGTAGTATTATTATCCCAATGTTAATGATTTAAAAGCAGAGGTGGTTTAAGCTTGAATAATGTTGTCAGTAAATGATGGAGGCAAGATCTGAACTGAGACGTTCCTAACTCGGATGCTCGTATATTTAATAGCCACCCTACATCAAAGGTTCATAAAACCTGAAATTGAGAATGTGGAAGGTTATTCATTGGATAAGGCCCAAGTCATAATCGCACACATTTGAAATAAAAAATCAAGTTAGTTCAAAAACTATTTTGCTTAATGCTAACATTTAATAACAAACAGTGCATCCAGGTGAGCTAATCAGTGGAGATCCTTGAGGACTGTTGAATGATTAGCAAAATGGACTTGTAATTGGACAGATAGACTTAAAGTTTGTTAGCAAAGAACTTGCTAGAAACATAACGATAGCTACCATTTATGACAGACATCATAACACAAATACCAACTGCATCCCTGAACAATGAACACTACTAGGTAGCCTACTTAACAAGTCACTGTCCCCCTTCATGTAAACCATTTCAGTCGAGCTGCACATCCTCTTCTTGTGGTCTTAAGCCACAGGTGGAGGGGGCCCTTGCCCCAGCTTTAAGAGTGCATAGGGATGGAACTGTCAGCTGGAACGATGCCACCACCCTTGCCACCCATGGGCCTGGGCACGTGAGTCACATGGCACAGTTTTAGACCAGGAGACACCAGGAGCCACAATGTGGGGCCTTCTGGGGGAGATTTGCTTTTTGTTGACATAGCTACACATAGAAAGAACATGCCCTCTCCCTCTGCTGGTTATTGTCACCACTGTGGGTGACACCTGAGATTGCATTGGCTCTCCTATGACAATGAGGGGAGTTGAACAAGTACCACAGATGACAAAGGAAGCATTGCAGAAGAAGCCAGGCACGTGATGCTGCTGAGCTGAGAAGACCAAGCTGACGGGCCTTTACGTGGACCTACTTGCCTAGGGACATTATTCTAATCAGCAGTTTTATCACTATGAACAAAAGACCTGACAAGAACAACAGTTAGAGGAGGAAATTTTTTTTTTTTTTGGCTAACAGTTTCAAAGGTCTCAGTCCATTTGGGTATAAATTTGGGTATCAATTCAAGGAAATCAGGTTTTTATTTTAACTTACAGCTCAATGCTTCCTAATATATTTATCCTCCTTCTTATGCTGAGAAGAAAAATAGAGCCAAAGGTAACAGCAGTTGACTGAGTTCAGGTTCAATAAGTGATAAAGCAGGATAGGTATGTCAATCAATCCTGCTGTGGGATCCCAGATCCTGTCCTCTACTGCAGCACACCAGCTGTCACTCTTCCTTCCATGGGCTGTGTCGTAAAACCCATTTTCCCCTGCAGAAACGGAAGGCAATTGAAATGAATGTCTTCTTGTGTGCTGAATTTCTCCATCTGCATGTGCAAGTGGGCCTAAAGTAAGGAGTCTCCCCAGGACCCCCACAGCACTTGGCCTGTACACATACACAGCTTTCAATTCCCTTCTGCAGTGCAGAGATGTAAATGCCTTGATAACTTGCATTGCTCAAGATTCCTCATTAGGAAGTGAAATGAAACAGCAAGAAAACAAATAACCAGGTTAAAAAATATAGGCAAAGGACCCGAACAGACATTTTTCAAAAGAAGACATACAAACAGCCAATGGGTGCATGAGAAAACACTTAAGGACGCTAATCACCAGGGAAGTGCAAGTTAGGACCACAAGGAAGTTGTCTGACCCCTATTGGAAGGACTGTCATCCAAAAGAGGAAAGTTGAGTGTTGGCGAGGATGTGGAGAAAAGAGAAAGCTTGTGCACTGTTGGTGTGAATGTAAATTAGTGCGACCAATACGGAAAAGAGTACAGAGGTTCAAAGTACAGAACATCAAAGTTGAACCACAGGATGATCCAGCAATCTCACTACTGGATATTTAGCAAAAAGCAATAAAATAATATGTCAGTGAGATATCTGTTCGTTGAAGCATAATTTACAATAGACAAGAAATGTAATCAACCTAAGTGTCCGTCAGTAGATGATTTAGTAAAGAAAATGTGATGTCTATGATTGATAGGTAATCACAATGGGATACTATTCATCCTTAAGAAAGAAGGAAATCTGCTCAGGTTCCTGAGGGACTTACATTTCCTTCTCAAGGCCTGGTTCCAGACTAAATGTGAGTGAGCCAGGCAGAGGGACCTAGTTAGGAGACCACCTTGTGGGACTGGAGCAACATAGTGGCGGGCAGGCTAGGGAGATGTGGGCATTCCCCCTTCCTCGGGGAGGGTGGGGAGTGGCAGTTTGCATGGCGAACCTCCCACTTCCTCTTCGCTACCCCTTCACTTTCTTGCTGCCCCTTTTCTGGTCTCTCCATACCCACTCCTGGTCTGTCCCAGGACCCTCTTCTGTATCAGGTTTATTGGTTGTACTTATAAATCATACTTTCCTTTCAAAAAAAAAAGAAAGAAAGAAAAAGGAAATCCTCTCATTTTCAACAACACAGATGAACCTGTAAGGGCATCCTATTAAGTGAAATAAGCTAAGCACAGAAAGAGATTCGATGCGTGATCTCACTTATAAGTGGAATCTCAGAAAGTCGACCTCCCAGAAGCAGAGCCTAGAACGGGGTTGGGGCAGGTTGCAGGGAGGTTGAGGGACATTTGTTAAAGGATACAAAATTTCAGTTAGACTGAGATCAGCATGGTGACTGTAGTTAGTAACTATATATATATATATATATATATATATATATATACTTAATATATACTTAAAAACTGCTGAGAGTACATTTTGAGTGTTTAAATCAATACATACAGGTACACAAATGATTCATACCTGGAGTAATGCAGATGTTCATTAACGATATATAAATATATGTGCGCATTTTAAAACACCACGTCATAAACCATGAATGTATACACTTTGTCAATTAAATAATAAAATTTTTAAAAATAAAAATAAAAAAATACTCCTTATCAACTTACCAAGGCCTGGAAACTTTGCATTCCAGCAAGATCTTACGTCACTCAGATGCCTCATTATAGAAGACCCAGTAAAGGTATTTTTATTTTTTTTTGCATTTCCTCCAAATACATTTCCTTCCAGCCTCAGGACCTCTGCACATTCTGTTCCCTCGGCCATGACCTCTCTTTCCTGGGATACTTCCTTCCGATCCTTCAGGCCATAGCTCAACATCACTTCCTGTTCTCTTTTAAGTCTCCCAATTCTCCACTAGAGTGCTTGCCATCTTGAGGCACTGGGTTTGATTCTTAGCACCACATATAAATTAATAAGTAAATAAAGGTCCATCAATGACTAAAACAAAATTTTAAAAAATAAATTTTCTTATTTATGGAAATATTGATTTGCTCGATGCCTGTCTTCTCCACTAAATTGCAAGCCCTGGACTGACAAAGGCTGTGCAGACCATGCTTGCCACTCTTTCTCTGGCTTCTAACCTAGATAATTTAATTTAGGGTAGACTTAAATATCTGTTGGGTAAGTGAAAGGGTGATGAAGAAAGTTCTCTACTTCCTATTTGTATATTGGAAAATTATCGATCATGGGTTTGCTCAAACAGGATGTAGGCAAGAGTACATATATTTCTTCTATGTGCTCAGTCCCACCTATTTTTATAATATTCCCTACCTGACCCTATTCCAAACCACTATCATCTTCCCTTTGAACTGCAACACCTACCTAACTATACCTAACTACACACTAAAACCTCTCAACACGCACCTGTCCACTCTCCACCCAGAAACCAGCCTGGTATTTTCAAAGGGCGACCATACCATGTTACTTTCCAACTCTTCAATTTTCTTTTGCAAGTAGAATAAGATTCGATGTCCTTCAATGCCCTGCATAACTCAGTGGTGCCTGCTTCTTCTGCTTCATCTCCTGCCAACCTCTCCCTGGATCACCACACTGCAGCCATTCTGGCCTCTTTCTGTTCCCCAGACACAACCATTAGTCCCTTTCCTTCTGGTGTTTCCTCTGCCCCTGATCTTTGCATGACAGTGGGGGCCATAACCCAGATGCTGTGACTACATATGTATCTCTCCTTAAAATCGTTGCCTCGTTGTTCTATATTCTCTTCTTTGTGTGTCCTCATTACCTGAGAATATGACTTGATTAGTTGGCTTAAGTATTGTCTTTCTTCCACCAGAAAAATACGGGCCCCTAAAAGGCATTAATTTCATCAGTCTTGCTCTCTGTTTACATGTCTCAGAACCTTGCATACCACATAGGAGGAACAAAACAAGTATTTGCTAGAGGAGTAGATAAATGAGTTCACTCAGAGAGGTGAGTTATGGCACAATCAGGTTCAGCTTTGATAAATATTTATTGTGCCATTCGAACAAACACATCTTGTGAGGCACAGAACCTGAAAATGTGATTATGATCCACAAAGAGCCCACATAGTATATAAAGATAGATGTGTGAATGAATATACCTAATACCATGTAAGCGCTACAATAGGTGTGTATAGGAAATCCAGGCTCAAAGAATGCAATGACCATGATCCATTGCAAGAATCAGGAGAGACTTCCTGACAGAAGTCTTGAGGGATAAGTAGGAGCTTTCCAAAGGAGCTTTGGGCTGGTCTTAGTATTTCAAACAATAAAGAAAGAATGTCCAAAGGCACAGAGTTGCAGATACACATGGTTGGAGAAACATGGGTTTTCTGAAGCAAGATTGTAGGGTATATGAGCGAGAGGATGTGCAAGGCTGAGATAGCAGACAAGTAAGCCCCTCAGCATTCCTCTTCCCTTGGACAAATGGCACCCCTTCTGGGGCCACTCTCCACCCGACGTGGTCTTTGAGTAGCCTCTGCCAATCGCAGTATCCAGGTACTCAGGTGATCTATCTATTGTGGAAAGTTTGTGATGAACCTAGGGTCATCTTATTTCCCTAAACCTTCACATGCAGCCATTTACCCAATTCCTTGTTATTTTATAGACAGATTCTTTTTTTTGCTGGACTCTCCATGTTGTAAACTAGAAAACTGAGAGGCCATGTCCTTCTGCCCTCTTCCTCCACCAAAAAGGAGGAGGGAAATGAGTGTGTGTGTGTGTGGGGGGGGGGCAAAGAGATATACAGTTAGAAAACAAGACATGCATAGAATGATACAGATACAGTGACAACATTTGAATTCCTGGGGTTCTTAGAACCAAATGTATCTCTTGTATATTCTAGTTATTATATAAACCCGTACATTTTTGTCGTTCTTGTTGTTTTTACTAGTTCAGGTAAAGAATATAGAAAGAAAAAAGAGTTGGTGAAAAAAATATACATATACATAAATATATATATTCCCTCTTGAACATGCTAAATTTGAGATGCTTCTGGGAATACCCAGTCATAGACATCCAAGGGGCAGTCCTGGTCCTGGCATCTAGGAGAGAGGAACAGCCTGAGAATCTAGACTCAGTAGGTCAAGATAAAGGAGATTGTTGCAGCCATGGAGCTGGATGAAATAGCTCATGGAAAAAAAATGGAAAAAAATAGAAAATAGAAACTTTAGGAAGACCCTGGAGAAATCTCTTGAAGGAACATGGGTGGATGAAGAGGAGACCTTGAAGTGTATTAGGACAATGTCTGGCAAGGAGAATCAAGACAGGGTGAAACTTGAGAAGCCATATAAATGAGTTTAAGAAAGCTGACGTGGTCGACAATTCTAAATGACACAGAAGCAAAGGATGGTGAAGCCTGGGTTCGGTATGAAGGCGGGTGATGCCACAATAACAAGTTAACCTCAAGGCCCTTACTGGCTGAAGGCAACAAAGGTGTGTTTATTGCTTGTATTTGGTGACTTTTGTGGGTTGATGCTCCATGAATTTCCTCGAGCACCTGGGTTGGCTGAGGCTCCCCCGTCTGTAAAGGTGGTGTGTGGAATCTGCAGCATCTCTAACCACTGGTGTGGAAGAGAGAGGAACTGGAGTCCACATGTGAGGTTTCACCGCCTTGGAGCAAAAGAAACCCACAGCTCTTGTCACACATTTCAATGATCCGAACTGCCTACCCACAAGGGAACTTGAGCAAGGTAGGGGATATGATGGAAATTTTGCTGTGGTCAGCATTATTAAATCTGCCCATGGAGACCAAGATGTATGTAACTTTCGGATTTGTCTTCAGCAGACCATTGGTGGTTAACAAGAGCACTTTCATGGGGGCAATGAAGCTGAAAACCAGTTTGAGAGTAAAAGGAGGGGTAGGCAATGATTTTACGTGCTTTTATCAGCTTCAATAGACCTTATCATATTTTACCTTAGCACAACCCTGTGGGGGAAGTGTCAATGATGTAATTTTGAAAAAGAAAAGAAAAGAAAAAATCAAAAGGAAACCAAGGCTCAGTAAGGGTTACTGATTGATTTATCTGTCAGCGATTGAGTCTTTGCTAATAATAAGAACTGAGTATTCAGCAAAACAAAACTGCATTCCTGTCCTCCTTTAAGGATACATAAATGAATTTTTTTGGTCACATAATTATACAACTAAACATGAACTCAATGGCTCTGGAGCAAACTAAAGAGGGAAGCCCAAGAGGCTGCATGTGAAACCCTAGAACCAGGCTGGTACATGGATGGATGGACACTTCCCCTATAGGTGATAAGTCAGAGCAAAGCCAGAAAAGACAATTGGAACCAGAACAGTGACTCCAAGTCCCTGGTTGTCCCCCCCCCCCATGTTCTGCCATTTTCCCTCAATCTGGACAGCCAGCCCGAGGGACCAAGGAGCCACTTGTAAGGCTCCAGCCTCCCTAGCTGTCTCCTGAAGTGACCAAGGAAGGGACAGCACAAGGCTCTGTCACCACGTTATTTATAGACCGCCTCTGATGGTCCTTGCTGTAGCCTTCATGGCCTTGGTAATGGTTGGCTAAAAGGAGGATGAGGAGAGGATACAGGCAGAGTGACTCTTTGGTGAGAAAACTGTCTCCTATTGCACTCCTCAGGAGATGGCTGCAGAGCTAGAGCTGAATTCCCCTGGGGTACAAGGGAGCCCCTCGCAGAAGGCCGACAGGAGGACCCTCGGGTTACCTTATTGCACTTCTCAAGAGGGAAGGAGGAGCAAGGCTTCTTTAATAGGGCCCCTGCCTCTTTTTCTCCCTGTGACTTTGGCATGGGTTATCTGTGGACCCTCCTGGAAGTTCTGCTTTCTTGTGTCATGACCCCCTCCCCAGCTGCAACTAAAGCAGAAAATGAACACAGTAAACAGGTTGAAGGTCCTATGTGTGCAAAGCTTTGGGTCAGAGACCACAGGAGTCAGAACACAAGGGAGCCACCTTGGGTGGCTGGGTGGTGCAGTGGGCACTGGAGAGGCACAGAAGCTGATGCTTCCTCTCACTGAGCCCCCCACATAGTATGTGCTCTACACTAGACAGTACTCCCCCACCTCCTTATTTTATTTGCTACCCCACCTTGAACCCTAGCACTTCAGCCTCCTTTGCGTGAGTCCTCACTCAATCTCAGCAGCTTCTGGCCCCACCTGTCACTTCACCTCCTTCTTCAGCTTTATCTTGCCCCCTGGAACTTGACCCCGAGATTCTTTCTAAGCCAAATGCATGTTCAGCCCCAAGGTGGCCTTTGTTTCCATGTAGTGTCAGAACTCTCAGCCCCTGAGACCTGCCTAGGACTGACCCAGATCTCAGATCTCAGCCATAGGGTGGAGTTGTGAGACCTGGTGGTCAGGCAAGAGAACCACTGCTATACGGTTTGAGAGCAATCCCAGAAGGATCTCACTCCAGGGGCGCTCACACCAGCATTTCCCAAAGCGGGGTTCTGGTGCAACCTGGATTCAATCAACAGAGGGACTATTCCTGGACCTTACCTCCAAATGAAAACATCAGTTTCCGCATTTCTCATAATGTGTATTTTAGTAACACGTAAATCTTGTGACATTAAAATGTAAAGACCACGTGTTATGAAGCTATTAGCTATCGATAGTATTGTTACTGAATATTCAAGCATGTTCTTTTATCCAGTAGCCGCTGCATGGGGGGAAGATTTTATTTGATCAACTTAGAAGAGATGCTGAGGCTTTGGGAAAATGACTTTCTTCTTCTGGGCTTCAGTGTTCTCACCTCTGTTAGGAGAATGTGTGTCTAACGGGTCTCCTGGGTCTTTTTCAGTCAATTTCCTCTGGGCCCAGGATTCTGTCAGAATGGAGCAGTCTCTAAGCCTGAAACTGTGAAAGGCTCTTGCTGCAGCTCCAAGGTCAGGAAGAGAGACAGATGATAAAGGTGGGGCGATGACACCCTTAGCCTGGGGACTGCAGGCGGGAGTGTGAAAACAGGGAAACCAGTTTTGTAATGTAGGTGGCTTTGTATAAATACTGGTTAAGGAGTCCTTTCTGCACCTCCAGTTTACCTTTTGAAAAAAGGATCAAAGGAAGGTTGTTGCGTGGAAATGTTTACAATGCACACCAAACAGCACCCAGTGCATCCTTGGTGTTCAACGAACAGTGAGTATCATCATCCTTGTACATCAAGGACTGAAAGCTTAATAAAATCATATCACAAGACCCTGGTACAAGATACTGCATGAAACAGATGCTCAGAGCATGGTAATTCCATCGTCCTTTGTATTAGAAACACAGTACATAGAATGACTTAATTAATCCATTCATTCAACAGATACCTATTGAGCTCCTGGACTGTGGAGGGTACAGAGGGCACCGAGGCTGTTGAGATGGCCATAGTGGCAATCAGCATTGTGGTCTCCAGGAAGGTATAGACAAGGAAAGCCTTATTAACATACTGAAGAACAGATTTAAAAAAAAAAACAACACACAAGATAATGTAGCCAGAAGAGGGAATTGGAGTGTATTGACAAAGGAGAGGCACAAAGACTCAGGGGAAAGAATGAGCATGGCATAGCAAGAAGAAATTCTCCCTGCTGGAGAAATAGGAGGGGCCAGTTCACAAAAAGCCATGGAAGTCAGGCTGTTGACAGGCTCACTTATCCTAAGGGAGACGGGGAATCGCCAGTGTTTCAGAACACCCACTCTGATAGGGAGATGGAAAAGGAGGTGAATGTCAACCACAAGCTGAGATTCTAAGCAAGAGGCCAAAGCACTAATTCTGGTCCAAGATGGTGGTGGCGGTAGGCATAGATGGAAATAGATTGCCGGCGTAATTAAGAAGCAGAACCTATGATGGATGGGATTTGGGGCTGGGGTGGTAATGAAGTCACAATTTAGGATCAATCGATTTGTTTTCCTGATAATCACTCAGAGTGAAACCCCCACATTTTCTCTTGTTAGCCATTGGTTAAGTCTGATCTGTACTGAGAAATGAGGATGATGTTTTTTTTTTTTTTTGAAAATCAATCATGTCACCAGGTCAGATTCTTTGCAATCAGACCACAATCTCCTAAATTTTGGAGGAATGAAATTGAGTCAACGCTTTATTTCTTTGCCTTGAATTTCCCATACATTCCAGATCAGACTTCTTAAACTTATTTACATCTTCAGATGCAATAATGAACTTTAACCACTTGATGGCCACATTTCAAAGTCCTGGATCTTATTTTTCCACTTCTGGCAATTTTCTATCCATTTCCAATCACTTGCCTGTGGGACTAAATAAATCTGTCATTTTCTAAATTAGCAGGATGTCCATTCACTTGGCATATATGTGTTTCACATATCCCAGGTTGCCACTAAGGACTAATGGATATCAATGAAACGCAATTTCCAAACAGTTATGACGATTTTCAACTTCATTCTATTTCATGCTTTTAAAATTCAGATAACCCCTGTTTTACACCAAGCAAAGAAGTGTTCTGACAATGAATTATTAAGATTCATAATAGATTTAAATATTGATGGTCTTCTTATCTTACAAATGACAGTATTTGTAATCAAAAAGAGCAAGCAATGAAAGCTTAAAGAAAAAGGAAAGTCACACCTAAACATTATTGATGGTAGAGGTCCCCTTGGTAATGAGACCTTGAGTGATTCCAGTTTCACTAACAAGCCATCCCTGAAGTGAAAAGGGTCACGGGAGTTTGCAGCCCAAAATGGACTTCAATATGCAAGTCTCAATGGCAAGAACGTTCAGGACAGAATTGGAGCTTGATATCATTGAAGATAAAAAATTTATGTAGCTCTCGATTTTGGTTCCTGGCTCATTTCTGCTTAGAATTCGGTTTCCCGGGCAATTCTGCCTTCAGGAGGAGCATGACTTTCCCACAATTTCAAGTCCTTCTATCCCTGGGTGAGCTATCTCTCATGATAAAGGTATTGACTTCCCAAACAGTTTCCTGAGACAGAAAAATGTATTGGACAGATGCATTTCAAATATTTCAGATCTTTTTGACGTCAGTTTTACCCTATAAATAAATTACTTGCCATCTTAATATTATCCATCAGTTTGATGAGCTTAGCTGATGGGTCTTAGAGATGGATCTCTTCATGCTGTACCATCAATGTCAGGTCTGAGCCAGGATTGAGAGTCAGATGCTGGACTCCGGTGAACTACCAAGGCCTTCATGCTACATGGTCTGGTTTCTTGAAATATGGTTTGTCAGTGTTATCTCCTGGTGGCCACATGTCGCGACCCCTCGCTGGCAAGGGAAAACACGACACAGGATTCTTCTTTCAGCAGTTTATTCAGGCCTTGATTCAAGTATCATCTTCTAGCGACCCCCCGCCGAGCGCCCAAGCACAGCCTAATAAAGCCTCCCGAATACCAATCCCAAGCTGCCACGTGGATCTCTCTCATAGGGTGGTAAGGGATTGCGCGCCAACTCTCCAAAAAAGGAGTTGTTTATCACAGGCCACAGTGGAAGCCGGCGCCATCTTCTAATGGCGGCAGCGGTCTACAAACACGGCTCACCACAGCCACACAGTAATATCACCACTGGCATCAGATAGAAGTATGATTTCAACAAAGGAAATGCTGTTAGTCAGGGCTGAGTTCAAAAATCGAAGAAACTGGGGTTCATATAAATGTGAGGAGGAGGAGAGGAGGGGAGCTCTCTTTAAGAGAACTAACATGAAACTAAGATTGTGAAAATAAGAAGGCAATTTACTACATATTCAGAAGTCACAGCAGATTACGAACTTTAAAAAGCTGACAAATACTGAGTGTATCATGACAGCATCATATTTTTATTCTGTAGGTCTCTAGACATTTCAGCTATTCTACATGTCTCTATAGCAACCTTTCCTACATTTTAAGCAATATATTCTTTGATCATCCATTCTTATGGCAATGACTTTGCAATAATATTTTTCTATACAGAAAACTGCAAATGTAATTCAGTCTTCATTTTAAAATGGTTGCACCATTTACAGTTTAGAAAAATATATTTTCCCTCACAACTCATTACTGGAAATTTCTTCTAATGTATATATTCAACGCTATTAATTTCCCTCTAAGCACTACTTTTGCTGAATTCCGCAGATTTTTATAAATTTTATTTTCATTATTATTTTATGGCTGCTTTCAATGGATCCTCTTTTTACTTTTGTTTTCAGGTCATTCCATTCCATTCTGTGAAGATAATTCTATTCGAGTTTGATGTGATCCCCTGATCTGAAGCTTGATGTCTTTAACAATTCTAGAAAATTCAGACCCATCATTTTCTCTCGGCATATTGCCTTAACCCCATTGTCTCTGACCTTTTCTTTCTGGAACTCTGATTTAACTATTTGTTAAAGTTATTGCTCTATCTACAGGTTTCTAAGTGTTAAGTTCACATTTTCTAAACACTTGTCCTTCAGTGTTGCATTTTGGATCATTTCTTTCTACTTAATTTTGCCTTTGCAAATTTTTTACTTGGCCATGTCTGATTTCCTGATATGATTTTAATTTCAGCAGCCATGATGTTCATTTCTAAAAGTTATCCTATTTTGAAAAAAAATTCCTCTCAGATAAGTATTTGTTAAATATAAATCATGTATTTCTCTGTTTTATTTATCACCCCTAAAACTGCCCATCAATACCAAATAAATTTGAATTCCAAGTTGCCTGAACCAACTTATCTTGGATAGTCAATTCCAAGGATTTTTTCCAGGATTTTTTGAAATCTTGAACATTATTTCCTGGAACTTCTCTGGTTCCTTGAGAACCCTGGCTGGGAGCAGGTCTCCATGGTCTCTGAGTTAGTGTAGAGTAACTGTGGGGTTGAATGTGAGTGAGATTTAAACAGTGAGAACGTAAGTGAACAGAACTCTCTCTACCACAATTTGTGCTCAGTCTATAATGACATGTCAGGGCTCATCTCATGGCCTGGAGCCATTAATTTTGACATTAGATTGGATGGGGTCCCTCAGGACAATCCTCAAACCCACTGCAGGAGAAAAAGAGGCCGCTACCTACAGTGGCAAAGCAGGATAAATAATGCTATGGTGGGTCCTGGGTTCCAGAGCTAGAAAAGATATATCGACTTTTGGGAAAAATGAGTAGCAAAGACCAAAATCACCTGTGGAGTAAATCTTCCATCAAATTCAAAGAGCATGTGCAAAAATAAGACAGGTTTAAAAAAAAAAAAAACACCAAAAAATCAAAAGCAGGTACAAAGAGGTGAGTCGTGGAAGCAGAAATGAAATCAGAAAATCCAGAACATTTTCAGTAAATATCAAAAAGTCCCTTTTGGTTGCAATGGCTCTGGTGACATGGTGAATGGAGAGTCGGCCCAATTCAAAGACAGTAGCCAGGGTCAAGCCATGGGCATTGTGTTTGCGGGTCCATCTCTCTCTCCTTGGGCAGCATGATCCCAGGCAGTGATGCTGGAATTGCTTAAAGTATAGTGGCTCCCTAGAAATGCTCGCCATCCCTCTGGATTCAGAATGTCACCCTGTGGGAACAGTCACATATCCCCACCAGCCTGCGAACAATAAATATGAGCTGGTTTCTATGCCTAAAACCAAAGCACTGTTATTAACTTGTTCTCTCTTTTGAAAAGAGGAAATGATGTGAGATGGATCTGACTCAAGAGGAAGCTGAAGGCAAGACTGCAGGAGGCCTTGCTGGAGGTGTGGGCTTCAGTTGAAAAGCCACCAGGGCTCCGACTTTTCTGTTCTAGTATTTGTTTGAGCCTAAGGATTAAAGCTGGCACACAGTGTGAACATGATCATCCCCAGCATCCCACACCTTATATTTGTATAGAGGCTAATGAGTGTTCTCACCTGTGTCATTGAATTCGGATTCATATGGCAACACTGAGAAACAGATGGGAGAAAGGATTTGTAACTACAGCCTATGACAGCCACCTCAGCAGTGAGGAGTTGCTGCTTTCCCAGGTCTGGAAAGGAAGAATGTGACTCCATATTTCTCAGTGACAGAGCTCCACTTCCTGGTCTGGGGTATTGTCAGAGGGAAGGGTTGACATCAAGTCTTGGCCCTTTAATTCTCACAGCAATACTCAGCCTGGTCTCAGCCCCGTCACAGCTGTTGGCTATGCTCCTCTCTTTGAGCAGAAATTCATTCAGCCCTTTGCAGAAAGGAAGGAATCAGAATGGTTTCAGGATGTCTAGGTACACTCTTGGCCATAACCAAGGGTTGACTTCATTTGAATACCCTGTGAGACAGCCCAGCTGCTGCCCAAATCCCTTCCTTTGGAGACCACAGAAACCATGCACCCTTCCACCCTCACTCCTCAAAGAGGATCCATCCATATAATATCTTCAACCAGCTGACTGAGGTTTGCGCTGCACTCAGCTGGTGACAGTCCCCAGGTCTCCAATTGTGGTTCTGCTCCTGATCTCTGGATGCTAACCACCACAGACCTGAAATCCTCCCATCTGATACCCAGTGCTGGTCCTAAATCGGCATACCCCTGCTGGAACAGAATCTCCACAGGATAGAGATCTCTTTGGACTCAAAGTACTCCTTTTCTAAGAACAGAATCTCCTCTACCACCATTCCAATTTGGTCTTGAACTACCACCCCGGATTGAAGGGACTGGAGGGAGAGAATTTGTTCCTGTTCCCCTTTTTCAATGTTGGGCATTGTTTACACTTATCTAAAAGAAAAGGATTTTCACAGACCTTCAATATCACCTTAAATTATTATTATTTTTTTTTTGCTATTGAAATGAGCAAAAGATTTTAAAATACTAGTTTGTATTCCGTATCAGTCAATTACTCTCCCCTTTAAAGTCATCTGTCACCAGTGTTTCTTTTAAGGCTGGAGTGGGGAAGAAGGGAGTATGATGTAGGAGAAAAATAAAGGTGTTTCCAGAGTTAATCTCTTCTAGCTTTAGCAATACTTTCAGAAGCCCTAGGTAGATGAGAAAAAGAAAAGATAAAACAGAAACAAAACCATCAACACTAACAAAAAACCAGCTAATTCACCTCCAAATGATTGTGGAAAGAAGAAAAAGGCCAGGGAAGCGTTTGGGGTGGACATAACAAAACTCCACTTAAAATTTGGGGAATACAAAAGGCTGCCCCACACCAATCAGGGGACTAAATCCAAAGTACCTAGGTGTTTTAATATGAGCAGTATTCTCAAATCGTAGTCACCAGACTCACAAGACCATGTGTACCTTGTGAGAAATGTAAATTCTTGAGCCCTACCACAGTCCTCTGAGTCACAAATTTAAAATGGGCACCAAGAATCTATAGTTTAACAAGTATTCCAGATAATGATGCTACACACTGTAGTTGGAGAAGCACAGACATAAACGAAGGGCTGTTGCTCAGCATTCCCAGATTTCCACCCATTCCTGCATGCCTTCCAAGGGGAGGATGCATAATATAGCTGAGAGGGGAGCTGTTGAGACCACCATGAAGTCTGCTGTGTCAGGAAGTGAGGTAGAACATCTAGGCCAAGGGCCAGATATGATGGGGGGATAATATTGCAGATTCCTTTGTAATACTAGAGACATCAAAGATGAAACTGGATCATGCAAAGAGTTTCTGCAGGTTTGGGTGAAGACAGCAGATTCCCAATGTAGACTTTACAGTGGACCAAGGCAGAGTCTAGGATAGGCCAGTTGATCCTAAAGGAAGCAAATCAGCCCAGGTACTGTCCAGTGTCTGCTCCTTGGACACCTCTGTCATCTGTGACCATTAGTCCTACCTAACAGGACACCCAGATGTCATCAGGAAGGTCTGGAGGGAAAAGAAATTTAAAGGAATATATATTTTAAACCCAGTTCCTCGCACATGCTAGGCAAGTGCTCTACTACTGAGCCACAACCCCAGCCCTAAAAGACCACATACATTACCTAATAATAACTTATCTAGAGAGACACTTCTTTTGGCATGGATAAGGTTAAATGGGCTGAACTGTACTTTTGATTTTTTCTTGCACCATTCAGTGCATGAGGCTCATGAGGAAGACCATGACAGCTCCAGAAAAAATAAAAGATGTTTCTTAGCATATCTTGGCAAAGTGCAAATAAACATGCAATCTTGCCTTTTTTATTTCATTACTTAAATCTCTCCAACCATTAAGCAAATCATGAAATCATTATGCTTATAACTCAAATTTAACTATAAAACCCAAACTACATTTTAAAAGTTCGAATTGCAAACATTCATAGAATACAGTAGATGGTGTTTTGCTTGGTTCCGTCCTCATTTTTCTCTGTTGTCATAACTATGAAATCTTCAGTAACAATTCTAGAATTCAGGTGGGTGGAAACACCATAAGTCTGGATGATAAACCTTTAAAAACATTCTCAAGTATGGTATACATGCAGAGGAGTGCATAGTCGTGAGTATTCATCTCAATGATTTTTTTTTTCCTTCACAAATTGAACACGATGCAACAACCATCCTGGCCAAAAATAGAATGTTCTGAGAATCCTAGTAGCTCCTTGTAGGCCCCTCTTGATCACCATACTATTCCCCAAATGTGAGTTATCCTGATGTCTAACACCACCTATTAGATTTTTACCTCTTTGTGAAGTAAAATAAATAGAAAGATCTAGATGACCTAACTCACATTTTTATTTATGAGATCCAATGCTGTTGTTTTGTGTGTGTGTTAGCTTTTTTGCTGACATGACCAAAGGGCCTGACAAGAACAATTAGAGGAGGAAAAGTTTATTTGGGGTCTCTTGGTTTCAGAGGTCTCAGTTCATAGATGGGCAACTCCATTGCTCTGGGCCCAAGGAGAGGCTGACCATCATGGCGGAAAGCGTGGTGGAGGAAATTAGCTCACAATATCACACCAGGAAGAAGAGAGTGAAAGAGCTCTGTTCAACAGGACAAAATATAAAATTCAAAGATATGCACCAGGGACCCACTGCCTACAGCCATACCCTATCTTCCTATAGTCACCAGTTAATATAGATACTCAGTTAATATAGTTACTCAGTTAATCCCTGTCAGGAGATTAATGCACTGACTACACTGATTAGACTTTCATAACCCAATCATTTCATCTCTAAACTTTCTTTGCTTTGTCCTACACATGAGCTTTGGGGGACACCTCATATTTAAGTATAACAGTGTTGTTAGAGTTTATTTTCCTAACTCTAATATTCCTTTTTTTTAATATGAATATGCCACATTGTGGGATATTTGGAATTTTTTCAGATTTTCAGTTCTTCTGAAAAATGCTTCTGTGAACATTCTTTTGCCTACCTTTGTCACATGTGCTCACACATTCCTATGGAGCAGAATACGAGTGAAATTGCTAGGCCATAAGCGTGTGTTGAATTCAGTAGAATGTCTACTGATTTGTAGACGTTCTTTGTACTCCCTGGATATCAATGATTTGCCAGTTATTTGTATGCAAATACTTTTTTCCAAATCTATGAATTGAATTTTCACATTTGTAATTAAAACTTTAGGTGACTGGAAAAGTACATAATTTTTAACAAAGTTCAACATCAATGTTTAGAAATCTACCCAACACCCCCAATCATAAAATCATCCACTTTTATCTTCAAGAAACTCCCATTATTTTATGTTACACTGGTATATTACCAGAAGAGGGCTAAGTTCCTTTTTTTTCTCCTATGGATATTCAATTGACATAGCACTATTTATTGAAAAGTCTATCCTTGCTCACACTGCTGTGCCAAATTTATAGTAAGTCACATGTCAATATATGTGTGATTGTATTTGTGGAAACTCTATATTGACCTGCTGGACACTACATTAATCCAGTGTACTGTCTCAATTGTTGTTGTTTTACAATAAATCTTAATAAATCTTTCCACTGGTTCATCTTCTTCAAGATGATCCTACTATTCCTAGTCCTTTAGGTTTCCATCTGAAACTTAAAGTCACTTCATCAATTGCTCCCCCCAAAATTGTCTTGGCTATTCTTGGACCTTTTCATTTCCATGATAAGTTTTAGAATCAGCTTGTAAACAACAAACACCAAATATCTTGAAATTCCAATCAAGATTTGCACTGATTCTGGTGATCAATTTGTGTAGAACTGATGTCATGAGAATATTAAGTGTCCAATCCATGAAAATGGTACATCCCATCTTTATTTACGTCTCCTTCATTTACTCTAAATTAAAAAAAAATATACAGTATTTTCTATGGGATTCTTACTCCTCTTTTGTTATATTTATTACTAGTATTTGATCTTGATAATATTATTATAAATATTATGTGTTTTGAATTTTCTGACTATTGTGTTATATACATGTATAATACCTTTTGCATACTAGCCATGTGTTTTTCTGTTACATAAATGAACCCATTTTTTTATAGACTAGGGATGTCCAAATAGTAGAGCTGCTACTGATCTTTCAATTTCTTCAACTTTCTGATGGCAGACTTGACTGTGACCACAGAAGTGGTGATACGGGTCCAGGTATCACCAGCCAGTTTTTATGCAGGAGTCACAATGCCCGATCCCCAGGACTGGCCTTTTTATCTTGGTTTTTCCACAGAAGAAGTAAGTGTACTTGAGGTGCTGGGTGATATCAATTTTCTTCACCATTTTCTGGAGAGAGCACCATAGGAAGTCCTGATGGTATTTGCTGACCATCCCAACTTGGTTGTGCTTAGCCATGTGGCTGCAACCTGAGCCAGAGCCCAGAGAACCTAGCCATGTACTTTAAAACCTTGATAAATGCATTCATTTATTCTAATAGGGATTCCTCTGTATGTTCTACATATATAATGAGGACATCTGCAAAGAATGACCATTTCTTTCATTGTCCTCTAATTCGAACACATTTTTATCTTGCCTTTTTTCCGCTGTCTAGGTCTTCCAGTACAGTACTGAATAAAATAGAAAGCATTCTTCTTTTGTTCAGCAGCTCAGAGGGAAAGATTTTATCATACCTCCCTTAAAAATGTGATAGGTCATGACAGATAGTGTTTACCAGATTATAGATGCATCCTGTATTTATAATCTGTTAAAAGTATTTATCATGAATGTAAGTTGAATTTTATTAAATGCTTCAATATCGGCTGAAATGATCATATTTCTGATTTCTTTTATGTTTTTATTTTTCATCGGGGGGCTGTTTTGTTTTGTTTTTGTTGTTGTACGAGTGATTGGACCCAGAGAGAGGTACTCTACCACTGAGGCTATATCTCCTCCCCATTTTTTTTCTATTTCTTATTTTGAGACAGTGTCTCACTAAGTTGCTGAAGCTATCCTCAAACTTGTAATCCTCCTTCTCAGCCCCCTGAGTAGCTGGGATAATAGACATGAGGCACAAAACCTGGTTTTATGTCTAATTTCTTCGACATAATGTTTTGGAGATTCATTTATTTTGTTGCCCGTATGAGTGGTCTGTTCTCTCTTTTTTTTTTTATTATTGTTGAAGTATATGCATCATGTGCACAGAATTCTTTATTCATTTTCCTACTCTTGTACATCTGATCTGTCTCAGGTTTGGGATGATATGAGGAAGGCATCTGTGGATGTTCTTAGGCAAGGTTATTTGTGACCATGCTTCCATTTTTCTTAGATAAATAGCTAGGAAGTGGAACTTTTTCTTTTACTTTCAATCTTTCTGTCCTCGTTCTTAAAGCCTTTCCCCTGGAAGCATCATTAGAGTGGCTTAATTTTTTTTTCATCCAATTTGATCATATTTGCAGTATAATTGGAGAACTTAGGTCAAAATTAATGTAATCCACAGACATGCTTGAGTTCACATTTATCATGTTTCTCTTCCATTTTCCCCTCTTCTCTCCTTCTTCAACAACTCAGGGATGTATTTACTATTTTTCCTTCATCTGCCCCCCACTTTAGCTTGGCAGTTATTCCCTCTTTTACTGTTCTCTTAGAATTTACCCTAGAGATGTCAGAGATCCTTGGCTGATTAATGTCTCATATAAATTAATACAACTGCCCAGACCATATGTGAACTGTAAACACACTAACCCCATTTCTTCTAGCCATTTCCAACTCAGACTTCTGTTTTCTGTGGCCCTTTATTTTTCTCTTCAGCCAGTTTTACTTTGATTCCTTGGAAGATAATATTTCTTTCACCTTTGGCTAGTTTTTTAATATTTTCTTGCTGCCCTTAGTTTTCAACAGTTTTACAATGACAGGCCTCAATTTCTTTTCTTTATGTTTATTCTGTTTGACATTCAAGGCACATTGACCTCCATTTCAAATATCCCAGCCATCATCTTTTCAAATATTGCTTATTTTCCATTTTCTCTCTCTCTCTTTTTTCTTTTTTTGGAATTCTATTTTTATTTATGTTAGACCTTTACACCATGCAATAAACCTCACATGTTTTGTTGTTGTTGTTGTTTCGTTTTGGTAACATTTATTCTTTTCTATTTCCATGCTTTAATCTGTAATATTTTTTGGTATATATCATGTTTCACTAAGTCAGATCCATCTCTCACTATAAAAGACCACTTTAGCCTGGTATCTTGGGCCACACCTATAATCCCAGCTACCTGAAAGGCTGAGACAGGAGGATGGCAAATTCAAGGCCAGTCTGAGCAACTTAGTGAGAACCTGTCTCAAAAAATAAAAAAGGGGTGGGGATGTAGCTCAGTGACAGAGCACCCCTTGATTCCATTCTCAGTATTGGGTGGAGGGGGGCTTTAATCAACATGTCATCATTATCAAGCTATTCTAGGTCCCATATCATGTCCTCTGTGCCTTTGGCTTATACCCCCTCATTTTATTTTTTCATTTACATCTCAGTATATGTAATTTCAATCAACCTAAAGAAAAGCAATGTTCTAATTGTAGAAGTAAACAAAGTCCACCAGCTTAACTAATACGCTACTTTTCTGTACAGCTATGTAAGTTCAAAAAAGCTATCCTATAGGTAATGTCTGAAAGTTGTTTATACACAGGTCTTGTACATAAGGGGCCTATACATTTATTTCCTCAGAACCCTGAGGTGCTACGTCTTGGCAAAGAAACCAACATTTCATTCACACATCTTACAAAAAAGAAAGACTGTTTCCAGGATTGACAACACTGTGTATCCCGTATTCAGACTATGTAGGCTCCGCCCTGTCAGTTAAGATCCACCCTCTCTATACAATAAGATCTTTTGCTTTCTTCCATCTGTGATATATCTATGTCTTTTAATATTGATCTCCAGCATCATCTACTCCTCCAATATGTTTTTCTTGGACTTCCCCAAACAGGACCAACCATTTGTATGTCCGCACTGGTTTCATTCAGACCAGACCAGCCCCCAGCACTTTCTGTACTTAATTGTCCTACCTATCTGTCCCCGACCAGTAGCCCAGGAATTCCTGAGCCCAATTACACCTCAGATCTCCAAGATCCAGCCCATCCCAGTTTGCAGCACACAAATAGCTGCTAAGGAAATCACTTTCAAATGAATGACTATAGTATAATCAACTCAGGTTACACATGGAATCACTCAAGAGGGATATGTTTTTTAAAATACTGATGTTTAGAAGAATAGCAAATCAAAACTAGAATTGTGACCTATGTAGCAGAACAAGTTTCTTTTTGTTTGTTTGTTTGCTATTTTTGGAACTTAGGGGGAGAGAGAGAGAGAGAGAGAGAGAGAGAGAGAGAGAGAGAGAGAGAGAAAGAGTACTACTACAGACAATTCTAATGTACCACATGGGTTAAAGATTGCTTACGTAATGAATCTGCTTCAGATTGATTTTGGTTGAGGGCTGAAAATGTTTTCTTATAAGGAACAAGGAACAGACTGTGTCCTGTGAAGGACATGATTAGATATGCATGTTGGGAGGATGCATTAGATATGCATGTTGGAGTGCAAACGTCCCCAGAGGCCCACCATAGGGGAAGCCTTGTGGAGACTGTGTGTGTGTGTGTGTGTGTGTGCATGTTTGTGCTTGGGATCTGAGAGTGTGGCATTCACAGAGGCATGGAAGCAACAAAGCCTGGATCTATAACCCAGATGCTTGTATTGGTAAAGAGTCTGAAGAAAATGGATATTTTTCTATTTCCCTCTGCAATGGTAAGAGCCAAGCGAAGTTGGCAGGCATCATCCCTGTCTGCTGACCAGAGAATGCACGGTCTCCATCCATTTCAAGACTTTAGGGAGATAGAGGGTGACTGATAAAGGCACACGGGGTAAAGGAAAATGTGATGACAGGCCTTAGGTGAAGCTGTCAGCAACTCCTGCCCCGGCTCAGACCTCTCACAGTGCTGATGTGTGTGCAGACCTCCAGTTGTCATAGAAACCGAATCTTTCCTTGTGACTCTCATCCCCTTTGCTGTGTGTTTGATTTCTCACTTTTTATGAAATTAGGTATGCAGTGAAGTATGCACAGTCCCTCCCACATAAGCAGCCCTTCCCAAATCAGGACACTGTGATCATTGTTGCATCCCCTGGGAGACAAGCAGGTACTGTGGGGAGCCCTGGGTCCCTCCCTCCACTGCTGGTTTAATACCAGGAACCTACAGGTTCAAATGCATGAGCTATTTTTAGATTCTAAGATCAGGCACAGGAGTAGAAAGTGGATTAATAAAATATAAGACAAGGGAGAACATTCTGTTGACCCAGAGGGGGGTATTTGTGATGTGCTATAACAATTAAGAAGATGACCCTAATTGGAGAAGTGTAAAGCAGTCCTCTGTTAATATCAAATTGAGTTTAATAGAGTGTTAACGAGGACACCATATTTGCAAGATATCTCAATTGTCCTCTTGACAAGAATTTGGGTCTCCAGCTACTTTCACTGGTAGTGTGCTGGAACACATATTAATGATTTTTTTTTCCTACAAAGAAGAGGTTTTCAGGACACCAGATGGTTACTCAAATCTCTGTGGCTTTCAGTTTGTTAAGATTAAGATAGAACTATCTTATGAAGTCAGTGGTGTTTTACGAAAGTTTGTGTAATGATCATTTTCTCATTTCTTCTTATAGAATGGTGATAAGTGAGGTGGTTTCTTTCTCTAAGAACCAGTGGAGGTGGGGAGGGAGTTGGCTGTGGAGTCCTGGATCTATGATGTCCAAGATCCTTGCCACCTCTGTCTCCACTGGTCGACAGCCACCTTTCCTCAGGATGAAGCCAGGGCCGGTTCCATTCTTCCTGCACTCTAGAGCCCCTGTAAGCTTTATCCACTGAAGGTACTCATATCCTCTCCTTCCTCTTACCCTTCTGAAGTTGTTTATACAAGAAGTTGCTGGGAGCACCCTCTGAGGCAAGACAGTGGCCAGAAGTGTTAGAGAAGAAGGTAGGTGGTATGCATGTCTCAGATGTCCCTGGAGGGCCACCATGACTGATGATGGACATATGCTTTTTCACCCTCCAGGTAACTCAGGCCATTGGAGTCCATGGTACTTGTTCTTTAGTGTCAGTAAATGAAGCTAAGGTCATTCATAGGTCAGGTCTCATTCAAGATCTTAAATAAAAGTCACTTTGCCCTTGGCCCTTTTGGTGGAAGCATGTGAATGCAATGGAACATATTATAATTACTCTCCATTCTACTCCTAATATCCTGACAAAAATGTTTTGAGTTGGGGATTTCTTGCTCTTAGAAGTCAAAGACCTTCTTTTTTCTTTATTGAGCGAGACTTCTTATTGACTGAAAACACACTCACTCACACACACACACACACACACACACTGAAATAAATCTGATTTATTTTGTTGTGTTCAGACCAAGAATCACATGCAAATACCAAACCTGGGACAGATGTTCAATCTTCCAGCAAAGATCTGTGACCTCAACCAGGCCCAGGTTAGCCTACCACTCCACATGGGACGTGGGCCATTGTAAAGGGGTTTCATGGTGGATCCTGAGAAGGAAAACTTTCCTGCAGGGTGCTACCTTCCATGGCAGCTGAATATATTGACACTCAAATCATTATGCAGAGACTTGGTGTACAGAACATTTTAGGAAAAGATCATTATTTCTGTCCAATGATTTACCTGGAAATTCTTTTGACATTAAGACTGGTGAACAATGAAAATTTATCCACAATCTCTGGCCCAGAACTCTCTATTTTAAAAATCACAGGAAGTGCCAGTCTCCAAAACAGCAACACCCATGCACTCCTGCGTGTCCACTTCAACCACCCAGTATCTAACTTTTCCAGTGCATCCTGACCCCCAACAGTCTAACCAGTGCATTTTCCCTTTATCCTCTGCTTTTAGTAATTCAGTTTGCAGAGCAGTCAAGAGATGCTCATTTTTAGTTGGGCCATCTATTTTTTTCTTGCTCTTGGATGTCAGAGCCCCAGGTTTTCAGGCCTTTCTTGGTCTCTGATGGGAGTTACACCATTGGCTCCCCTGCTTCTCTGCTGATTCTTCAGCTTGCAAACAGCAGACTGTGAGTCTTGGCCTCCATAATCATGTGCTTCTGTTTCTCTGGAGAACCCTTACTAATTACAACCTGGACGATCCAAGACACCATCCTGGATTTGAATCTTACACGTTAACTCACTTATTTGTTCTCCATGACCCTGAGAAAATCAGTTTAACTTCTTGGTGTCAGTAGCAGTAACATGAGGATGGTAATCTCTGTCTTCCATAATTATTCAGGATCAAGTAGGGTTACAGGACAAAGGGATTTGGAAACTAAACAGCAGGGGTCCACACTGTTATCATTTGCTATCGTATTGAGAGCTTCTGGGAACCCAGTTTCAGGCTCACTTTCAACCCACACACAAAGGCATGAGCCTTGCACATTCAGAGATCCAAGCAATGGTTTGGACCAATGTCTCCCAAAGGTCCATTTGTTAAAGGTTTGGTCCCCAAGATGGAGCTATGGAGAGGTGATGGGATCTTTGAGAGGTGGAGTTTAGAGAGAGGTCCTCAGGTCAACGGGGGTGTGCCCTGGAAGGGGTTTGTGAGGTCCCGTTGTTTCCCTGCTTCTCAGTCTTTTTATATTTCTGATGTAAGAAGTTTGTGTCACTTTTGCCCAAAAGCCCAAAGAAAGGAGTCACTTGATCTTGAATGAGAAATTTCAGAACTGTGAGCCAAAATAACCCTTTTTTCTTTATAAATTAATTTCCTCGGGCATTTTATTATAATAACATGATGCTGGCTAATATAGTACAGTCCCTCTTTTTTAGATGTAAAATTGCTTTTATGAGTTATGCAAAATTTTTCTACCCACATTTTCCCTCTTAGTATCCAAGAGGGTCTTGTTATCTCTTAAATAGCTCTCATGGGTCACTTCAGTCCTTGTGCATTTGTTAGTCCAATGTGATAATGCCTTAACTTCACTCTGTTTTTAGTTCCTGGAAAAGGTAGAGAGGGTGAAGGGGAACCAGAGGTAAGGACAAGGGAGCAACAGTTTCCCTGAAGCATTAAAAGGAAAGGAATTAATGTTCATTGAACATTTTCTCCATGCTGGCTGTATTGCATACATTATCAATTTCTAGCCCCACAGTAATACTGCATTTCAAGCTATTTTATTTCCATCAAAGAAATTGAAACTCAAAGAATATAAATAGCATATCCAAGGGCCCAACACCTAGAATACACAAAGCCAAATTGGAAGCCTGGCCTGCTTTTCAAATTCATATTACTCTGGCTACTTAGCTGTGTCCTCTATAAGACAACTGTCCAGATGCAATTCTATGACCCTTCTTCTTTTCAGGGCAGTTCACTGAATTGCATGTTCCACTAAGGGACAGTATCAAGGTAATTCTGTACCTGTAGACCTTTTCTGCTTAAGGAGAGAAGATTACTCATACCTGCTCTTCCCTCCTTCTCTCCATGCAGATTTAAGTCTGAGTTTGAGAAACTTTTTGAGTTTGAGTATTTTTGAAAGCACTTCCTGGTGTGAATCTAAATCCCATATGTGAGTCATATACTCCACTTCTTCCATTTCATCTGAATAGGAGAAAGGTGGAGTAAAAACTGTGAGGGATATTTTGGGATGTAACAAAAGTCCTTAGCATTTCGGTAGGCAACTTTGAGAGATGCTAAACATTGAGTGATACTGGGGACCATACTGCCTAAGGAAGAATTTTCTTGCCGAAATTTCCAATAACATCCCACTGATATAAAGTGCCCTTCAGCTCTCAGATTCTATGCATGGCTGATTTTAAATCCTGCTGAGTGTCAGGGAGGTGGAAGTCTTTCCCTCCTTGCTGACTGGATTCTTCTACTTGAAAAATTTTAACAAGTAACTGTAAAGTCAAGGGGGCTTAGGCAAGTCCGTAGGTTGACCTCTTTCTGGTAAAATGCAACAGTGGTCCTCGGAAAATGCATCCTAGTCTGGGCCTAGGGTTCCTCATTTACACACTGGGATTTTCTTTTTTAAAAAAATTTTCAATGGTCACTGCTAAGGATTAAATAAAATATCATATGCAAATCACATGCCTAGCACATAATAAATAATACATGTGCATGCTGAAATTAATCCCATTTTCCTCATTTGGATTATTTGAGAATAATTGATGCTAATCCATGTGAAACAAGATAAAAATAACATAAATAATAATCACAGATGTCCACTATGATGAACCTGCCTGATCATGTATGTACCGTACTTCTAGATCCACAATAATTATTGTTCCCTGTGTTTTTGGCACCAATGAGCAGGGGAGTCAAAGGGAAAATTAGCATAGAGCCATTTATAAGGTACGACTAATTTCTCCCATAATAAATGTAAAAATATTAATGTTTTCCTATTATTGCATTAAAATAAGCTAAAGCCAAAAACATGAAAGGTCATACACATCTTTACTTAGACTGTGATAGCTGTAATCCCATGTGCAATAGAACCCCTGCCCCACCCAGCACGCATCCCCCTTCCTAAGACAAAGACAACCTTAGAGGGATCCTGTATTTGCAGATCGGAGTGACGACTGTGAGGAGGTCTGAGAGCTATTCACTTTACACTTGCAAAGGGTTATAAATGCCAGGGTTACTGGAGAGTCAGGGAACTGAATTGCTCTCAGGGAATCTGGAGAAAGGGGCCGGGGAATACGCAGTGCATCCTCATCTTCATCTTTCCCCCCCGAATCTTCAGGAAAATGTTCATGTTTTCCCTTAAACCTTTGTTGACTTGAACCTATTCCTTGAATTTGTTAGAGGAAAGTGTGGGTACACCTTCAAGTGGGCTTTGAGTCAGGACAATTGTTTGTGGGTTTTTACACTGAAGAAGTGAATTGCTACTGCCCCCCATTGCTGCAGGGGATTCAGGATTGGTAGCAACCAAAGCGCTCATGGGTGAGAATCGGGGTAATCCAACATGGTGGAAGACAGCCATCTGGATGCTATTTAGAAGGAAAAAGCAACAAACTCGGTTGTTTACAGCAATGGTTGGCAAATATAAAAACAGAATGAGGCCATTAGCATAGAGCCATTTAAGTAAATGTAAAACATGCTCACAATAATAAAAAACACTGCATGTTTTAAGGAATACATAGAATTCTAGGATTCATATTCAACATTTTTAAATGGTGGGAGAGGAAAGTGCAATCGAAGTAGGATATAGATAGGTGGGTAAATGGATAGATGTGTCTGAAAAAATCAAACAAATATGAGAATCCTTCCATGGACCAATGTTTATGGAACTGGGGTAAATGATGAGCTCACTCTTCATACCAGCCCATCTCCCCTCTCTTCTTGTTTTCTTGTTACCACCCAGAAATTGGCAGCAGCTATAAAAATCAGTGCTCTCCTCTTGCTTGTTCAGAGAGTTTGGAAAATTATGCAGATTTTTAGGCCACTTCTGGTGAATTTGAAAGCTAATTTCACTGATTTTTAAAAGTTAAAATAATATTTCCAAGCTATTCTGAAAAAGCCTATGTAAGATTTCAACTGTATGACATTCTGAGAAAGATGAAGTTATGGAGACAGCCAAAGATCAGTGGTTGCCAGGAGCTTGGGGACAGATGAGGGAAGGGAGAGGAATGAATATATGGAATAGAGGAAAATTTTAGGAGAGTGAAGCTATATTGTATGATACTGTAATAATAGATACCTGTGGTTATATGGTTGTTAAAACCCATAATACAGAACCTACAACATAAAGTCTTAATGCAAATTATGGATTTTAGTTAATAATAATGTATCATTATTGACTTATCAATTTTAGTGCCTATATACACTAAAAATACAATTTTAATTCCGAACATGGTACATGAGAACATAAGAGCACAAGAAACAGGGAGCTACATCAAACTGAAGATAAGGTGACACTCATCCTGGGAGATGTTGATATATTTTGTCTCCATGTAAACTAGAACCAGGCTCTGAGCAGAGCACATTTTCTCAGTAGGGAAAAAAAATGGAATAAATAGTTGCACTGTTCATATAAACTAGAGCTGTTTATGCAAATGCTCACATAGGTCCACTTTGCACTCAGAAAATAATTTTAACAACTGTAGGATTCTGGGATAGGAGGGGATGAGGCATTCATTTTATTGATTTATTTATTGATTTAAATTTCCTGTGACATTTCAAAGCCAGAGGAGGCACATCTCAAAGGCTGAGGCAGATATACAGAAATGATTTGGTCCTGAAATTATAACCTGTTTCTCTTTAACTTTCCACATGTGGATCTCTTTTCTCCCTTACCAGGATAACTAAAAGCGCTTACTAACAAGGAGTCACTTGAAAGCAAAATGAAAATATAATATGAGTGTGTGTGTGGGGGTGTGCACACGGGCATGTGTGGTGGTGGGGGCAGCAAGGTGGACGTGGAAATGGATCTTGCCATTAAGAATATGATCTGAGCTACCTTGACAGATGGTAAAGGAAGTGGGTAAAGAACAATGTCCTAAAGAGTTGTCCTGAAACCTTATCCAAGCCCACTAATTCCACCAGAGACTATCATAAAACCCACTCACGTTACAAATCTTTCCTCAAGCTCTTTGACAGCAGAGCATGGGGCTATGCATGATGTCACGTCACTGGCCCAAGAGACAGAACCATGCTCTGACACAACTCAGCAGTGTCCACATTCAACATATATCATTGTTCCCCTCTCTCTCTCTCAGAACTCACAGGGTGGCAGATAGTCTCTGTGCAGGTGGAGGAAATTCAACTTCTTACCCTTCCATTTTCATCACCACCACAATAGCAGTAACAGAAGTGCCTCTCATCTGTTTAGTATTTTCTTAAAAATTATCGGAGCTTCTCAGGTGCTCAAATTTTCCTACTTTTCCAAATTAAGGAACTAAGTGGCAGATAGGGTTGCTGTGGGTGATTCAACTTTTCCCTGGGTCTTCACATCCTTATCTTGTAATAGGATATGAAATGCATTTCCCTGGGGAAACAAAGGCCAAAATACCACTATCAGTCAACATGACGCATTGGCTATTCTAGGGCTGCCCTTCTTCAGTTCAGTCAAGATTATGGGAGAGGTGGCCTGGGAAGCAAACAACTGTCTTTTCTCCAAGGGGTGGAGTGCAATCTGAATTCCAATAAAATGACCCAAGGAACCTGAGGAACATATTCTGCAGGTCATGGTCTCTGTCTTTGGGCCAATTGCCTGACTTTCAACAAAGCCTGCACAAATCTACAGGAATCCCCATTTCATTCTACCATGTCTGACTCAGTGGCAAGAGACATGGGTCTTTAGCTTCTTCCTTTTTGTGAAACCAAATTTGGAGCTTCTCTGCTCATTCTCCAGCTTGCTATAAAGCTCTATGCCTAGTCTTATGGGCATTTTTTTCTAAGTTAATGCAAGTGGATCACTCAATAGGACATAGGGAAGCAATTTCCATAGAATTTGCAAAAGTATTCACACGCTCACAGCTGTGGCTGAATCTGATAGAAGAAAAGAAACTGTCCAACCAGAAGACAAATGCCTATCAAATGTCTCTTTCTCTGAGCTATTATATTTTTTTCTGTTACAGCTGTAGTCTCAGGGTTTTTAATTTCTTATTCTAATACCTTGAGATTCTTCAATTTCTTGAACCAATATAAAAAAATTAATAATGAATGGCACAGTTTTGCTATCTAAGTGCCAAATCCTAACAATATCTCATTTTATACTCAAATAGATATCCTTGTGGAATAGGTATTAGGCCTGCTATGCATATAAAAGAACTTAAGACTAGAAAGACCCGGGAATTTGTTCAAGGTCACCTAGCTGGCAAGTGGCAGATTTATAATGTGCTTCCTGAAGTCAGTTTTATCTGACTCCAAAGTGCATATCTCTAATTATTCAGTGTTTTATCCTTTATTGGACCAGGGATTGAACCCAGGGATGTTTAATCAATGAGCCACATCCCAAGCTCTTTCATTTGTATTATTTATTTTTGATTTTTGAGACATGGTCTCACTAGGTTGCTTACAGTCTTACTAAATTTTTGCTGAGGCTACCTTCAAACCTGCGATCCTCCTGCCTCAGCTTCCCAAGTCATGGGGATTACAGGCGTGAGCCATCATGCTTGGCCACTTTATCATTTTTACCGTGCATCATTTTAAAGATGTAGAATTATTATTTGCACCTCCTACAGGTTCTGAGAGGTAAGCTGGACAGCCATATTATCTCAGCTTAGGATGAGCAAGTGACTTCACCTCAGTCACCATGTGACATCTGGACTTTGAACTCGGACAGTCATGGAACTGGGGATGCCCTGACTTGGTAGTTGTAAAAATGTTTCTTTTGTTCTTGGTGGTCTTACCTGTGAGATGGAGCAAATAATACCTCCGTTGTAGGAAGCTTTTTAATGAAAATCATTAGAAGGCAAGTCAATATCATGGTTAACAATGAGCCCTGTGGAGTCAGATGCCAATTTAAAATGCTTCTATAATTTTGAGAAAGTTATTTAACCATGTTCTCTGTTAAAAGAGCATAACAATAATGCCTCACTAGAAAGGGTCATATAATTTATATGAAATAAAATAAAACAACCAGCAAAAACCAAGTGCTCAGTAGATATTAGCAGTTAATATTTATGGAGCAGCTTAAAACATGCCTAATAGACAATGGGCGATCCATATGAGCTAATCTTCCACTCCTGCCCCCGGGACTGCACGTTCTGCTACTTGGGAATGTGCAACTCAGGAGGACACTCTCTCTAGCTCGGTGGAGATCCCTGCCCCTGTGACTTGCAGCTGCTTGAGCACAGGCCTCTGGGAACCAGGTAAATGAAGACTAAAGGTGCCATTTTCAAATTTAATAAACATACAGCCACTCACAGGGGCCTTTTTCATTCCCATTGGCAGTTATAGACAGTCTTCTCTCAATTACCTGTAGCTAATTTTAATACAAGGCCAGCTTTTCTCACCCGGCTCTCTACATTCACCCACAGCCTCCTCCTGAGTCCCTGGTGGGATCTGCTCAGAGAATGTAAACCCATATTAATATCATCCTGAGCAAAACATAATTAGAAAACTAAATCAGCAGCCAGCCACAAGAATAGCACAATGCCTTCCACAGCTTTCTATTGAGCATGCGAATTCAGCCCAATGCAGCCCACTACCTGTTATTGTAAGTCCAGTGTTCAAGGGTGATTGTAATACCCCCATACCCGTTCATTTGCATATTGATCATGGCCGCTTTTGAGGTATAATTTGCAGGAGTTTTGACTTAAACCATATGGCCCAGAAAACCAAAAATATCTGCTAATATCTACTGAGCACTTGGATTTTGCTGGCCCTTTACAGGAAGTTTCTTGACTCCTGTTCCAGTGAATCTGTAAGAGAGGCAGACCCTGAAACAGCCCCAAGGAGGTGTTTTCCCACACAACACTGACCAACCATCACTTGCCCCTAAGACCAGTAGGTGACCAGGGCTGCATAGGAAAGAATATCGGTGAAGTAATCTAGCATGGGAGATCAGAGCTCCATATGACCCTCCTGGACCGCCCTGTGCTCGTAGCTCCTGAAAGGAAGGGGTTCAGGGAAGACTGGTTGCAACCTGCATGGTGTAAGGCAACTTAGAGCTAATATGATTCTGTGGTGGGAAAACTGAGTGCTTGGGGCCAGACAGTTCCATCAGCTTTGGTTCAAACATCATTTATCCAAGCCCGCTAAGAGCTAAGCATTCTTTTCAGATGCTAGAAGCACCCCAAGAGTTGGGTAAGATCCTTGTTCTCAATGAGTTTCCAGGTGGGGACAGGGTCGGGTCATGCAGCAAACATGTGAGCAGAAAAAGTGACTATGACATGACAAGAGATAGGATTACAGTCCCAGAGGGTCCTGCAGCGCTAAGGAGAGGCACCCACACCAGGATGCGGGAGAGAGAGACAGGGAGGGACAGGGTTGTGGGGCTCAGGGAGACATTCTTGAGCCAGAGAAGATTCTCACAGGATGAATAGAGCTCAGGAAAGAAAATAAGGGAGAGTGTTCCTGGCAATAAAATAACATGTGGGTATCACACTCAATTAAGTGTTCATGGAGGAGAAGCAAAATTGGGCAGCAGCAGAATTTGGAGTTTAGGATGTCAAGCAGGACCTCTCGTGGGAGTCCATGCTAAAGCTGTAGTCTTAATTTTCTATCCCTACTGTAACGTATTTACTACAAACTTGGGACTTACACAAGTGCATTGCCTTACAAGTTCTGTAGGTCTGGGTCCAGTGCAAGATCAAGATGCCATTCATCTTTGGTGAGATTTGCTTCCTTGCTCATTGGGGCTCTTGGCAGACTCCTATTCCTTCCAGTTATAGGACAGAAGCCTCTGTTTTCTTGCTACCTGCAAATGGAGGGTCATTCCCAACACTGGGAGGCTGTTGCTGTTCTGATTTATGGCCCCCTTCCTCTGTCTTCAGAGCAGACAGTCCTGGGCTGAATGCCTGTCTAGTGGCCTCTCTCTGCCCATCTTTTGCTTCCCTCTTCCACTCCTGTTGTTAGTTTACGCTCCCCTGGATAATCCAGAATAACCCCCCCCCCATTTAAAGTCAGTTAATTTCCATCTTCAAACTTAATTTCCCTTTTCCATGGAACCTAATGGTTTCTCAGCTTCTGGGGTTAGGACACAGACACCTGTGGGGAGTCATTTTCTGCCAATCATACTTGATATAATAGATAACCACTGAAAAGTGTCATGGGGGCATGTGTACTTTTAAGATCACTCTATTGGCAAAGACCGTGGTGTGGAGGGGAGAATGCATACCAAACACCCACACGATAGACAAGTGAGGTAGCAGGAGGATCCGTATGAATGCAGTTGCCATTGAATGTGATAGTGGAGGTATTTGCAAGTCCTGCTGATTGGACAGATGTAGGGAAGGTAGGGAAATAGAGGAAGAAAGTAATGGGACTATAGCCACAGTGAGGCTGGGTGCTGGTAGGGAAAAGGCTCCATCCAGTCAGCATTTGGGAGCATTACCAGCAGTGTCGTGATGCAGGACTGCCATCCTTATCACAGAGTCCATAAGAACAAAGCAGAGCTAGGCTGACAGGACATGGATACTGGTTCCTTTATCAAGGGAAGGACCTGGGTTTAAGGGAACAAACCCAAGTTTTCAAGGAGTTTCCAGGTGGGGACAGGTGAAAGATGGAGAAAGACTCATCATAGGAACAAGGTAAATTTTCAATAAAATCACAAGTTTAGAACCACCAAGATTAGTGGAAGCAATATTATGTTAATCCTGAAAGAGCTGACTACTAAATCAGATCTCCTGACATAGCCATCAACAGCAGCAGGTTGGGCCAAGATCCTGGGGCGGGTTTGAGTCTGCTGTAAATGTCAAGTGGGCAGCCATGGGATTGGAGAGACCATGGAAGTCAAGTGCCAACTGGTTCATCTCCCTTGCTCCCTGTGAGGGTCCCACAGGGAGGCTTTTTCAGTTTACCACTGTTTTGAGTTGGAAAGATTGTCTGACCTCCACACTGGGTTGTAAGATGCTTCAGGTGGAACAGTGGCCGATGGGATATTTAATGCTATAATATTCGAGAGTATTGGTCGGTTGTGCTTGTGAATGTATTCTGTCATTGGGTTGTCCTGCCTTTCCAGATGTGCTAATAATGTGTTGGTAGAGTTTAATTAATTCATTCACATGCTCATTCACTCAGTGAATAGACCTTTCCTGAATACCTCCTCGATGCTAGGATTTCTACTTTTATCACCAAACCTGCCACTCCCAATATAGTTCTTTCTGTTGTTCAGATTTAACCATATTTTAAAATTTCATCCATGATCTGGAAAACTCACAAGCCCCTTTCATATCAGGCTTCATGTAATAAAAACCATTTTTATTCAAATTCATTTTCAGAGGCAACTTAAGCACAGACTTGAAGCCAAGGAGCTCTGGGTTTGAATTGGTAACTGATTGCTAGCTGGGAGCTTCAGTAAATTATTTAGCTTTAACCATTGGTAAACCCAGAATTCGAGGGGGAAAAAAAAAAGACCCTTTCAGTGAATTGTTGTTAGGTTCAAATGCATTATTATTGGTATTATTATCTAATCAGTGTGGTGCATGGAATCCGATTTGAAGCTGAACCACGCTAGACTGACAACCTAAGGCTGTCTCGGATTGCTTTTTACTTTGTGTCTTCTTTGGCTTCAGTCTGCCTCCTGGCTAAATGTCACGGGTGTCCACAGCAGCAGGTCCATGTCCTGTGGTAAATTCCAAGGAAAATTGTGGCAGGGGTAGTGAGGCAGTACAGGATTTCTCATGAAGAGCGTGGTGGAAAGACAACCATCTAAAGTCAGGAAGCTGCTGGTTGCGGTGACGCACACGTGTCATTCCAGCAACCCAGGAGGCTGAGGTAGTAGGGTCGCAAGTTCAAGTCTGGTCTTAGCAATTTAGCAAAATCAAAAATAAGAAAGGCTTGGGATGGGGCTCAGTGGGTAAGTACCCCTGTGTTCAATCCCTGGTACCAAAGAAAGAAAGAAAGAAAGAAAGAAAGAAAGAAAGAAAGAAAAGTTCAGAAGCTCTGGCCTTACACTGGGAAATGAGGCATCAGTTTCCTAATTTGTATAATGAGAAATGAGACCACTTCATGGAATTGCCTTGAGAAGCAAGTAAAATGCTGCATGTAACAATATGGCATGTGGTTTAGCAGCTAATGGGCAAGGTAAGAGGTGATGTGCACGCGCCCCCCACCCCCTCCGCACCACATTAGTTCTCAACTTCAAGCTTCTACATAGCAACTCATCCTAAGGATTCTCCAGATCCAAGCACACGCTACCTTCAACACTCTCTGGTCCCTGGAGAGAAGTAGAGTTTGTCTCAAAGAAATGTCCCCTGTCACCAGCTGTGAGAGAATATATGCTTGACATGTTCTTTACTTCTGTTAAAGTGCAAGGCCCACTGAGTTAAAATATCGTGATGCTTTACATGGAGAATGTAGGGGATAGAGCAGTATTTCAGGAGTGGGGGCATATGTTCAACTTAGTGAATACTGCATGTATTATTTTATCCTAGGGAGTTCAAGGGGCATTTTTAGATTGAGACTGAGGGTCGTATAAAAGCAAAGCTAACTTGATGGATTTGTATCTGCTGAGCAGGGGGCCTGCCCTTTTCTCACCTCCAGAGAAGTGATTTTTCTTCAGAGGAGAAACTCGTCGTGCTTTGAGCTGCCAAGCCATAAATTCTCTTTCCTCCAACTTGCTAATAGTTTTTCTTGCCACCTTTCCCGATAATCCGGCGTAATTGTTATGAAATATGGGCTTGTTCTGTCTCTCCCAGCTGCGGCCCCTCTGTCCTCTGCAGGTCCTGGGGAGAGACACAGGCTCTGTTTTTGTCACTGGGTGTTCCTTAGAAGAACAGCAGATGCTGTTACCAAGAACGTGACATCCTAATGAAACCAGAGGAGCCACACAGCAGCCCTGAAATCTGAGAGCCACCTGCCCCTCCCACCCAAAACCCATCAGCAAGTAGCCTCTGGTTTATTTAGAGCACTCTCTTTCTGGAGGAGACAGACCCAAAATGACTCCTATTTAATCATAAGGATGAAAACACTCTTCTTCACGTGCTTTTACTTATTGCAGAGAAATATACTGAGCATTTGAAGCCATTCATCAGAGTACTGGGCTAAATGAGCAAAGTGACTTGAAATTGACTGAAAGGACAATTTTTCTGGAGAAAACATCTGGAGATGTTGGGCTGGGAGAAACTTTTGGGGGAGGGGTACTGGGGATTGAACTTGGGGCACTCAATCACCAAGCCACATTTCCAGCCCTATTTTAGAGACAGGGTCTTAGGGACTTGCTGTTCCTGAGGCTGGCTTTGAACTCATGATCTTCCTGCCTCAGCCTCTTGAGGATTACAGGCGTGCACCACTGTGCCCTGCTGGGAGAAAATCTTAAGTGTGGCTTAAGTTGTATCCTCCTGTTCCTTAGGCAAAGTGCGCTCTGATCAGTGGCCATGGGAATTTCCTGTCCTCACAAGCTCCTACCACATCCTGGAAAGCCCCAAGTGAGGCTTGCCAAGTCACTTCCACTCCCGAGGTGGATCCTGAAAATTCAACAGGGTTACTTTAATGGCTGCCAAAACTGTTTGTCAGCCTCATCTCCATGATGTACACCGGGGTTTGCAGGGGTCCAGTTTCTCAGCCTGCATCTAAATGACATCTTGCTACATGGTCCCCAAATTCTATAATGGTAACTTGGCATCTCAGATGCACAATTATGCATCACTGCGTCCCTGCAATTATGGATGGTCATTGGACACATGCACTTAGTTATCTCTAAGGTCCAAGTGGGACCAACTGTGGTAGGGAAATGCAAGACCCCTGAAAGCACCTGCCTTTGCTACATGCTGTGTTAATTAATCACTGGGGATGGTAAAGTTGAAGACAAATCCACGCCCCGGAAGCTCAAATGTAAAAGGGTTTGTAAAGTTCAATTAGCTTTTTTTTTAAAAGAAGAAGAAGATGGAGAAGCAACCTTGGCACATCCAGTCCTAGTCTTAGCTCCTGAATCCCCTGAATAAGTATGTTCCTCACTCTTGGCTGCCAGTCACCCATAATTGAAAGTTGGCAAGCTAGGACCTGATAGGATTACCTTAACAATTGCTTAAACAATGATGTTTGCATTAGAGTTAAAACCCAACTATTGAATTTCAATGTCTGTAGCTTAATAGGTGGAGTTCATCGAGTCTAATGATTCAGTACTGAATTAGTTGAGGATTTCAGGTACCTATTTCTGAAAAAGTGCCAATACTTAAATTAGTCAACTAATATTTATCGAGCTCTTCCCCTGTACCAGGCATTGGGTTAAGAGATTTGTGCGGATTATCTCATTTAATTCACAAGCCTCTGAAGTAAATACTATTATTATCTTCCATTTTATAGATGAAGAAAACGAGTTCCGAGACAGGACTTAAGCCCAGGATAACTGCACCAGCCTTGCACCCTAATCCTCATGATAAAACATTTCCTCCTGCAAGATGGGCTCGGCCACATTACATCTTTCCCCATTCTCATGAATCCCAGGTGGTGGCAGTACATCTAAATGACTTATGCAGCAGAAGACTGGGCGTCAGAGTAAGGGATACTCACCGCAGGATACAGGGACAGCACAAGCAAAGAAACACAAGCAAAATTCCCAGGCCATTTCTTTTGTCATCTTCTGTATACAATGACACGGAAAGGAATTTGAAACTCCAAATCTCCTTTCCTTCCTTAAAATGAACAAAGATGAGAACTTTTAAATTTGCAGAGGGGCTGGGGTTGTGGCTCGGAGGTAGAGCACTCACCTAGCACGTGCGAGGCACTGGGTTCAATCCTCAACATCACCTAAAAATAAAAGGTATTGGGTCCAACTACAACTAAATATATATATAAAATAAAATAAATTTGCAGAGAATAAGAGGAGAAATTATATCTACCCTCCCCTCAAATCTCAGTATGCTAAATATGATCCCCTCCTAGCAGCTTCCTTAATTGTACAGGTGAAATTTTTTCCATTGGGGTCATACATTCATCCTTCCCCCCCACACAACTGTTTCTTATTCAAGATTCAGCCTAAGGTCATATCCTACAAAAGGTCATCCTTGAACCCTGGACCACATCTGGTAGACCTCCTATTATCCCCTCATGGTAACATCGGTACTGGCTACTGTATCCCACACCAGGATATGCACTTCTTTATCACACAGACTGTGTTTTACTTTTAGTTGTACATTTAACATATAGCACAGTGACAGATATGTAGTAGGGAATTAATTAACTAGTACACTCTGACATTGGCCAGGTGGGTTTGGTCTGCTTATAAGCAGAGTCCACCTGATAAACTTAGTTATTAGTCCTTTGGTTACTATACAGCACATGTCACAGAAGCTTAAACCTGGAAGGGATAACAGATATGTTAGTCCAACCCCTTCTGAATGTAGATAAAGAAACAGAGGCTGAGTAGGTTGAAGAACTTCCCCCCAACGTCTTCTAGATGTTCAGGAACAGACTAGAATGGAACCTTAGAATGCCCACCTGCTAAGCCAGAGGTCTTTGCTCCTTTGCCGGAGTTCTCCCACCCTTCCCAAGGGACACTTGAGAAAGCCTCAATGTAATAAATGAAAAGTCACAAATAGAAAGCAAATACATTTCCCACATATCATTGACACAACCTACATTTGGGATCAGAGTCCCCAGCCATCCCCAATGCTCAACCAGTACTCTTGAAACCCATTTTAAAATTCAATTGTTCCAAGGTGGTTTTGTTTTGTTTTGTTTTTTACTTTTTCTCAAATAATTGTGTGTGTGCGCACACACACACACACACACAAAAAAAAAACATTGAAAAAGCATCAGAGATAGTTTCTTATCTCCAAATGGGAAGGCAAAGACTACTGCCACAAGCAAAATTCTCATAAGCAGCCAGAATGTTGATTTCCAATAGATCTGTTCAAAGGAAGAAAGAGGCTGTTCCTCCCTTTGGTAAAATACACTCACAGCTCACAAAGTATTTTTTGATAGAAATGTTAGCAAACAATGACAGTCATGTCGCCTGGGGACACTGAAATGTAGCTCTAGACCTACCCTTTAGAAGTTAAGTCCATGCGATCTGTGCAAAACATTGGTAGAGACACAGGGCATCGGAAAGAATAGGACCATGAAAACAGAAAGATTTGCTTTAGTTAGGCTTCATCATATATCCACTCTGTGACCTTTGGCAAGAGATATAATTCTTTTAGTCCTTTCTGTTAATTCTGGAGATATTTAATGAGCATCTACTTGCTTGGAGAAGGCTCTATTCTACACACTGGGCAAGCAGTGGTGAGACAAGAGGTCAAAAAAAAAAAAAAGCAAAAAGCTTCTTTCTTCAATACAGGGAAACTTGGAGAGACAATACACACACACCCAAAAAAAAAAACAGGAAATATATATTATTTGGTGATTAGTATTATGGAGAAAAATACTGTTGTACGGAGGATGTGCTAGGAAGAGAGCAACTTTAAATAGGGTGATCAGGGAAGGTGTTGCTGAGAAAGTAACATCAGAAAGAAGTTTGAAGGGATGAAGAAATGAATCAGGAAGGTACCTGGAAGAAGAATGCTTCAGGCAAGAGAAAGGGAAGTTCAAAGGCCCTGGGGTGAATTGCATGGTTCAAAGACCAAGCAGGAGCTCTGTTTGTCTAGGACATTGGGAATGCTGGGGAGAGTTACAGAAGAGCTTAAAGGTGAGGAAGAAGAGGCAAGGCAGAGTGGTGGCCTTCCTAGGGCCCTTAAAAGCCATCATATGGACATTTAAAAAAATTAAATTTAAATTATTATATTATAATTTGAAAATTTACCACTGCATGTATTTACGGAGAAAAAGTGATGTTAAGACTTATGAATACAATGTGCAGTAATTAAATTTAGCTAACTAACACATCCATCACCTCAAATACTTATCATTTTCCTGTGACAAGAACATTCGAAATCTATCCTCTTAGCCATTTCAAAATATATGATCCACAATTATTAACAATGCTCTCTCTCCTCTCTCCTCTGGTTTTCTTTTCTTTTTCTGAGGGAGCCGGGAAGCTCGGGGAGGGTTTTAGCAGAGGAGTGTTGTGATCTGACTCCAGGATTGGAAAGATCCCTGCCTGCACACTGAGAATAGACTGTAGGAGGGGAGAGACAGTGCACAGCAGTTACCTAAGTGATCCACGTGTGGCCTCATGGTGGCCTGGACCAGGCAGGTAGCTGTGGATATACTTTGCCAACCGACAGAATGCTGAGTTTGGGTCATATAAATAATTCAAGAATAACTTTGTGGTTGTGACCTGTGGGATTAGAAGGATGGAATTGTCATTAACTGAGATGAAGAAAACGGTGGGAGGAACAGGTGAGTTGAGAACAACAGGTAGATGGCCTTGGATATCTCCAATATGATATGCCTATAAATTATCTAAGAGAAGATACTAATTGGGCATTGGACTGACCTTGAAGGGAAAGACCTAGACTTTACATTATGATCTGCCTCTAGATATTTGTTAAAGCTATGAGACAAAATGAGATCACTCAGACAAGGGCAGCTGCCCATGGACCAAGGTCTTAGGTGCTCCATGATATGTGGTGGGTGATAAAAATAGCCAATGTCCAGGAAGTACTTACCCTGTACAGTCTCTTTCACATATTAACTCCTTCAACTTTTGAGACAGACCCCATAAAGCAAGAATTATCATTGCCCTTATCTTATAGATGAGAAAACTAGGGGGAAGAGGTGAAATGACTTTGCCAAGGTCATACGCCTGCTGAGTTGCATGGTCAGAATTCCAACCCAGGCTTCCTGGCTTCTGAGACTGACCTTTGAAGCCCTAACACTGCCTCTCTATAACTAGAAGAGAAAGGCCACCCGCAGGGGAGACTGACAAGAGACAACCAAAGAAGTAGAAGGAAACCAGAGAAGTGTGGAGTCTTGGGACCTGAAAATGTTTTAAGGGGAAAGAAGGAGGAAGGGGTCCTCTGTGCCAAATGATGCTGGTAGGTCGAGAAAGATGAGGACTGACACTAGCAATATGGTGACTTTGACAAGAGGAATTTGGTTGAGAGGTGGGAGTAGAGCCAGGCTGGGATGAGTTCAAGAGAGAAGAGTGATGTAGATAATGAGTTTTAACTGCTCTAGAGAGGATTTTTTATTTATAGGGGAACATGTAACTGGGCAGCAGCTGGAGGAGAACACAGGATCAACTGAATATTTCTTTTAAAGATAGAAGAACGAATAGCATAAAGCTAATGAGAATAAAGCAGCAGAGAAGGGAAAACTGATGGTGAAGAAGAATAGAGAAGTGTGGCTACAATGGTGTCCCTTGGGTGGCACAGAGGTGACCTGAGATGAGGAGGATATGGATGATTCATTCTCAGTAAAAGGAGGGACCGGGGTGTCCAGACGCTGGTGCTGATAGCTGGGGTAATGTGGTGGTAGAACTTGGTGAACATTCTCTTCTGATTGCTTCAATTCTTGGTTTTTCCCATCCATCCATTGGAAATTATCTCATGTAACCCTCACAGCCCAAAATTGTGATGAGGATTGAATGAGATGACCTGTACAAAATGGTAGCTTGATGTCTGACATAATCTATGAGGTCAAATTATAGCAACCTCTTCATATTCTTCCTTATTGGTTATTACATGATTGGCAATTACTAACATTTATTAAGCCTTTAAAATACAACTGACAGGCACAATGTAGTGTGCAGGGACCTGGCCTCCATGCCTCTGAGTGTGGGGCTTTCATGTTTATGCGATGTCATTGAGGCTTTCTAAGGTCTTGGAAGGAACCAGTATGTAACTGGGTTGACTGAGAACTTCCTGTTCCCTCCAGTGTTTCCTTCCCATCTTACATTCCCTTCATAGATATGATATCCCTTCATTAATCCCTTCCCATGTGAGCAGACTTCTTCAGCAACTTCTTGGATCCAGGTTTTTAGCAATTGTTCGCTCACCCTGATTCACCAAGACAGCCATATCTGGACACAGAAGCACACTTCCCATCTAATGTGCTTTAAGGGGTACAATGGGGCCTGGTGGGATGGGCTAAGCCATATGCCAACCCTACATGTAGTTTAAGTTGGCATCATTGAAATTATCTTAGCATGGTAGGAATTCCCCCCAAAAAAGTAACTCATGTTCATCCAAGGGCTGAGACTTATCACTTACTCGTCTTCTATTTGCTTTGGAGATGATGGGAAGAAGGAGAAGAGCCAGAGATGGGCAGCCCCTGAGCATTAGTGTTCTCAGTTGGAAATAGAAGTTAGAACAAGAATGCTTCCAATGTCCACTGGGGCACCAACCTACTAGATGTTTTCATCACTCAGATATGTGCCTTTTTACTTTTTTGATGTGAATACATATTTCTCTACTGAGGGTCCTCTTGTCAAACCTGTCAGTCATAAGAAACCCCAGTGCACCTAAGTGAAGAACTTCAGTGGGGTTCTGATGGTCATTCTATTCTCACGAGGCTAAGAGAGAGCAACCAAAGTTGGTGTCTTCTTGCTCAGTGATTTTGATCAGTCTGTGCTTGTGTTTCCCACATCCCAGGATTCTTAACTTGCTTGAGTCCTGGCAGGGCTGCCCTAAATATGTAAAATACCATAATCCTTTCCTCTGAAGAGACTGTGGATAAATTACATGGACCATTGGAAAGATCCTGATGTTTGATAATAAAACCACAAGGCCCTTCATTAGGAGAGGAAGGGTCCTCAGAGTGAACAAACACTGCTGCAGTGGGAGGAATCTTTCTGAGAGTTGGGCAGCACCTGTTGGGTGATACCCACAGAATGAGATTGTTTATAGGAACCCTCTCACATCTCTAAAAGGGCTAAGCATAGTATTCCTAAGGATGCAGTTAAAAAAAGGATCTCAACAGGGAAAAAAATCTTTATCCAAAATCACACAGCCAATAAGTGATAAAGTGCACATTTGAACCTAGGTGTATCTAAATTCATATAAGTCTTAGTCTATCTAAAACCGTTTAACTATAGCCACCCAATAATATTGCTTCTTTATTGATTTTGACAGCATTGAATACATCTGAGGGTTGTACAATCCTGCGGTGTTATGCTTTTTGATGCCCATATGGTTTTACCTGGAATCATTCTGGGAGATATAAATTCATAAATAATGTGTCTTCAACTGGGTTAGGCTCCCAGGGCCAATGGGAGACAGATGATCTACGGCTTGGTGAGGTATCATTGAGAGCTAATGTGTTACTTCCTAGTCTTGGGTTGCCATCCCCTGGAGTGTTTGGATGCGATCAGTTGTCAGTTTCAGGTCTGTTGTTTCTCTCACCAGAAACCCAGACGGTAGAAGATGACAGCCCCAAAGCCCTGCCTGTGTTAGGGGAGCAATCAAACTCGGATAATGACATAAACGAGTTGGTGTTCTTCTGGGGAATCTCAGACAAAGCAGCCCAGAGGAAAACCATCTCTGCCGATGAAGGTTCCTTTCACTTGCAACAGGAGAAGCAGCATCCGCGACCGCGACCGGAGCCCGTGCACAGGCTGGGGAGAGGTAAAGGGAGGCTGAGGCGGCCGCGTGTGAGTAGCATTTGATGATTTCTCTGCAGCTGGGAATGGGATGCTGGGGAGGGGGCTTGGCTATGAGGGGGGGCGTGCATGTGCAGGTTGGGGCTTTTTCTGCATCTGGGGGTGGAAACAGCAATGTGCACAGTTAATAAGTGTATCTGGGGTCTGCCCTCCTTTTCCTAAGGAGGTATAGAAGTGTGCCCACACGCAATTGTATTTTCTCTGTTTGCTGATTGTGAAACATGTAAACAGCTGGTGGGGAGTATTTTCTTTTTGTTTTCTCTTTTGCTCTTTCATCTTTGAGAGTGGGCTGCAGGGCAAATAAAGACACTTGAGCCCCAAAGAGCTTTGCAGGCAGGACGACTCTCCAGGGGTATCTTTTCCCAAGTTTCTTTTGCAGATGTGTGGATCTCGGTTGCTTTGCCACCCAGCTGCTTCTCCTGGGTGGGGTGGGGAGTGTGCTTACATCTTTCTGGCTGCAAAAGAGTGAGGGTGACTTTGGTAATCTCTGATCCTCAGTTCCGGGCGTCTGTAGTAAATAGCACCAAATTCAACAGGATTTAACCTCTCAATTGCTACTACTGTTCAAAGAGTTTAATGAGCGAGGTCCAGGTCTGAAAAAGCATCCACTGCGTTTTATCCATTTTCTCAGCCCAGGGCAAAGATGGGGGTCCCTCAGCATCATCGATACCATTTTGAACTTTGGGAAAGTTTTTGATCATTTGTGTTTTTATTTGTTTTGTTTTGTTTTAGACCAAGCCCTAGAATTTGCTGTCCATAAACATCGAATAGATTGAAGTTGAAAAGGGACAGAAGAGAATGATTTTGCTTTAAAGTGCTTGCGCAGCCAGCAGCAGGCTTTCTTAGCCTAGGGAGCTGCTGTTAAAAACGATAGTTGTTACTGGTGCTAAATAATGTGCTGGACAGACGTGTGGACAGAAATGTAGAAGCATAACCTTGCTCCTATTCTGGTTGTCTGAAGATGCGGGGCGTGCACACACACATGCACACACACACATGCACACACACCCTTCTTTCTTTCTTTTAAGGCTTTGATGTTGCTGAGCATGTCATGTGTGACATCTGCAGTAAAAAACATAGGAGCTCGTGTTCTCCAAGAGGAGAGGTATGAGGAGAGGGTGGGAGCAAGGGAGGGGTACCTCACTTATCCTGAGAATCTGCTTTGAGCAGCTGTGTATAAAGTGGGGAAGAGTCTGAGGTGCTTCCCACTGAGACTTAGCCTGGGGAGAGCAGTCAGCCCATTGCTTGGGTGCACGGTGCATGCTCTTACGCTGGAGGGAGGGGCAGAGCCCCAGCTCCCAAGCTGCTATGGGACATGCAGTGAAATACGAACCAGGGCAGGGGAGTTGGGGAGAGGAAAGAACCACCTGTCTGCTACACGGAATCCTTCACCTACGCAGCTCTTTTCAACCTTTCTCATGCAGTGGCACATCAGGATAGGTAGGTGAGCTGCTTAAACCTGCAAATAAACAGCAAGAAGCTCAAGAGGCCACCCCAATGGGAAGCGTCCAATATCTGGGACCATCACAATATCTGGACCCACTCATTGTATAGTAGCATGCCCTCACAGGCAGGCTGAAAAGGTTTAAAGTGAGCAACCCAGGAAAGCCAAAGAAATGTTGCAGGATGAATGATCTGATGGCTCTGCTGGTGTCTAGTCTCACCTCTTGGCACCTCTCATTAGTCCCTATGTTGTGTCCCAGCTTCGTCCATGTTTGCCTTTTGGACACGACTGTGACCATAGACCAGATGTACCCACTTGTTCTGCCTTTTCCCCCAGTATTATTTCTTTCCCATATTCTAGAACAACTTTCCTACAGATGGCTAATTGTGGCTAGATTAAATGGACTAATCCCTTAAGTGGGTGTGCTGTAATCTATTTAGCAATTGTGGGGGATTTAAGCTGCTTCCAGCTTGTCCATAATCGTGGTGCTTCTACGAATATTACTGCAGCCTATGATTCTTTATTTCTGTTGAAAATACATTGAGAGGAATGGATGCTCAACATGCATGTTACTAGGGTAAAAACAATGTTTTTGTTTGCTTATTTTTCATGGCTATTACCAAACTCTTATCTGGAATGTAATTATATTGTCCCAAACAATCATTAATAGAGTCTAAATAACATCAATTTATCAATCATGTGCCTAAAGCACATGAGATTCTTTATTATTAATTTTTTTCTTCCTAAATTAGGAGCCATAAAAAATACTGGTCACTTTTTCTTTCCTTTTTTTTTGTACCAGGAATTGAATTCAGGGGTGCTTAACCACTGAGCCACATCCCCAACCCTTTATTATTATTATTATTGTTATTATTATTTATTTATTTATTTTGAGACAGGATCTCGCTTAGTGGCTTAGGGCCTCTCAAAGTTGCTGAGGCTGGCTTTGAACTTGCAACCCTCCGGCCTCACTCCTGAGCTGCTGGGATTACAGACATGTGCCCCCGTTCCCAGCGCTGTTCCCTTTTGTTGAAGCTGGCATTTGAGTCCTACGGGGCAAGATAGAGTCACCCTTCATAGGACAAGCCCATAGCTTCTGAGGCTCCCCCCGTCAGGAAGCCATGCTCTGCAGCCTCCCCGGCCATGTCTGTAAGGGGTGGAGAAGGAAAGGATGATGAAGACTCTCCATCCTCTACCAGGCCACCTGAGGAAGCCAGGTGCAGGGCCCCCTGGAGGGGGAGCCAGCCTAGAATTATCTCCAAGCCCTGGAGCTCAATCCTGGAAGACTCCCCAGACGTTTCTGCCTTCCTCTTCCAGCCCGACAGAGTCAGCCGAGCAGTAAACTCACTTCCTGAGCAGGGTCTGAAGCTGATGCCTGGGACTGGAACCCTTGGGATGGTGAGAACTAGCACATTTCTGAGGGAGAGAGAGAGAGAGAGAGAGAGAGAGAGAGAGAGAGAGAGAGAGAGAGAGAGAGAGAAGGAACACAGTTTGTGGTCTTCACTGCATACTTCGATGAGGGAGCCCGAGAGGGGTTAGGGGGGTTCTGAACACCAACCCATTGCCAATAAGAGCTGTAGTGAACTTCTTTTCAGTTCCTACCTCTTGTAAGGATAATGTTATCGGCAATTTGTTTTCTCTTTCTCTTTCTTCCTCCCTTGTATCTCATCGACTGGAGATTAATCTGCGCTCTCCTGACCTCCCATGTAGCTCACTATAAATTGCTTCAGTGCTAATCTCTTTTGTTCATTCAATAATTATTTGTGCAAAGGCCAAGAGTGCCCAGTGGGAGACACGCTGCAGCTCAGCATGCATTTACGCACCCTGACTGGCCCAAGTGGGAAATAAGAGTGTCCTAGAAGTGAGATTTGCCATCCATAGATAAGCAGATCAATTGGGGGGGGGGGTTAGAAGCTTTATTGACTTGCTCAGTCTGCAAAGGCTTGTTAGGAGAGAAACTGCTTCACCAAACTGGGGGCCACTGGAAGCCAAATGTAGATCTGAGTGTCAGGCCTAGCTGCTTCTTCAGAGGATCCACACACCTATCAGACTGGGTAAAGCATTTACTCTTTCAGGAAAGGAGAAAAGACTTGGAAGTTAAATATTTAGGCAAGACATTCAGAAGGACTTCCCATACGCTAACACTCCTCTGTCTCTCTTGTGTTACTGGCTTACAGTCTAGCTTTCTTTCAAGAGCAAATATAGCTTCTGATTTCTTCTCAAATGCATTCTCCAATCCTCCATCCAGCAAAATTGTTTCTTCTTGCGGGGCTGCCACGGGCTGGGTCATGCTTTATGCATTTTTTCTCCAGTATTTGATTGAATCCTCATAGCAACCCAGAATGGTTTTGTACTATTACTACTCCTCTCTTATGGATTTTAAAATTGAGAGACAAGTAGGTTATGCTGGAGAGTAGACAGGGTCTTGTGTTCAGGGTCAGGGAGTGAGGGAGGGGCACTGAGGCTTGGGGCACTTGGAAGTCAGAACCACAGCCGGAGCCCAAGCAGACTAGCCCACTCAGCAGGCTGCCCCTAATCACTTGACTGTGGACGCATGATTTCATCTTCGCCACTGCCTTAGGAGAGAGCCACCATCCCTCTCCCTATTTCATCCATGAAGTGATTGAGGTTCTGTCACGTTCATGGCTTGTCCCAGACCGTGAGCTGGTGAGTCTGACTTTGATGTCCACCGCCTCTGCCTGACCACACCTCACTGATGGACCAAAAGGTTAATGCAGCACCAACGGCTGGGATAGGAACATCAAAGGATTTCTAGGGCTGGGCTCCATAGCCTCTTCTGATCTCTTTCAACTTAGTGGTCTGGGTGGATTTGAGATGACCCCTGGTGCTACATAAAAACATGTAGGTCTCAGCCCATTCCTACTGGTGCTTGGAAGGCAAGCTCCTAGGGAAGAAGGCTCTGGAAAAACGTCACCTTCAGGCAAGCCATTGGTATGCCTATTAGAAAAACGAGTCTCAGCCAAGTACTGGCTTTTGTGCCGTGCTCTGGACCTGCTGTGCCCAATATGGAAGCCATTAGTCACATGGAGCCGTGGAGCTCTTGGTCTATGGTTGGTCCCAATTGAGCTGCTCCCCGGGTGTAAAAATACACACTAGACTTTAATAGTTCGGGACGAAAAAAAAAAAAAGGTAGACTATCTGAATAGATTTGTACTTTTGTACTGGTTACATGTCAAACAATAATGCTGTGGACATAATGGGTTCCATAAAACATTATTAAAATGAATATTCCCTGATTCTTTTTATTTTCTAAAGAAACTGTGGTAAAATACACACAATACGAAACACATCATCTTAACTATTGTTAGGTGTACAGTTCAGAGTGTCAAGTACATTTACATTGTTGTGCAAATATCTCCAGAACACTTTATCTTGCAAACTGAAATGGTGAAAGCCCTTAAATCATTTCCCTTCCTCCAGCCCCTGGGAATCACTATTCATTGTCTGTCTTTATAGACTGAACTTTTCTCATGAAATGTGAGTGGAATTACACAGCATTTGTCTGTATTTGTAACTGGCTTATTTTACTTTAGCATAATGTCATACGTTTTAGCATGTGTCTGAATTTCTTTCCTTTTTTGTATTTATTTATTTGTTTGTTTGTGTGTGTGTGTGTGTGTGTGTTACTTAGGATTAGCCCAGGGGAATTCTGCCCCTAGCTATATCCCAACCCTTTTTATTTGATCTAATTTTTTTTTTTTTTTTTTTTTTGAGAGAAGGTCTTGCTAAGTTGCCGAGGCTGGCCTTGAACATTGTGATCCTCCTGTCTCTGCCTCCTGATAATTTCTTTCCTTTTCAAGGTTGCATCTTATTCCATCATATGTATGTACCAGGTTTTATTTATTCATTCATCCAGGCTTGGACACCTGGGTTGCTTCATCTCTTTCCTTTTTCTTTGTGTGACTACTCTGCGATTTTAAATTGCACATATATTTTGCATTTGTGGTTTACATTTTATCTCCACTGGATGGGGCCACTCCACACTTTTCTCTCTTCCTCATGCTTCCTCCTTCTCCTTCTCTTTCTTTCCCACCTCCGTGTACCAGTCCTCGACTGCCACCCCCAGGGTTCAGTTTGGCTTTCCTCTTCCTCTCCCCCAAAGCTGAGCCCTGGATCAAGCATGCCCTTGTGCAAGGACCTAGGAAACACAGCAATGTTCTCTGTAACTGAATGAAACTGACATTCCTCCAGAGGAACATTCCCTGTTTTCCATAATACATAAGGAGAAGGCCCAGCAGCTTCTGAAGGGATTTGATTTTTAATTTTTTAAAAGTTAACAGTTTTACTCAGCTCACAGACTGCAAGTCAATTTTATTCACCACCAAACAGGGAAGAATGCAAAACAATGACACATGACTTCAGAACGGAGATCTACACTGGTGGCCCATTTCTGAGATACATTTTCCTACCTGAGCATCGAGGGATTCAAGGCATTGGAATATTGTCAGCATCTCTGGAATTTCTCACGACTTGTGGGATAAAACCCCCAAAAGCCTGAGCAAGGCACCCAAGGCCTTCAAACATCCAGATTTTATTTCCTGGCACTCCCTGCAGACCTCCCTTTATGAAGTTTGGAATTCCTTATTAGTCCCGAACTGTGCAGAGGGTTCCCCGGACTCCCAGGCTTGAGAGTCCTCAGCCCTCCCCTTCCCACTGTATGCACCTGGTAGAACTGTGCCTGTTCTTCAGGACTTGGTGCCAAGCTCCTCTGCCCCACCATGAGGCATCCCTGAGCTCCAGTATCCACTGGGGTCCAGCAGGAAACAAGACCTCACACTCCAGTGAATTTTTACTGGAGGCTGAGTCATGGGGCTGTTTTAAGGCCTGGCTAGGGTTAAGGGAAACCCGTACAGGCTAGCAGAGTAGCCCTGGCTGTTCCTGGAAGCAGGCAGGGGAAGCAGTTGCTGGGTCATGGCTAGACCAACAAGAGAGACCTCAGAAGTACTGGCCTATTCCAGAGCCACGCAGCCCCTGCCAATCTGTGCGATAGGGAAGGGCCCTCTCCTACTCTCTCACGTCCTGCTTCTGTCTTCTATTAACTGAAGCCACCTGGAAGCCAGAAGACATGCCCAGGGGAGACCATTCACAGAGGCCCCTTCCCTGAGCACAAAGCAAGTGGAAAGGTGGAGGGTGGATTGAGAGGAGCTAATGCTCCTACCCAGTCTCCAGAAACATCTCTTCCCAGGACTCCATGGCAGGGTCCGTTTATCCTGCAAGATCATTATCACTATATGGCAATTGTGTTGCCTGATGAAATGTTTGTTCCCAACTCCACGTGATACAGGGAGCTCTTGGACTCAGATTTCTTCCTCCATTCATGCATATAATACTTAGAAAAATAGCTGATAGAGAGCAGATAGCAAACTAACATGGTGCGAACGAATGCCTTCCTCTATCACATATCTTTTCCTCGAACTCTCTTTGGCATCTAGGTGGTCTATAGTAGATTCTCAATGAATTGAATCCAGAACATTAAGCTCCCCCTTCTCTGAGTCCCAGTAAGGAATCTAAAAAGATTCAAATAAATGATTCTTGGAGTCCTGTGATGCTGCAATTGGTGGCACGTTAGTAGACCATAAGAAATTGATGAAAACTGAATTTAAGAAGCAGGAATCAGCAGTCCGTAGGCCAAACATGAAAATGAGTGTTTGTGCAGGCGCCCAGGAAAAAAAAATCAAACAAATATGTAAATGAAAGTCAGGCAACAGAAGCTATATATGTAAATATAGTATCAGGTGCCTTTTCTTCATGGCCTCTTTAACTGGAGTGTTATAGACGCCTTCATGGTTTGGAGAGACAGACTAGAGGATTTAATGCTTTGAATCCAAAGTGACAGGGCTGGAGAGAGTCAGGGCACATCACCCAGCAAGGGTGATGGACAGTGAAGGCTGAAAGGAGACTAGGAAGGGAGATTGTCCAAGGGATGAGGTTTTCCTGGGCACACTGGACTGTCCTCTGGTCCACGTGTTCCTTTGCCTGGGGCTGTCCACTCCAGTCTGCCTCCATCTTCCTATGGCTTCTACCCTGTATTTCCTCTGTTTCTGCTTCTCTCAAACGTCCCTCTGCTTTTTCTTATAATGACACTGACCACTGAACTTACGGCCCACCCTAAATCCCCTAATAATCTCATGCCAAGATCCTGAATTAGATCAGCAAAGGCCCTGCTTCCAAACAAGGTCATATTTGCAAGTACTAAGGCTCACGAAATGTATACACCGATTTGGAGTCACTATTCGATCCACTCCAGAGATGATGTTAATTTTATTATCCAGCCTCCTCTCCAGAGCCAGACCTGCCCCTGGAGTCCCCAGCCTCTCACCTCTGGAATCTTCGACCTGGCTCCGTCAATTATTTCCATTTTCCCTTTTGTTTCCTTAACATCTTCAACTTGATCTTTCCCTTTGGCCTCCCAATATGCTCTAACCTTAAACAAACAAGCTCCTCTCCAGCTTTAGATTCAACAGAAAAGCCTTTTCTAACACTTCCGACCTCCCCAGCTACCTCTCTAAGGAAGGATACTCCTCTATTTCACTTCTCACCCATTTGGGGGGGGGGGGGGCTGATCTGTTCTCTCAGTGCAGAAACTGTCTTTTTAAAGTTACTAAGAAAGTTCAGGATGCTCAACCCCCTAAACTTTGGTGCTCTTTGATGGTTCTCTTCTGATTCTATCCGCAATGTCTAGTTCTCTTGACCCATCTCTTCCTGTCCAAAGTTTCCTTCTTACCCTGGCATGTTCAGTTAGGGCTCAGCAAAAGGAAAAGCTTCCTCAGCCACATTCTGTTCAGCTGCTCATGGATCATTTCTCAAATTTAGTGATTGTGATGTCTTTGCACTTCCCTGCAATGTGAGCTGACTTTTCTTTTAAAAAAATCTACCTAAAGCAAAAGTAACATTTTCAACCATCTATAAAGGAATCCAAAGGTGGCTTCTTATTTTACATAAAAGGCGAGTTATTACAACACAATTATATCCCCATCTGTTATATTTTAGACATGAGATGGTCCCTAACACCTCATCTGAAAGATAATGCAAGAAAATTCAGAGGTGAAATGATTGGGTTACAAGAGTCTTAACCTAATCAGTGCATTAATCTGCTTGAACAGATTAACTGGGTGGTAACTGCAGACAGGTAGGGTGTGGCTGGCAGAGGTAGGTCCCTGGGGGTATGCCTTTGAGGTATATATTTTGTCCCTGATGAGTAGAGCTCTCTCTTTCTGCTTCCTGGTTGCATGCCCTGAGTTGCTTTTCTCTACCACACCCTTCCACCACAATGTCCTGCCTCTCCTGGGGCCCAAAGCAATGGAGGTAGCCCTCTTTGGACTGAGACCTCTGAAACTATAAGTCCTAAATAAACTTTTACTCCCTCTAAAATATTTCTTGTCAGGTCTTTTTGTCACAGAAATGAAAAAGTTAACCACAACACCATCCCCCAATGTAACGTCACACCCGTTTAATAGATCTGAGCCTTCCTATTCTTAACTTGTCATCATCTGCCTTGGGAAGGCAACCAAGAGAAGGACTTGTTCTGATGTTCTGCAATTCCATAAGAGACAGATTTAGACTCTGACAACCGTGACTTCTATGGCAGAGTTTCATGGGTTCTGCAGAACAAGGGACCTGCCATTCACAGAGGCCCCTAGACATTTACTAACTGATTAGTCTGAGTGTGGGTTGAAGTGACCTCCAGGTGTTAGGAAGAGAAGCGGGATTTCTGAATTTTGCTAGTGTCCAGACTCCTGGCAGCAGCAATGTCTGTGATTGGCTGCTGCTCCTTTATAATCTAAACCTTAGCATTTTCTTAGAATGGCATCCATTTCATCAAGATTTTCAAAGCCATTGGGGGCTGGGGATATAGCTCAGTTGGTAGAGTGCCTGCCTCACATGCATAAGGCCCTGGGTTTAATCCCCAGCACCACAAAAAAAAAAAAAAAAAAAAAAGATTTTCAAAGCCATTGGAATAAAAAGTATATGGTATTCTACTGTAAAATTTCAACTCTTGCTTCATGGGTAGTTGTTTCTCTTCTTATTTGTCATCTCAAATGTCCCTCTGCTTTTTCTAAAAATGACACAAATTATTGAAGTCAAGGCTCACCCTAAATCCCTTATTTCTCTTTAATCATTTTAAATAAGTAGATTTGGTTTTGCTGATTTATTTTACTGATCTTTCTTTTTTACTTGCAAAAAAGATTCTCACATTGGAGTTCAATGGATTTCTGTGAGTTGAATGTATTTGTGCAATGAACACTAGATCAGGCCACAAAACAGTACTGGCACAGGGCCCCAGAAGATCCCATTAGGAGCCTTTCAATTAACTAAGCACCAAAGGTAGCATTATCCACCCCTCCTTTAAACAGCTAGATTCATTGTATCTATCTGTATTTCTCTGTCATATAATGTACCTATATGAAACATGCAATATTTTGTGTCTGCTTTTATTCATCCTTATGTCCGGGTTCTCATCCAGAAACTACTCTGCATGTTAATTGGATTGGAGACAGTAAGTCACCTGGCAGGTTTGTCCTCTTACAAGTGTGTTTAAGAGACAGATTTATCATGAAAAGATGGCATTTTCTGCAGATGGGTGAGGTGGGGATGGGAGGGGAGGGGAGGAATGCCTCTAGTGGACGAAGCCCAGCACATTTATCCTGACAGGTTCCCAAGGGCAGAAGAGGCATGTTGGAGAACAGGATGTTGGTACCTGCTTTCCAACTGTCTGATGAGATGATAAGTACCAGGTTTCATTGCTTTCCTAACATCCTGACATTTTATTATGAAAGATTTTAAATACCCCGAGACATTGACTTTTATAGCATAAGAATATCCGCGATCCACCACCTGGCTCTACAGTTAACATTTTGTTCGTTGTGCTTTATCACATAGTGATTTCTGCCCATTCACCACACCATCTTTTTAAGTGAATTTCAGTCGGTTTTTAAAAACTGACATGCAATCACATAAAATTCAGCATTTTAAAGTGAATAATCCAGTGGCGCTTAGTACATTTATGACAATGTACGTACAAACCTATATTTAGTTCTAAAACATTTTCAATGCTCCAAAATTAAGCCCCTTACCAGTTAATCAGTCCTTCCCTACCTCTCCAGCCGCTGGTTGCCAGCATTTGAATTCTGTTTCTAAGGACTTTTCTATTCTGATGAGGTTCAGAAAGGTGCCAACATGGGACCTTTGTGAATGGCTTCTTTCACTTCCTTCAATGTTTGCAAGAGTCATCCACTGCATAGAGTGTGTCAGGACTCCATTCCCTTTACAGGTGCATGATATCTCATTGTAGAGGCCTACCGCAATCCGTGGATCCATTCATATGCTGATAGGCCTTTGGTTATCATCTTTTGACTATGGTATATTTGAGCATTTATGTAGAGGGGTTCGTTTTCAATTCCATTGGGTGCATATTTAGGAGTACAAGTACAAGGTCATCTTGTAATTCTGGGTTTAATATTTTCGAGGCACTGACAAACAGGTTTCCTGGCAGTAGATTTTTAAACCCTAGGAAATCTTGCCCAATATGAGCACTCTGGTCACAAGATTAGATATTGGGCTTCCAGGGCCAGGAATTAGCAGTGGTTTAGCACCCTTGAGGTGTCCCATTAGCCTCCTTTCTGGATAAAAATATGCAGGGACTTGGGTGGCAGGTGGGAGGAGAAGTTGATTAGACAGGCAATGGTTTTCTTTTATCTCCTGTTGGCCATCAACTAACCTGGCATTGGAAAGGCTAGGTGGATAATCTGTTGGGACACAGGTGGCTCAGTTGATGGTTTCTTTTGCATGATCCATGAGTCTCTGTTCTGGGAAACTGCCACATTGAGCAAGACCCCTCTGACACCAACCACATGAGCCACTCAGGGCTGAAGCCCTGCCAGGCTCCCTCATGGTTCCCTGGGTTCTGCGAGTAAAAGAAGTTTGGGCTGGAGAGAAAAATTTGCCAAAGACATGCATGGGAGTGGCAGCCTCTGGAACAGGCACTGACAGCTGGCGCGGGATTTCAGAGGGCTGCCCCTGCTCCTCTAGTCTGAGAAAACAGGATAAATTCCAACTATTGCATGATATCATCTGTGCCTTAGAAGCATTTGTTTTTAAACTATGGATTTAATTGCTGTTCCATTGGCTCCTATTTCTTCTTTCCCCAAGAAAAATGGAATTTTTGAAATTCCCATGAAAGCACGTTCAATTGCCATTTCTGTTCCAACTTCAAGACAGAATCATCCCTAATAATGAAAACAAATCTGCTATTGGCAAAGCAGACCCAAGTGTTGCTTTCAGAGAGTCAGGAAAAGGAAGCAACAAAATGTCAGAGGAAGGAGCAGAGGCAGCTAGGCAGGCTGTTAAGCATGCTGATAATTTACAAATTTTGTGCAGCACCTGGCCGTGTGAAAATCCAGGTCACAACAGCCTTGTTAGGGAAGTTGAGAAAGTGCTGGTAGGTTTCAGATTTGCAGATAAAGTGCACCAGGTTTAAAGGGATTTGGGAAGGGCTGGATGTTGCTCAATGGTAGGGCACAGACTCAGCTCATCATGTGCAAAGCCTGGGTTGTAGCCCCAGCACCAAGAAAAGGGGAGGGTGGATATGGAACATATTCAAGGTCATAGGGGTTGAAGGAAACAAACTGAGAGCTGAAACCCAGTACTGTTCCTCCTGTATGTTAAAGACATAATGATCATCCCAGGTGCCGGGGAAATAAGACTTTGGAATCCCATGGAACATGGAATTGGGCTGTTTAAATTACGATTTGACCACTGACAAACTACAAAATCAGAAAACAGGTCATTTGGCTCTCCGGCTTCCTTTCCTCCTGTGTGTACGACGGTGCTAATGATCTTTAATGCCTAAGATCAACGTGCAGATAAAGTGAAATCGTGTATGCAAAGTACCTTGCACACTAGCATTTTCAGGTGTTTCAAAAGCTTGTAGACTCCTTCCCCATATTAGAGTATACTAAAAGATTCTAGAAAATCTGATTCTACCACTTCTTCAAGTCTTGCTCTTTTTCTCCAAAGTATCCCAAACTGCACAACCTCTGGCCCCCAAGCAGACTTCTTCTGATTTAGAAGATGTTATCCATGATTTAAGAACAACGGGAGTTCTTGGGAATGAGGGGACACTTTGCAGGCAGATGATACAAAGAAGAATCGATGTTCATTACTTAATTGGGATAAACATCCATTCACATGTTCAGCTGCCAGGAAGCAAAACCTGATCAAAGGCCCATTAGTTACAAGTCTGGCTTTGCAAAGGGCCACTTAGTCAAGGGAGTGAATTTCACATGAAAGAGGGGCCGGAACACTGCAGCCTGGTACATTGTGCATTAGTGATTATTTTGGTCCTAGTTTTGTAACAGAAGTTAACCCAGATTCTGAAGGCTGACAATATCAAGCATTGATGGAAGGAGGGGGCAAGTGGTGGCTTTTAATTCCCTTGTCACATTTCTGAACTGGACAAACTTGAGAATGAGACAGAGAGGCAGAAATGTCTTGACAAATTTTGCAAAAAACTGTGGGTCCTCAAAGACAGCACAAATCTCTTGTGCCACCACAGGGCAGAACAGAACAGATTCGCCCTGGCATATTTATTTACCTTTCTCTGCTGAAGAATTTGCCAGACTTTGGAAAGGTCATTCAGTCTGGAGACCTGTCAAGTTCATTCTGTACACTGATGTTCCTTCCAGTAGCACTTTCTGTTTAATATGGAATTCTTATCTGTGACAATTATACCATTAATGATAATATTTCTATCATTATACTCTAAGACCAGTGTGAGCCACACATTAATAAGCATTCACTCAACACCCAAATGGCACCTGGTGCCGATGCTACAATAAGAAGAGGTATAGCAGAAGTACAGGGAGGGATGAAAGATTTTCCACATTTTGTAAGCAAATTTGCATTATGCAAGCTCTCAGCACATTTGCATAATCTGCTATTTGAATGAGTAAATTGACAGTGCATTACGAAATTGCCTGTGATATCTGAAGATTTAATTGCCATTATTGTTATAATTGGCCCTCATTTACTGAATACCAACTATGGGGATAATACATAGGATCAGCAGGAAGACAATGGTTAGGATCACCAACTCTGAAACCACATCGATGTATTTGGATCCTAATGCTGCTGCCTACTAGCTATGTATCCTTCAAATGCAGCTGATCTCTTTAAGCCTTCATTTAAGTTTCTCCATCTGTAAAATGGAGATGGTAATAATGGTTCCAACTTACAGTATTATGAAGAAGACTAAATGAAGTAACGTTTGTAATGTGATCAGGACAGTACTTGCCACAAGGTACTGAAAATAATTATTATAAACATATTAATTATGACAAAAAAGGTAATTTGGTGGGAGAAAGCAGGAAAATAAGAAACAAGTAAAATACTTTTGAGTACACATCATCAAATAGAATTTCTCTTCTGCTTGTCACCAACTTACTATTGTGCAAACAAGAATTTCATTAATACCAATGGAAAGATTTTCATCTCTGGACTCTTTCAAAGATGGTGATGTTAAAGTCAATGAAAAGAAAATGATCTTCAATAAGATTCTGCATTCTTGTTGTATCTCTCTGTTTTTAAACATGGAAATAAATCTTCGATCCAACACTAATCAGTAATAACCAGATGAGATTCATTGACTCCGACCACATTTTACCAATTGCTTCATTATTTGATGCAAATAGATAATATTGAAGAGCGATTAAACTGTGCTTTATACTTGCTGGCCATGGTCCTGAATTATGAAGGTGATGCTTCTTCACCTAGACAGTCAGGCATTCTTACAATCTTGGTCAGATATTGGATTTTTCAATTTTACTGATTGAGGGCATTAGAAACTTTTGAATTTAACTCTGAAGTGCTTTCTTTCTGAAAGGACAAAGGGATAACTAACCTGGAGTTCCAAGGTGAGGGGGTATTTCTTAGATAGGTAACAAATTTCTAACCATCACAGGGGACTTTAGCTGCCACCTATGGACCCGATCCAAACCTGTCTTCCAAAACTCTCAAATCCAGGACTGTACCCAGCTTCTACATAGGTGGTCCTACTCTTGTCTTTATTCTATCCCCATCATGTACTTACCTAAATGTTGTGTTTGACTTCTCAAGAATATTTTCAAATTAGCTTCCTGACTCCTGTTTCCAGAGTTGGCTTATTTTGTACACTCAGTTAAAGTTTATTTTATCAATTTCTCTGGATAACTCATCAGTGTCCTTGATAAATAACTAGATTGTTGATCTCCCTTTCAGGGTATGTCTATCCCCTCTGGGTCCTGGAGCCTAAATGTTTTGGAAATGACATATGTGGTTAATCTAACAAATCAGTGTTTACTACATTTGTCAGTCTTTTGGTGGCTCTTTGCCATGATACCTTCTTGAGAACCATTGAGATGTAAGTTGGAAGCCAGGCACTTTGCAAACACTGTACTAAATATATTACTGGGTTTAAGCCTCCCTCAAGAAGTAGTTATCGTCTTTGTTTTACAGAGAAATTTCAGATTGTGTTCTAGTCATTCTGCTGGTATGAAGTGGAGATTCTGGGTTCTATCATATTCCTCTGAAGAGTGTTGATTTTTGTGTTTGTTTTAGCGGGCAATGAACTTTGCTTAGACTCAAATTACATATTCTTTTTACCTGTGGTGGGTGGCAGTTCAAGAATTTTTTTCCCTTAACAAGACTTTTTTCAGTCTGCCTCACATAGGTGTGGTTTAGGGATCAACTAGAAATGGGCAGAGTGACTCATAGAACTTGGGGTTCCCTTGTTATTATTTCTGGACTTCCCTTTTTAGTTTTTGGAGCGGTGGCCAGCCACCTCAAATTCTGTCTCTCTTCAGACCAGAAAAGTGGCGGGTTTTTGAGCCAGCCTAGGTCACATGACTCTGGTTTACCCTCAGGACAAAGTTACAATAAAATAGAAAACTCATACTTTGCTGATCTCTTCTTTCAAGTTTTAGCTGCCATAGAAAAGCCATCTCCCTCTGTTGGTTCCCCAGCATCTCAGTACATTTTGTCTTTTTGACTGTTTTGTTCAGAGCTTATTTTTGGGAAAGTCAGTCTGCAAGGCACCTTCTCCACCATACTGAATGCAGAATTCCAGAAATGTTCAAGAAGTAAATATTGTCTTCATTATGTTCCTCGGGATCATTCCTCTCTTGCTGAGAATCGGACAATCATAGATTATCTAGGCAGGCAGACAAAAGGAGCCAACCTGTATCTCTGGAATGTAGAGTTTACATCCTGCTATGGTTCTCTACAGAAGCTTTAGTGACATCACTCATCTCAAGGAAGAGTCATTGTCCTGCATAAAGTACAGTTTGTGACAAGTTCAGTCTCTCCTACCCACAAATCCCACTTAGAACACAAAGTAATCACTTCTCTCTTTGGAAGCAAGACGGTGGTTAAATTTCACCACATTGATTGGATGAGATGGGACAGAGTCGTATAGTGACTGAGAAGGTAGAAGCATCCCTGTCTAAGTTCCTTGTGGCTCTTGTGTGGGAGGTAGGGGGATAATCACAGAAGACCACCAACTTTTTCGTTTGTTTGGTACTTGGGATTAAACCCTGGGGCACTTAATCACTGAGCTGTATCCCAAGCAGATCTTTTATTTTCAGACAGGGTCTCACTAAGTTACCCAGGGCCTTTCTAAATTGCTGAGGCTGGCCTCCAGTTTGAGATCCTCCTTCTTCAGCCTCTTAAATTGCTGGGATTACAGGCATGCATCACCACGCCTGGCTCTAGCTCATTCTTATAAACACTGTTGACAGAGCTTGGAGTCGCTGTCTCTGTGGGACATGTACATTTCTTATAAGGAACATGGTGAGGGCCACAAGGAGAAAGTGATCACCTTTGGGAGGTCCTTCATGCCGCAGCATGGCAGAAAACAGAGGATGCTTAAAACCCTGGGCCTCCAGAGATGCCTCCACGTGTCAGCAGAAAACACTCAAAATTCAGTGTACCAATTTGAAAACAGCGACATGTCTTTCCTTTCTGTGTCTGCCACTGCGCTGGCCCTAACAACCCACAAAGTGACTAGTGAGAGCTGGAACCAGCCTCGTTAATGCCAGGATCAAACAGGAGGATGACACTCCAGTGGTTGCTGGCAGAGAAGTGACCACAAGCCAGCTGGTGGCGGGAACTCCTGGGGCATGACCTGCCCCATGTCACCTCCCAGACAGGCACCATCAAAAGAAATGAAAAGAAGAAACAGAATCCGAAAGAAGAGTGTTGGGGGGGGGGGGGGAGATCCACATGAACAATGTGGTGAGAATGAGATTGTTGGTCAGACACAGTCTAAGATCTCAGTAACCAGGTCTGGGCTGGGAGAAAAGAAAAGAAAAATAGGAATGACACAAAAAGAAGCCGCCTGCTCTAGACAGATGGAGAACTCAGGGCCAATAAAGGATCCTGCAGTAGGGAGGAGTAAGTGGGCCACACGTCAGAACCTGGCAGAGGGGTGGTTCCTGTGATACCACCCACATGCCCAGAGCTCGGAATGGAGGTGTTCTGCAGAAACCGGCTCCTCTGAACACGTGGAAATTTAACCTCTGCTCTTAGAGAAGCGCCTCCGCAGGCGAAAAGATAAGTCAGAGAGCTGTCCGACCTATTTACATTATATAAGTTTAAAAACGTGACAATGGACCCCTCGATCACAAAGCAGAGGCGCGACTGGCTAAGAAACAAGAAATAAAGGCCGAGGGATTCAAAGGAAGTAATTCAAATGCAGACTAAAACACAGAAGTACATTTTTATAGCTATCAGACTGGCCAGAGTGTGGAAGATTTTTAATATTCTGTGTTGCTGTGGGGGTGCGGGAGAGAAGGACTCTGTCCTCTTGTGATGCTGACATCCCAGCAAGAGGTCCACGGGCTTCTCAGAGAGCCATGAACAATACCTGCTAGGATTTCAAATGTGTTCATTCCTTGTCAAACAGTCCCACTTTGAGGAACCCATCTTACCAACATTCTTTCAACTGTCTGTAGATATATGTATAAGGCCTGTTCATTCTTATCTCCCTATTTTTGTTGTTGTTGTTTTGTGGTGTTGGGATTGAACCCAGGGCCTTGTGCATGTGAGGCAAGCACTGTACCAACGGAGCTAGATCCCCAGCCCAGAGTTTTCACTTTTATGTCACTTGTAATTATGAGAAGCCAGAGACAAGCTAAATGCGCAACAGAAAGAGAACTATGAAAGAAATTGTGGCCAGTCCACCACAGCATTCAGGATTCAGGATTCCGAAATGCTATTCTGCTACTAAAAGAACAGAGTGCATCCGGAGGAATAAAAGAGAAGGTTGTTCAAGATAATTGGGGAGAGGTAAAGCTAAAGTGCCTTTGGAGGTGTCAGGCTGCATTCTCAGAGATTCACACTAATTCGCCCATTTCATTCTCCTACCGTCTCAAGGCTTGGTACAATTGTCATTGCCATTTGAATCAAGGAGGCACCTGGGTCCTAGAGAGCTTGAGTGAGTTTTTTAAAGTTGGCTCCAGAGTGTCCCTAACTACCAAGCTCTGCTGCCTTTCATTTGTGTGTGTGTGTGTGTGTGTGTGTGTGTGTGTGTACATGTAGATATAGAAAGAATGTGTGTTTTGGAAAAATACATATAATATAGTGATTTTTGACATGTGACTCTCCGTTGAGGAACAAATGCTCAAAGCTACTGGTGGCCCCAGGAACTGCCCTCTGCCAAAGATAGCTACTTCCTCCAAATATACAGCCCTTTCTGCAGGAGGTGAGGGGCAACTCACCTTCCAGGAATGGTGGAACAGAGTGGCATACAGAGGTCTTTCTCCTTTCCTCTTTCTAGAGCAATTCTGAGGGTCCACTCCAGCTCCCAAGCTTCCCTCTGACTCAGATAAAGCCTCTGGGGAAACTGCATTGCCATTCAACCTCTCCCTCTGTCCAGCTCTGCTTCCTCCACTCCTCCCCAGCTCTGGTGACATAGGGAACCTCTTAATAACTGTCGTGAATGCCGACTTCCACCAGAGTCTGTTCTCAGGACCTGGAAGATGGGAGGTGAAGGGGCAGGTGGGAACCTGACTTTGATTTAATCTATATTCCTATGTTGGGTGAATTGTGTTCAGTGAACATGTTTTACATGTATCATTTTTTAAAAAAAAAAATGAAACATAAAATCATAAAATTAAGAAGTACATTTCTTATTCCATAACCAACCTAGAATAAAATTAAGACCTCAGAATTTGGCTGCAGGTTTGTATCCTGGAAAGGAAATAACACTGTCCTCAATTGTTTTATGGGTTCTCACCTAAAAAATATAATTCCTTTCTACTCTCCCCAAGTTTTCTCCCCACCTTATTCATCAAAAAACAATTCTCTTTCCTCTTGATTCTCCAAGTTTTTTTCTAGAAGATGTGATTTTTTTTTGTCTCCCCACGTTCTGTTGTCAAGTGGATGGAAGCCTGCTGAATTTTCTTTCAAATCCCTGCCATGAAAAATGTGAGACACTAAGCTTTGTCAGAATTCTGAATTTATTGAATAAAAGCCAACACAAGAGCTTTGTGTTTAGGTCCCTCACAGAGAAAGGTAGCTGATGGAAAGGAGAGGGATTGAGTTGGTTGGTGTTTAGAACACAAGCCAAATGATTTTCAGGTCTTCATTGTACTTGGAAAATTAGCACCCAGTTTGTTCATTCATTATCTGTGTATTCATTCATTCATCAAAAGTGGATAGGGGACCTATTTTCTGCCAAGTATCATGCTATTGCATGGTGTATTGGTTTGATCACAATCTCATAAGACAAAACTGCAATTTACTGGTTGGTGAACTTACCCTCTGGATGTTATCAAAGTATGGTTCAGTGAACTTAGCCAGCAGAGGAGAGCCTGCCATTATACCCATCACAGAGAGCTTTAGGGTTTAGGTTAATTTGAGAGGTGAGCTGCTCTAGCATATAGGAAAGCCTACTGGAGAATTTTCTTTGCTAAGTGATTACAGAGAGTTTATAGCCTACCATGTGGAACTGATATAGAAGACTTCGTGTCAAATTTCAGCATCACAAATAATGCAAGGACTGCTAATGATAAGAGCAACACTTTGCTCTTGAAAAATCTTTGGGCAAGTGATGAGATTCTGAGCTGACAATCACCAAGTCAAAGTCCCACATGCAAATGGGAATTGCAAGAGAGCCAATTAGACACTTGAGAGAATGGATAAATGACTAAACAAATGAAACTCAACCAAGCCTAGGAGAAAGCTTCCTAAATCACCGGCATTCCATAAAGATTGCTAAAAAAAATAAAAATGGAGAGACCGAAACCTATATATGGAGCTACTTGTTTCCCCTCCTCCCCTTCATATATTTTGAGCCCCTACTATGTGTCGCCATGCCTGGCAATGATGTCTTCACACAAGTTGAGTCAAATAATGCTGCATCATTCCAGGCAGAACGTGTCCACAGTCCCTTCTACTATTCTTTTATAAACAGACTTTTATAAAAGAACTTTTACATCCAGGGAGAAAGAAAAAAATGCAAAAGCTCATAATCATTTCCCATGTAGATCACTTACTCTTGAAAGCATCATTTTGATATAGAGTTGGCTCTTGGGCCACCAGAAGCATTGCTTTAGGGCAGTAATGTCTGGCATGCTTTTAGATGCTCATATTCTGGCTCTGGGCAGAGTATGAAAGTGGAGATGTCCAGGACTAAGAAGAAACAGACATCCAGGGAGCAGAGACCCCTAGCATTATGGAAACTCAGAGCAGGGGGATGCTAAAGGAAAACCAATGGAATGCTTCCAACGTCAACACTTTCTAGAGAATTGATAGAACAGAGTTCGGAAAAATCTCCATCTGAAGGTTGAGATGTAGTTAGGTATGACTTCTAGTTGCCTATTTTTGCATAATCCTCTTTAAACTAAGTGAATGACATAGTTAGATGAATGGATACCAGTTGACAAAAAGGAAATTCAAATTCAAGTGTCCTCAGGCAGGTGCCATGAAGGAGAGAAGCAGGCAGGTGGAAACAGTGGCCACTTGAAGACTCTGTGCTCCAAGGAAGGGATAACCATATACACCCAGTTCAAACCAATTGAACAGCCTAGTGGGAACTGAGACTGTGGTATCGGAGACCACAATGTCTCAAGAAAATCAGGACATGAAGTCTCCCAACATTATTTTTAAAATAGGCATCATCCAAAGACACTTTCTGGTGCAGTTCCACCAGTGGGATGGTCCAGAAGGCAAATGGTCAGCACAGCCTAGGTTGAACGTGGAAACCCAGGGGCCTGAGGATGAGGAGAATGTGCCGCTGTTGCATGTTGTCATGGCAACAAAGGATGAGGACCAGGAAAGGGTACTGAGGGAATATAATTTCCTTCCTTTTTTTTTTTCCTTTTTTCTTTATTAGCTTTAGCATTTAGAATCAAACCAAGAGAACTATAGTGTGAATGAAAATCTGGTCTTACCTCTGAAGCATGTTTGAATTTTTTTTCCTACATTGCTTTCCGGTCTTTGCAGTAACTCTGAGACTTTGGGGGAAACTCTTAGGGTGCTGAGGCAGCTTTTCTTCTCATTTCATGGGCTGGGCATGTTTCTGAGCATATAAAGATATGCTCCAGAAATGTTTTCCACTGGGCAAGGACCTGGCCTTTCCTGACTATTAACAGTATGTACTGGGGGAAATTTAAAAGAAAACTTGGAAAAATAAAATATGATCCTGTCACCGACCTTTTGAGCATTGATAAAATATACTGCATGCTATCTTTCAGTTTCCCCATTTATTTTCTGAGTCTTCATTTGACTTTCTGGGACTTCTTTTCCAAGCCTGGTGTCAGAATGCCTTCAAGATAGTTAGATGAAGGAGAACTAGCCCTGTCTTGGGAGTCTGGGCCCAGGACCCCAGACTCCCAGGACACGGCTAGTTCTGATTCTCATTTCATTCAGTGACTTTGGGCAACTGTCTCTCAGTTTTCCTTCTTTGTCATGCAGCAGCCACGAGTACCTAGCCTACCATGAATTCAAGAGCTTCAGACTGAGGGCAAGAAATCTAGGCTCTGTTTAAGCTTAGATATAATAGAGATCTGAGATCCCAGCTAGATCATTCTCCAGGTCTCAGTTTCCCCATTGATAAAACAAAGATGCTGATACATTCGTTCATTCAGCAAATATTTGCTGGGTTTCTAAGATGTGCTGAGATGGTTTGGGGATAGATTCACGTTAAATATTTCATGGTCGTGTCTTAGGCTTTATTGGTGCGCTGGACCGAATTTCAGCATCTTAACCTGTGAACTTGTGCAGGTGACCTCATTTGGAAAGATTTTTAACAGACATAAATAAGTTGAAGATCTTGAGATGAGATCAACCCAGAGTGGCTGAATGGCTCCTAAATCCTATGACAAGTGTCCTTGTAAGAAACACACAGAGGAAATATCCACAGAGGAGGAGGCCATGGAAAGAAGGCAGAAGAGATGTCAGTAATGCAGCCAGAACCCAAATGTCACCTGGAACCACCCAAAACCAGATGAGGCAAGGGAGGCTTCTCCTCTACAGTCTTTGGAGAGAGGACGGCCCTGATGATACCTTGATTGCAGATTCTGGCTTCCATATCTGTGAGAGAATAAATTTCTTCTGTTTTAAGCCACCAAATTTGTTATGGCAGCTTTAGGAAGCTAATACAACTGGGCTCAAGCCAACCAGCTGGTAGCTGATTTCTCTTCTTTTGTGGGACAGCCATCTGTGGATGTTCACAGGACGTTAATGAAGCAGCAACACCATTTGGTTCCACTCAGAGTTCCCTGCTGAGAGTGCAATCCAAAAGGGTTCTTTCTGCTCAGGTTACCAGGGCCTCTGCCTCGCTCTGTCTTCTCCCTTCCCTCATCTGGGATATGTCCTAGAGAAACTTCATGAAGAGTCACAGAGACCTGTAGTACATGTCCGTCTGTTCTAGCTCCACTCCTAGCGCCTTGTTCATACTGTTCCTGAATGTTGGTTAATAAAAAGGGCAATAACTTCATAATGTTAGCAACGTGTCAAATGCTAAACTGGGAAATTGGCATGAATTTTCTCTCGTCTTCCCAATAAGTCTGTTATGGGATATTATCGTCTTCCTTTTAGCTATTATTAACAATATTTATCTAAGAGGAAGTTATGATGACCACAGATAAGGAGTCTAAAATGGTAGGAAAGAAATACTTCAATTGGTTGTTGCTGCTGCTACTGCCACTGAGAGAGGTTCAGAGGGCCAAGATTTCTCTAAGGGCCACAGAGATTGCCCTGATAAGCCAGGATCTGACTCCTGATTGGATTAATCCTCTGTCTATACTACTTTTGACTACTGCCTGGGCTTATTGACATGACCTGAATTGCCCCAAAAGAGGACACTTTGAGCCATGCAAGGACTTCTCTCCACCAATAAGGAAGTGACTAACTAGATCTCTATGGGAAACACCAACCATGATGCCCTGCTGACCTTGGCACATGCATGGAGTCCACCAAAAAGCCTCTCTTCCCAAGAGGCTGTGGATTCTCTATCTGGGTAGCATCTATCCACTCTGCAGCCGCTGAAGCCCCCACCCTACACTCTGTATCTCCTGCTCCCTTTGCCCTTGAGTACCACTCAACACCTGTGGACACACCACTTCCCCCACACTGGATGGTGATGGTGATATTTCTATGCTTGACCCCAAGAAAACTTTCAGGAAGATCCCACCAATCCACCTGTCCACAGCAGTTTTTGTTGGCACACCCTTCCCAGTCCTCCAAGGCTAATGCTTTGTTGGACACCTTGCTATTTCTTCTAGACCAGAGGCAAACCACAACCACAGACCAGGTCCAGCCCCCTGGCTGCTTGGGTACCAAAAATGATGGAATTAAGTAGAGTGTGTTTGGCCCATGAATCCCTTTGCAGAGTTTGTCCTAACTGTGCACCCCTTTCTATGTGTATGCCTGTGTGTGTGTGTGTGTGTGTGTGTGTGAGTGTGTGTGTGCTCACGCACATAATCAATTTACTGAACTCTCACCTCTTTAGAGATAGGCATAAAGGATTTTATATTAATTCTAGTAACTCTCTCTACCTAGATTATGTTGGTCTTCCTTCCCCTATGGGTAGGTGTTCCCTTAATAAGGTCTAGGTCCACTCTTATAATTTTCAGACATTTGGAGTTGTTAGAAGTTCAGTCTTTTAAATTCGTTAAGTGCGTCCCTGTTTTTGTTTATTTGTAGACTTAATTTCAAACTCAACTTAAAGTTCATCTCTTTCCTCCCTGACGTCAGCTGTTCCCCTTGCTACTTGAAGAGAACATGTAACCTGACTTCAGGATGCTTCCTCCATCTCTCCTTCTTCTCCCACATAACTTCCAGTTTGGGAGAGAAGAGGAGGATGAAGGAGGGAAAGCTTTAAAAACCCCCTTGCTTTTCAGGGTGATACGGCATCCCTCTCCTCCCTAGACACACTTCCGGATCTGGCTGTGTGTCTGTCAGCCCTGTGAGGTTGGTGATGTCTCCAGCGTGTGGTGTGGGCAAAGGGTGGGTTAATTACTGGGTTTTGGCAGCCTTTGGAGGCACTGGTTACCAGCTGGTGACAAACACCTCGTATCTCTCTGACAGGTCCCTCGTTGTCTCCCTGCCCCAATACTGTGCAGGCTCTGCCTCCAGCTTCCACTCTCTCCCATCTCCCCAGCCTCCTCCAGAGGCCTGACCCCTCCATCAGTTTTCCTCCTGCTCTCCTTCTCCCTAGCCGCTGTCTCCCCTTTCAGCAGACACTGCCTGCCTTAAGATGGTGCTCTCTTTAAGCTGTGTCTGCCTTTACGTCCCCTGCTGCTTTGGGAAGAATAATAATAACAATCTCTCACTTCAGCCTCTACACACTTCTTAATCTGCTTGGAGGGGTCAGAAGGGAGGTGAGTGGAGTAAGTGGGGCTGGGATCCCGCTTAGCTCTCCAGGATGTGGTCACAGCCTCTCTTTAGAATGGATGCTGCTTAGAATCAACGGTCCTCATCTTTGGCTCATCCCCACTATTCTGAGAGGGAAGAAAGTTCCCACACAACAATTTAAGAATTTTGCACATATGTTTTGTTTGTTTGCTTGTTGCCTATGAGGTCAATATCTACTTCTCAATGCACAGTGAACCCCCTTCCAGGTTTGTGCATGCAGATCTCCATTAACCTTTTTAAAGTCTACGTAATACCCCATCATACAGGGTCCCCTGATGTATTTGTCCATTTCCCTAATCATGGACACTTAGGTTGCCTAAGTTTTCCCTCCTATAAATTGCACTGTGATCAATAAGCACATACCCATATGTTTGCACAGGATTGTAATTATCTCCTAGCAAGAACTTTCTAAGACCAGAATCACATGTGAAGGCAGGCATATGCTTTTATTCTGATAGGCAATTCTAAAGTACTACTTTAATTAACACTCCCATTAACAACATATTAAGGTGTTTTTTTCTTACCTTCCACCTGCTCACCAATACTGAAGAGCATCAATCATTTTAAAATGTATCAGTAACAGCTGAGGGATATGGCATCATCTTTTCCCCCTAATGTAAATTCAATTCGATGGATGTATTTTGAGCAGCCGCCAGGTGCAAAGATAGGAAGGAGGCGTATCTCTGCCTATCTCCATGAAGATGAAGGGGAGGCTGGGAGATGTGGTGAAAGCAGCACTGTCTTTGTGAGACTGGGCTTCCAACTGTGGCTTTGCTGTTCAGCAGCCAGGGCACCTGCAGTAGCACCTCTCTGAACTTCCGTTTCCTCCTCTGAATGATCCGAGTTGCTCTGAGCACGCATTGGCTGGTAAAGGGCATCTCCTGCTACCCACCATGGCAAGAGACTTCGCTAAGTGTAAAGGCTATAAAATGGAAGCAGAGGAAAGATTCACTCTGATTGTTGAAAGGAGAAGGGTGTGAGGGAAGAGTCCTCAATTTGAGTTGCACTTGCTTCATAGAAAGATGGGGCAGTCAGGGGAGAATCTGTTATGGAAAACGCAGAGGAGAAGGCTGAATGAGGCTGGTTGGGGAGGGATGGAGGATGCAGTTCAGAGCAGCTGCATCAGGGAAAGTAGGACTGAGCACAGAGGGGAACTGGAAGTTTTGCAAGATAAACGCCCCCAAAGTGAGCAAGCAGGGCTTCACCTGAAACATTGACCTTGGAAGGGCATCGAACCCACCATACTGGGTTGGTTTATATACTCATTTCTAATAGAACGAGGACCCCAAACCACAATAAACTGAAATAACAATGGCCCTTTTCCTATCCACAGAAAAATTTAGATATAGAATACTCCCTACCTTTTTCTTTCTTCTAATTTTAAATCTTTGGTATCCACAAACACATTTCTACACTCAATTCTTACGTCCAGTCATATCCAGTTTATCCTACAATTACAAAGTTTCTGTTTTAACTTGAAGATACTATGCCAATGCGTCATGGTGTGTGCAGAGACTCTGAGGAACTCTGGCTTCCATCTCTGGGACACACTGGAGAATTGCCACTTTAAACTGTCAGCATCTTCAGGACAGAAACTACCAGTGGACTCACCCTTGTGTCCCTCCCGATGACTGGTCCAGAGCACAGAACACAGCAGCTCCTCAAAGAATGTTTGTTGAAGTAAATAAAATGCTCTAAATCCTGTAGATAATGGTTTGCACCCAAATGAAGGATATAATTAAAGTCTTGTACCAACCCCCAAGAAGTCGGAGAATGGTTCAACAAAAATTACGCAGATGATAAAAACGTGTTAATCAAATCCATAAAACAAAATGAAACTGTAGGCATGATACAGTAAAAAAATGTGCAACTGGTATTGCAGCATGTATTTTAAATAAAGAGGGCTTATTTTTCTATTAAAATCCCTTTTTCAAATACTTCAGATTTCTTCCAAATGAAACACACACTCAACTCACATGCGTGCGTGTGCGCATGCACACACACACACACACACACACACGGTTCACTTCTCACCAACTCAGTACAAATTACCCATCATACTCAACATTCTTTTCTCCCCAACACTTGACACAGGAATGGAAAAAAATTGTCGAACCAGTTTCTGAACAAATCTGAAATAGCCGTTCTTTGTTGAAAAATAAATAAATATTTCCACTTATCAAGAGGTGCTTTTCCCTGAAGGAAACTGAACACTGTGTTCAAAGCACTGACTTCCTCATAAAGCAAATGGGAAGCAAACTTATTTTTCCAGGTTGATAACATCCAGATTCGAAATTATTTCAACCAAAAGAAGATGCTCAGGCCAGGCTGACTTAAAGCAGTCAGAGGAGATAGGATTAATTTTCTATAGAAAACCATTTCACCTCAGAGGATTGTGGGCCCATCCAGGGTTTCAGAAATAAATGTGTTAACTACTCACAAGGGGAAAATTCCTCTCCCATCTATCTGTAACCTCCATGTTGGGGTTAGACGTTGTGGGAACGAGATTGCTTTTTTCCCCCTCCCCAGATCATTTTTTGGAACTAAAATTCAGTATCTCACTTATGGAAATCAACCTTGCTTGATGATATTTCTAAATAATATTTACCTTGAAAGCTTGCAGCAAGATACATAAGACAAAAGAAAACATTTTCCTAAAGTATATGTTGCCCAGAAAAAAAAAAAGTTATGTAGCCTTTCTGTACAAGTGACCCCCAACCCAGCTGGGAGAAAAGGTTGATGCCAATTAAAAAAAAAGTCTGTGCTGTTCCCAGAGGAACCTGTAAGGCATTTGCTCTACCTTTTCTAACCTTCGTCTGCCTCATAGTGTAGGCACTCTGGTAATGAGGCAGTGGATTTGTTTTCTAAGCTGTGCAACAGATGAATTCCCATTTAGTGGCACCCATTTATCAGCTCACAGTTCTATGGGTCAGAAGCCAGGCTGGCTCAGCTGGGTTCCCTATGTAGGGTCTCCCACGGCTAAAGTCAAGGTCTTGGTTGACTGGAGGGTCTGGGGAAGAATCTGCTTCTGAGGTCATTCAGATTAGGAACTGAATTCAGTTCCATGCAGCTGTGAGGCTGAAACCCCATTTCCCCGTTGGCTGTTGGTTGGTGGGGGAGGAAGGTAGGTGGGATGCCGTCTACTCTTCGAAGCCAGTCTCCTCTGGTCTCATCTTCAAAGCCTGCCAGGCGCATGGGACCTTATGCTTTGATTCTCTCTTTTTCCCAGAGGCAGAGAAAATCCTGTTCTTCAAGGGCTTGTATGATTAGATTAGGTTCACCTGGATAACATCTCTTTTGATTAACTCAGAATCAACCAATTAGTCACCTTAATCACATCTGCAAAATCCCTTTTGCCAGGTAGCATAATGTAATCCTGGCATGAGACCTCATCCTGTTCACAATCCCAGGAGTCAGAGTGGGGAAATCTTGGCATAAGGGGGAGGGGATATCCCCAAATCATACCTATCACCATTAGTGGGATCACACCAAGCCCTGTCCCAAAGGCATGACATTGAATCATTTATTTTCCTTAATTTTTTTCTGACACAAATAGTGCAACAGCTTCGTGGCCATAATTTGGGCCTTGGTGTCAGTCTGCTGGGCTCAACACACAGCCCCTCCACCATGCTGGTGACCTTGAGCAAGCTAAAGACTTCTGCTAGTGTGTTGGGTTTGCTCAGGTCAATGGTTCCAAAGATATTGACTTTTTAGGGGACAATTTGAGCATAACACAGGTTTTGCATTTGCTTATGGAATTCTCAGGGAATGAAGAAAAACGTCCCTGGAAATAAAAGCCGCCAAGTAGGAATATCCAACGCACATTTCAGACAACTCCCTGGTTCGCTGCAAGTATGATGAGCTACAACCATCCCTTCCTTCTGAATTCTGGGAGTTCTCCATCTGCCACCCCTAAGCTGCCCACTTTCACACACAAACATCAGGTCCTTTCCACAAGTAAATGTTGTACTATATTTATTGAAGAAATTATGTATTTCTTAACCACCTAACTATGCTACATTTTTTTAAAAATTAGTTTCCTACCTTTAATGTCATGGATGAGGGTTGTGATTGCTCTCATGAGTAGAATTGTGTCCACCCCAAAAAGGTATGTTGAAGTCCTAACCCTCAGTACCTCAGAATGTGACCTTATTTGGAAACAAGGTCTTTTGAGAGACGATCAAGTTCAAATGAAGTCATTGGGATGAGCCCTGGTGCAACGTAACTGTCCTAATAAGAAAGGACACAGTCAAATGTGCACAGACGTAAGGCCATCTGTAGACGCACAGGGGGAAGACCGTGAGAACCCGAAGACAGAAATTGGGAGGTGCACGTACAAGTCAAGAAACTGCAGACGTTGCCAGAAAACCACCAGGAATTAGGAGAGAATCCTGGGACAGATTGCACCTTACAGACCTCGAAGGAACCAACCCTGCCAACATCTGGACTTCAGACTTTAAGCCTCCAAGACACAGCTTGGGATACTTTGTTATAGCAGGCCTGGGAAATGAGTAAAGGTCATGCTACATTTTCTCATAAGCCCCATGGCTTCTATTTTATGATTTTGTCTAGCAAAATCATAGTTTTAAAGATCATAATAGAGTACTTTTTAGGAAGGCTTCTGTACTTAAATGTTACCTCAGTTTTCTATTAAATGGGTCCCCATGGTTTTTCTATTTGTTTGTTATTGTTTTTTTAGTTTGTTTGTTTGTTTGTTTGGTTTTGGTACTAGGGTCCTGGCCCTTGTTATTTTTTTATTTTGAGATAGGATCTCACTAAGTTGCTGAGGCTGGCCTCAAACTTGCAATTCTCCTGCCTCAGCCGCCTGAGTTGCTGGGATTGCAGGCATGCATCCCCATGCCTGGCTCATTCATGTAATTATTGTAAGAATTAAACAAATGTTCAGAATGAAACTGGCACCCATTAAGGTTGGCACCCACTACTATCGCCATTAGGCAACTCTCAGTAGCTATGAGGTTTAAGTGATGCTCCAAGATCCAAATAAACATCCTGACAGCTTTAAATGAAGGCTTACCATACTGTCAGTCAAATGGTGGAAACAGCCACTTGGAGATCTAGGACTATGCAAGTAAGAGAATGCAGTTGCCCAAAATTGAACTGATAAAAAATGTTGCCAACTTGGGGACCTTTTAAGAGTAACAACCCTATTTTCAACCCTTTGATTGACTAACATCACGACATGTTGAGAGGAAAGAGGAAGCTCACCCAGCTGGTTGTTGGACACCTTATCCTAGAGAACTAACAAAATCAGAGGGAAGAAGCCAGGTTTCTTCCTGTGTGGGGGAGGAAGACCTGTGGCCTGAATTTCAAGTGTGTTGAGTCCATTATAAGAGCCAAAGAAGGAGGGCACTGGATTACACAGGCATCTGGAGATGGTCTGTGGGCAGCAGGCGTGTCCATAGTGGAGGTGGGGATCCAACATGGCAGCTCTGGGCACCATCCATACACTTAGATAAATCACTAGATAGATGTCCAAAGAAGAAGCCCTTAGACCAGTACTTCCTGCCTAGGACCTAGCATTTCAGCCTGATGTGAAGGAAAGAACATGGACACTTTGGAATCAGAGAGATCTAGTGCAAATCCTAATACTGCTGCTCATTAGCTATGTGACCTTGGGCAACTTTACCAGTGTCCTTGCCTATGAAATGGCCATACTAATGATTTACTTTTAAGGTTGTAAGTTAGCACTAAATTAAAGAAAATTTGTGGAAAGGGTGTGGCACATGCTCAGTGCCCATCACGTAAGTCCACATAGATCCACATAAATCCCTTCTTCATAGCTTCTTTCCAACGGGACATAGCTCTTCCCATGCCCGCTGGAGAATAAGCTGTGGTCCAAAAGAAGAAGAATTTAAAGATCTGACCAGTGGCTGGGACCGTTTTGTCCTGTGCTCTCAGATGATTGGTCACTTCCTCTCTTATTCTCCCATTTCCCAGACTCCTCTGGCCTCCTGTGCCCAATCCAAATAACCTAAAACTGGAATTTGAATTCAAATCTTTCTACCTGACTTTTGTTCAGATTTCAAATGTTGATCCTCAAGTTTTTGAATGGTCAAAATCACTGTCCTCCAAAGGTATCTAATGCAAGGCTGGTGTGTTTGACAGCAGGTATGTACTAAAAGTTTGCAATTATAGAAACAGCAGAAGCAAAACTCAGAAATAAGGATGAAATAAACCACCCATTAAAAATCCACGGGCATTGGCTTAAGAAGGAGAATTTCTCGCTGGCCACACCGCACCCAAATCCCACCCGGCCTAGACTGCAGCTTGCCTTCGACCTCATCTTTACCCTGCCCACCCTCTGCTCCAGCCCAGCGACATTGACTTTCTTGTCTATCCTTTCACAAATGAGGCATGATGGGACTCAGAGCTCTGATCCTTGCTGTTCTCAGCCTGAAATACTGCTTCCCACAGTTTTCTGTATCTTCCTTTTGTTATTTGGGTTTTACTATTCCTCATATTACCGAATGGGGGCCCCCCAAAAAAATATGTCCATGAAGTTTGTGAATGTTACATGGGAAAAGATGTGATCTGGTTTATTTAGTTTAGTTATATGGGTGGCCACAGATAACTTGAGACAGAGGCAAACTGAGAAGAGGCAGCAACCTCATTACAGACTTGGAGGCTGGAGCGATGGGGCCACCAGTCGGAGAATCACAGGCGACCACCAGAAGATGGAGAGGGGTAGTCGCCCCGACATCCTTGCCAAGCAGGTTGATTGTCTCAGAAGCTTCCTTTTAGGCTTCTGATTTCCAGAACTGTGAGAAAGTAGAGAAACTTATTTGTGCAGTCAGAGATGGAACCCTGGGCCTCACACATGCTAGGCGAGCATTCTACCACTGGGCTGCACCCTCAGTGCAACTTTTTTGTTATTTTAAGCCCCAGTTTGTGGAAATTTGTTACAGCAGTCACAGGAAAATAATAGCCTGCTCAGATTTCATCTCAGAAAGATATCCTTAGACTACCTCATGGAAAATAGACCCCCCCCCCACACACACACACACCACCCTATCACCATTACATCAACCACTTGTTCTCCATAGCTTCACACATATGAGTTTATTTATCAGTGTCTGTCTCCTACTCTCTAATATAAGCTCCATAAGCCCAGGCGCCTGCTTTTATTAAATGATATATCTCTAGAGCTCAGAACGGTACCTGGCTCAAAGCACAATTCCTCTAAATATTTATTGAATAAGTGAACAAAAGCCTTCACCTTCCACTACAGGAAGAAGCCAGGAAGCTTTAAAGTTATAATTTGTATTTTAACACCTCATTCCAAACTCCCAAACTTACTCCATCTCTATTATCAGCAAAGTAGCAATAAATATATCTATTCTGCTTCCCAGAGCAAATAGCAAATCCCTTGAGGTCAGGAGTGTGGTGTGAGTGTGTGTGTGTGAGTGTGAGTGTGTGTGTGTGTGTGTGTTGGGTGTGTGTGTGTGTCTGTGTTGGGTGATGGATGAAGAAAGAGGAGAACAGCGCATCTCTCTGGCCACATCTATACTAAGGAGCACAGAGCACCCTGTCCCTGAAATTAAGAGGCACGTGGACTGCGGTGCTCCATCCAGCCGGTCCACAGCCTGCCAAGCTGTTCTTACCATTTCACAATTTGCCCAGCAGGTTTGGAACAGGAGCAATAATGGATGGATGGTCTTACCTTGTCACAATTCAAAAGTGACATGTGTTTTCCTGTGTACTCATTTTCTACCCCAGGAGTCTTTGTGAGCAGGGGATTAAGCAGGAAGAAAGTGGTTCTGATTTAAACCCCGAGGCTTGCTACTCAAACAGGACACCACTGAGCCTTTAACGAACACGGGAAGGGAGTGGAGGATCAGATAGATTGCAAGTTACTTAAGGGCTTAATTTTCTGGCTTTATTCCTTCACCGATGTTTCTTTTAACACGTTTTGAAATTCTCTGGCGAACAGAACAGTGGTTTTTATACTGGGGAGAATTAGGAATATTTGGGATTCCAAGTCTCCCGTCTATCTTTCCCTTCTTCTCCTTCCATCAGCCTGACTCACAGTTCCGTGATGATCCTTCCTGGGGTGCTCATCAAGTATGGATGAAGTGCCTACTGGTGTCGCAATTGATGTCCTGCTATGAAGATGCAAAGTTGATTCAACTCAATGCCCTTTTGCCCAGAGGTCCTTGGTCTTCTGGAGAAGCCAGAAATGCAGGCCCTGGAGCTCAGTCTGGAAGGATGGAAATTCTCCAGGAAGAATCTAAGGGGAAAGGGATTCCTGGAAGAAGACTAACAAGACTCAGGGAAGTCTGTTCTCGATTTGAGAGGCCGTGGACAGCTCTGCGTGGCTGGAGGGTAGTGTGATGAGAGGAGCCACAGAAAGCCAGGTCACGAGGGGCCCACCATGCTAAGACACTTGGACTCTAGTCTCTGGGTGATTTCATGGGAAGGCATTCATTCTGTGGAGAGCAGCTTGATCACTTCACCTTTCTGAGGATATATGGAAGATAGAAGAGGGAATGGAAAACAGGACAGAAAGGCTGGCTTGGTAGCTATAGCAATGTGTCAGAAAGAAGGGAAGAATCTTTAGCAAAGAAAGTAGTGACCCACAAAGAAAAGACGGGACCGATCGGAAACCAAAAAGCATTGCATATACTAATAACGTGCCCGAAGTGGTTATTTTCTCCAATGCAACAGCAGTGAAGGCAGAACCAAGACCCATGGAGAACCTATACTCTCTCAAGTATTCTTCTGAATCTGTCTTGTATTCTCTGGAAGGGAGTTCTAATTGGAAGTGGAGCTGGTCAGGTGTGGAAAATGAGATTGAGGAAGGAGTCCACAGTGGTTCCTGGGATTCTGAAGTTCAAAATTCAAGGTGACTGTCCTTCACCTTTTCTGGTGACTGCTATCGTTGATGACATGCAGCAGGAGGAACCTCTCCCTGCCTGCCATGCGACATTGCCTATGGAGCCCTGTTGTATTTGGAAGAGATCTTCCCCGCTGGGCTTGTGCATTTATCCTCTATTAGATGTGCAAAGTGTAGCACAGAGTAATCCAAGTTACTGACGTACACCTACTGAACTACATAATTGTTTTATAGTGTATTAATTAAGCAGTAATAGCAAATGGTCACTCTAATGATAACTCTTATTTCTAAAGTTAACCCCAATAGTTTTGCCACCATCAATTGAGACAGGAGGTCTAGCTGGGGATAGTAGGGTAACAGAGTTACCAGGTTTCAGATACCACTTCTCTTTACCAAGTCCAGATTTCCAGATGAATCCTTATGCCTAAGTCATGCTCAGGCTCATCTTAAGGGGAAAAATTATTATTCCATCCTGATTCCCAGGTTTAGGGTTTCTTCAAACTGCCAATTATGGCGCCCCAAAATCTTTTTTTTAAAGAGAGAGAGAGAGAGAGAATTTTTTAATATTTATTTTTTAGTTTTCGGCAGACACAACATCTTTGTATGTGGTGCTGAGGATTGAACCCGGGCCGCACGCATGCCAGGTGAGCGCGCTACCACTTGAACCACATCCCCAACCCCTCCCCAAAATCTTAACTGTGGTTTGGATCCTAGCTGGGTCTTCCTGGGTCAAGAACACATAACTCTTCAGAGAGGGCTCCATACCATGGTGGTTAGGGATTGGAGGTTTGTGTCTTATCAAAATTCATATGTTGAGTTCATGAACCCCCATTAGATGGTATTTGGAGGTGGAGCCTTTGGACGGTGATTAGAATAGGTCACTAGTGGAGGAGGACACAGAAGAGCTCTCTCTTTACTCTGCCATGTTCCAATACAATGAGAAGACAGCTGTCTGCAAACCAGGAAGTGGATGGCAGACTCTCATCAGACACTAGGTTGGCCAGCACTTTGATCTTGGACTTCCCAGTCTCCAGGACTGTGAGAAATAAATGTCTATTGCTTAAGATACCATACATCGTATTCTGTTACAGCAGCCTGAATTGATGAGTTGTTGTCTTCTAATCACAATTCCCTCCTCATCATTCCTTGTTCACCACATAGGAAAGGAATCAGTGTCATGTATAAAGGATTTCATTATTTCTCCTGCAACTAGTTCAAGTGAAACAAAACTCATGAACCTACACTTTAACCATTTAGATATTCATTTCTGTCAAAAGCCATTACTAGTCAGGCATGGTGGTGCACACCTGTAATCCCAGCAACTCCAGGGGCTGACGCAGGAGGATTGCAAGTTCAAGGCCAGCCTTAGCAACTTAGTGAGGTCCCAAGCAACTTAGTGAGGCCCTAAGCAACTTAGTGAGATCCTGTCTCAATATAAAAAAATTTAAAAAGCTGGGGGTGTAGCTCAGTGGCAAAGCATCCTTGGGTTCAATCCCCAGCACCCCCTCTTCACCTATTACTCATTACTATTGAGACTTCTAGGATTAGTGTGGTTAGAGATCTCTTAGTAACTCATATTTTAATAAAGTGTTCTTACCATGTGGTATATGGTGATGCTACTCAAAGTGTGCTCCATGGACAAGTGCCAGTGTTTAGAAACTTGCAGCAAATTGTCATTGCCCCAACCTCCAAGGTATTTCAGTAGGTGTTTTCTCCTGGTATTACACATAGACCAGTTTGGATATAGTGCATGTGGTGAGCTGCACAATGAGATGAGGGACCAGGTTTTGGTCAGCAGAAGATGGAGATGCAAAAATTCACCAGAAATAGTTTGAGAAACTTCAGGTGATGGGCCTCTTGTATCCGAACACCCGGAGCACTTGCTAACAATGCACCACCTGAGGCACACACCCTGTGACCTAATAAGACAGAATCTCTGGAAATGACACTGTAAGGACTGTGCTTTAAACAAATGACTCATTACTCTTTCAGACTAAAGCTTTAGAAGAAATTAGTTATGTTAATTCAAACATCATTTTGAAAGGTTTTATTCCCACAGTAGCCATTTAAAATTGTTCTCCTTACAGAGTGTATTTGTCACCCAGGAGAGCCCAGGGAAATCCACCTCTATCATTTGAAAATGCCTCTGATTCTCATTCTATTGAAGTTGGAGCTTAGTTCTACATAAAAAAGAAATAACTCATTATAGAGAGTTTGTTCATATTAATGCATAGTACCCCCCCCCACCGCACACACACACACACACACATATGCACAGTCACAATATGGAAATCCTATTTCTTTTAATATTAATTATCTGGAATATAAACTGAGAAGCCAGATGCCTGCAGCCATTCAGTCAGGGGACAAAGAATTGGCTAGTCAATTATGCATGAGCACATTGTGAGACCACAGCATAGTACCTGATGCTCAAGACGATATTTTTATAAATAGTAGAGACAACTGTGTTCATTACACTCAGGTTATATTTAATAAATTAAATATTATAACAATGCACATAAATGGTTAAATTGCTTAAATTTTGAACTGGTAGACTTCATTTACGTGGGCAGTTGATGAATATGAACACCTCATTCCATAATGGTGTCATATAAAACGGTGTATCTCAGACATGGAGAAGCATTAGAATCCACTGGAGCTATCCCCCAAAATATAAATGTCTGAGCCTGAAGCAACCATCTTTAGAAACCCAGAAAGTGGAATCCCAGGAATGTGTATCTCCAAGTTCTCCACATGATTAGAGTAGACAAGTAGAGTTTGGAAATCACTGATTTAATGGATCTACAATATTATTTTTGTAAATAATATTGGAGTTGCTACAATATGGTAACCTGAGCATTGAAGTCCTAAGGAGATAGGGGCAAATCAAAGATTTGGGAAACATGTATGTTTGAGAATTAAATATTACAAAAATAGTATATAGCAAAATATGTAAAAGGACATCTGCTATTTGAGAGATAACAACATAGGCCACTTCGTAGGGGCTGCTACCGTGATGGTCCTGGAGACCATATGCATGGGGATGTCCATCAAATGAGCAAAAATGCAGATTGCATTTGAAAATTCTACCAGCACTCAAGGTGAGAGAGAAGCAGTTCAGGGAATGCGTGACCTCTGAAAGATCCTAACCTTGCCATGCTGAGCATCCTGCTGGAATTGCCCACCCCAAAGTTGTCCAGGTCACAGAATTGAGCAGGAGCAGAGCTACAGGACCTGGGCAGGGGCAGCTTTACTTACCAAGAGGGGGAAGGGCTGAAGCCAAAGGCCCTGCAGCGAAGTGGCATGCCTCGACCCTCCAGGAGCGCCTCCACTGGCAGAAAGCTGTGTGCATCCGAGTGGCTCATCTTCTGCCGTGACTGTCCATCCGAGCCCTGCGGGATGGCCCAGAGGGCTCTTACTGGCCCACTGGAGGGCCTGGCCCTTCCATGAGATGAAAGTGCTTTCTTTTCCTGATTTGCCCAGCAGAGGCAGGATCTGCCGAAAAGGGAATTCGATGTAATTCAACCAGCATAATCAAAGGTCTGCTCTGTTCCAAACCCTGTATCCCAGACTGATGATATGGAAATGAAATAAACACCTCCTGTTCCCAAAGAGTTCACAGCCGAGGAGGCAGACACGAAAACAGCTGCCTAAAATAAAACCAGAAGTAATCTCTGAAAGACGCAGAGCTATGGGGCCACCCCAGGAAGCCGTGGCTCATTCTACTTGCATCCACAGGGAAATTTGCAGAGAGAAAGTGATATTTAAATGGGCCTTTCAAGAACATGTGGGTACGGGAAGGTACATGGAGGAGGTAGAGAGAGATAGTGTGAAAAGGAAGGAAATTCTTGGCAAAGGAAATAATACATCAGCTGTTGATGGTGTGCTCAGCAATGGCAAATATTCTTTGATGTGGCTCCAATATGCAATAGAGCCCGATTAGCAAAACACTCTTCAGACATAAGCTGCTCATTTCATAAACAAGAACACTGAGATCCAGAGGGGACCTAGTTTGAACATGATCACAGAAAGCCATAGATCTCTTTTCCTGTGTTTCCTGACACCTAGTTCTGTGCCACCCTTTTTGTCAACCTTCTGTAAAGAAGTATAGTCCCCTATAGGCTGCTGCCTAGAGGTACCCAAACTAGTAGCTCCCCTGGTCCCAGTGGCCATAACAGTCCCAGAGACTAAGGTGATTTGCATGAGAAGTACTTAGTACTAGACCGATAACAGACAGGTGTCCTCTCTCTGTGGCAGAGCCCTGTGCTTCTCTCTTGCTTCCTGCCAGTAAATGTTGCTGTTCCACCGAGTGGCAATTAACGTCTGCAATAGGGAGGGGAGATGACCGAAAGGCTGGATGGGGTGTTGCAAAGCTTTCCCAGGGATATCTGTGTAGCTTCTCAGGCCCTGAAGAGAAGGATCACTGGACAACTCTATTCTGATACTCACTCATTGGGAAAACACTTAGCAACTATTTACTTCTTCAGCCAAGTGATGGATCAGGAACTGAGGGATCAACAATGGCACTGCTCCTGCTCCCGAGGATCTCACATACCCATGGGAAATGTGGAACTAGGTCACATTGATATGGTGTGATAAATAGTGGAAGGCTAGACATTGGGATGGATGTAGAGAGGGAAAGAAGTCATGGCTTTGCCAGGACAGGGAACGGGTGAGAAGGTATCACTGAGGGAGACAGCCTGGGATGGCATCTTTAGGGTGGAGAAGGCTGGTTCCAGAAGCACCAGGTGCAGACACACTTTCCAGGCAGGAGAAACGAGAGTCAAGGAGTGAGAACCTGGGGGAAATGCTGAGTGAGTGGCCCTCTGCAGACTCGGATCTGTGCGGGCTCAGAGGACTCGCAGGGGTAGAGTCTGATCAAAAGGATGCATACTGGCCCAGGGAGTGTCAGCTGCCCTGGCACACTGCCCTAAGGCATGTGAGTGACATATTTGGCCTTAGTGGTCAATCCAGTAACTTCGCACATAACATTCCTCCTTCCATCTTTTCCTTTCTTCCAGTGACTCTTTCTTTCTCTTCCTATCTCTGCCTTTACTGCTTGAGTTTATTTTGTTTGTGTGTATGTCAGTTAATTTAGAAGGTTTTGCTGTGTGTGTGCATGTGTGTGTGTGTGTGTGTGTTTGCACCACAGAGAATAACAACATCACAGTGAAGTGTGCAAGTGCTACTCAACCAGACATGTTGCCTTCCTCCCCCAAAGGACTTTTGGGAATTCTACAGGTATTGTTGGTTGTCACAGCTGAGGTATGAAGGGGTCGCTATAGTATTACTGAAATCTAGAGAGTAAAAGCAAAGACACTTCTAAAAGCCTTATAGTGCTCATGACAGCCCCTGCAAGGAAGAATGATCTGGCCCCAATGGTCAGGAGCACTGGGGTTAGGAAACTCTCTAGATGTGACAATGGCAATATCAACAGCATCTGTCATCCGTCGAGTGATTACTCTGGGCCTGATCCTGAGCTAAGAATATTGATAATATAGTATTTAGGAATAGTGTCATATTTAATCATCCAAGCAACTCCACAAAGAGGTTCATATTTCATCCCTTTTTACAGATGACCTCTGACACCTTGCCTAGGTGACATAGCCAGTATTCCAACCAGGAAGAACCCCCTACCTGTGCTCTAAAAAGTTCAGCTTTACCAATTCCTTTTGTGCCTTTGAAAATGGTGGTCAGTGATTCTAGTTCTGCCCTCCCCCAGAATGCTTCTTAGGATCATGTTCAGTGAGGTTGGTCTTAGGAAATCAGTGGGGGAGCTGAATGCAATTTATGCAATCTGTGTACAAAAGTAAGTTTTGGCTTTCATTCCTCTCACCAGAGAACCACACCCCTCTCAAGATCCCAACTGACTTCAAACACTAAGGCTTGTAGGTGGATCTAACTGCCAAACAATGAGAACACTAAATTAATTGGTGGGTTCATTTTCCTTGAGCAGCTTGGATAGGCAATTTGAATTTTAGGTCCCCATTTCTGATCCTAGAACTATCACAATTTAAATGTGAAACTTTGGCAAGTATTTCCCTTTTTCACACCTCCGCATCCTCTTCCCACTCAGGAATGATAATATTGACATCTCCTTAAAAATCTCATCTAGAACCATGTGGTCCTAACAACTCATCTCTCTGGAGTTTGGAAAGGAGTAACTATGAATTCCAGGGAGAACACTTGGGAACATATGAGTGAAAAATAAATGTTGGTTGTGGTTTAGTGTAGTAATCATTTTTATTGAGAGCCTTCTTAAGTGACTAAATCTGGGGACATTTCCCTAGGAATCCTGAGCAGAGAGATAAGTGAGATTTGTACCATTGAAATACCACTTCCCTTTCTGGCTGGCCCCCAAGAGCATCATGGGAAACTTTGATTCTGCACACGCCTCAGGCCTGGCTCCAAAGAAAATAACTAAAATAAAATTCAGGGGGCAGAGTTCTCCATGTCTTTAATGCCAGGTTGCAAGAACCTGGATTGTCAAATGATAGTTGAAAGATATTGGTTTCCTCTCATCTAAGAAGCCTTGGCCGAGAGTGGATTGGTTCTGAAAAGACCCTGGAGCCAGCTTGCTGGCTGGGCTGGCATTGCAGAAACTGAAGGCTGGGGTTCTGTGACCAGCCCTGAGTTACCTGAGACCCAGTGAAGATTCAGGATGCCCAAGAACTTAGGAAATAAATGGAGATTTGGAGATTCTGTCCTCTAGCTTGGTGGCTCAGAGCTTGTCAGAATAGCTTTCTCTATATGCACCTCACCTAACAGCTAACCGGCCATTTTTAAGACTCCTTGTTTTCAGGGGTCAACACCACAGTGAGTTTGCAGGGCAGGTCTTGCTAGATGATATCTGAATGAACTCCGGACAGTTATTCCCTGATGCTCCCACTTCCCCAGCTTGTGTGCCTGGTTCTGTTTTCCTTTTTTTTTAAGGGTCTGCACTTAAGAACTTTTGTCAAGAACTTCTATGCAAAATTCTTCATGATGGTCAAGATTCTTCAGTAGCCAAACCGACCCCCAAAGAGTCTGCTAGTGGTGTCTCCTCTCACACCTCTGATCTAGTCGGCCCAGGGTGATTGCTCCACGTTACCCAGACATGTCTTTGTCCTGGGCCCTCCATCACTTTCTACTGCAGCCACCTATCTGGCTCCACCCTGGGTCCACCTGGCAACTCCTATACATCCCCCAAGACCTGGCCAAGCTGTAGTTCCTTTGAGTAACCTTCTCACCCTCCCCCAGGTACGCTGACTGCCACTGCACACTAGGGCACTTGTTTGTTGTTTTTTTTTTTCCTTAGTTGTAGATGGACATAATATCTTTATTTTTATTTGTTTATTTATTTATTTTATGTGGTGCTGTGGAATCGAACCCAGGGCCTCACATGTGTGAGGCAAGCACTGTACCACTGAGCTACAACCTCAGCCCACACTAGTGGCACTTTGATTCCACACTTAATGGCATTGAACCATCTTAGATGGCAAGTAGGACTTCTTTTCTTCTAACATCTCCTATTTCAGTCCTTTACCCCAAACCTCATTTGTTTAATAAATCCCTATAACATGCTTATTATGTGACCCTCTAAATATTAGATCATTAAATGCCTCTGAAAATCCTGTGAGAATCATACCACTGCAACTCCTTCTCATTTTACCAAAGAGGCGTGGAGAGGTGAAGTGATTTTGCCCAGAGAGCACAGCTAGTACAGGGCAGAACTGATACTTGAACCCCAACTCTAGAGTTCTGGGAAATAAACAGTGCCTAGGAACTCAAATTTTACTGGCGATAATGTCATATCACCAAGACATTAGAATTAGGACACTGGGAAAGGTTTGTATATGTACAAAGAAAGTATGGGGGGCAAAAGCAAATTACTACCATGTTGAGATTTTTATCTATAAGCTAAACCTGTTTCTCAACGTCTTTTTGAATTCTTTCCAGAAACAGCTCTCAGACAAACAGGAGCAATTTTGTAGGCCACCTTCTCCCCTGGGGAGGGGTTCAGTGGCTCTTGGTCAAAGATGTTCTCCCCTAAGGCCTGAGAACAGGACCCTGAGTGACTACAACACGGTTAACCATTAATAGAGTGGTTAATACACAGGCTTTTGAGTCCCAAATGACCTGGGCATATGTCTCAGCTCTGTTTTGCTGTGTGGCTTTTGGTAACTTACTTGCATCTCTAAATCTCAGATTCCTGATTTATAAAACGGAAATAATATTCTGCTGTATCAGCCAGGATGGATGAGCTTATGCTGGAGTAACATGCATCTCACATTTTTCAGTGACGCATGTTCAGTGTAGGGTGGCAGTGGAAGGCTCCATCTGGAGCAGGGGTCCTTGACCTCAGCACTGTTGATATTTTGAACTAGATGATTCTTTGTTGTGGAAGCTGTCCTGTGCGTTGTAGGATATTTAGCAGCATCTCTGGTCTTTAATGACTAGATTCCAGAAGCATCCCCTTCCCCAACTGCAATAAAACACTACCTGAAGATATTTCCAATGTCCCCTGGAGGCTAAAATTTCCCCAGGTTGAGAATCACTGACTTAAACACACATTTGCATAATGAGAAAGGCTTGGGGGGGCAGGTAAAAATGGAAAGGTTGAATTCAAGCACCAGCAATTAAATCCTTCTACTCCAGCATGACACCCTCACCTTCCCTCACTGAGGATGGGCTAAAGCTGGTCCTGTGGCCACCCACCACTCAAGGAGGTAGGAAGTCCCTGTCATAAACCAGGAACTGAGAGACCTGGGATATTTGTCAATAGTCCTAATAAGCAACCACCTCGAGCTGTTGAGAGGATGAAGGGAAATAATACATGTGAATTGTTGAACAGCCCCTGGATAGTCAAGAGTTCACTACCAGGGACTGTTGGTATTAGAATACCGTGCAGGCCTGGCCACCCAAGGGACAACAATGAGCTACCACAGCTCCTTTATAGGAACACAGAATTCCCATGTCACTTGTCCCAGCTTTCCTTTATCCAAAGGCCCGTAGAAGGTCGGTTAGTGTGTGGTGCTTGATTGCAGGGAATGCTCTTATCAACAATACTGCGGGCCCAGAAGTTCCCTGTAATTTAATAAGAACAAGCCTCACTTGAAAAGAGTCTTCCTCTTCCTCCCATGTTCTAAGCAGTGGGACCTTCTTCCCTAAACATCCATACATGCCACTTCTCTACCTCGGGGACTTTCACATGCTATTATTCCTCCTGTTTAGAATCCTCCCCTCCCATTCACCTAGTTGATTTTTGCTGATTTCTTCGTTTTCCAGGAAAATACTCTTGACTCCTCAGACTATGTATTCTCTCCCCCACTCTCATTCTGATATATGTGTATCTTCCTGAGATCATCCCTTTGTCACATTTTTGCAATTTGTGATGACATTTTCAATTGTGGGGTTATTTGATGATGATCTGTCTTCCCTACTGTGAATTCAGTCCTGGATTTTTCTCTTTTGTTATCTTATAACCCCAGAGCCTATCTCCTGGTATACAGTAGGCACTCAATACATACACATTGAATGAATGAATGAAGATGAATTTGAAGAATGAAGGCCAAGACTAAACTCTGAACCTACTGCTATCTGCCTTGAACTCCTTGCTTTAAACCATGCTGTGTACCACAAAGCACCAGCCCCATTACATTCCCCAGGGAAAAATTCCCAAACTGAAATGCCATTTCCAGAAGGCGCACCACCTGCACACACAAGGACCAATGCCTCGCCCTGGCCTGCCACCCAGTAGCTGTGTTTGCAGGGAAAGCACAGAGCTCCCAGTTCCGGTTGGGAACCATGGTGAAGAGATTCTAAACAGAGCTGGTCAGGCAGCCTCAGGCTGGAGCCTAGGGAACAGCCCACAGGCCCTGGGCACTGACGGCCATCTCCAGCTACGGAAGGTAAGTCTGCTCTTGGTTCTCAGGATTTGGGCTTAGCTCCTGGTCTCATTCGTTGGACCCACTCCCCTGCTCCTCAGCAACTTGGCTTTTCAAATTGAATGAAAATCTGTTTTCTTCCTTCTGGAAGGAATCCAAATCTCTGACCCCATGGCTTGTGGCCCATCCCCACCCACATTCTGCCCTCCACCTCCCAGGGAGGGGTAATCACGTTCTCCTTGGTTAACTGAGCCCCAGTTACAAAGATCCAGTGCTCCCTGTGTCTGTCCCGATGCACCTCCCTCAGATCGGCTCAACGCCACCGAGTCACTGCCCACAGCTCTCTGTCTCTTCTGGTGTGCCTGCAGGTCCCCGTCTGTCTTTGAAATATGATCGTATTGCTTTTCTCTGAGGCCATGCCTGACATATACCTAAATGTTATACAAGTAAACATTCCAGACAAAACTCATAAATGGCAGAAAAGATTTGATGTAGAAAAGCTGGATTACAAAGAACAAAGCCCTCGATACAAATGAATACTGGAGTAAAAATAAAAACAAACAAGCAAACAAAACAATGGCCATTTTAACTGACTTTTTTTTTTCTTATAACTCTAATTTAACCGACTCTATAGCTCTGTTGTTTTTTGGAAATGCAGATGCAAATTCATGGTGTTGGCCAAAACAACAACAACAATAAAAGCCTGATAATTAATGTTGAAGTTATTAGGTCCTAGCTAGCATAATTATAAAGTACATCTAAAATTTTTTTAAAAGATGGCAAATCTCTAGTGGCATAACTCATTGAGTTTATTTCATTAAATTAGAAGAGCACTTTAAATCATTACAGGCAGAATGGCTGCTACTCCAACAGCACAGCCACTAAACCAAAGGTAAAATGAGGAATCTAAGGGAGAGACCTATGGTCTGAGTCAGGAACATGCTGGCTGGCTCATCTATTTTGATTTGCATGAATGGCAGAATTCTCAAGCAGCTAATTACGGATGAAATCATCTTTGCCTTGTAGAATATACTTGTTCATGAAAAGTTTTATTGACCAAAAAAATGGTTATAGTGAGAGATGATTTATTCAGGCCTTCTGGGGCAATCACTATTCTAATGCAGGTTAGCATCTTAGAGTAGAGCAGGAATTCTTTTTTTTTAACCAATCCAAGGAGAGTTATGCATTGTATAATTCTAGAGCTTGTTCGTGGACTAAAACAAATTGTAAGATCATTCCTGGGGGAATTGCTTACTAAAAGATGGCCTCACTCCAGGACGGGGAAGACAGAGGTTTAGCTGTGGTTTCTACTTTAATCTGATTTACTGCTTCGAGTCATTAATGTGAGGATCTAGTTCGGTTGCCACTCAATTCTCTCCAAACGCTGGGTTTTTTTCTTTTTATTTCCTCCCATTTTTATTTGTTAATCACTAAAATAATACTAAATACTAAAGTTTATTAATGCTAAAGTTAATTACTGAAGTTAACTACTAAAGTAATAAAATACCCAAGCAGAACAGACATATCTAAAAAGTGAAATTTTCTTTTTGACCCATACGTTCAAGTCAAATCTATTCTCTTCTCTTTCCATAAATAATCACCGTTGACTAAGGTTGATCTTGCACATAATGTTTTATAAAAATTTTACAGAAGTATGCACAGAGAAATTAAATAGAAAAATAAATAACATAATGGTATTAGATTATTTTAAACTTGTAAATAGAATCAAATTATGAATTTTGGTTTGAACCTAGACTCTTTTTTCCACTTAAAAATATGTCTCAGAGGTATGCTGATAGGTTCAGAAGCACTTAATTTCTTTACTGCATAGTGTGCCATGCTATGGATTATTATGGTCTGTTTCAGTTTTCTCCTATTGCTAGGGTTTACATCATTCCCATTCATTACTCTCATAATGACGTACCAGACATATACATCCACACATGCATATATATGTAGGGTGTGTGTATATATAACATGTAATATTTTTATAGGATACAATGTTTCTGTTAGGACCATCCACATTCTCATCTGTAAAGTGGGAACTGAAATGTTGCCTTCCCAAAAGAAGAATTAACCGAGCTCAACTGTTTGTGAGACTTAAACTTGGATCACATCACCCTTAGAGCCTGCTAGCTGGCACTGTGAGATGGCACATGGGGCTGCCTGTCTTGCTATTCCTTTGCTACCATTGGATATTATTCATTGTTTTGTTTTTGTCAACTTTGTGGGTAGAAAATCACGTGTTGTCTCTGACGTCAGTTGCATTTACCTGGTTGGAAGAGAAGGGAACCCAGGCTTATCTTCAAGTGTTTTACATAATCAATCTTTCGGTACCATCACTGAGCACTGTACTGGACCCGCCAGATGAAAGAAAATGAGGTAATTTGAACTTCGAACTGCATACACAATGTAAAGGAGTCCCAGGTTGGATTCTTTAATGAAGCAGTGCTCATTATGTTAAAAGATGGCAAGAAGAAAACATGGAGAAGACTCCACGTTCCATTGAGTGTAGAAAACAAGCCCACAGAGCCATGCTGTGCAAGCTTTGCTTTCAGGTTCAGTCGTGTACAGTGAGACCTCGGGCGAGGCGTACCACTTGCGTGTGTCTCAACATTCTCATCTGTAAAATGGGAACTCTAATGTTGTCCTCCTCATACTGTTGAAATAAGACAAAATACAGATAGTCTTGGGCACAGTGCCTGCAATATAAATGGTGGGCTCTATAAATGTTAGTCATAGTAATAGCATCAGTGAGTGAGTGGCACCTGAGCAGTTCAGATGGACAGATGCAGGTTCGAGGCTCATGGATTCTTTGTAGAATCTCGTGAACCAGAGAAACATGGCTCTTTCCTCATTGCAAACTAATTGGACATCAGCAAGGAAAGGGGTCTTTTAAAGGCCCTGGGGTACAATAATCTCACTGTATGTGTGAGAAACCAAGACCTAGAGAGAGAGAGGACCTCCTGAGGTCACCCACCTGCTTAAGAAGCAGAACCAGACCCAGAGTCCACTTTGGGTCTACTACATAGTGCTACAACACATGCTTATGGATGAGGTGTGCAGTCATCTATTTTCATACATACTAGAGAGGAATTACTGAACTAATTAAATTTAACCCTTTGAGAAGCTGTTTTTCAAACTCCTTTGGAAGGCAGTCACATCATTTTCCGCACCCTCAGTGTGTAAGAGTTCCCATTGTCTCCAACAGTTTTCAGTTTTTGAATACTTTTTGGTAACACCCCATTTGGATGGAAATATTTCTATCATATAATTAAATGAATGCATTTATACCTTAGAATCTGTAATGACGGATTTACTTATGGCACTTACCAACTCGCACAACTACTCCTGCTGCGGCCACTGCAGGTGACAACCAGCCCTCTTGGAGGACTTAGGGTGCTCTGGGCACTGAGTGTTTTACATGTGTTAACACCCATTGAATCCCCCTCTCACCCCAGAACTTTCTGGAATGGGCAGTTCAGCTGAGAACTAACAGTAGCTTTTACTGGAGGAGCAATAGTGGAAATGGTAAGAAATTAATAGATTCTATCATTTATTCATTTATTTATTTAGTTCACAAATTTTACCAATCATTCACTCTCTGCTTGGCACACCATGCAGTAGACTGAATTTACTGTCATAAGTGAGAGATTTGCTCTCTGTTCCCAAAGAACTTGGAATCTTTTGATCTGAGGGAGATTTAATACATGAAGTCAAGATGCCGTGTTGATTAACTTGATAACAAAAGGAATGAAGGACCCTGATGTTATTTTCTGAGATAAGGAAACTTCAGTTTGGGGCAGATAAAGAGAGTGGGTATGAGATGATTTAGGATTTGCATATGTTGATCTGCAGAGATCAGCAGGCAGTAAACAGTTGGAGACACAGAAGTAGAGTTTAGAACAGAGATCTGATTCAATATATAAATTTGGTACTCATATAGATAATAATTGAAATCATGGGCACAGAGGACTGGACCCTGTGGAACTTTGACATTTACAGGGAAGATAAAGTAAGATGAAGCAGCCAAGAAAGAGCCACATAACTAAGAAGGAAATCGAGAGCTTAAAACTTTCCTGAAGCCAAAAGAAAAATGCGTCTCACAGAAGGGAACTGTCAACAGTTCTGAATGTCCCTCAGAGGTCAAGGACAGTGGAGGTGTTTTGGAGTGAGGGTTTTGGCAGCCATGGGTGGCCTTCCAGACAGCCACGTGGTAACGCATGTGGGACAGCACACGGGGCCAGTAGAAAAGGATGAAATGGAAGCCAAAAGGGCCATAAAGAACCTCGAAAACAAAGAACCCAGAATGGAGCAGCCACAGGCAGGGAAAGGATGTAGTTTTATCCTACCTTTGATTGAAGAAGCCAAAGCCCATTAAAGTGCTGTTGGTCAGAATTCAATACAGTATGAGAATAACGACATCACTCAAAGTCCAGCCATACTGTAATAATTTTGCCTGCAACCTTTGTGTCCAGATGGAGAAAATGTGGGACATTTTACTGAGCATGGAGTAGTAGAAATCATTAACTGCCTCCTAAATCTGTCACACTCAGGTCAGATTATTTAATCACTGGAAATATTGGTGCTCCTCTCCTGTTTTTCAGGACTATTGCAACAATGAAAAAATAGCATGTGATCGACCATTGTCACACTGCTTGGCACAGGGGTGGCTCCTCACAAATGGTAGCATTCATGATGTCACTCCACATGGCTGAGCGATCGGTCAGACAGCTCCTTCTTTCCGTTCCCACTGCGGATGGGGATGTTGTAGCCATTAACCTGAGCTTCCCATAACTGCCTGGGTTCCCTGAACTGCAGCCTCCTTCTGGAGTGACGTTCCGTTCCTTCCATCCAGGTTTGCTATTTCTATCACACGGCTTTGCCGTATTTCTCATCGGTGACTGCTGTCACCATTGCCAGTCCATAAAGGGAGCTCCCCAGCCTCTACCTGCCATTCCACAAGCCGAGCGGTTCACTCTTTTCTGGTGCTCCCGATTTCATCTCCCTGGGAACTAGACTGATACCGTTTTCTTCCCGATGGCCACCTTGATTCCTCTCAGAATGATTCTAATGGTCTTTGGAAATCGTGGGATATGCCATTCCCAGTTGAGCCCAACCTTGAGGACTCTCCTACTTTAGGAAATCCTACTCCCTGGTTACAGCAGGTTTTTCAGGACAAAACTGGGGATTGGAATAAAAATAAAAGAGGAAAAAGAAAAAAAAAAATCAGAAAGCCAATTGACACAATGAATAATTTAGCCAGAGAGAAAATTTCCTAGAATGTACGACTTGTTTTGTGACTTCAACCGTCTTCTGGACACCTCGGATGACAGCCGCACATCACCTTAGATTCAGGAGGGGTGTGTATTCACTTGCCCTTACCAGATCCCTTTCTTGAATATTCTTTCCCTGTTGGTAGGCTATTAGTTCTTCCAGTCCTCTATCCTCAAACGTCTACCATCCTTCTGATTCCTGCGACTCCTGCCCCTTTCCACCCACTGTTATCATCCACTTAGTCAGAACTACGCTTTGACCATTTTACTACCCAGCTTAAAAAAGGAAAAAAAAAATCTCCGACTCCATATTCCTTGAAAAAAAAGTTGCCAGGTGCCCCCACCCTCACCCCTTGGCCTTTCCACTTTCTCCTGCTTCCTTTAAGAAAATCTTATTCCAAACAATGGGATGTAACTGTGTTGCCCCCGGTATCATCCTGAAGTTGCTCTGGCTTCCTTGCTCATGTAGTTTTATTCACCTATAATCACCTTCTCCCTCTACTCGCCCCCCCCCCCCCGCCAAACTCAAGTTGAAGCTTCTCCAGAAAATCAGCACCTGAGTTGTTAAAATCTCCACTCCCAGGAGCGGAGAGCACTTGGCTAGCACAATCACACACAGACGAGTCATGTAATACCTTGTCTCTCATTTCTTAGAATTTTATACCTGATGAGCCCTCTTAAAATTGACATTATCAAAATTTAAAAGATGACATTATCTTTAGCTATCTTGCCAAAGTTGAAATATCCCTTATGAGGGTACTTCTGCTCTGTTCTGTGCAATTCAGTCTCCATTAGGAACGTCACACCAAAGAGGGATAGTGACCAAATGGAGCATATTCAGAGGGATCACACCAGGAGTGGGGAGGGGACTTAACTGAGAATGGGACTATTCAGGGTTGGTAGATTGTACAGTTGTCTCCAAATGCTTATAGGAAGACACTTAGATTTAGTCCACGTTGGCCCAGGTAGTAAAGGAAACATTTAGAAGGTTATATGAAACCATATTAGCAATCAACCCAGCATTGAGCAGGGAGTCACTCAGAAGGGATATTGGTTATAGGGCTACCATGGAATCCTAAAGGACCTCGTTTCTGTATCAGAAATTAAGTCCTCAGCTTCTGGATCATGAGAAAGTTAGACAAGTTACGGGGTAGTTAGAGGGGAGGTAGTCTGGACTGCGGTTGTCTATCTCAGGTACAGAGGGGCTTTAACATCTGACATAGAATTACTGACATCTGACAGCTGAAGATCTGCTGTGGCCATTTAACAGATGAGCTTGCTGCGGAAAGCCAATTGACGTAGAAGGAATCCACCAACAGAGTCCGCCATTCCAAGTATTGGCTTTTTGAGAATTGGAGAGTTTTCATAGAAAAAAAAATTTACAAAATAGCAAGTTACATGGAGATAGATTTCCAGTAAAATATAATCAAAGTGTAAGATTTTAGTTATTGGAGATCAGAGAAAATAATGCTGGCGTGAAAGATCTCTATATTTCCTTTTAACCTTGAAAATTCATAACTTTACTTCTCTAGTTTCTTTTTTTTCATTTTTTTAAATGTATATATGATAGAAAAATGTATTATAATTCTTATTACACATGTAGAGCACAATTTTTAATATCTCTGGTTGTCTAGAGAGTATATTCACACCATTTCGTGTCTTCATACATGTACTTTGGATAATACCGATCATCACATTCTACCATCATTTCTAATCCCCTGCCCCCTCCATTCCCCTCCCACCCCTCTGCCCTATCTAGAGTTCAGCTATTCCTCCCATGCTCCTTCTCCCTATCCCACTATGAATCCGCCTCCTTATATCAAAGAAAACATTTGGCATTTGGTTTTGGGGGATTGGCTAACTTCACTTAGCATTATCTTCTACAACTCCATCCATTTACCTGCAGATGCCATAATTTTATTCTCTTTTATTGCTGAGTAATATTCCATTGTGTATATATGCCACATTTTTTTATCCATTTTTCTATTGAAGGGCGTCTAGGATGGTTCCACAGTTTAGTTATTGTGAATTGTGCTGCTATAAACATTGATGTGGGGGTGTCCCTGTAGTATGGATTTTAAGTCCTTTGGGTATAGACTGAGGAGAAGGATAGCTGTTGTTTGTCTTATTAATTGCTGCCATTCTGACTGCAGTGAGATGAAATCTTAGAGTGGTTTTGATTTACATTTCTCTAATTGCTAGTGATGATGAATATTTTTTCATGTATTTGTTGATTGATTGTATATCATCTTCTGAGAAGTGTCTGTTCAGGTCCTTGGCCCATTTATTGATTGAGTTATTTGTTTTATTGGTGCTTAGCTTTTTGAGTTCTTTATGTACCCTACAGATTAGTGCTCTATCTGATGTGTAAGGGGTAAAAATTTACTTCCAAATGTACGCTCTCTATTCACCTCACAGATTGTTTCTTTTGCTGAGAAGAAACTTTTTAGTTTCAGTCCATCCCATTTATTGATTCTTGGTTTTAATTCTTGCACCAAAGGAGTCTTATTAAGGAAGTTGGGGCCCAATCTCACATGATAGAGTTAGGGCCTACTTTTTCTTCTATTAGATGCAGGGTCTCTGCTTTTATTCCTAATCCTTGATCCATTTTGAGTTAAGTTTTGTGCATGGTGAGAGATAGTGGTTTAATTTCATTTTGTTGCATATGAATTTCCAGTTTTCCCAGCACCATTTGTTGAAGAGGCTATCTTTTCTCCAGTGTATGTTTTTGGCACCTTTGTCTAATATAAGATAATTGTAATTTTGTGGGTTAGTCTCTGTGTCCTCTATTCTGTACCATTGGTCTACCAGTCTGTTTTGGTGCCAACACCAGGCTGTTACTATTGCTCTGTAGTATAGTTTAAGGTCTGGTATAGTGATGTCACCTGCTTCACTCTTCCTGCTAAGGATTTCTTTAGCTATTCTGAGTCTCTTATTTTTCCAGATGAATTTCATGGTTGTTTTTTCTATTTCTATGAGGAATACCATTGGGATTTTGAATGGAATTGCATTAAATCCGCAGTGCTTTTGGTATTATGGTCATTTTGATAATATTAGTTCTGCCTATACAAGAGATAGATTTGAGTTTTCTCTCTCCTTCTCTTGGTTAGCATGGCTAAGGGTCTGTCAATTTTATTTATTTTTTCAAAGAACAAACTTTTTGTACTGTCAATTTTTTAAATTATTTCTTTTGTTTCAATTTCATTGATTTCAGCTCTGATTTTAATTATTTCCTGAGATACTTCTGCTTTTGGTGTTGATTTGTTCTTCCTTTTCTAGGGCTTTGAGATGCATGTTAAGTCATTTACTTGTTGACTTTTTCTTCTTTTAAGGAATGAACTTTATGCATGAACTTTCCTCTTAGAATTGCTTTCATAGTGTCCCAGAGATTTCTAAATGTTGTATCTGTGTTCTTATTCACCTCTAAAATTTTTTTAATCTCCTCCTGGATGTCTTCTGTAACCCATTTTCATTCAGTAGCATATTATTTTGTTTCCAGGTATTGAAGTAGATTTTATTTCTTATCATTGATTTCTAATTTCATTCCATTATGATCTGATAGAATGCACTACTTTTTAATATTTGTTATGAGTTGCTTTGTGGCATAGTGTATGGTCTATTTTAGAGAAGGATCCATGTGCTGCCAAGAAGAAAGTGTATTCTCTCATTGAAGGATGAAATATTCTATATATGTCAGCTAAGTCTAAGTTATTGATTGTATTATTGAGTTCTATAGCTTCTTTGTTCAGCTTTTGTTTGGAAGATCTATCTAGTGATAAAAGAGGTGTGTTGAAATCAACCAAAATTTTTGTGTTGTGGTCTACTTGACTCTTGAACTTTAGAAGAGTTTGATGAACATAGCTGCTCCATTGTTTGGGGCATATATATTTATAATTGTTAAGTCTTTGGGGTGTATGGTTCCCTTGAGCAGTATGTAGCGTCCCTCTTTATCCTTTTTGACTGACTTTAGCTTGAAGTTTACTTTATTTGATATGAGGATGGAAACCCCAGCTTGTTTCCACAGTCCGTGTGAGTGGTATGATTTTTCCCAACCTTTCACCTTCAGTCTGTGGATGTCTTTTTCTATGAGATGAGTCTCTTGGAGGCAGCATATTGTTGGTTGGGTTTTTTTTAATCCAATCTGCTAGTCTGTGTCTTTTGATTGGTGAGTTTAGGCCATTAACATTCAGGGTTATTATTGAGACATGATTTGTGTTCCCAGCCATTTTTTTGTTTATTTTTGTTATTTAGCATGACTTGGTTTCTCCTCTGATTAGATTTTCCTTTAGTGTAATCCCTCCCTCTGCTGATTTTCATCACTGTTTTTCATTTCCTCTCCTTGGAATATTTTTCTGAGGATGTTCTGTAGTGCAGGCTTTCTAGCTGTAAATTCTTTTAACTTTTGTTTATCATGGATAGTTTTTATTTCATCATCAAATCTAAAGCTTAGTTTTACTGGATATAAGTTTCTTGGTTGGCATCCATTTTGTTTCAGAGCTTGGTATATGTTGTTCCATGATCTCCTGGCTTTGAGGGTCTGGGTTGAAAAATCTGCTGAGATACAAATTTGTCTCCCCCTATATGTGATTTGATTCCTCTCTCTTGTGGCTTTTAAGATTCTAGCCTTATTCTGTATGCTAGGCAATTTCACTATAATGTGGCTTGGTGTAGATCTGTATGTTTTGTGTTCTGTGAGCCTCTTGTATTTGGTTTTACACTTCATGTTTCATGCTTGGGGAATTTTCTGATACTATCTCATTGAAGAGATTGTGCATTCCTTTGGTTTGAAACTCTGTGCTTTCCTCTATACCAATAACTGTTAGATTTGGTGTTTTGATGCTGTCCCATAATTCTTGGATGTTCTGTTCATGGTTTCTTACTATTTTCACTGTGTGATCAACTTTATTTTCCAGATTGTATAGTTTGTCATCATTATCTGATGTTCTTTCTTCCAAGGGATCTAGTCTGTTGGTTAGTTGGTTGTACTTTTTATTGAGTTTTTTATTTGATTTATTGTATCCTTCATTTCAAGGATTTCTTACTGATTTTTTTCAGAGTTTCTATCTCTCTCTTGAAGTAATCTTTTGCTACCCGTATTTGCTCTCTTATCTCATTGTTGGAGTGATCAATTTTTGCCTGTATTTGCTCATTTAGGTCAATCTTTAATTCACAGACCATTTTAATTATGAACCTTCTATGACAATTTGTCAACTTTACTGCCCATGGGTTCTGTTATTATAGTGTCCTGGTTTGTTTGGGTCACTTCCCTCCCTTGTTTTTTCATGTTGTCTATGTATCTTCTTTTCTTGTAGTGTGGATCTGAGATGTTACAGTTTCTTCCCTATATTCTTGCAGTACCTGTGCAGACTGTCTGTACCTCACCTTCATGTTGGGCTTCCAGACCCTGCTGGTGTCCCTTAGTGAATGCTACTACATCCTGGATCTGGGTCCTGCACAAGTTGGTGTGGGTGGATCTGAGCCAGTGGGCTTGACCTACCTCGGTTGTCTGCTGGTTGGAAGGGACAGTCCTGTGCCAGAAGCTAGTCGCTGGCCACTGTCTGCCCTGCCAGGCCTGCTGTGAGCCTGGGACCCCGCGCAGGCCAATGTGGGTGGATCTGGGCCCCTGGGCTTGACATACCTCTGTAGTCTGCTGGTCGGAAGGGTTGGTCCTGCACCAGAGGATAGGCTCTGGTGGGTGTCTGCCCCTATGAGGGAGGAGTGGACCAGGCCTACTGAGAGCCTGGGTCCCACATGGGCTGGTGTAGGCGGTCTCTTTGTCTGGTTTCTTTATAGATGAGGAAACTAAAGTCAGGGGAACAGGACTGTGATCTGCTTTGTTATTGTTTTTCTTAACTTCCATGTCATGAATTTGCTTCCCTTGTGTATTTGTTGTCCCTCATGTGGATCTGCTTCCTCTCTCCCCGATGATGGCTGGAAGCACAGTTTGCATGAGACAGGGTTGTAGCAACCTGTGATTCTGAATGGGTGGATCTTGTTCATCCCTGTCTGCATTTCAAGTTCAGGATTCCCAGAGGAAAAAAAATCTCCATCCATCTTCCTCTCTTTTTCTCTACTTCTGACTACTGGAGCTCACCACCGATTCTTCCTCCCCTGACCAAATGCTAACGGAGGTGCTAATGAGGTCCTCTGGCCTTCAGAAAGAAAGAGAAAGAAAATCAAATAGTCTAATTAATCCGCAAATTATAGTCACTGCAAAAGTGGTCATATTTCCTATAGAAAGCCAGACGAGGACTAATGGGCACTAAAGCATTGGTCTTGGCTCATTGGGGTGTGTAGTTTGGAGGTTCCCTGTTATTTTTTCAGGGATTATGAGGTACCACTTGGCTTTCATTTGGGTGGAGCTGCTCACCAGAACTCCATTCCAAGTCTGAGCTGTCTGTTTGCTTATGAAATGGGAAAAGGAGGGCAGAGAGTAACCTCTTTGTATAAGGTGAGCCTAATATTAATAGCAAACATTATATTGAGTACTTATTATATGCCAGGAGCTATATGAAGCATTTTACTTGGAAGATATCATTAAATCCTATACTATTCTTTTATTCTCCACTTTATATACAGGAAACAGGTTTGATGGGTTAGTTACTGTTATGCAATAAGTGGCCAATATGGAGCCCAGTGCATTTTAGCTAGTACAATATCCACCGGTTGTATTCTGTAGTCTATGTTCTTAACCCACGTGTAGAATAGAATGGCTCCATCTTCCATCAATGAACTTCAGGAGTGCAGCTCTGCTCTTGCCTTAAGCATCTCGGTGGTATTGGAGTTGACTATCCAAAATGGGATTTCAATGGACTGGCTTGAAGAGATTGAGAGGACAGAGGTGGTAAAATGGCCAGGACCATCCAGAACAGAAAGAGAGAGAGCGTACTTGGTGGCCTGTGTTTTGCTGGTTTGCAGTGAAGCCTCTTGCAGGTTTCCCAAAAGCACACAGAGGATTTTTCACTCCAGCAAGGAATATGGGCCTCTATTCAGAGACAATTGTGACAACGCTATTTAATAGCTACCCATATACTGAGTGAAAGCAAATTTAAACGTGGATAATCACAAGCTATGCTAGGTGATTATCATATCATGAACAGGTCAAGAAGTTAGAAGTAATTAGATACAAAGGGAGAGAGCTAGCAAAGGCTGGCTTTCCCTGAAGGGCCAGTGTACACCATGTGAGTAAGCACACGTTAGTGTGTGCAGAGCCCCGTGCAAGTCACCACAAGTCCCAAGAATTTACAGGAGGCATTTCCTGGCAGGGTCAGTCCCATCCACACTCTGAATCAGTCAGAATGCCACAAAAGCAGCTCTTCTGTTCTCAATCCAGGTTGGCCATTAGTCACAAACGCCAACCCATAGACCAGGGGTCCACCAAGCCACAAAAACAGTAGCAGGTGCACTAACTCTGAGCACCTGCTTTGGTCACACTAATTTAGTCTTGTGATTAACAAACTCCAATTTTCAGGTGAATTTCCTGGGGAAAATCTAGTTTTGATTCAAATTCTGACTCAGGAAATGTGGGGTGCAGTCTGATGACTGCATTTCTAACATGTTCACAGGCATATTAGTGATCTGTGAACCACACTCTAGACCCTATATATAACTATCTTTTTTATCCTAGTATACTGTGTATGAATATACTGTGTATGGATGTCCATATTTGACAAATAGAAGCATGGAGCCTGAAAGTACTGAATGATTTTCCCAGTTTTAGACCTAATGAGCTCAGTCCAGTTCTGAATCCTGAAAAATGCACTTTGCTTCCATTGTATGCCTCAGAAGAAGCACACATACATGTTCAAGCTGCCAGGAACCATATCCATAGGCCACCATATTGGAACTCAGGAGTCCCTAATATTAATAGCAAACATTATTTTTAGTACTTGTTATATGCAAGAAACTATATGAAGATGTCATTAAATCCTATAACATTCTTTCCTCTCAGGGGTCCCAATATGGTGGCCTATAAATATGGCTCCTGGTGCTGAACACAGCAGAATTCCAAGCATCCCTGCCCACATAGAAGTGGTTTACTCAGCCCACTATCTTCCCAGGTCCCTGAGGCTGGTGCTTGGTAGGACTGGGATCTGGCTTCAAACCTGCCCTCACCCTCTTGTCCAGGATCCCAGCCTTCTCTTGACCCAGTACTGAGCCCATTATCTATTGTCCCAGAGAATCTCAGAAAAACTCCTTTTACTTTTGCTGGCGTAGCAGTAGGCAAAAGAATATAAACTCAATTTTCCCTTTGGATTGAACTGGTGAACTTGAATCTCGAATGAGATGTTGTAGAATATCAGCCATACCCTCCCCCCTTGAAAGTAATGGTTCACTCTTTCCAATCTACTCTCAAGGGTCCTGCCCATAATATCAATCTCCTCAGTTTTTACCCTCCGCCACCCTTGGTCCCCCTTTTCTGACCTCAAGGAGCCCTCTTAACATGCCTAATGACAAAGTAACCCAGATTCTGAAATGACCTCTGACTTCCTGGAGGTAACGTTCCAGTTGGGGTGGCAGATGCACACCACTCGTCCCTTGTCTGATGGAGTCACTTCTCAACTTAGGCCTTCCTTACCCTCTTCCTCATCTTTAAGTCCCTGAAGTCTGAAGGATCCACCACAAACAATGTGTTTTCCACGAAAGCTTTTCTGATCCCTCAACTCACCTTGACCTCTCCTTCCTCTACACCCCCTCCTAAGGATGTCTTCTTTGCATGTGCCTCTGAGCACTTACTTTTGACCTAGACGTATGTTTAGACTTGTTTTCATAATGGCTTCCCTCGTGTTTTGGGTTCCTCGTGTTTTGACCTCTATGTGGTCCGTCTGTATCACTAGCAGGCACTTTGCCACAAACTGAACAAAAGCAACTCATGTCAGACTCATGGCATAGTGAAGGCACAGAGACTGAAGAGGTGGTAGGACAATTGAATCAAAAAGAGGCTGAGGAGGGAAGAGGAGACTCCATGAACGTCTCATGGAAGAAATGAGGTTGATCTGTCTCTTAGAGAGAGAATAGGGTTTCCACAGTGGGATTATGGATCGTTTTAATAATAATTAAAAGTCATTGAGTGTTTATCATGTGCTGGCCACTGGCTAAACCAGGTGCTGATGTCACCCTCACCAGAGCCCAACAGAGTAAATCGGTCCTATGATAGCTCCCATTGGACAGGTAAGGAGACACACAGGCACTGAGGCCAGCTTATTCTCCCCAGAACACATGCATGGGTTGTTGGCATGACATCATGACTCGAATCCATAGCTCATGTTTTTAAGTCCAGTGCTATGGCAGATTGAGATGCTGCCGAGGAGGATAATGGCATAACGAAGGCAGAACGAGGGGCAAGCACCAACTGACCCCACATGACAGGGCAGAGCAGGCCACGGTGGGGCCGCGGTGGTGTCAGACAAGGCTGCGAAGGTGGTCTGGGGACAGACTGGGGTCATGTTTTCCCTCCCCGAGAATGAAGAGTATGAGCCACAGAGAAGAAATACAGAGTCAAATTTGCACTGAGAAGCATTATTTATGTGCTGTCTCTGGCCCAGCCCAGGGCTGCTGTTGCAGGGGACTGGGGATGCCAGCCAGAGCCCTGGACAGCTCTGTGGACCCAGGAGCTCACTGCAAAGTCACACTTTGGAGAATAAAGCTGCTGGTGATGCCCAGAGTGGCCCAAATAAAAATCAAATACCACATTCAGTCCTCCAGGGGTGTTTTTGCTATTAAATTAAGTCTGGAAAATAAATAATTGTCTTTGGATTTGATTTGAGAGATTTTTGGTAGTTGAACATTTTGGGGGAAAGAAAAGGCTAACTATTTCTTGAAGGATTCTTTGACTGGCTCCCCCTGCCAGATGACAGCAGAGGACAATGAGGCCATGCTGTCTGCAAAGAGATACTCTCCCCCTCCTTGACACAATTATCCCAGAAAAATAGAAGGGGAGGGGAGGCCCTGTCATAGGTTCCAATTTTTATTGCTACATTCCTTGGATGGCTCCATATGTTTACCTTTAGCTGACTTTAGACTTGGTGTTCTCTGTGGCTGCTGGCATCAGCCACAGAATTCTTTCATGTCTATTACTTTATTAAGGAATGTAAAAGCCACATACAGACGGACCAGGGGACACAACAGTACTGAGACACAAATAACCCTGAATTTGCTCACAAAGAGTCTAAGGGGAGGCTTCACACCTAATTCTCCCAGATGAGCTGCAAGGCTTCCAAAGACCAAAAGGGGGCACTCTTGGCACTCGCTCCCAAGCCCAATTAATAATCCCATTTTGATGAATATACAGTGCAGAAGCAGCACAGGACTTTAAGATTGGTCCTGATGGAAGCAGAATGGGGAGACAGAAGCCACACTTGTTAGCAGGGATTTAAAATTTTTTTTCACATTTCTTTGACTAGAGAAGAAATATTCCAAATTATGGGAAAGTTATTAAGATTAAATAGGAGGAATGCACAGATAATTGCTTTGCACAATACCTTTGCACATCCATCGTCAATCCTTGAAAGCTATACTCTGAACTTTTTCTACCTATCAAAAGGGGTACTGAAGCCAGTTCCAAACTATCTAATAGCACAGGGGTATGAGCGAGGAAGGAGTCTTTATGCTGAACAGCATTAGACAGGGGTGAGAGATAAGCAGGAGTTACTCCGGTCCTACTGTGCTCCCAGCACTCTGCAGGACTTAACTTTGTTACCATAATTTTGTGGATGAGGAACTGGAAGCATGTGATGGCTAAATGCATTGCACCCCGTAGGGGGCAGAAGCAGGACTTGACCCCAGATCTGTCTCCTTGATTCCAATTCTGTGCCTATTCCATCAGACAAGAGAATACAACGGAGGGAGGGCCAACTACTTGCAATGCTTTGATTTTTCACTTAGAGTCAGCCCCACCCCCAACTATCCCTTTAGCAAAGCTTGAAGTCAGCACTTAAAACATCATCTGGTCACCGTGCTGGTGTTGTGGCTCAGCAGTTGAGCCCTTGCCTAGCACATGCGAGGCCCTGGGTTTGATCCACAGCACCACATTAAAATAAAGGTGTTGTGTCCAACTAAAAAATAAATATTTATTTCCAATCTTACTTGAGAACCCAAACTAAAATCTTTTTTTTTTTTTTTTTAACAAAGCTTGTATGTGAAGACACAGAAAGGGTCCAGGTCATGGAGGTAATATATTGCCTCCATATTGGCAGAGAGGGAGGAAGTATTTTTGCTCAAAAAGAGCTGGGAAGGCTGTGTAGAGTTGGGGGGTGGCGGAAATCACCTCCCACCTCCCCCCAACCAGAAGCTAAGGGCACCTGTTCCTTCCAAGTCAGTGCTCAGAGGTTATACGTAGAAATGGCTTGCCATGACATGGCATGGAATGGAAAGAGAAGATTCTTCACTGAAACGACAAAGCTTGTTTGCATTGTGATCTCCTTCAGGTGGGCTAATGTCCTGCAACTGAAACAAGTTTGGATTATCAAAAGCGTCTTCCCTGGGCCTGAGGAAGAAGCCCTCTGCTCACTGAGCACTGGTTGTTCTCTTGCTGAGTACAGGGAGTTCTGTCCTGTAACAATTTACTGGTCCTTAGCCCACCAGCTCCCTCAAGGAACTCTTTGGAATCAACGTATTTTTTTTCACTTCTACATGGTGGGTGAAACTTTTTATAAAATGAGCCACTTTTTTTTCTATGAGAACTGGCTCTGGGCATCTAATGTTTACACGGGGACTGTACTTCCCCAAGTGGCAGTAAATAAAGGCTCTGAGAAGTCCTGTAGTAAAGAAACCTAGGCCACTTTACTTAATCCAGGGATTCTCATATATAATCTGACCACAGAATCCTTCTAGCTAACGTCCACAAATATCCCATGGAAACTATTTAGGTATAAACATAGACACTCTTGAAAGTGCTTAGAAGGAATAACCTCAACTTATTGATGGATTTGGATGGACTATTTAAAGCAAGAACTATTGGTTACATATTTGGGATAAAAACTGACGCGGCCTTAGTGGTCTGTCTGGGTTATTTTTAGATCTGTGTAAGTATGTGTGCACATAATTATGTATGTATTAGATATAGATATGCATTTTAGCAGTGAGGTTAGAAGATGCGGGGGGTTGGGGGGAAGGAGGGGATATTCCTTCCTATAAAGAAGAACCAGTGTTGAAAGCATTACCGTCACCTTCTATTGCTGGAAGGCTGTTCATAGAAACAGCCTTATGCAACCCTCTATAATCACAGAACACCTGGACTCCTGTTCGCTGATGAATACTCTGACAACCAGAGCCGACTCCTTCCTTATCGGGTCCCAGGATTCTATCTCCTCAGCCCATCGCCCCTCCCCTCCCCCCAACACCTCTGATCCTCATTTGCTGTACTCATTTATATCCTCTGGGATGGCGAATTCAATCATTCAGACAGTAGTGTCTTTTCGATGTTGTGATTTAATTTTCATTTTCAGAGCATGTTAGAAACTTCCTAAAGAAAATTCTTAGAAACTCGCTCTGTAAAAAAAAAAAAAAAATTACAATGATATATAAATATAGAGATATTTTTTAATTGGTGTAAAGTTGTGGGAGCTGTTTTTAAGTTATTGAAATGAAATGTAAGGTTGCTTTCTGAAATAGAACTTCACTCGTGTTTTTTTTTTTTTAATTGTCACATATAGGGTGATTTTAAAGTAAATAAGAGCACAAGGTTCATATTATTTTAAATGTATATTGTATTTGTCTTCTCCACACTGTGGTTTCAGGTCTGTGAATAGCATCATAGTATGGAGCCAGCCTATTAAGCAGCCTGTTTGGGTTAGGAAACCCTTAGACCAGCACAATGTTGTATTGCTCACTGTGTCCTTCCAATATGGTTAGAATTCCACAACCTAAATGATCATTTGTTGAACAAATTCATGCTTTTATTAGTCAAAATACAGAGAAAACAGAGCCGTCCCTGTTTCAAGATATTTGCTAATGCATGGTTAATTATCACGTATAGCTTACTATATAATTCATTTTACAGGGCAGACCTCCTGCAGGTAACATACTAGCAGTTTATGAACCAAAATAACCTCACTATAGATTAGAGCTGTTTCAGGGCCTCTCAGACAGTTGGTGCTTCTAGACCTTCTCACTTCACATTGCTAATTCGAACAAGGCTTTATTTTTATATTTGTCAGCAGCAAGACTGTAGGATGGTTGTTAAACTTCTCCCAGGCCTAATTAGAGCAGCAATGCTCGCATTCATAATGAAGCTCGTGTCTTGCTGGGGAGGCAGAGAGCGGGCTGTTACAGTAGCTTCCTGGCAGGCCCGGTCGCTGGCAGTTTTAAGGTAGCTAGTGGCTGCGATATTAAGTGACTGTTGAAATTCATTGACTCCACCACAGCTAATGTGTCTAGATGACAACAAGTTTACACGGTTCTTTTATAGTTACAGCAAATGGGTCCATTTAAATATTTATTAGGTGATTATGGTGATGTGAAATGGAAAAAAAAATGTAAAGTGCAATATCTCAAGTATGGCTGTTTTTAACTGTTGATGTGGGGTCCGGATCACGGTATCCCTCAAAATCGCTGCATCTTTCCCTTATAAATATTTATACTAGATCAGCAGTGGTGAAGGCTAATTTATTTGCATTTTGTTTCTTTATTGACTTCTCCCTGGGCAGAGGTTAGCTGGGAAAAACTGTGCAGGCTTACAGGGTTGGAGGATATTTCGATCAGCCAACCTAGGGGCATTTTGATTAGCTGGGGCAAAGTTCTCCCTGCTGGAACTGAAGAGTCATTTTTTGCTCTTGGAGATGCAGCCTGAGAGAGTATTCAGGCAGCTGGTGTTTTGCCCTCTGTGTGAGTGAGTTGATGTGCATGCTGGCAAGCCATTTTGCCTCCAAAAGACTGCTTTTCTGTACAGCAACTTGTCCAACCTCCCAGGATTGAATAGGGTGAGGCTGCCTGATCTGGATATTTGGCAAACTCTTAATTTTTTCCCTGTATTCTATGAACCACTTTAGAGGTTACATTTTTACAAAAAAACAAAAGGCATCTATCTCAAATTTTACGGAGTGTCTAAGACAAAAAGAGAAGTGAAAATGAGCCGAGTTTTGTCCTTTCTATAAAGGTTTTTAAAAAAAAAAACCTACACGGTACCAAAGTCAAGAAGTCTGTAGAAGGAACTGTCAAAAAAATTTCAGGCAGATTAAGGGCAATGGAAGTTGTCACTTTGCAATTGAATATTTTGACTCTCTGTGTAGCCAGAGCATAAGTGATTCCCAACTCACATCCATGGTGCTATTTGTTTCTGTTTTTTTTTTCTCCTACATCTGAATACAAACTGTATCTGAACAGCCTTGATATGGATGTATGTAGAATTTGCAGATTTCTACAAGTAGCATTTTGAAATAGTCCATTACTGTATGTATGATGGACCAGAGGTCTAAAGACTGTCCAAATGAAAATTTGCAAAAATCAAATTAATCAGAAGTCTCTGAAGCTACCATAGTTGTTTCAGTTGGGGGGAAAATAAATAAATCTTAATCTCTGACTCGTGCTGTGTATCTTTCATTATAAAACATACTAGTGTCTCATTACTGCTTGACCTATGACAAAAGGATTCAATCTTGGATCTGTTCCCAGGGCATTAAATACCAAAGAGTCTAGAACTGCCTCATTCTGTGATCAATAATCTATCTTTCCAGGCAGGGCTGGGGCAAGAATGCACCACAGTGGTGGTTCTACAAGTCAGGGGGTTTAAAGAGATGAAAATTATGTGGGAATCTCTTTGCGAAGCAAAGCGTATGGTGAATCTTTGGTTATGTAAAGATTTCTGGGATGATTAGAACTATTCTGAAATCCACAAATGTGTATTCTAATTTTCATAACCTAATTAGAGTTTAGTGCAAGTTGCAGTGATTATAACCATAAAGCCCTTTCCGGGCAAAATTCATGGCTTCACTCACCATCCACAGGAGTAGCTATTTGCAAATGACACATGATAGGTGGTTTGTCACTTGTTTTTCTAAGTCATGAAGAAGATGGGCAGAGGCTGATCCCTTAGTGCAAATGAAAATACCTCTCAGTCCTGTTCCATCAAATATTGTTAGTTAATGCAAAGATACATTTTTTACTTCTCCATACAGTGAGGACACATTTAGCCTCCCCACTTGATACATATAGAAATATGAAATAAAAGCACCTTTGGGGTTTTCTGGGATCTCAGGTGGGCAGCCACCTGCCCTACTGCCTTTGGAAGTCTGTGCGAGGGGTGGGTCTGGAGTTGGACAGCACTCATCTGCAGAGCCCCACGTGGACGCTCACTCAGAGTGCTACATTTGTAACTGAGAAAGTTATGCAATAGAAAATTTTTCAGTACCTTTCATAAGAAATACAAGAAACTCAATCTACTATTTTCTTTACTCACAATTTTTTGACTTTATGTAATAGTTTTATAAGAGCAAGACCTTTCTCTAATGGGTTTTCCCAAAAATGAGAATACATCCTGCAGACAGAGTAGGCCAAGGAGGAAGGTCACATCTCAGCCACTCGAGTTACTATGACAAAATACACTAACTGGGATGTCTTATCAACAACACAAATTTATTCATGATAGTTCTGGAGTCTGAGAAGTGTGAGCTGAGGTGCCGGAAGAGTCTGTCTGATGAGGGCCCAGTCTGTTTTTTTCTCATACTGAAAGAGGTTCCCCAGCTACCTGGGGTCTCTTTTATAAGGTCACAGTCCCACTCATTAGGGCTCCACCCCTTAAAGTCTCTACCTTTATACTTTCCCCTTGGAAATTAGGTTTTCACACAGGAATTTTGGAGGGACACAAGCTCACATCATAGCAGGTCATGAGGATGCTAGGTCAGAATTATTTTCTTTAAAATTACTATGTTTTCAGGCACGGTGGCCGATGCCTGTAATCCCAGAAGCTCAGGAGGCTGAGGCAGGAGGATCAGAGTTCAAAGCCAGCCTCAGCAAAAGTGAGGTGCTAAGCAACTCAGTGAGATCCTGTCTCTAAATAAAAACAAAATAGGCCTGGGAATGTGGCTCAGTGATAGAGTACCCCTAGTTCAATCCCTAGTATGCCCTCCCAAAAAAATTACTATGCAAGGGCCAGATACAAAGCAGGGAGGTAAACGCTGTTTACATGTAAGAGACTATTAGAACAGGATCGTTTAGGCTCAGTGTTCTAGACATCAGCTCAGGAAAGTCAATTCCCCATTATATCTCTTGGGAGAAGCAGGCAATGAAAATATCAGTTCATTTTATTTTGGCTCCTGTCATTAAATCTGCGTATCCTTGAATTGGCTGGTTAATTTATTTCAGGTGAAAAAATAACAAATAGCCTTTCTCCAAGTGCACAGGCTCATAGATTTTTACATGATGAAAGATAATTGCTGAGTGTCCTAGCTTACATGTGTGCTATGACCCCCAAAGTAAACTAACCCCACATTCAAATTAAAATCAACTTCAGCATGGGCGACTTCAAACAAAAAGCAATAAAACCCTCAATGCACTTTCTGCTCCTCATGTATTTTCCTTTGTTCTGGTCTACTGAAAAAACGACAACCTCAAAAATGAAATAGCAAAGCATATTTGTTCTCAGCTCTGATACTATTTGGGCTATGTCCGTGTGTGTGTGTGTGTGTGTGTGTGTGTACTCACATCTACATTCCATTCCTGCACTCACAGAATTCAGGCTGTGTCGTCCACACAGCATTGCTACACCTTTCCATGTCAAGTACCTGAATCTGTTCTTCTCCCCTTGACTCTCAGGTCTCTGTCAGTGTGGAACCATCTTTATATCTGTATTTCTGACTGAACTGTCTCATTAGAGATGGGGGAGGGAGAGTTTGTTTTCCTGCTCTGGCCATGCAACTCAACACAACACCTCTGATCCCAGATGTGTATTTCCCCATATACAATCTCCGGCACCAGGTGGATATCCTATTGCTATGGTTCCAATATGAAGTGTCTGATAAAGACTCATGTGTTGAAGGTTGGTTCCACGATACAGCAGTGTCCAGAGGTAGGGACAGTGGGAAGATGGTTGGATCCTGGACTCTAACATCATCAATGGATTAACTCATTGATGCATTCATAATTTTATTGCATTGTTGGGAGATGGTGGAAACTAGAAACTGTAAGAGATAGAGCCTAGGAAGAGGAAGTGGGTCTTGGGCATATGCCTTTGGACACTACGTCTGTCCCTGCCTCTCCCCATCCCTGCTTCTCTGCTGCCGTGAGCTGAGCAGCTTTCCTCCGCCATACCCTCCATCATGATGTTCTGCCTCACTTCAGGCCTAGAGCAGTGGAGCCAACTGACTATGGACTGAAATTTCTGGAACCATGAACCAAAAGTAAATCTTTCTTCCACCAAGTTGTTTTTCTCACAGCAACAAAATGTTAACACATCTATGACTCAGTTTGCTTCTGACATTATCTCCCTGGAGATAGCATCATATTCCACAGGTTAAGGTCTCAATCCCACAAGACAGTCCCCCACTTGAGACCCCAATCATAAGCAGTAAGTTGTTGCCTATACTTCTAGCTGATGGGCTATAGGTCAGAGGTTCCCACAACCTCTTTCTTTAGGTTTGATTAATTTTCTAGAGAACACAGGACTCAGAAAAATACATAGTTTGCCTGTTTATTGATATATAGGATATAATACAGAATACAGTTGGACAACCAGATAAAAAAGATACATCAGGTGTGATTTTAAGAAGTCCTAAGCACAGAAGCTCCAGCGCCCAGTGGAGTTGGATATGCCATGCTCCTGGCACACAGATGTTTTTTGTAACCTGAAAGCTCTTTTGATGAATGTTTATGATTTTTTTTTCATATCATCATATAGGCACGATGCATTATTGACTCCATCTTCAGCCCTTCTCTCTAGAGAATGGAGTATGGAGTTAAAGTTCCAGGTTCATACTCATGACCTGGCCTTTCTGGTGACCAACTCCCATCCAGGAGTCCACCAAGGTCTCTTCATTAGAACAAGTGATACTCCTATCACCCAGAAAATTCCAAAGGATTTAAGAGCTCTATGTTGGAACTGGAGTCAATATTAGAACAAAAGATCTTTCCGGTACCCCCATGGCTCAAGAAATTTACACAGCTTTTAGGAGCTCTGTGCCAAAGACCAGAGGAAATATATGCATCTTTAATTATTTCACAGTGTAACAAAAAAAAAGGGATAGATAGAAATTCAGTTAATTAATGAAAGATGGTATGGCTCTCCAAGTCTATAAGCCAAGAGGACATCAGGTTCTTCTTCAACCTATTGTATGCCTTTGTATTAAATACCCTTGTGTAAAAAAAATGTAATTTTTTTCTATCCCTATTTCAATTGACTATTACACAAGATATGTCTGGCACAGATACTGGTTTTGTTATTTTTGTCTTCTGGTGTGTTGACCTGATGAACTCTAGGTAAGGTAGGGAGTGAGCTGAATGAATGGGATCCTTCCTCCTAAAGGGTGGAGCTTCCTACTGGCATTCCTTAGGAAAGGGGCAGAGCCCTGGGCCAGAAAACAGAACTTGGAAGGCCAGAGAGTTTCTTCACAGAAGGGCCCATCTCCAACAGAAGGAATGATCTGCTCAATCTCACATGGTCAACGCTGGTACAAACATCAGAGACTCTGGGATCATTCACTCTAGCCATCCTTTTCTTGAAGACTCTAAGAGGTTGAATGAGCTGAAAAATGCAATACTCTAAATGTAGTATTTGTGCAGTACTATTCAGCTTGTAAAATACATATGTGAGTTTACACTTGTGTGTGTGTGTGTGTGTGTGTCCCTTACAAACCCAGTGAGAAAAGGGATTGTTTTCTTCCCTGATTTAATAAACCAGAAAATGAGATTCAGGATTCAAATAACTAACCTCACAGCATACAATGGTGGAGTTCAAATTAGAATTAATTCCCCCTGCCAGGTGCAATGACACATACCTGTAATCCCAGGGACTCAGGAACCTGAGGAAGGAGGATTTCAAGTTTGAAGCCAACCTCAGCAACTTAGTGAGGCCCTAAGCAACTTAGTGAGAACTTGTTTCAAAATAAAAAATAACAAGGGCTGGGAAATGTGGCTCCGTGGTTAAGTGTCCCTGGGTTCAATCCCTGGGGAAGGAAGGAAGGAAGGAAGGAAGGAAGGAAGGAAGGAAGGAAGGAAGGAAGGAGAAAGAAAGGAGGGAGGGAGGGAGGGAGGAGAAAAAGAATTCACTCCTCCAAGTTCTTGATCTACAGTGTCAGAATATTTACCATGAATTTTCTAATATCTCAGCTATTGAAAACCACTTGGAGATTCTCAAATATATAGGTCACTATTGAGAGAAAATAAATGAGAAGGCAATTAGCTTGTTTCAGTCCGCAAGGCTTGGAAACAATTGCCCCCCAAGCTGTGGGATGCCTTCTTGTTGCTGAGGTTGGGAAGTGAATCATGCTGATGAGAACTCTGTGACCTTCAGAATCCATTTCATGTTTCTCTTTCTCCTGAGGTTATTGATTAAGAGCTCTGTTTGCTCCATGTTCAAGCTTCAGCGGCTACTAAAAGCAAAAGAAAATGTCTGAGGATCACCTTGTTCCATTCTGCTTTATTAGAGAATGAATATAATAGAGAGTAGAAAAATAAGCCCAGGAAGAAGCAACCAGATGGAAAACCGTGTTGAAGTTGTGAATGGAAATAAACGTCAAAAGTTATGTGAATGAGAAGAGAAGAGAAAACTCCACAGAGATTCTGGCGATGGAGCCTGCTATGAGATATTTTGATTAAAAGGCACTATCCTTTGCTTTGAGGAAAATAAGAGATTTACAGGAGGCATCATGCAGGAGAAGCCTGTTATCACTCTCGGAGGAAACAATCTGTTGAGTAGAGTTTGAACAGAACATTGGCAGGAGCCTGAGGATGGACAGTCAAGAGACTGCATTCAAGGATAGATGACAATATGCCAGAGGAAACCCCAAGTCCTGCATTAACTGCCTCACACGGGAGTGCTTGGTGGGATGGGTGAAGACTTCAGAGGGACTCTCAGGACACAGGCATGTTTTCATCATTTCTTTCAGCTGAAGGTCATGTCTCTGGAAAAGAATGGAGGACGGGGGACTGAACAGCTGGAGATGGTGTAGAAGAGAAGATGTTAGTTTCCTGGACTGCAGCCTATGATACCAGAACAAAAGGTTCTGGCTGGAATCAGGAAACACTTTACAGAGACCAGGAAGAATGTATTTGGCACACAATTCTGACCTGTCCAACAGAGTGGAAGTAGGATTTTTCTTTTCAGAGAGAGGGGGAAAGAAAGTCTAAATGCACTGCAGAACAACATGATATTGGAGTTGTCATTACCAACATGATAAGAAGGAGCAGAGTGAGGGTAAGTTTCTAGTATTTCTTAGGTGATGATAAAAGGCATTTTAGGGCTGGGGTTGTGGCTCACCGTTACAGTGCTTGCCTCGCACATGCAAGGTGCTAGGTTCGATCCTCAGCACCTTGTAAAAATAAATAAATAAAATAAAGGTATTGTGTTCAACTACAACTAAAATATATATTTATATATACATAAAATATATTTATATAATATTTTTTAAAAGGCATTTATAACTCAAACCTATGGGGTTTGAGTTGCAAAAAGAGAAAGAGATGTGCAATCTTCTAGATATTTCTCTCCTTGCATGGTGAAGCCTATAGCTAAAATGTACAATCAGCAAACATTTGGAGAAGAAGCAAAAGAAGAATATGAACCCCATCAAGAGAAAAATATATAAATGTCAATTACATGTGACCTGAGTTCTTTCCCTGGCTAAGTCATGAAAGATAGGAATTCCATTGCTCTGAAAGAGTAGGGTCACTTTGACTAATCCAGTCACCCTTACCTGAGGCCCACCCCAACTGTGCCCACAAAGGAAACCAGACCATTTATTCAAGAAAAGACAACTCTGTGCTGTGCTCCCAGGGACAGACGCCGTCTCCAGGAGGCCACAATCTGGTAGGGGAAATAGACGGGAGAAGAAAACCCTGAACACTCCCAGGCTGGACGTACCTGTACGGCAGCACACGTGGAAATGCTGGAGGGCTGAAAGGGGGGTGGGTTTTCCAGTAAAAACTGCGGCCCTTCTTTGAGCACAGGTTTTGGAGGTTTGTGGCAGAATGAAAATAATTTACTTGCCCAGGGACCACCCTCTGTAAGGCATAACCCTTTCTGAGACATCAGAGGCTGTAGATGGTGTGCTTGGGCAGCATCCATCCTGCAACTTCTAAATGACCTCCTCATGAGGCAGAGCCCTTAGCAAGGACTTCTCTTCCTCACAACCAGCCCTGAAGATCCTCGATAGACACTTCACAGTCGAGCCCTTCTTTCTTGACACAGGCTTGTGGCTAGTCCTGTGGCCTTGCTGTCAATCTTTTTCTGTTCTAACTGAAGAAAGTGAGAGGCCCATTGCCTGTCAAGGAAAGAAAAGGACGAATTTGGGCCTGTTGTCTAGTGGAGGTGCATACCTGTATAAAACCCTATGGATCTGGGAGATATTTATAGGAAATATTCAATTTCAATAAAGGGAAAGAGAATCAAAGTTCTACTTCACTGCCATTTCCTGTAGGCTACCTATCCAGAGAGTGTTTGAGGATGATATCTTCCCAATAGAGATTATTTTAAAAAATCAATTCCTGAAAAAAAGTCATTTCTGGATTATCAGGTCATCCTTTTAAAAATACAGAGGTAGCAGCCTTAGAGGGACCTCAACTCTACCAGAAGTCCGTTTTCATTTAAAATAGAATATCTCAAAAAACAATTACCTCATGGACAATTTTATCATTTTGAAAGTAGAGGGAAGAAAATATAAAAGAATTGGCCAGGCTCCGTGGTATACACCTGTAATTCTAACAGCTCTGGAGGCTGAGGCAGGAGGAGCACAAGTTCAAAGCCAACCTCAGCAATGTAGCAAGGCCCCAAGCAACTCAGTGAGACCCTGTCTCTAAATAAAGTAGGAAAAAGGGCTGGGGATGTGGCACATTGGTTGAACGCCCCTGAGTTCAATCCCCAGTAACAACAACAACAAAAAAAATTGCCCTTCTACTTACTGTTTATTGTTGACCTTCAATATAATATTGGATTAACAGGAATTTTGTGAACTAGGTCAGAGGTTCAAGGTATAGTGAAGTGGTCAGATATGTACCCCCAAGCTTTAAGAAAGTCAGAGACCAGATAGAAGTGAGCACACGCTGAAAACCAAAATTAAATTATGTAAGAGTCACTTGTCAACAAAGCCTATCACAGGACCGACACATAGTGGGCACTTGATGACCTGCACTGCGGAATGACAGAGAGAGGAAGGACACTCAGCTTTATTTGGTTTTCAGATTTCCCAGAAACACATCTTCACATTCCAAAGAACACATAGATAATACAAAGCAGGGGAGAAATAAAGTCGGAGTTAAGAGAAAACAGTTAGGTCTCCATGAGTTTAAGGATTTAGGCCTTGAAAAGTCTCATCTTAGCCTGCTGAAAATAGATGCACATACATCCTCTAAGCAGTCTCATTATTTATCTTTGAGATGATTAAATAATGAATGGGAGAGTTTTCAGAGGACTAATGATCAGAAGATATCCAAATTTATTAAAATATAATTACTTATACTTAAATTTTCATTAAAATAATGTTTTTCAAATGCCGAATGTTTTCTCTGATATAAGGAGGCTGACTCCTAGGGAGGGGGAGCAGGGGAGGAATAGATGAATTCTAGATAGGGCAGAGGGGTGGGAGGGAAAGGGAGGGGGCAGGGGGTTAGCAAAGATGGTGGAATGTGATGGACATCATTATCCAAAGTACATGTATGAAGACACAAATTGGTGTCAACATACTTTATATACAACCAGAGATATGAAAAATTGTGCTGTATACATGTAATAAGAATTATAATGCATTCTGCTGTCATTTATTTTTTAATCAATACCCCCCCCAAAAAAAAATCATGTTTTTATTTTATTTTGGTAACACTTTCACTGAAATCCTTGACAAAATTCTTGAAAGATGATTAAATTAAAGGTTCAAGATTAAAACATTAAAGTGATCACCAAGAACCTATATTTGTTCACTAAAAAACAAATCATATCACCTAGCTTCATCTTCCTTTGAGCTAAAGTGTAATGCATTGATAATTAAGAGATCACCCTAAACACAGTAGCTATTAATTTTGGTGGTTTTCGTTGTTTTGTTTCATTTTATTTGGTTTTTGGTGGGGAAGTGGGTATCAAGCATAGAACCCAGAGGAGCTCTACCACTGAGTTATGCTCCCAGCCTTTTTTAATTTTTTAATTTGAGATAGGATCTCCCTAAATTGCTGAGGCTGGCCTCAAACTTATGATCTTCCATCCTCAGCTTTCTTGGAAGCTGGGATCATAGGTATGCAGCACCGCTCCCAGAAGTAGTTATTAATTTCAACCAACATCCAACAAAATATCCCAAATGGATTCATACCAAATCACTGTAGTCAAAGATTCTGATAGCCTGGAGGAAATTGTGTACCATGAGAACCCAGGGTTCTGCCCTTGGTTGTGACCTCCTCTATAGGTTGCCAAATTTGTTTTTATCAGCAGAATCTTTGAATTCAAGTACAGGTGGTTTTCCTGTCATTAGATTGTGTTGCCTACAGGCAGAGAAGAGTGAAGGAAGATGGAAGGTTCGAAACCATTCTGTACCAGGACATGCTTGCAGAACAGGAAGCACCACCTGGGGAAGCTTGAGAAGACCCACCCCCTCCCTTCAGCTGCACAGAAGTCTCATTTTTTTTTCTTGTTCTTAAATGCTAGATAAGACATTTCTTCCCATTCCCCACAGCCTCTTTGCAGCAATGCACATCTCCGACCACGTCATTGGCTTTCTATGTCATCTTCCCTTGGTTTCTACAGTGTTACCCTGTACTAGTTTTATACCTTTCTTCTTTATTCCCCTTTTCTTTGCTTCATTATTAGCTTTTATTTTATTTTTCTTCTCCTTAAGTTTCGACTCCTAGTTCTGCCACTTACCATACTAGCTGGGTGATCTTGAGAAAGCTGCTTAACCTCTTTTGTTTTCCTCATTAAAAAAAAAAGACTTTTAACAGTACACACATGATATGATTGTAAGGAAATTAGATGAATTGGTGTTTAGTTAGAGCGCCCAAACTAGTAAATGATATGTAACATTTAATGTATATTAAATTCATAAAAAATTTGTATTATCTAACTATTCCAGATTGGAACCTCTCCCTTCCCTTATTTTCATATAACACAGGTATAACCTTAATCTGCCCCTTTAACTAAGTTACTTCATCAAGATCCTCCCAAGTGGGGTGTCTATTAGCCATCCATGCACACTGAAAACTGATTGAAGGTAGAGGTCACATCATGTGTTTCTTTGTATTCCGCAGTCCCTATCATTGGGGACTCATATGCTCCTGGTTTTCTCAAAGTGGTCCTGGATTCTCCAATTCTCAACCTTACCATCTTTGCTTCATTTCTGGCCCTCAACTCTCCTGGCGAGTTGGTGTATGTGCTACAATCCTCCTCTCTTGTTAGCCATCTCTGAGCTCTGCATTTATCAGGGACAGTGGGGCTTGGCAGACAGACAAGTAACACAACCTGTAGACAGAACCACCACAAGCCAGCCGTGCCAGTACAATTCCTGAAGTCGGCTGGCACTCATGATGTTCCTTTCCAACCCTCTAATATGGAATACCATAGGGCCTTTTAAGGAGAAGGAGTGGAAGATTGGGGAAGCTACCTATTTTTTTTTCTCCATTTTTTATCTTTGGAGGTCACGTACCTGACATTTGGCTGTAAGATAATCCAGAATGCCATGGTTGTCACATAAAAAAATGGTTCAGCAGAAGACTGAAGTTGTGGATTGATTGGTGTGAATGCTTCAGCAAATCTTCTGAAGGCCATCCAAAGCCACACATAAATAATGAGTTTGGAAGAGCGACAAGAATGCATGGGATGTAGCCTTCTGAATCAGCTATACAGCCATCTCAGAGTGGTGGGCTTTTTAGCAAAAAGGATCATTTGAAAACGTCCATCAGGTGGGGTGCGGGAAGACCTTTCTCTGAGCAAATGGCTCCATACCAAACCCCAGCCCTGTGCTGTAACCTTGGGGAGGCAGAGTACTCAGTGTGAAGCTTAATTTCCACAAACTTATTAACTGTTTCACACCAAAAAAAAAAAAAAAAAAAAAAAGAAAAAGAAAGAAAGAAACTCTGTTAACCTTAACCCAAAGCTTTAGCAACCTGGTGTCCAGCATATAAGATCTGCCCCCTTCATAACCAGGCTACTGCTGGGGCCTATGCTATGGTCTGGGCAGTTTTGTTAGTCAAAGAACAAGCTACACAGATGTTATTCTGGTCACTTCATCAACTGGATGCAAGTGACAAGTTGGAACTCTGACCGGGTCAGCCACCACCAAAACAAAAAGCCTATGTCAAGGTTAGCTATTGGCCAAGTTCACTCCATGAAGAATAAACCATTCCTCTGGCCCTAAAGGGTAGCTTTTGGATGCATATGACCTTAATAAGTTAGTAATAGGCTTACAGGACACACTGCACAAGAGCTTGTTCATCTGTACCTTGTGCCTAAAGGGTCAACTCACCTCAAACAGACTTCCAGAATGAAATTCAGATCCTGGAAAATTCTGGCTCTCAAGACAGACAGCCATGTCTCAGGAAGACTCTTTTTCAGGCTTTTCAACTTATCCCTCCATCCCATCCTGTATTTCCTGATGTTAAAGTCTTTATTCCTTGAGAACCAAGCAGCCCTGCAGCACCTGCATCTGATTTTTATGGGGAAGCCAGGGCTATTTGGTTTCCAAGTGGCTTTTGGGTGTCACTGTAGGACCTCCCTTATATTAGACTGTGATCTCTCTCCCACCTTCCTCCCCAGTGTGAACCCCCCTCCCCTCCACCCTGCTCACAATTCACACACCACACCCACACAAATTCCCTGCAATTCCCCACTCCCTCCATTCTCTCTGTTAGAGTAAGTCCACCAAGAAGCAGGCTCTGATCACCCACACACGGGAATGCATTTGGGTGTTAAGAAACTCGCCAATGAAAATGAGTGAATGTTTATCTAATAACATCTGGGATTCCCAGGAAGGGAAGACACCACACAGACCTCTGAGGATGAGAACACAAGTGGGCGGAAGAGGTTTGAGCTTTTCTGTGATTGTTTATGAGGTCAAGGTGGGAAGCCCCAGGCACAGTGGAACAGAGGCTGTGAGAGTTGAAATTCCAGTTGAAAGACAGAGGTCTTTCTTGTTGGAGAGCACGGAGAGCGGTGGAGAGGAGAGGGGAACATGAAGGAGATCCTGGGAGCCTACCAACATTCAGATGCCAGAGGTGGAGTCATTCCCTCAATGTCACCTGCAAACCTATAAGCCCTTAACAACTTGTCTTCCAAAACTCCCCTCTGGAGCTACCCTGTTCAGCATCCTCCCCTACCTCTCACCCCAGCTGCCGTGATTGTCTTCTTCCCAATTGCAGTAGAATCTGGTGCTTGCTTCTATTTTTAGAGCACTCTTAAATTTAGTCTTTATGGTGGATTGAATTCTGTCCCCCAGAAAGATATAGCCAAGTCTTTATCCCCAGTAACCATGAACATAAACTTATTTGGAAATAGGCTCTTTGCCAATGTAATAAACTCAAGGCTTTCTGGACAAGGTCATTCTGGATTTAATGTGGACCCTAAATTCGACTGTGGGGGTCCTCCCAAGAGAAACAGACATGGGGGAAGGCTGAGATTGAAATTATGCAGCCACCAGCCCCAGGAACCCCAAAGATTTCCAGCAGCCACCAGAAGCTAGAATAGAGGAGAAAAAGGCAAGAACAGACTGTGCCCCAGAGTCTCCAGAAGGAAGCTACCTTGCTAACACCCGGACTTCAGAGTTTTTTGACCTCCAGAACTGTGAGAGAAGACATTTGGGGGGTTTATTTTTTCAAGCCACAAAGTCTAATAATTTGCTGATAACCCTGGGAAACTCATGGTTTTATAGTTACATACCTGCATTCTTATCTTCATCCCAAGAGCTGTGAGCTCCCAGAGGGTAGAGGATCCCTACAGTCTTGCATGATGCCTGATACAAACGGAGGACACTGCCATGTTTTCTGCAAAAGCTGCTAAGTCCAAGCGTATTAGAAAATAAGCTGCACAGCAGAAGGCTTTCCCATGAACTTATGAGTTCGGGTAAAATTAGGAAGGGCTCAGTCTCCATGTGAAAAGTCAAGAGTGCACCATAGCTTGCACTGTAGGGAGACTGTTTCTTGAGGTTGTGCCTGCAGGTGGATTTCTAGAACTATTGGGTGGCAGGGAGATCCCTTGTGCCAATCTGCACAGGCACTGAAGTGCCTTGGCGTGCATTCAAATTTTCCCTCTGTGTCCATGTTAACCAAATTCGCCCAGAAGAAGGACAAGTAGCCTAGACACCCTGGCTTAAACCACATGCCCTCCTGCGAGTTCCTGGAATGAAGGTTCTGCTGGTGCAAATAATCTGTTGTTTGCTTTGGGTGCTTTCTTCTCTCCCTGATGGGTTCTTTTTTTTTTTCCTTCCAGAGGAGGTGAGTGAGTGAGGATAAAAATATTTACTTAGGGACCACCTAGGCCAGGTCTAAAACTCCTGAACCAGGTGGGAGACTTCAGCCTGGCAAGGGTTCTCTGTTTTGGTTAAAGAAAAAAAAAGGAACTGCAGATGGGCAGCCCAGGAGCACTGCAGCGGACGTCTGAGGCACGGATCCCTGAAGCAGACCCAAGGACCACTGTCCTTTCGTGCTTTTCTATCGCCTCATTTTACAGATGACAAACAGCCCGGCCACTTGTTTAAAGCTTAGGGTTTTCTTTTTCCTCCTCCTTCTGACTCTTTTTTTTCTAAAAGCCACAAGAGTGTTAGGTGATTTTTCCCTCCCTGCCTGGGGAACATTTTCTACACATGCTTAATCTTTGCCCTCTCCTTGGGAGCAGCTCAGGCCCCTGTACCAGGACTGAAAGCTTTGCCTTGGCAGACACTGCCAACACATAAGAGTAGGTGCTTCTTTAAAAAAAAAAGTTATTCTAATTAGTTATACATGACAGTAGAATAAACTTGGACACATCATACATAGATGGAGTATAATTTCTCATTCTTCTGGTTGTACGTGATGTAGGATCCCACCATTCATGTAGTCATATACTCACATAGGGTCATAATGTCCAATTCATTCTACACTCATTTCCATCCCTATACTCCCTCCCCTCCTTCACTCCCCTCTGTCTAATCCAAAGTACCTCCATTTTTCCCTAGCCAGCCCCCGACCCTTATTGTGTGTTAGCATCCACAAATCAGAGAAAACATTTGGTCTTTGGCTTTTGGGGATTGGCTTAGTTTGCCTAACATGATATTCTCTAGCTCCATCCATTTACCAGCAAATGCCATAATTTCATTCTTCTTTAAGAGTGAGTAATATTTCATTGTGTATATAGACCACAACTTCTTTATCCATTTATCTATTGAAGGGCATGTAGGTTGGTTCCACAGTTTAGCTACTGTGAATTGAGCTGCTGTAAACATTGTTGTGGGTGCATCACTGTAGTATGCTGATTTGAAGTCCTTTGTGTATAAACTGAGGAGTGGGATAGCTGGGTCCACTTTCCATTCCAAGTCTTCTGAGAAATCTCCATATTGCTTTCCATAGTGGTTGCACCAATTTGCAGTCCCACCAGCAATATGTGAGTGTGCCTTTCCCCCCACATCCTTGCCAGTGTTTATTGTTGCTTGTATAATTGATAATTGCCATTCTGACTAGAGTGAGATGGAATCTTAGTGTAGTTTTATTTCACTCTGTTCCGTAAGGATGGCTTGAGTGACAAACCAGCCCTGAATGAGTGCTGAATAGGCAACTAACAGGGTGACAGCCAGTGTCTCATTGGGGGGTTCTTCTTCCTGCCCAGGAGGGTGTAAGCCACCCTAAAACTTAAAGTTCTAAATAATTAGTGAAGGACAAAGCACAAATAGTCAGAAATATATTTACAAAAGTAAAGCCCCTGATGGATCTAGTCCACTGGGCACTGGAACTAGACAAAGGAAAGATGGCTCTGTGGTGTGTTTAAGGGGGTACATCAAAGGCAGGGATAAGGTTTCAAGGGCCAAGTCTTGCTTCCTGATGTCTAGTAGTCAGCAGGTTGATTGGCATCTTCTCAGGCCCCACCCATCTCAGGTGCTGTGTGGGATCTTTAGCAGAGCTTGAAGGGGGCGGGGACATTCACCTGCATCAGGCAGGCAATCCCTGTGAGGGTGCCACGGGGGTTCCCAGTGCCAGATGTACCCCCTCACTAGGCAACGAGGTGCAACATAGTCCACACACACCCACGGAGGGTTCGTGACAGGCAACAAAAATTAGAAACCTCAGAACAGGCACCGAGAGAGTGGAGAATCCTTCCCTGTCTTCCAGTAGCTTCCAGACTAACTCGCATACACAAAAGGAGCAGAAAGAAAGAACTCCTTTTTTTTTCGCCAGCAGATATGTAAAACCAGTGCTTTTCATTTTTCAAATAATCTTCCTGTTCCTGAAATTCTTTCATCTTCACGTGATTACTGGGAATAAGGCAGATCTGACTCTCATCTCCCAGATATGGAAGCAGAGAGGCTGTGTGGACAGACCAAAGTCATACAGATTATCTGTGCACAGGTGGGATCAGAGCCCCAGCCTGCTAGCTGCCACTTGCGGTCACCTTCATAGGAGCAGCTACTTCATAGGAGCAGAAAGGTCGGGTCCTTTCTTGTTGCCAGCTCCTGTTCTACGCACTTCATCTGCAATACCTCACTGAATCCTGATAAGGACCCACCAAAGGAGGACAGTCATCATGTCTCTCTTACAGATGGAGAAACCGAGACTTCTCCAGAGTAAGTTAGTGTGGAAGCTGGAATTCAAAACCCAGTCTAACTCAAAACTCTTCTTTGAAACTCTTAAGTTGAATTTTAAGATTCTATTTGCTAAGAGGATGCTGAGCAACTTAGAGGTCAGTGTATAGAGGACCCAGTAGAGGACACGTCTAGAGGATGTGAACTTTGGAGTTCACTTAAGGAACAGGGAAGAGAATGGGTGGTAATACTTTTTTTAAAAAAATTTATTCATTCTTTTTAGATATACATGACATTAAGTGTATTTTACACACATGAAGTGTAATGCCCCATTTTTGCGGTTGTACATGATGTGGAGTTACAGGGGTCATGTAGTCAGATTTGAACCTAGGAAATTTATGTCCGATTCATTCTACTGCCTTTCCTATTCCCATCCCTCTCCCTTTCCTTCAATCCCCTTTGTCTAATCCAGTGAATTTCTATTCTCCTCCTCCCAGCACCTGTTTATTGTGAGTTAGCATCCATATATCAGAGAGAACATTTGGCCTTTGGTTTTTGGGGATTAGCTTATTTCACTTAGCATGATAGTCTCCAGTTCCATCCATTTACTGGAAAATGCCATAATTACATTCTTCTTTATAGCTGAGTAATATTTCATTGTGTATATAGACCACAACTTCTTTATCCATTCATTTATTGAAGGGCATCTAGGCTGATTTCAATTCATTGTGAATTGAGCTGCTATAAACACTGATGTGACTGAATCACTATAGTATGCTAATTTTAAGTCCTTTGGGTAATACTTGTTACCTAGTTAAAACAAGTGAAGACTTTAGGAGAATCAAATGTTCCCCATAGACAGCATGATTCTCCTAACTTTATAGGGAAGGACTAAGGCAGAGAGAGATCTCAGCCCCTGCTGACTCACAGACCCACAGTCAGGACTTTATGATAGAGTCACAATTCACGTTCAAGTGTGTTTGACATCAAACTACTTCTGCATCTCCACTCAGCCACGCATAATGAAAGTGAAAGGGGACCATAGTCCATTTCACTTGCATGTGAAATCAATAAGTTTGGGCATGATCCAGCTATCAACAGGGGCCTCACAGGGACTTTCTTTGATCAGAGACACCTGTGTTGGAGAACATAAGTGTAACACAGCTAAGATGTTCAGGGTTATTATCTTTTGATAATAATTTTTTTGCACTATAGCAGAATGCACAAGTGTACAAATTTCCATTATTTATTTAACTTGCTTCATATTCTTTTGACAATTCTGTCATGTTGCTGACAGATGGAAACACCCTCTTATTTCCTCTCTGCAATGTGACATCTGTGGGCAGTAATGTTAATGGCCACGACCACTTTTTTGAATATTTGCAATGAGATGGACTACAACAGTTTACATAATTCTCCAATGACCACGTAAGGTAGGTCTTATTTACCCCAATTTTAGGAGGAAGTAACTATAGCCAAGAGAGGTTATATAATTTTCTCAGGTCTCACAGGATACAAATGAAAGAACTGGGACATAAACTTGAGTCTACATTATTCCAAAATCCATTCTCTCCTTTCCCTGTGGATATCCAGAGAGGTTCTACCTGGAGGCAGTTGGGTTTTTTTTTTTTAAATAAAAGTCTTTTAAGGTCATGTTTGTGCATTTCAACTTGAGATACAAATAATAGGGAAGGAGATGACATGATGGAAATGGTGCTTGGGCAGGTGGGAAGAGACAGTCTTGGAGGACATGAACAGCAACAGGAATTGGGGATGCTGAGCACCTGGGTAAAGATGGTAGCAGCTGTGGAAATAGGAAATGGCATCCCCAGACCAGTAGACTTCGTGGGATAATAGTCAATGAGAATCATAAGAAAAGAGAACAGGGAGCAGAAGGACTGAAATGGACTGAGGGCAAGTTCTCTGGAGGGACAGTCACAGTGAGAGAGAAGAACCGTAATGCTGACAAGGGTTCTGCAAGTCAGAGGTGGTTTTCTTTGCAGGGTTTAGAGGAGAGGGCTGGAGGCAGGGCAGCTCTGCAGATGGCTGGGCTCCAGGCAGCTGAACCAGTGCCTCGACAGATGGTCATGGGCGAAGAAAGATCTTCCTTGGAAAGGAGACGGGCACCCATGCCAGCCCCTCCCCAGATGGGCAGCCGGGAGTTTATGCTGGCTAAGAGCTGGGGAAAGTATGTTCAAGGTCAGTGAGAAAAACAACCTGTGCTGTGTCTAACACCTGGTGTGGCAATCCTCTTTGCCACAGGGACATCCTCCTCCGGTCCCCATCACAGACCTCCATGAGCCCAGTGTCCCGGCACTACAGTGGGTGCCTGTGGGGCTGTCCAGCTCCCAGGGTGGGCAGGAGGCCCTGTCAATCCCACTGCCACTTTGAACCGAGTCGTGCCTCTGGAGGGGGAGTTTGGCCCTGCATTATTTGGTTTTCTATCCTTTTACGTCCATTTGCTGTAGCACTATTTCTTTTTACTGAGAAGCAACTTGAGATCATTTATGGATTTGCTCTGCTCCTCCATGGATCTGTCTACATAGTTTTGTGGTTTGAGTTATGAGTGAAAGTTATGTACTCCTGCCTGTAGATTATCCATGCACACATTCTGGAAAGTTCTAAAAGGGACAGAGGTCACCACGTGGCAGTCCACGGACTGGTTATGGCCTGCGGACATGTTGTATTTGGCCTACCCAATGTTTGTTAACATTTTTGAACCAACACTCAAATTGGAGACTCTTACACATTCCTACATTTCCAGTTTCTCTTTTAAAAAGGTAAAAAGCTCTAAAAATCCTGGACTGCAACCCCTCATGTCAGTAAGCACCTGGAGTTGCTTTACTGCTATCCCCTTGACACACAGAATTTTGTCTCTATTTTGCCGCAGTCCTCTCCACTCCCTGTCACTGACACAAAATTCACTTCCCTTCTTTGTCCCACTCATCTAGAGGCATTTAACTTTGAGATCCTGATGTACAATAATGATATCAGTTCAGAGAGAAGTCAGTTGGTTCCAAAAAGATATGGATGTACTTGAGTGGAAGGGATGGCTGAATTCTAATTCCTTTCCCCTTCCTTTATGTATATCTTCTACTTATAGAATTTTGTGAGGACACAAAATTCTCAACCTTGTGATGATGCTTCCTGCCACTATAGCATAACATAAACCCAGATCCTTCCATCAAGACCCTCCTTCCACAACGGCCCTCCCATAGTATCCTAAGACAAGCAGAGAGGTCTCACCAGATGATTCAAAGAGATATCAGTGACATGGTGACTACTTGAGCCATTTGGGGCAGAGGAAAATGTAAAAGGAATAACGTAGGAAAATGGAATAACAACTCTGATTGATTTGAGAAAGGATGTGAGATGTGGGGAGTAAATGGAGGACATGAACAGCAACAGGAATTGGGGATGTTGAGCACCTGGGTAAAGACGGTAGGGGCAAGGGGAAAAATCAGGAAAGGTGGATCATAGAAAGCTCGAGAGAATGGATTTGCCTGCTAGCCCATGGAAAGCTGTGGAAGCATCGGAGCCTGAGCAATGAGATGACCTGACAGAATCATCAGCCTGGAGGGGTCACTTTGAGGATAGGGTGGGAGGCAGGCTGGAGTATAGACTGACCTGAGGACCAGAGACCCCTCAGAAAACTGGCCAGCTACTTCCAGGCTTAGAGTCTAGTCTCATCTCTGCGAATTCAGCATGCAACCACTGTCTGGGCCTCAGTCTTCATCTGTGACCTTCAGATGTCCTTCAGGCCTCAATCCTCTATTGGCACCTAGTACCCTCCAAGTGCTATTTCCACTGTGAAGGTACAGTGACAGGACCTGCTCCCTTTGGTTGAAATCATCCCCTCCTTAATGAATCTTGGTTGAGGTCTTCTTCAATCGACAGCAGGCACTGTCAATCAAGAAAAGCATATATTGTGTTAGTGTCCTCTATAGAGTGAATCGGAGGGAAATCTGGATCCAGATATCCCCATGACAACAATTGTCCAGTATGCTTTTTTTTTTCCCCATTCTGTTTTGGTGGTTATGAGCCAGTTGTTATTTGTGCATTTTGAGGGTGGGTTTCATTGGACTTAGTCTTTCTGTAAATAGAAGCAACATCATAGAGGAAGGAAAATGCGGGAATGGAGCTATTTCTAGCTCTCCTACCACTAGTAATATGCCCTCCATTAGGGCCTCTTTAGAAGAAAAAGGTTAGAAAAACCAAGGGCACTGGCAGGAAGAAATAAGCATGTACCTGCACATCAAGCTGATCCTGTTTGCAGCTCTGGATTCCTGGGACTTCACAGCCACAGTCTGACAGACAACACCAGAGAGAAGGCTGGTTTCCACAAAACAAACAAACAAACACAACAACAAAAACCACTACAAACACTACTTCTATTGCTCTCAGCCATGCTTACTGCAATAAGGTTAAGCAATATTAAAGACCAAGCCCTTCACTTTACATAGATCTTCAGCTTTTCAAAGGAGGCAGATGCTATACTTTCAGTTACTCTTGAGTCATACCTTGAGCTTCATGTAGCTGACACTTAACACTCAAAAACTGACCCTTGGCTGTTCATCTCCTGACTCTGTGTATCACTCACCTACTGTGTAACAGGCATCTCAATATTGGAGAGAGAGAAAAAAAGGCATAATGTATGGTGGCTTCCATCAAGGAGATTATATTCTGGTAGAGGGCTGCTGTGGCTTGGATAGGGCTTGAGTGCATCTTTTGAAGGTTCATGCTCTAGAAACTTGGTCCTCAGTATGGCCTGTTGGAAGGTGCTGGAACCTTTAAGAAGTGAAGTTTGGTTCAAGGTAATTAGGTCATTGGGGATGCTGCTCTCAGGAGGAATTAATGTAGTTCTCCCAGAGTTAGTATTCTCCTGAGAGCAAGTTGTTGTCAGAAAGCAAGTCTGACTCCTGAACTCTATGAGTTCCTGTCTCAATATGTGATCTCTCCCTTTCAAACATGCTTTTGCCACGATGCCATCTGCCATGGAGACTTGATAAATACAAGCCAATAGCACAGAAACCGTGAGCTAAATTGATCTTTTCTTTATAAATTACCTAGCCTCAGGTATTTTGCTATAACAACAGAAACCAAACAAATACAAGGGCCATCCCTGCGATTGTATACACATGTGCTCATGACTAAATCAGCATGATAAATACTATGAGGAAGATGTGCAGAAAAGTCTGTGGAAGCTGAGTATGGGAATAGTGGTGGAAACGTCCTGGAACAACTGATGCCAGAGCTAAGCCTCAGAAGATGAATAATATAGACGCTCATCATCTTAAGGATATGTGTATGTTCATTCATGTGTGTGTGTATCTTTTCTGTTGTTGTTACTGTTGTTGTTACATCAGTGTGTAATTCAGCGGGGGAAGTCTTGCTCTATCTTTAGCCCACATCAGATGCAGAAGTACTACTTATTCTTTCTCTTTATTTATTTGCATCTTTCCCTATTTTACAGCACCCTTTGCATAGATATTTCCCTTGAATTCTCGATTTAAAAAAAAAAGACATCATGATTAGGGTGATGGACTCTGATCTCAAGCCTCTCCTGCCCTGCCATTCATCTGCCTTGGCGCCTCAGCTGCTCCATCTGTCAGGCATGGATCCTCATGCCTGCTGGACAGGCAAGGCGATGCAAACGGGTTCTCGTCCAGCAGCCATTTAGACAGCAAACATTTTATTGAGCACCTACATTTTATGGAATGCTAGGCTAGGATTTAAGGTCCATCCAAACTCTGCTATCTGATGTTCAACTCTGTCAACCCTTAACAAATGTGTTTTCAAGTAAGTATGCACACATGTGCCTCCTTTGGAAAACAAGGCCAACCCCACACTTCAAAGTGCAGACCATGTAAGAACTTGGATGACCATCAAAACAACCCTATTGTTTTTTTCCCCTGGGGGGGGGGGTTAAAGTATTCTTTGTTTGTTTGTTTGTTCTAATTAGTTATACGTAACAGCAGAATGCATTTTGGTTCATTGTACACAAATGCAGCACAGCTTTTCATTTCCCTGGTAGTCTATGATGTAGAGTTGGACCATAAGTGCAATCATAAATGTACCTAGGGTAATGATGTCCATCTCATTCCACCATCTTTCCTACCCCCAGGTGCCCTCCCCTTCCTTCCCTTCCCTTTACCCAAAAAAATTCTTCCATTCTGCCCCTCTCCCCACCAATTATGGATCAGTATCCACTTATCAGGGAGAACATTTGGCCTTTGGTTTGGGGGGACTGACTTACCTCACTTAGCTTGATATTCTCCAACTCCATCCATTTACCTGCAAATGCCATGATTCTATTCTTCTTTAAAGCTGAGTAATATTCCATCGTGTATATAGACCACAGTTTCTGTATCCATTCATTTATTGTGTTATAGGAAAGAGACAAAAGCAACACCTCCAACCAATCCAATGGCCATAATAATCCAGTCCAAATCTCCAACTGAGCATCTTAACTAAGTAATTGTTTACCTGATTAATATTCAACACCCACAAAAGGAGCCAGAAACACACATCCCCCTCCCAACATTCTCTCACTGGCAGTATCCCTCTCCTCCCCACCCAGTCTGCTGTCCGATAGACATTAGGATCCCACTCCTTTCAGGGCGCAGAGGGCAACTCAGGTTTGATCCCAGCACCATCGCTGTGCATCCCCTCTCCACCGGGCATCTCCCCAGACCTTATTTCCCACCATTTCTTTCATTTGTGGAATGTGGTGTCTGCTGGGAAGCGTGTGCGGCCCTTCCCCTACCTCCCCCCTTGACCCTGCACGGCGGTCTGGGCTCTCCTGGAGCCAGGCCGTGGAGAGGCGGCCATTCTCAGCCTCCCTGGACAAAGCCAGGGTTCCCTTGGCAACGGGACCTTGTGGACGCTGGTGAAGGGGTTTCCCTCCAGCCCCGGGCCTCTTTCAACTCCAGAGCTCACCCGGGGTGCGCGTCTCTCATGGAGGCATCTCTAAGCAGGGTAGGAAAACAACAGTTCTGAATCTCGTAATTGGCATTTGGAGACAATTGCTTTGCATTCAACAGGCAGGAAAATGTGGAGTTGGGTGGGTGAGTGAATCCACGCGCAGGCTGGTGAGCAGCCCCGGGCGGGCGGGCGGAGGGAAGGCTGGTTTCGTTTCTGTCCACACAGCCCAGTCTTGATGGGAGTAGTTTGGGGCTGTGAAGTGTGCCTTTGTCTTTTGGGAGGTGGGAGGATGGGGAGGGACCTAAGGAGAGAGGCTTCTAGAGGCAAGTGTTTTTTGCTTTCTCTCCTATCTTTGGCTTTTCATATCTATAAATATAAAGAAACCAAGGATTGCTTATTTCCAGGTTGGTGCCCAAACTTGCTCATTATTTCTGCCAGTGTGTGCCGGTGTGCTCTCGCTCTGTGGGGTGGGGTCTCTCTCTCTCTCTCTCTCTCTCTCTCTCTCTCTCTCTCTCTCTCTCTCTCTCCACTTGTTTTTTTGTCACAAAAACAGACAAGAAAGATTTGTTCTAAGGTTGGCAGTGACCTTTTCTTGTAGCAGCTCGTTTTTGGCAGAGCCAGGGTTAAGCCAAATGGGACAGGCAGATAGACCTGTGTCCCCCTCCTAACTTGGTGGGCTGGGTAGGTATCTGAATCGCTATCACTGAACCAGGTTGGCCTAGGAGACTTCAGATGCACCTTTGGTTGATGGAGGAAGTGTCCATTATTGACTTGGTTAATAGAAATCTGAAGTTTCTATACTCATTCAGAAGTTTATCATTGCTGTCCAGGCTGAGGTCCTGGTGGGGAATACTGAGGGAAAGAGAGGTGATTCCGCTCCTCCATTTCACCCCAGGACTCCAGGTGGAAGAGAGCTGTGCTAGAAGGCTACTTAACCATGACCCTCCTGCTAAAATAGACTTTGAACAAGTAGAGATGAGTATAACTGAGTGTTGAAAGGAAAAGGTTGAGTGTCATTCATTTTTCCTTTCCTTTCTCTTTCCTTCCCTGTCTCTCTCCTCCCTCCCTCCTTCCATCTTTTTCACTTTTAAAATCACATTTAGAGAGAGGCCTAAGCAGTACTTTATGGAGGCTCTGAGTTTAAACTAGTTACTGCATTATCCCGTTAACCAACATTACAATTAAAAAAAGAAAGAAATCTTATTTCTTTCATTCTGTGTTCAAACTTCCATAAAACTCTTTGGAGACAGGGACTGTGCTGTTTTCATTGTTGCACCCCAGATCTAACCAACCTCAGGGCTAGGTGCATTTTGGATGCTCAATCAATGCTTGTAGAATTGGGCTGACTCCAGAGGGGAGCCTGGGGCACTGCCGGATGCTTACCTTTACCCTCTGTTGCATGAAGGGTGGAGCCAGTTATCGGTGTGATCACGTGACTCGGGTTCTGTACTCAGATCAGACATTAATTAGCAGAGCTACCTCACCAGAGCTTTTTCAGTTTTCATCCCTCAGGTGAAGGGGTTTGGATAAGAATGGTGTTTCCCCTACCAAACGTACTTATCTGAAGTCCTCAACCCGAGGGAGATTTGGGAAAGGGAGCAGTGTGCTCAGGAACAGCATTGGAGGATGCTGTAGACTGAGGAGGAGGAAGAGCAAAAAGGTCCAGGGCCTGGAAGCTTTATTGTGCCAAGTGCCAGATGACCTCTCAAGTCCCTTGTAACCCTGACATTCAGCGTTGGGAGCCTAGTCTTTCTCAGTGGTTGTGACTTCTCTTCTGCACTGGGTACTTTTGAAGAATGAAACAAAAGTAAGACCCTGATTTATTCTCATAGAGGCAAGCAAGCTATCTTGGGGACAAGGAAGTAAGGCTTCTCACCCCTGATACACCTGAATCTGCCCTTGGAGCGGTGATTAGCTGGTCCCGAGGCAGCCACGCTGTCACCTCGTTCCAGTATACTCTTTCATTTAGTCAGCAGTCAGCAGGTCATTACTGGAGGCTAAAGAACATTCCTGTCTTCTGGACACAGTGGGTAGGGAGAGTTCCCTTTGAGAAGGTCATGTTTAAAGCTGAGGCATCACGGAAGTGAAGAACAAGCCCGGCTGACACTAGAAGATGGTGTTGGCCCCAGGCCAGGGGACCACAGGTGCAAGGCTCTTTATGCAGGAGTTGGCTTGGCATGTTTAAGGCAAAGCAAGGTCCCTGGGACTGAGACAGTGAGTGAAGTAGCCAGGAGGTCAGCGGTTGCAGTGGGGTAGCAAGCAAGGTCTTACGGGCCTTGAAAGACCTGGCGGAGGTGGATGGGAAGCCACCGGACCCATAGTTGATCACTCCAGAACTGCAGTGAGAAATGTGTTCCAGAGACCATATCAGCAAAGTGATTGGTTAGAGTGAAAGTCTTAGAAACTAAGCATCCTTTGTGGGAGGTTACATGGTGACTGGAAACCTTCAATGTGGTCAGATGAACCTAGATTTGCATCCTGACCTTGCGACTTACCACTGGGTAACTTGTGTGTGTCATTTACCTTCCCTGATTGCTCATCTGTTAAAGAGCAATCATATGACCAGCCTCAGCCAGTTGTAAAGACGGAAGCCCAAAGAGACTGTCATCTCCCACAGAATGCTCGAACTGAGCTCTGTTATTGTCAGAACAAATCCTAGCACCTTTGCACTATTGGCCACAGATGAGCAAGCCCTCTGGAGGTGTCAGGCACATGCTGAGTCTCACACATGCTCCCTTGCTCCTTGGGGGGAGGGAGTAGGCGGAGATAGGGAAGGAAGACGTGAGGTGACCTGTGCAAGGACATGCAGCCTGCTGAGGCCAGGATTGAGACTGGGGTCCGAAGTTATTTACTCCTGACTAATATTTTTTTCCCCTACATCAGGAATCAGCCAACTCTGCCCTCCTGGCCAAATCCAGCTTCTGGATGTATAAATAATGTTTTATTGAAACATAGCCATGCTTATTCATTTACGCACTTTCTATGGCTGCTTTCGCAATTTGACAGCAGAGTTGAGTAGCTGCCACAAAGACTGTCTGGCCCACAGAGGCTAAAATGTTTATTTGCTGGCCCTTGACAGACACAGTCTGCCAGCCTCAATCTACACTGTTGTGCTCCCTTAATTGGCATGGCGTTATTGTTTTTAGCTTAGGTGTTGCCAGCCCGCCAGGGCCAGAATTGAGATTCTCCTGGCAGATCGCAGTCCTGATGGGATATAACAGAGGCAGACCCCTCTAGAGGCCAGTAGAAGAGCACTGGTCACCTGGGAAGGCAGAAAAGGAAGAAGATGCTTGTGTCCCCATAAGACCATGGGCAGCACCCTGGGGAAAGACGTTGCTATTCTCAGGGAGAATTTGCCTTTGCTTACTCATAGGCACATGGGTCTATTTGAAGGCTCCTCCTTCCTCTTTTGAGACACTCTTAAGACTTAAGAGCGTGTGGGGACTGTAGATCAAGGAGTATTTCCCTGCCTGGCACTTAGGAATCCCACAGGTTGGTGTCAATCTCTTTGATCTCCAAGTTTCCATTAATGCACTTAAATAAACCCCTCAACAAGGACACCGTGAGCCGATAAATTTACCAATGCATTCAATCCCATTAAGTAATTAATGCCCGACTTCCAGGTTTCACTCCGGTGTTTGAGGATACATTTAGAGGTGTAGATTCATAGCCAGAAAGCAGTGGAGGCTTCCCTTGACTGGATGTGTAGGATCCAAGCTTCTTCTTCACCCCTAGGTGTTTCTCTCAACTCCTGCCTTCAGGCTCAGCTTGTTGCCTTAAGCAGTGAAAACTGGGTTGCACAGTTGTTCAACTCCAGGTAATAGAAATACAGTGCCCTGTATTTCCTGGCACTTTTAACTTTCCAACCAGCCTAGAGGGAGAGTACCCCAGCTTTTTGGAATGCTAAATAATCCACCAGACCTATCAGCCATGGGGTTTCAGAGTTCTGTAGTCTCCTTCCCCTGATCCAATGAACAGATGTGCTCCTTTTTCGCTTGCTCGGAATGCTTCAGCCATCTGAAGAGCATGGACTCGGTTGGGTCAGTCCCTCAGAGCCCTCACCTCCAGCTAGTCCACAGCCTAAGCAACTGCCCTCACAAACACCCCAAGGTTATCTTGCCTGATGCCTAGAAGTAGCTCAGTAACTGTGAGGTCAAGGGCATGACAGCTCAATTCCAAGATGGGCTTGTCCTGTCCACCCAAGACCTTTCAAAAAAGAAAAAGGAAGGGAGGGAACTTCTTTGGTCGTTATCAACTGTTCCCTTTCATTTGTCTTCTTCCATGATGATGCTTAGTGGAGATGACAGCCATGGCAGAAATAGTGAATGGAAATGTAAGAAAAGGCCCGCAAATCTAAAACCCCCAGTGGGATGAAAGCTAGACGCCTGCCTTAAGGCACAGGGCATGCTAAGCAAAGCAAGGGGGCCTCAAACAATCCCTGCCTTCTGGGAACTTACCATCAAAACAAAAAATTACTGAAGTGTACTGAGCTAGCAGATTCAAGGAATAAAGACATATACGAATCAGCATGTGGAGAGGAAGGGAATGTTGTAGAAGGAGCCCACGCTAAAAATAAATGATCTTTTACAAGTGTGGTTAACTTTACTGAGACTTAAAATTATACAACACACCATGCATTTTCCCCCTAAAATAAAAACCTTGAGAAAGTTTGATCTGCCTTGCATGAAAGGCTACAGAAAAAGAAGGTACCCCTGAAAGGGTTTGAAATTACAGCCGTATTCCAAGTAGGATAATCAGCAGGAATAGTTAATGCTATCAGAAGTAGACTGATGTGGAATTGCTTTCTTTAAATTGACTCATTTATGTTGCCTCATTCAAAAGATTCCCAGCCCTCTTATCTATCTATCTATCTACCACCCTCTAGGAGCTGTTTAGGAAAAAAAGAAGAAGAAGAAGAAATAGGCCAATTTTGTTGAAATCTGCCCAGTGTGACAATTTTCTCTCTGTCCCAAGTGAAAATAATCATTAGTTTCATACTTAATCTATATTCAAAAAAAAAAAATTCAATGCTAAGTTGTGACATTTTATTTGGTGATTAGTTAGGATCAGAACAAGCTGATTGACAACCCAGCTAACACAGTGTCCTTATGAATTAACCTTTGAGGCTGCAATGACCTAATATTTGTAATTTAGGATTGAACATCTACGATGCAGCCTTAGCCTTGGCATACCGTGGTTGGCCCAACAGATGTTACCTTAGCAAGTTCTTTTAAATAAATATGAAAATTCTAGCACTATCTTTGTCCAGCTCAAATGTGCTTCCCTAGATATAATTTTGTTATATCTAGGGATCCCACGACGTTGACAAGTGGTAACTATTGAGCGTTTCTGTGCAAGGTGATCCAAGATAGTATGGGTGACAGCATCCACCAGAGACCTGCTCTAACCTCTAACCTCCTCCTTTCCAAGATGCACCCATTAATAATACTGTAGCACCAGTAGCACCTGCTTTTTCTTGAACATTGTCATCCTCACAATCTTATTAACTTATTTTGCATCTGGGGTTTGGGTTGCATTTTTGTTTGTTGTACAGGAAGGTGGAGGGGCAGACAGAAATGGGGGACTGTCAATTTTTTGTGCATGTTTTCAGAGCAGGGATGGTAATGGAAATAGAATTTTTAAATTATAGGATCCAAACTGGGGGGGAGGCGGGGGGGAATGGTAATTAGAAGATTTGGCCAGAGGAGGTGGGGGCCAGCCAGGAGGGCAGGGCAGGGAGATGGGAGGGGTGGGCCATCTGGTGTTAATCTCCTGCTGTGTGTTTGCAGGGCGAAATAGTCAGGGTACTTTGTCAAGGTACAGTCTGCTCTTGCAGACGCAGATGGAGCAAAAGGGAGATTAATACATGTGGTTCTAACCACCTTTCATATCTTTACAGCTAAACATTATTTATAGAAATCAATTAGTCCTCTGTCTGTGCAATTTTATTATGAGGTTCTGTCCAAGTTTCTGGCAAGCTCTTTAAGAGGATGATTGATGGTGAACTTTCAGAATGAATAAAAAATGAACCCTCCCCTAGGAATTGGTGTAGTGGAGAGAAAGGTAAATGATAAAAATTACAAACTCTGCAAATCATAGGAAACTAATGCAGAATCAGTGTGGTCCTTGTTATACTGTTGTTTTTTTTTTTTTTTTCTTGTAGCTAACACTAGTCTGTCTTTCTTTCTTTCTTTCTTTCTTTCTTTCTTTCTTTCTTTCTTTCTTTCTTTCTTTCTCACAACACTCAGCTGTCTGTTTGCTATGGAAACTTTAGGAGAGCTCAATGCCTACAACTGAATTGTGGGAAACTAAAGATTTATTCATTTGCCAAGCTAGTAAATGCCATTTTGATTACTGATGCTCATAAGAGAAAGAATTCCAGGGAAAAATGGAACAGAGCTCTTATGTTTTGTCTTATGGAAACTTTTATAAGAGATGAGAGCTGCCGATTGGCCTCTGTAAATGAGGCTAGGAGCCAAGTAATGATAAGTATAAACTCTTATTGCAGTGAATTCCATGGAAGACATCTATTGATTTATTTTGCAGTTCTAATCCTGGTAGCCTGCTACCAAAGCTCACATCCCGCAGAATTCAAAATAAAACAGCATCAATGTCTTACCGGTGAGAACAGAATAACCAAACAAAACACAGGTCCAAACCCAGGAGAGGACAGGACGCTTGGCACATGGTGTATCCGTGCTGACATCATTCAGGTGGGGAACAAGGTTGCCTATTTTGTTAACTCTTTTGAGGGGATAAGAGGATTTTTTTTGTCTTTTAACACTTTGAGATGGTGGAGGTGACAATGGGCAAATAACATTAGAGGGGGTTTATGTGGCACTTTAAGGACTGCAAAGGATTCTGGGAAGTTCCTAACTTCAGTCAGGCTGAGTTTCCTCCTCTGAATACAGAAAATAATTCCTAGTACCCATCAGTTTGCTGGGAGAAGCAAACGAGATTGGGCATTGAAGTGTTCAGTGCCCCATAAACACAACAGATTCTCTTGAAGTAGCATCATCTGGGTTAAGATCATTCAAAATGACTTTTCTCATTTTCTTAAGGTTTGATCTCAGTGTAGAACTTGTCTCCTTTTGTCAACTGTTTGATGTGTCTGAAGAAGCGCTAGCAAGTGCCCTACAGAGAGGCAAGTTCTGACTTTCGTATCTTCTTCTGTATTATTTTGATATGAACCTCTGTACACAGTAGATGCTTGATAAACACTTTCTCATGTAAAATTCTCTAAGTTTAAACAGAGTTTCCCACTTTCTTCACTGAAGCTATCAGTGTAAATTTACAGACTCTACTTAACGCGACTTAATCATATCTGAAGTAACTCACTTCTAAGTAATAGCAAGCATTTATCGAACAATGAGTGAATGCATAAATCCTACATAGGAGAATTAAAGAACTAAGCAAGGAGAACATTTTAAATCAAAACTTTATTAACTTTTAAATTTCAGTAGGGGAAAAAAGGTGTGGAGTGAATTAGAAAAACAATTGTTTGCAAGCTAGAGAAAATGTTGTTTCCTAACTTAAGATAGAACAATTTATAGGAGACGTGGGGCAGATCTCAGAATCCAATGGAAAGCTGGACAACAATGTTTGCAAAACTGCAGAGAAGAGTCAGCAGTGCAGATGTGGGGCAGCAGCATTTAGCAGCCTCATTGGTCAACACCATGAATACATTTCTATCATTATTTTTATCCTAGTTCCACTTACATATCCAAATATAGTTGTATCTTCTGCCCTCTGTATCCACAAGTTCCACATCTGTGGACTCAACCAACCTCAGATGGAAAATACTTGGGAAAATTCTTTTTTCATCTATACTGAATGGGTAAAGCCAGTTTTCCTTGTCATTATTCCTTAAACAATACAGTACAACAGCTATCTATGTTGCATTGATATTGTATTAGGTATTAGAACTAATCTAGGATGATTTAATGTATATTGGAAAATACTACATCATTTTATATGAAGGACTTGAATATCCACAGATTTGGGTGTTCACAGGGTTCTGGTACCAATCCCCTGCAGATCCCAATCTGACTGTAATCCAGAGTACTGGGAATTAGGACCTCATCATATGCATTTGGGTGAGAGGACACAGTTCCACCCATACTCACATGCGGTAAACACAGTGAGCGGATGTCTCAAGAGACAAACACCCATTGTGTCCTACAACATTCTTAATGCAAATGGAGTCATCATTCCCAAAAGTCCAGGGAGATATACAATATTCTAAATTTGCTGGTGGAGCTTATTAAAATTGAAATAAACAGGTTTTCTCCCCTCTGTCGTTAAACACACATTTAAACCTTGACAGATTGAGAACTGGTAACCACTTTGTATCTGAGATGCCAATTTTGCCTATGAAAGTTTACAGAGAGATTTTTCTAAGAATGGAGCCAAGCAGAAATGACTCTTTATGACCTCCACCACACATACAGATTTTCTCTTGGATTCTGGCCACTGTTTAGACTCCCCGTCCAGCCTTGAGCAATACAGAAAGCAAGTAGTAGTCATGGAGTGATACAGAAAGCCCTGGCTGTCTCCTGGGGTGTTTAACTTGCTGCTTAAAACATACAACTCATAGTTTATGGTTCTATGATTCACAATTTCTCAACACACAAATCTGTGGTCTTCTTCCATGACCTGTGGCCCCTTTCCCTAGGCCTTGTCCTCTGCATTCCCTTGGAAAGATGTACTCTGGGGGAGCAGGTGTCCCCACCCCAAGCAGCTGAGAGGTGGCTTGCACCTTAATGTTTAGAGGCAATGTGCCCTGATGATGTCTTTGAGTGCTGTGAGGCCTGGCTATCCATGGCAATGTGTCCATCCAGCTCTGAGGGTTTGCCTTCCTCTTCCTCCCCTTCCAATGCTGTGAATATGAACCCACTATTCCCATGAGGCAAGTCGAACAGGCTGTGCAAAGAAGGGCACCAATTTTATCCACAAAGAAGAAACCACCTAGGCATGCAATAGCCTTTGATTGTTATTTAGTGAGTTTGTAGGCAGAACGTGTGTGTGTGTGTGTGCACGCATGCTGGTGTTTGTACACAATCACAGGATTTGGAGGAATCTTGGTCAGCAGTATGGGCATGACTTTTGATGTAAAAAAGTACTCCTCTATAAGAATCAAAAGGTAAAACTTGTGGATTCCAAGACCTCCCATAACCTGGGGTCTATTCATACCTCCAGCCTTGTCTTTTATCTTCCCCTGCTCCGACCACGCACTGTGCTCAAAAGGCAGTCCCAGCACCCTGCACTATGCCTTTGCTGATCCCTTGGGCTAGAATAGACCTTCCTTGAACCCCGTTATCTGTGCCCCAAAGGACCTCTGACCATGCTTTGCATCCACAGATCCTCTGAAAATCCTTCTGTGCTCATTTCCCTGCTCCTTGGTCCCACTCAGATAGATGCTCATCCTGAACATCCCATAATACCCTGCCCACCTCCATGGTATCTGTTCTGATGCTTCATTGTTGGTTTGTCTGTTTCTACCTAAACTGTAAGCTTCTTGAGGGTTGTGACTATATTTATCGCCTCTTTTCTCCAGCCCTTAGCGTAGTACTGGGTACCTGATTAATGTTTAGTGGATAGATGAATGATTCAGGGAACAAATAAACAAATTAAAATGAAAATTGGAAACATGGTTTTCTTAATCCCCACCATCTGGAAGCTATAAAGGCCTCCTTATTTGAAAACAGCACAGTACCTTGAATATCGACTCAAGCCCACCAGAGGACAAGTTGAAAACAGTGTATGATTCATCCGGGTTACTCCTGGGCCTCACACTGTACGGTTCAGCCCATTTCTCAGGATTGTGCATCAGTTTGTTTCTCCATAAAAATCCACTCCGCCTGTTAAAAATACTCAGTGGTGGTAACAATTGCACAAGCCACGGTGGAAAATAAAATCTAGTATGGACTGCCAAAATTATAGCCTGCTAAGGAGAAATGGTAATATACATAATATGCTTATTATTATAATGTGGTGAAAAGTACATCAGACTTAGAGCCAAAAGGCATAGGTTCAAACCTGGATCCCACCATTGACAAGCTGGGTGGCACTGGGCGAGTAAGTTAATGCTTCAGAGCCTTCCTGACTTGATTTGCATCAGACAGAATGGGCTTCACTCGAGTGGCCCCAGGAGCTTTAAGCTCTGTGTCAAAATCATGGAATGAAAATTGATACTGAGTACCTACCTACTATGCACCTGCCATTCTATTAAACAATCCAAAGATGGATAAACCCAAACGCAGATTTCCCCCAAGATCACAGGGGATCTGTTTCCAGTCCATCACTAGTCATTGCTCTCTAGCCCATGGCTTAACAATGGCACTTATCTCTTAGAAAATATTTCAAAACTACCCAGGGAGTTGGTGTTCCATGCCACTATAATTGCCGTCATATTGGCTGCTCTTTTGTATTACGCAGACGGCTATTATATAGACCACTCGCTATTCTAGGCAGCATTTTTATTTGAATGAGATTGAGCATCTCCTATGTGTCCCAAACTTTTCAGAGTCCTAGTGGAATCTACAAAATGCCCAAGCAGTGATCGGCACCACATGCCCTCCTGTCTCTGCATCAGCCCTGTAGGACACTTGGCGTCACATAGACCAAACACTCAGATGTTGGCTCATGTTTTTGAAAACAGCACAGTTTTCATATGGGTGTTTGGCACTCGGAGAAACAGGCAACTGCAGCCTTCAATACAACATCCAAGGATTGTTTAAACACGGGATTAGTCTGGGCTTTCTAGGGGAAATGTTCTTTTCAACATCACTTTCTAGAACAGTGTTTGATCCTGTTTATGAACAGTCCTGTCAGTGTTGTTAATAGCAGTAAGAATTCTTCCTCCTCTGTTGTAATCACACTCGCCCATCCCAGTCACCTCCTCTGCCCTAATCCATGTCCTATTCAGCCATTTCAAGTCCACTTGGGAATCCACGTCCCCCTTCCTGCCTCTGCTTTCCACACAACTGTGCACCTCGCAACTTCTCACCCTCATTTCAGTGCAGTCTTCCTGCTGAAAAACTTGCAGAGCATCCCTTGCATTGTCACACTTGTTCAAATACACTAGGTTTTCCAGATGCTTAGTTTGGAGGGAAAAAAAAATGAGCACAGGAAAAGAAATCAGGTGGTCTTCATTCTAGTTCCAGGTGTGACACAGTCTTGCTGTGTGACCTGGGGAACACTGCTTTCCCTCTCTGTGACACACCTAGAACTAGAAATGAAGACCTCGGAAGAATTACTTCCCTCACACCTCCAGATCTTAGTTTCCTCGAGTGTGCAGTGAAATGAAGGGACAAGATCAGGGATGCCAGGTGAGTGGCAGTCAGTCACCACTACTTTCCTACAGGCTCCTTGGAGTTCATCAGTAATTATCTTTGGCTTTTTCCTCTGAGTATTTATGAACTTCAAAATCATCTCAACAGTCACTTGTAACAGCCCCGTGTTAACCCTCAAGAGCAAAGTCCTTTGCCCACTCTAGATGAGACAGATGGGAGGAATGACTTCTGGGGTTGCTTCCTGCTCTAACATGTCACAGTTTACAGAAGTGCATCCCAGCCACCCAGTGCTTCCAGTGCAAAGCCACACTGCAGCCTGCAGCATTTTGAACATTTTAGGCCTCTGGATGCCCTTCCACTTTACAGTCTTAGGTCAAATAGTACCCATCCTCAAAGCCCAGGTGAGCTCCACCCACCTGAAACCCCAGCTGGAAGTGATCCATGAGCTTAGTGTGAAAGTTAAATGAATGTACTTTCACCTGCATATTACAATGCCTACACCTACTCAAAACATCTCTATATTATGAGGTCACCAGGTTAACTGCAAGTGACCTCCCCATCTATGTGTAAATGAATCCCATCAGTCACTTTTCTTCTGTGGAGGCATGGAGGCCTGCAAGGAGAGGTCGAGGAGTGGAAGTGGAGGCAGCGGGCTTAGACCTCTGCTGAAGAGCTCGCTGCCTTTGAGGCGATGTGGTCTCAAGGAAGTGCTGCTGTTCTAAGGAGCTGATAGCAGTCTGTGTGAGACCTGCAGAGGGTGATCGTCCAGGACGGGGAGGGTGGGGTCTGGAGATGCAAGAAAAAAGTGGGAGCAGCTGGTGGCTCCTGAAGAGAGGCAGAGGGCCGGCATCTACCTGGAGGCTTGGCTCCAGACCAGAGGGAGGCCTGTTGTCCTTCACACCAAAAGAAAAGGAGCAGGGGAAGGGTGAAAAATAGGGGGGCTGTGACCCCAGCAGGAGAAACAGAGAGCGTCCCTTCAGGAGCTCCTCGTTTCTTTATGAAGCATGAAGTAGTGTGTCCACCAAAGCGAGAGGAGAGGGGAGGAGGGCACCAGGGTGAGTGGGTGACGTGAGGGGAGCAGACGTGAGACATTGAAAAGAGTGGCTGGGCAAGTGTCCTGGAGAGTTCAAGGACACCACCAAGCTGTCTTGGGTGCTCAGCTTAAAGGTGCTGATGACAGGCAAAGGGTGAGAGGAGCTGCCCGGCTGCCCCTGTTCTGGTAGGGCAAGGACCCCCAGGATGTCTGCACAGAGGCAGCGGCGGACAAGAGCAGGTCTGCTCTGGGGGGCACCCTCCAGAATGCTAATGGAGTCCACTCATTGGCTTCAGTCACCCTAATGATCTATAGGAAGCTAGGACTGCAGGGATTGTGTTGGCAGGAGAGAGGCCTTGATCGGGGCAACCTGGCAAGTCCATGTGAATCAGCGGCAGCCACACAGGAGACCTTGCAGGCCCCCATTCTGGGTTCTAGGAGTTTGTTCTTGTTTTGAGACTCAGGGCTTTGCATAATTTCTTTGCTCTATCTTGAAAAGAAGAAAGAAAGAGGAGAGAAGAAGAGAGGATAGCATAGGAGTGGAGAGGTAAAGAAAGAAAGAGAGAGAGAGAGAGAGAGAGAGAGAGAGAGAGAGAGGAAGGAAGGAGGGAAGGAGGAAAGGCAGGCAGAGGAAAGGAAAAGAGAATCTTCAAACACTGATGTTGGAATCAAAGAAAATCATGATTAGTGAAGGCACCATTCAGTCATTCAGCCAACATTTATTGAGCTCATATTACAATCTGAGATGATTGCAAGGACTCCGAGAGGAGTAAGCCAGGCTCCTTGCCACCACGGAGTTACCTACCCAGTGTGGAGGTAGATGCCTGAGCAAATAATTATCCTTTGAATCCAGAAGTCATTGTAAGAGCTGTAAGAACCCAGAGAAGCAGCTGACAATATCTACGGGAGGCAGATAAGTTGCTGGAGTGAGGGGGGTTATGAGGATTTGTAGGGATGTATTTCAAACCAGTCTGTGAAGTGTATTAAATCATCCTAACATCCCCATTTTTATATCTCTAGTCACCTGCCCCTGTGACTACCACCACAACACACACATCCCCATTTCCTCAAGTGGATATATGTCCCTGGATAGAAAAACAGCTTTCAAACATCTCTTCTGGGGCTGGAAGGAAATGGCTGAGGGAGTTGACCTGAACTTCCATTTGAAAGCGGAAGTTCCCAAGGGCATTGTCTTATTTTCCTCTCCCCAGGCCTTTGTTCTTGGTCTTTGCTTTGGAAGAGGTGAGGGACAGGAGTTGGAGAGATCAAGAGTGAGTGGTTTTGACTCATGGCAGGAAGGGGCCATGTGCAGACAGGAACGCTGTCTCCAACGTTAATTAGCCTGGGGAGGAGCCAGGAGCACGTGTTTTCCCATCTGACCTCAGCAGCACCTTCTACTCACTAATCTCTGCAAACAAATGGTCTTCGAGGGTCACAACCAGCCTGGTGATGAGCGGCCAGGGGCTTCCAGGAAGTTGTGTTGTTTATCCCCAGACTACCTCTCCACTTGTGTGTGAGTCCTGTGATTCATTTTCCATAAACAGCGGGTGAACAGAAGGGGAAAATCCAAAAGGCTGGGGACTGGCATTTCACTTTGTGGAAACTGCCAAGGGAAAGTTCTTTTCTTCATTCGGCCTCCCTCTGAGAAGAGGCCAAGCCACTGCAACAAGAGGTTGTCACAGCTGGGTCACATCACCCTGAGCCTGGGTCTTCACACGGATTCATCAAGCCCTGTCTCAGGGCACAGATGTGAGCCCAGACAGGAAGACAGAAAGCAGGAAGGGAAACATGTGATGCAGTAGCACCCTCCACCCAGAGTTCACCGGGGCTGGGAGGAGGTAGCTCCCAGCAGGCAAGGTGAGCAAGGGACCCAGGAGGACTCTGCCCTGTCTCTGCAACTTATCACTCTGATATTTAATCTCCCTGATCAAGACCTGCCAGAATTTGACCTCCAGGGTGCTTTTGTAGTTGTTATTACCAGGGGTAATAATAGCAAAAAAACAAAACAACTGTGTTGAATTACATGTTCACCATGTTCTTGTAGGACATGTGGCATTTTATAGATCATCTATTTTCTATTCTGTTCCGAAAGATAAGTATTATTCTTATTTTATAAATGAGGGGGGAAAAATGAATCTTCATGTGATTAAGTAACTTCTAGCCTCTGGTCAGACACTCTTGATTACAAATCCATGCCCGTCTGATATGAAAGCACATGTCCTTTGGAACAAGCCACAGTACACTATTCCTTTTAGTTGCTTTACCACTTCAAGGAGAATTGGGCTCCCCCTCCTTCCCTCAAACACCCTGTAACTTCCTTCCCCAAGGCCTTGATAGTAAACAATGTCTCTTCCCACCCTTTCACTTATCTGGCTCTTAATTGCACCAGAGAAATGTCAAGACCATGCCAGGAGGAAATGTGTCTAACAGACTCAGGACTAGGAAGCTGCAAACAGGTGACAAGCTAAGTATGACAGAGAAGACAGGGCCAGGGAAGGCCCAAGGTCAGTGCTAGAAGCCAACAGCAGGACATGGTAGGGGCCAACCTGCGTCCAGATGCCCATCTCAGGGTTAGGGACCAGGGGAGTTGTAAAGGAACTAGAGACAGGAGCATGTGGCATGTTTGCTCTTTGACCTGCCAAGTCCATGTGGGGCTTCCAGGGAGTGCATGAGAGGAAGAACCATCTCAGCTGGACCCTGTCCCGTGTGGTCTTAAAGACACTACCTGACATCTAGTACTTCCCGTCAGGTAAGGCTCCTTTCAGGAAGGTTTTTATATACAGCAAACAGAGGGGCAAACAGGTCCTTCTCTGAGCCACTGTTGTCTGCACCACATGTTTAGCTCTTGGCAAACACAGGCTGGGCGGTTGTCACTATTTTATCATAATTTCAGGATTGTGCCTCACGGCACATGCATTTGGCTCTCACCTCTGATCTCTCCCGTGGCTCCTGGGCTCCGCTGTGCCACCACCTGATGCTCATTCACACTCATGCTTTGGGCCCTCGCCCTATCTGTTCCTCTGTGCAGAATCTCTTTCCCCAGATCCTGGCATGGCCCACTTCCTTACCATGTTCTGTCTTTGCTTGAATTCCACCTCACCAGTGAGGCTGGCCTTGACTTCCTTGGCCCATTCAGTGCTGCAGAGACTACTGCTTCCTGCTCCTTTCTATTTCTCATAGGACTCAGGCCATTCCAACTATGTCCTTCCACACTAGACTTTAAGTTCCATGAGGGCAAGGAACTCTGTGTACCACCGTCTCTCCATCTCCTAGAACAATGCCTGTCACAGAGAAGGTACTCAATATTTGGTGAATGAGTGAAAAATAGATAAAAATCAGGGCTGGGGTTGTGGCTCAGTGGTAGAGCGCTCGTCTAGGGGGTGAGGCACTAGGTGAGATCCTCAACACCACATAAAAATAAATAAATAAAAACAAGACCATTGTGTCCACCTACAACTAAAAAAATACTGGAAAAAAAAATCATCTAGGAAATTTAGAATTACAGATTTCCAGAACCTACCATCGAGATTCTCATCCCAGATGTTAATTACTTGACTGACAGTCTCCATGGCCTGCCCTGAGTATGCCTTCTTCATTGGAGCAGAATCTTGCCTCTTCCCTGACACACCAGAGTTCTTGGGGACAGGCAGGTGAGCTGCTCTCTTTGTGCCATCTGCCAGGTTCCTCTGTGCCCGCTGTGCTATTGCTGCCTTCCAAGAATCATGGGGTCAGCCTGACACTGTGGGCGGTGAAGCTAGGAGGAGAGACCACACTCCTTCCCTGGAGACTGCCAACCGGTCTGCCGTGGCCTTTTCCTGAGCGGGCCAGATGCCCATGGAGTTCTCTCTGCTAGCATCCTTGTGAACCTCCTCTGCTCTCCAAAGATATTCTCTACAGAAGTTTTTGGGAGGCTTGAGTGGGAGACACTGGAGCAGATGCCACTTGGAATCTCTAGCAAGGGCACAGAGCAGTCACATTCCGGGACAGCTGGAGGTTAAGGTTTTCTTCCAAACTGCCCAAGCCAGTATTCTTTTCAGTGAATCCTTTGGGGGGATCTTTGGCTAAAGCTGATGCAGATGTTTGCATTGTCCCCTCTTGTGTGTCTTTCTGTACCCTCAGGATGGCCTCTGTTCCTCTCACCATCACTGGTGATTCATGGTTGCTTATGGCTGCATGGATCAGCTGTTCATTCCTGTTAAGAATCCTATAATTAGAGCCCCAGAACTGCAACTCTGGGTTTGCATTTTGCCCAAGGAAGCCCCCAGGAATACCCAGACCCCTGCCTACTCCTTCTCAAATGTATTCATTTAGTCCTAAATCAGAAAAGAAGGATGAAATGAGATATCCATCTCCCCAGTGGACTCCCCGCCCCCTTTATCCTTCCCTTCCTTTTCCCCTCCCCCACACTCTGAATGTCAGTCTTTGAAGCCAAGCCCAACCCTGGGGTACTGGCAAGGGATAGGAAGGATGGATTTTACTGGGGTCAAACTGAACCCATAAGGTACATACACTTAAGGGGACTCTCTTTCTCTGTTTTCATTAAGTGGGAGGGAGTTAATTTTCTCTCTCTGTACCTTAATTTCTTTTCCTGGGCACTAGCCAGCTCCACCCAACTCTTTAGGTGAAGTAATAAAAGTAAACCTGCACCTACACTAGTATTAAATAAGTATTTTCCAATATTTAGACCTAGATTGTTTTCTACCATTATTCTGTAAGAAAAACTGGGGTCTTATGATGTCTGCAGAATTTTAGCTATATGCAGTAAAATATCAAAATATGTATCAAGGGTCCATTTTATGTTATCATTTTTTAGTCTAGAAATTTTTGCCAAAGATATGATGGGATAGAAATTTTGAGTTCTGCCCAATGAATATTTGTCTTCTGAAAAAAGAGGTGAAAATATCACCAGGGTGTATGACCAGTTAGGAGTGAAAAAACTTCCTCTTGTAGCCACTTGTACCTTTAAATTCCCCAACAAAATGCTGTGGTGTCACAGATAATGACTCTACAGCCAGGACTGAGCAGCAGTGAGTTAGGGAGTTAAGGAACCTGATACGCACATTGCAGAGCCTTCATGGATCACCACCAGGAATGGGAAACTCACCTCTTGCAGCCAGAGCCAGCATGGTTGGCAATGTGTAAGACGGTGCTGCCCAGACCCCCTTATCTGCCTTGGCCAGATAAACACCCTGTCACTGTCCATCCTGCTTTTCTCCACCCTCCCTGCATCAGCCCCATCCTCTCCCTCTTCTGCTTGTGCCTGCTCTTGCCGACCCAAATGCAGAAGTCCCCAGCCCCGTGCATTCCGTTACCAATCAATGGAGATCTCAGCCACAGTGGGCTGGAGCAGACAAACCAGGCTTTCTTTATGCCAACAGGGAATGCTGGAAATAGCTAGACACACAACTCTGATTGATGCAGCCACAGTTCACACACCACACTTCAGACAGTCTGAAATGGCTGAAATTAATAGCCTATTATTAGATAGTGGGGCGGGGGAAGAGCAGGGGGAGGTTGCTGAGGGACAGACAAGAAAATACCTTTCTATGATATTCTCATTTACATCTATTTGATTCTTGCAGAGTGTGACATGACGGGGATGGGGGAGCAGGATTGTTCTTACCACCCTGCATGTCCCCTGGAGGCCTCCAGCCAGCTTGGCACCAATCCACCACATTTTTTGGGTAAATGATGCAAATCCCTGTGGTTGGGCAAGGAGGGGTTAAAGAGGCGAGGGAGTGAGGGACTCAGGGAGGGGAGAGTGGGAACTGCTTGGTTCACTTGCTTTCATGCCAGGCTCTGCTAGCCAGCTGGAGAGAGGGGAAACGGAGTTTAAAACCCTGGTAAGGAATTTTTCCTTGGTCTGAACATTGTTTAAATTCCTGAAGTGGGTGATCCCTGTAATAAATACCTTGGACTTTGTAAGACAGATATATTTACTCAAGTTTAAAGTTTGGATTTGATGGATATGCACTTGGGAATACATGGGATTGGAGTGTTTGTTATGTGTTGGATTCCACTCAGTGCACACAAGGAGTTAAGAGAGCTCCATTTATAGCCAGGCAGACCTTCTTAACCATTCCTGTGGTCACTGAGTCAAAGTCTGTGCCCCATCTTATTCTTTGAAGATTATCGGCCCTCCAAAGACGTTATATGATGGGGGAATTTAGCCCAACCATCGTCCAACCTCTTTCTCACCTGTATGTGAATGAAGTGTTGAATCAGGTCACCTGCTGTACAGGCAAGAAAATATTGCTCTAAAGAGGGAGTACATGATCTGGGGCAAAGGACAGAGACGGGAGGAAGAGCTCAAGAGATCTGAGCACTCAGCTCGGGTTCCATTTTCCTATAACGTTACTGGCTCCATTGTCACTATATATTGCAAATGAGAAGTTTCCGCTTATTATTTGATATACTCATTCTCTCAGGACACAATGCCTCTTGTTCAGCTCGGAACACTTGATATTTCCCTAAATAATACCATCTCAAACCTGCCACTGTTGAACTGAACAAACAAGCCAGATAATTCCAAGAAAACAGGTGGAGTTTCCAGAAACATAAGCCGCCATTACTCTCTCAACCATAGAAAAGCAGACGATTGACCAGAGCCCCCAGCTGAAATGACCCACCTGCTCCTCTTTCCATATGAGTGACAATGCCATTCCAGACTGACCCACAGAGCAAATAGCTGACTGGCCAACGTGGATTTTGCTAAACAGTTCAGCTTACTTTTCTCAAGGGAGTCCCCATCCAACCATAGACCTGTGTTAGAGATGCATGACCTGGCCAAGCCTAATGGGGCCTGTGTTCAAGGGAACACCATCAAAATCCAGTGTGTACATGTCTTTCTGCTCCTTCCCAACAACATAGATGGGATTTTGGTTTCCCATCATGGGAATCAGTTCCCATTTTTCATGATGGATATGTGTGATGTGGAAAAATCAACTCATCTTGGGTTTCAATAGACCTCTCAGAAACAAGAGCCAAGAGCAACCTGCAGTGACCTGGCCCATCTGCCCTGCAAAAGCAGGTTATAGGGGGGCAGTTTTCATAATCCACCTATGGTTCATTTGCCAGTCTGGGCTAAGGTACAACTCCACATATGGGTGACTTCACCATTCTGGCTGGACTCTTTGCTAGAATCAGAAAGTTCTTCACAAGATCAATGGCCAATATAACATTTGTTTGAGAAAACACATACCTTTTGTAGCTAGAATATATGATGTTTGCAAGAGCAGGAAAAAAATGTGAAAATATTATTTTCCATGATATTGGTATTTTAACCACACAAGATCCTAAATTTACTATAGCTGCCAGCACAAGTTTTCTGTTTTGTTTTGTTTTTTAAGACCCTAGGGAATTTTTTAGCACATTATTAATATTTAAGTTACTTCCTAGGCAGTATTTTCTTATTTCTGTTAGGACTTCACTGTGCCTTAAGCAAAGTCACAATGAAATTGACTATAAATGCATAGTAACTGCTAAAGAAATCCTTATTTACAAATTGTTCCTGTGTCTTAATGTAACTTGCCCTTCAAAATTGGTTGATTACTGGTGTCTTAGGGACGGCAGGATGTCATTCACCTTCCCTGCAAAGGGAAAGCATAAACTTAGGTAAACTGGGCCTGGGTTAAAATCTGATGAGACCCCAGAACGATCTGACCCAAAAAGTTCCCCATTCAGCTTTCTTCCTATATTGTATAACCGTCCAGGGCACTGGGAGAATCCACTAATTTCTTCAAAAGTGTAAAATTAAGTTATTATTTGGAGGATATTCATTTAAACATGCCTCATTATCCATTATATCATTAGACAGGTAGACTTACCAACAAAAATAATTGGCAAACTATGGTAATTTTGCTGGAGTGAACACCTGTTAATCCATAGATTCCTGAATAAAGGGGAGTGTTAACTTGGATTCAGAATTGAGGCCTCCCCAAGAAAGCCTCAAAAGTGGAAGCTAATTGAGTAGCTGTTTATTAGAATTAATTTGAAATACATACTTAAAATTCTCTGATCTACTCCTAAATCAGAGTCTAGCACTTGATCTAAATGTTTAAAAAAATTCAGCCTTGGGGCTGGGATTGTGGCTCAATGGTAAAGCGCTCACCTAGCATGGGGAGGACCCGCGGGTTCCATCCTCAGTACCACATAAAGGCATTGTGTTGTGTCCATCTACACCTAAAAAATAATAAATACTTTAAAAAAAAACTCAGCCTTGAGAGATGAGCAGGATCTCTATCCCCAGAGTTGGTGGGCATGGCATTCCAGGCTCATAAAGGTTTAGTCATAGAAAGGTAAATGCTTGAGTCATAGAAAGGTAAATGCTTCTTATTCGTTTGGCTTCTGCTACAGGACTCCAACACTTCTTGTATGCTGGTAGGATCATGAATCATTCAGGGGGAGTAACATGTTCTCATTCTCAAAATAATTTGAACATAGCTTTCTTTTTTTGTTGTTGTTCTAATTAGTTATACATAATAGCAGAATGCATTTTAATTCATTATACACAAATGGAGCACAACATTTCATTTCTTTGGTTGTACACAATGTAGAGTTGCACTATTTGTGCAGTCATACATCTACCTAGGGTATTGATGTCCATCTCATTCCACCATCTTTTCTGTCTCCATGCCCCCTCCCCTGCCATCTCTTCCCTTTGCCCAAATTTCCTCCATTCTTCCCATGCCCCACCCCCCATTATAAATCAGCATCCACTTATCAGAACGTTCAGCCTTTGGTTTGGGGGTATTGGCTTACTTCACTTAGCATGATATTCCCCAATTCCATCCATTTACCAGCAAATGCCATAATTTTATTCTCTTTTAATGCTGAGTCATATTCCATTGTGTATATATACCACAGTTTCTTTATCCATTCATCTACTGAAGGGATCTAGGTTGGTTCCACAGTTTAGCTATTGTGAATAGAGCTGCTATAAACATTGATATGGCTGTGTCACTATAGTATGCTGATTTTCAGTCCTTTGAGTATAGATCAAAAAGTGGGATAGCTGGATCAAATGGTGGTTCCATTCCAAGTTTTCTAAGGAATATCCATACTGCTTTTCAAAGTGGTTGCACCATTTTGCAATTCCACCAGCAATATATGAGTGTACCTTTTCCCCCACATCCTTACCAACACTTATTATTGTTTATGTTCTTGATAATTGCCATTCTGACTGGAGTGAGAAGAAATCTTAGTTTTGATTTGCATTTCTCTAATTACTAGAGAAATTCAACATTTTTTCATATATTTGTTGATTGCATATCTTCTTCTGAGAAGTGTCTGTTCAGTTCCTTACCCCATTTATTGACTGCGTTATTTATTTATTTATTTATTTAGGTGTTAAGTTTTCTGAGCTCTTTATATATCCTGTTAATTAGTGCTATATCTGATGTGCATGTAGTAAAGATTTTCTCCCATTCTGTAGGCTCTCTCTTCATGTTACTGATTGTTTCCTTTGTTGAGAAGAAGCTTTTTAGTTTGAATCCATCCCATTTATTAATTTTTGATTTTTATTGCTTGCATTTTAGGAGTCTGGTTAAGGAATTCAGTACCTAATCTGACATAATGAAGATTTGGGCCTACTTTTTCTTCTATTAGGCACAGGGTCTCTGGTCTAATTCCTAGGTCCTTGATTCACTTTGAGTTGAGTTTTATGCATGATGAGGTTTAATAGAGGTTTAATTTAATTTTGCTACATATGAATATCCATTTTCCCAGCACTATTTTTTGAAGAGGTTATCTTTTCTCCAATGTATGTTTTAGGTGCCTTTATCTAGTACAAGATAACTGTATTTATGTGGGTTTGTCTCTGTGTCTTCTATTATGTACCATTGGTCTATATGTCTATTTGGGAGCCAATACCATGCCATTTTTTGTTTTTTGTTTTTTTTACTATAGCTCATGGTAGTATAGCTTAAGGTCTGGTATTGTGATGCCTCTTGCTTCATTCTTCTTCCTAAGGATTGCTTTGGCTATTCTGAGCCTCTTATTTTTCCAAATGAATTCCATGATTGCTTTTTCTATTTCTATGAGGAATGTTGTTGTGATTTTAATTGGAATTGCATTAAATCACTTTTGGTAGTGAACATAGGTTTCTTGACCATAGGACAACTGTCCCTTAAAACATACTTTGGGAAATTCTAGGCTTAGAACACAAGAAGATAAAAACAGACAGACTCACTGTTGGCACTTTCCAAGAAGAACCTGGCCTTGTCTGAGATGTTGTGCTCAATGTTCTTAACAACTTAAAGAAAAGACCACAGTCTTTTTAAATGCAAAAAAAAAAAAAAAAAAAAAAGAACAGGCAAAATTTGGGACAAGTCATTTGTAGGGACAGTAGAATAAGCCTTGGCTCTTCTGCCACTGAAGCTGTCTGAAAGGAATTGAATGCTAAGAAGGAAGATAATGGAGACATGGAGTTTGATTCTCTCTGGTCTTCTTGCATGTGATGGGGTAAGTCAACTTGTACTTGCTTCACCTATAAAACTAGGTGTTATCTAGGGCTGGGTTGTGGCTCAGTGGTAGATTGTTTACCTAGCATGTGTGAGGCACTGGGTTCGATTCTCAGCACCACATATAAACAAATAAATGAATAAAGGTTCATCAATAACTAATAATTTAAAAAAAAAACTGTGTTATCTAGTCTACATTGGGGTTCTCCCAGGAATCAATTAAATTCTATCTGTTAGATTCCCAGAAAAGAATCATGGTGTCTTGTAAAGACTTATTTCCCTGATACAACATTACTACCTTGTAGTAGTACCTTGCTTCCCAAATCCAGAAACAACTTTCCTTAACTGGTTTCAATTCAAGAGATATTCATTGTGGATGCTATGACAGGAAATCCAGTAGACTGAGCTGCTCCCATAGCTTGATACCTGACCAGAGGTGTTTGATAAAGATTTTCCTATGCCTCTGAGTGGTTGTATGTGAATGTATAAGGAAACAAAGAGAATCAGAGATTCACAGAGGAAGAAGTGACGGATGGTGGACTCCGATAGCCTTCTGTTCTTCTTCTCACACGAGGAGTTGGTGGAAATCTTTTGGACTCTTTCAACCTTTTACCTGACCTTCCCCAAGAGAAGAAGCACAGTTACTCTATTTTTTTTGCTGTACTACATTTTTCTAGGGGACAGGGTCACTTCTTGTCTCTGAGGTACCAAAAGAATAGAGGTAAACTTAGCAAGCCTACCCTCCTTTGTACTGCCTGAGACTAGATGTGTGAGCTGGTCTGTGTTCCTCATTGTCAGTCATGGTTGGGTGAGGGGGTCCAGGGCCTCCTCTGTTAGCTCATTCATCTATCTTCTTATAATCCAAATGTGCAATTCTGTGATTCAGAGGGGGAAGGCTCCATCTGAGACCCATGTCCTCACAAGCAGCTCAGTACTTAAAAGGAACTTTATTACTTTAGAGATGACACTACTGAAAATAGCCAGAGAAAAGCATTTAGCATCGAATTTATGAAATGAAATCATAGGTTCTCTCAATATATTGTGTTTTAGTTTGTGTAACAATTACACTATTTTCCATCCCCATTAACTCTCCTACAGGCAACATTTATTGGTATTCCCCAGGACAGCATAATTAGAATTCTAAGGGGATTTTTCACCAGCTGCTTATATCTTCAAGTTAAAAGTCAACAGCTAAATATATAGCATAGCAGAAAACATAAACAGTGAAATTGATTTTAGTACTCAAAACGACTTGATTATCTATATTTATATCTGTAATTATAGAAAGGCTTAATGCCTTTTATAATCAGTTCTTTATTGAAATTTTCAGGACAGAGGATTTGATGGTAATTTACCTTGTAGCATCGAGGGAGGAGCACTGCTCTCTAAGCCACACCACCACGGCTCAGCTTCCAAGTTCATTAACGACAAGACACGGCGCCCTGCCTTATGTGCAGAACATTAAGGGCTCTTTATTGAGCAGTTTTCAAAGGCAGTTTCTATTCCATGTTGCTAACATAATATATGTCTTTCCCCAAGAGTCTGGTTGGCTGTTTCAGTCTAGGAAATGAGTGATGCTCTTTGTTATTAGAAAAATAATGTTGATTCTGTAGAATGTTGATATGTCCATAGCATAACATAGCAAAGAAGTTTCATCTTTCCCACATGAATGCCTTTTTTATCTGGAAAGTTCCGGAGCCATTTCTACATATTTTAGAGGGTTTTGTTGTTGTTGTTGTTGTTTCTTGTTTTATTTTAGTTTTTCTGATCTCTGAATTTGGAGGATTTTACCCAAAATTTAATAAACAAGAAAATCTCTGTAGTAATGGAAATGGCTAGTAATTATTGAGTACTTATTATGTGCCAGCTCCTTTTCATTACATAAAATATATACTATAAAATAAATTTAATATATACTATATGTAAAATATACAGTATATCTCAAGATATACTGTATACATAAAATACATAAAATATACTACATATTTAATATACTATATATAAAATATACTATATAAAATTATATATGGTATATTATATAAATATACTATATTATAATGTATATATAATATACTATAATATAATTTGGCCAACACCATTCCCTGTTTTTATACTATATGCTATCATATATGTCACATACATAACATTTTACATATATATTTATATTGCCATAATATAATTTAATATGTAACTAGTGAATGATGTTGGCCAAGTTATATTATTATATTGTGTGCATATACAAATATGTAACAATAAATTCAACTTCTATGTACAACCATAATACATCAATTAAAATATGGAAAAAATTGAAAATTAAAACTTTTAAATATTCACGAAGTGTGAAAAAATAACATTATTACTATATATACTCTATGTGTGTTACATATACATAAATGTATATTATATACATATATATAAGAACATACACATAAGCATTTATTTTTATTTTTGCATTCAGAACCACGTCATGATATTTGCAACCATAATTACGCAAAGGATGTACACATACTTCTTCATGCCTCAAAGTCATTTTAGGAAATTTTCAAACATTTTCCTATCAAGCATAGTTCTCATGATCTCATTTGCTCCTCAAATCAGCCCTGAGAGGTCAGTGAATCCTGTGTTTCTGTCACATTTTAGAAATGAAGACACTCATCCAGAGTCAGCTCACTAGATGCAGCGCTTGAACCAGAACACACACTGGCTGTTGCTCCAGAATATTAAGAGCTGAGCTGCCTCCCTGGGTTACCAGGCAAAATGTGACACTCTTGTCAGCTAATAGATGGAAATAAAACAGCAACCTTCAAATAATAAATGTAACGTGAATCTCAGGCATAGAGTGGGGCAGAGTTTCATGGGTGAGTTTGTCCTTCTGTGGGCAATCACCCATCTTTGTCTTTTATCTGTCTCTGTCTGCATGGTAAACCATGTCTCCCATGCACCATCTTGAGACATGACCTAAGTTATAACCCTAAAGGTCATCCAGGGTGTTATATGGTACACATATATCAATCTAATTTCTTTCCCATAGATTGTCCGCTTGCCAATATGATCCAGATTTTGGCCTGGCAGTAGAAGTTGCTCAAATACTTACCATTTCTTCGTTCTACATAAATGTTTGCTGAATTTGTTTTTGGCAACTGGAAAATAATGTAGAAATAGAAAAGGAAAAAGACTCAGAGACATAAATCCCAATTTTAATTATTTTGCAATAAGACAAAGTCATCACAAATTCTATGACCCCCCCAACCCCAAATATCAAATTTTATCTGGAAAAACATCCCTAGGAGCTCCACCTTCTGAGAATGGCCAGTGCAGGGTTGGTAGTCCCCAAAATGGCCTACAATGACGCTCTTTGGGGACTTAATGTGCCCTCCAGGACAGTAGAACCTATAAAACTTGTAGGAGGGAGTTCTAGGGAGGAGACCAGCATGGCCAACAAGCTGCTCCCTCCCACCTCAGAGTTAAAAAACAATGTCCAGCCTTTAAGCTGTGGGAAAGAGAATGGTGAGATCATTCTCTGTCTGGCACGAGTTGCAGACTATTAAGTCGTGTGGGAAATGTGGACTTGTACCAATCTACGAGATTGGCCATGGCCATTTTAATATGTTTGTGAAAATCAGCGAGTGCTTAAAAACGTGTAGTAAAAGCCCTAATAAACTAAATGAGACCGGGACTCTGCCAGAATTGTATTTACCTCCAGAAGTGGAGGGTTAGGAAACCACGTTAAAAATTAAAGTGAAAAAAGAGAGAAGAAAGAGCAATAGATCTGTGTGCTTGGGGAGCTGTGTGGTCAGCAGAATTAGCCGTCCACGGTCAAGGGCAGCTCATTTGCAAAGTGACAGGTGAGTCCATCTGATGATTCACAGTTTTGAATAATGCCACCCGCCATCCCCCTTTTTTGCTTTTGTTTTGTTTTATGAGTCTTATTTGTTTTTACAAGGGTAAGCTTGGAGGGAGGGGGTATGGTTACTGTAGCCAAAGAAGAATAAACGCTTTGTGCATTGTGCATACTCTTGTAGTATCCTGAACAAGTACTAATAGGAATAAAATTATTGGAACAAATAAAACCACATATGCTTTTTACTCACCTGGGAGAGAGGCTGTGCCAGCCTTCTTAAGCATATAAAAATAATAATCCTTCACATCTGAATAGCATTATGGAACTTATAAAGCCCTTTCACATATATTATCATGTTTGATCCTCAACAACCCTGTTAGTCAGGAATGATCTGTGTTATTATCCCATTTTACAGTTCGGGAGGGGTTAAGAGGCTTGTCCAAGGTTGCAGAGCTACTAGGAGTCTGTCAGTCAGTCAGTGTTCTGGCTCCAGAATATTCCTTCCACCTTGTCCACTGTGACACATGGGAGATATGGAATGAACTGGAACAAAAATATCTCAGGTCTTTTTGTGCAGGAAAAAAAAAGCTACTTGTCACAGGAAATGACTTATTAACTGGTTTCATAAACATCAGAGAATTGTCTACAACAGGAGAAGAACAAAGGAGTAAGAAGAGTCTCATACACCCAGCTCAGACACAGGCCACAAAGAAGTCTTCAAACTCAATAATAAGATAAAAAAAAAAAACCTGGGCTGGGGTTGTGGCTCAGTGGTGGAGCAACCTTGCACATATGAGATACTGGGTTTGATCCTCAGCACATTAAAATAAATAAATAAATATATTGTGTCCATCTACAAATAAAAAATATTTTAAAAAAGTAAACAAACAACCCAACTTAAAAATGGGCCAAAGACCTGAACAGACACCTCACCAAAGGAGATATATAGATGGCAAATATGCATATGCAGAGATTATTCATATCACATGTCACCCGGAAAATGCAAGTCAAAACAATGACAAGATACTATACATACATACTAGAAGGGCCAAAGTCCAGAATACTGACAGTACCAAATGTTGGTGAGAATGAGGAGCAACAGGAATTTGATTCATTGCTGATGGGAATGCAAAATGTCACAGCCACTCTGGGAGAGGTTCGTGGTTTCTTGAAAAAGTCAACATGCTTTGACCTACCATTCGCAGTTAAACGCCTTGGCATGTATCCTAAGTTAGGAGTCGAAAACTTAGGTCCACGTGAAAATCTGCTCACCGATTTTTATAGTTGCTTGATTAATAATTGCCAAAACTTGGAAGAAACTAAGACATCCTTCAGTAGGTGAATGGATAAATAAACTATGATTCATCCCAACCATGAAATATTATCCAGTGCTAAAAGAAATGAGCTATCAAATGATATGAAGATGGGGCAAACTTAAATGCATAGTACTACATGAAAGGAAAGCCCACATACTATAAGTGGTATCAGGGACAAGGGGACAGAGGGCTCAACAGGTGAGCCATAGAGGATTTTTAGAGCAGTTAAACTTCTTTGTATGATAGTAGAATGGTGAACATGTATCATTACACATTTGTCTGAAACCGTAGAATATGCAACACACGAATGAACCCTTATGTGAACTATAGATCTTGAATGAATATGATGTGACCACGTAAGTTCATGCATTCTAACTACAGTACTGCACTGGTGGGCTATGCATGTGTGGCAGCAGGTATATGGGAACTCTGTACCTTCCTCTTAGTTTTGCAGTGAACCTAAACCTGCTCTAAAACATAGCCTTGTTTTAAAAATAAGTATAAGCAACCAATGCAAAATGTCAAGTTGGTTTGCTTATACTGTTCATCTTTTTTCTCTATTAAGAAGCATCATATAGACAGCTGATAACATTCCCAGAGAGAGAGAGAGAAAAGACAGGAGACACCATAGAATCACCTAAAAGTTGCATCTCTTACCACTCTTTTCATATAAGGAAGAATATTTGATCACCACCTTTCAACAGCTTCCCCTGAGAGCACTAATGTCCTTTGACCTTTGACCTCCTCCATCTAGGCAAGTGTCCTCCTCAGCTCTCCTGGGAGGTCCGGTGCTCCTCTGCACTATGCACACAATATGTGTGCATGAACCCTTCGCAATTTGAATGTTAAAAACTGACTTGTTACCTGGAAATCACATTTTTCTCCATCTATAGACCCTGTGCATCTGAGTCCTCTCTGCATACTCAAGGGCCTACCCTCCTGCAGACAGCCCTTCATAAATACGTACAGGGGAATGTGTGACAGAGGATTTTATTTTACATATTACTTTATATATACTAGAGGAAAACTCAATTCCTCCAGGTCCCACTTTCTTGGCCCCCATCTCTGGTTTCCTCATTACAAGTGTGTCATTACCTATAACCCTTTGCCTCCTGTCAAACATCCACTCTTGTACTCAACAGCTTACTCTGTAGGAAAATCCAAAAAAAAAAAAAAAAAAAAAAAACGCATATGCTTCCATGCTCAAGCATAAAGAAGAATTTTGCGCCTATTTCCTTTTCCCTGATGAGAAAACTTCAGGGTCCATGACAGCAGCTAGATTCATAGCCAATGACTTTTTGTCCGCTCATATGATTCTCTTTGCACTGTGTGCACCTGTAGCTTTTCAACCTCCATTCAATAACAAGGCTGCAACACCACTGATGGATATTCCCATGTGTGGCTTACTAAAATGAGAAGAAAAAAGATGCTTAGGAATGGCCTCCAAATATTATGTATATACATCACATTAATATTTGTTCCTCTCTCAAATATTTTAACACTAGTTCTCATTAAGATAAAAGGAAATACTTAATAAGAAAAAAATAGTATGGTGTAGGGGACCCAAAATTTGAAGTCATGGCTCCAAAGTTATGGGACTTGCAAATATAAATAATTATTTCCTCCATAGACTTCTTCAAAGAATTCTACTAGGGAGTGAAGAGTGAGACCTTAATTAAGGTTTAATGGGAGTTGCATCCAATTGGACTGGATCAAGTGCCTTCCAAACCCCAGATGGTCATCCCTGATACCCTTTCTAGGTTTGAGCCACCATAGCTGCTCTGGAACCTAGTGGAATAGTAAGGACTTTAGGAATAAGTTGAGTTCAGTCATTGATTCTCAGCACCACATATAAATAAATAAAATAAAGGTCCATTGACAATTAAAAAATATTTTTAAAAGAGTTAAATACAAAACTTAACCAGAAAAGAAAATAAGGGCAATTGCATATTGTGTCACACAAATACCCTTTTCTAACTTGGCACCCAAATTCTGTTTCAAGTGGGTCAAAATGCAGCTTTATGGCAAGTGTCGTACTTCTTTCACTGATGCTGCTTTGTGGCTGGGTATTTCCCAGGACTTCATAAAAAACACTTTTGTGTGTTTGTTCAAATGAAAGAAGATTTGTCTCCCAGGAAAACCATTTAAACATGTAGAGACTGCAATCTCATTTTCGAGTATTAAGTTTCGTTTTATGACATATCATGCTGTTTAGTACAGCATATCTATATTAAAAAGCACGAACAAGTCAGCCTTGTTCTGAGCCACTCCTGTCCCTCTCTAATGTACATTTATAAAAACACAGACATATCTGATTCCACACACACTGTATAATATTTTATCGATTACAGTGGAACTTAGTTGTATCATGTTTCCAGAGACTGAGAAAAGAAAACATAGAAAGTGGGAAACACTGAATTTGATTATGCTCGGCACAGAGTTTGAAAGACCTGAATTGTGGGGAGGTCTTGTATATGGGAATAATAAAAATAGGTTTTACTAAAAACCACCCTCTTACAAACCATGGGAAAAAGATATCCCCAACATATCCCTTTGTGTCTAGACACATGGTACGTACGGCAAATTCATAGGGGAGCTGCTCTTAGTTTCCTTAGCTTTCTCTTGCTCTTTCCTGACTGCTGAGCTTTGGTTCTACTCCTGACATCTCTGGCCTGGATTATCCCCATAGTCTTCTAACCTGCCTGCCGGACTGCAGGAATTCTTCCCTCCTCAGTTGGCAACTCATCTGCAAAGACAGATCTGTTAACATGAGACCCCTCATGTCTTCTGATGGCCTGGATTTACCTCACTCAAATTCCTTTCAAGCAAGCAGAACAACAACAACAACAAAAATCCAAAGAGGAGATGAATAATTGCCCTTATTTTCTTTTTTGGTTAAGTTTTGTATTTAACTCTTTTTAAAATATTTTTTAATTGTCAATGGATCTTTATTTTATGTATTTATATGTGGTGCTGAGAATCAAACCTGGGGCCTCACACATGCCAGGCAAGTGCTCTACCACTGAGCCCCAGCCCAGCCCTATATCTAACTTTGTATAATGCATCTGGAACTCAGTGTTTCCTATGAAGTGAGAACTACTAATTCTATTTTTTTTAATTAGATATCCAACTAGTTAGTTCTGGCACTTCTCTGGAGCAATCCTTCCCTGCCCTGCTGATCTGCATTTGCTCTCAGGTTGTGTAAGGAAGTCTGATTCTGACTCTCAACTCTTTTCTGCCTTTTTCTTCCCAAACACAACTCTGATGTAAGGAATGTGGCTTTGAGAATGTTTTTATTAAAGTTGGGTAGAGATAGTACCCCACTCCCCACCCCCAAGTTGATCCTTTCTCTTCAATTTCTCCTGTGGTTCATTACTAGTCTGTTCTTTCAAATAAATGTTGGCATCAATTTGAAGTTTCATATGTATCCCACTGAGATCTTGATTGTGATTTCATTAATCCTAAAAACAAATTTTGAGAAAATTTACATCCTTATAGTATTTGCTCTCCTCATATGGGGATATAGCCTGCCACCTTTTATCTCCTTTTATGCCTCTGATACACTTGTTTTTTTACATAAGCCCTGCACATTTCATGATTTTGTAGCTTATTTATAGCTGTTTTGGGTTGGTAATCCAAGTACCATCTTTTCCCATTATGCTTTCTAGCTAGGTTTTGTTGTTATAAAAGATACTGACTTTTTATTGTTTATTTCATATTTAATGACCTTACTGAGCTATCATCTATTTCAACAGTTTTCAGCAGATTCTCATGGGATTTTAAGAAGATGTTTTCTGAAAATAATGATTTTTTTTTTCTCCTTTTCAGTAAGCAAAGGTCATACTCCTCATTTCTGTTCTGGTTCTCACTGCATTGCCTTGAACTTCCAGAACAATGTGAAATCACAAACTCAATTTAGATCCTTCCACTTTGATGTACCCCTTTCCCCATTCCTATCCCTGAATACCCTCTCTTTGCCTCGCATTTGGGCTCCACAATCCTTGGTGCTTTCATACATCTTTCAGACTGTTTGGTAAGAGCTCCCTCTTCCAGCCCCAGACCATGGAACTTCATTCTCTAGTCTGCCCAGCTGTGCCATCTAGGTTGGCCAAATAGCATTCAGGACATCCAGTTAAGCTGAATGTCAGGTAAACAACAAATAACGTTTTTAGTATAAATATGTTCCATATAATATTTGGAACACATTTCCACTAAAGAATTGCTATTTACTGAGATTTGGGTTTAACTGGGTGCTCCATATTTTTCTTGGTAAATCTGGCACCCCCACTGCCAGCTCTGACCCCTAAGCCAAGTGCACCTCTGGTATCACACATTTCTATGCACAACGCCAGTTACCATTTTGTTAATATTCTGCTATAACGATAGGGTCCCTAGTTCCTTCATATTCCCAGAGTCTGGCAGTAGCTACATAGCCTAGGCATTTAATGTATGTGTGTTTACTGAATTTTAAAAATGCATGAATGGTGGGAAACAGATCATCAAATATTTATTGAGCACTCCTGGAACACATGGAATGTAAAAAGTTTTGAAGCTTCAATAGAGGAACAAACAGGTGTGACTGGTCTACTAAGTGCCAGAGCATCCGGGAAGAAGAAAAGTACAGCCAGCTTTTCAAATTTCAAAATTGGATTTTATAAGATCTGTAAATGAGTATGTCACTCTATATTTTGTTATTAGAAAGAACCATAGCATGGATGAAGTCAGTGGATCCTAAATCTAGTTCTGACTACCGTGCATTGGCTATTTCACCATGGACAAATCATTTTGTTTCCCTGGCCTCAGGTTTCCTCATCTGTGAAATAAAGCCATTGTTCCCAAACATTTTTTTTAGTGGTGGAGTCCTTTAAAAATGAAATATTACAGGCTGAGTGCAGAGGCTCAGGAGGCTGAGACAGGAGGATCGCAAGTTCAAAGCCAGCCTTAGCAAAAGCGAGGCTCTAAGCAACTCCATAAGACCCTGTCTCTAAATAAAATACAATTTAGGGCTGGGGATGTGGCTCAATACCCCTGAGTTCAATCCCCAGTGCCAAAAGAAAAAAAAAAGAAATATTACATAGAACATCAATATCCATAGGGAAAGGTAGTAGTACTATTCTGGTTGAGGAAGATGTGGCTGGTCTAGGGTCCCCTAGTTCCACTCATCCTCACCCTCATCTGACAAAGCATTTAACTCCACTAGAATGTACTTACCATGACAACACAGCTTTATTTTGTCTGCTTTGTTCACTGATGAACTCATAATTAAGTACACAGTATGTCTTTGCTGAATTAACAAATGAACTAACAAGCTTAATTTGTTTGGCTTTTGCAGGCCAACTTACCACTTCTGAAATAACCCCTGGTTTCAGTGATGCTGACATTTAATATCTCTTGATATCATATTTTATTTTCTCACAAACTCACTTTTGCTAATATCCTTTTTTCTCACCCAAAGACCTATTCCCCTCTTCTCTAATTATCCAAACTCTTCATCCCACAGTTAAAATCCTACCCTGTGCACATCTCTCCTCTGATCATCCTCCCTGCACGGCTTCCTCTCCTTTTACTTGCTACTGCCTGGCCCTCACGTGCCTCCCAGTTATATCTGACCTTGTGACATCTTTTCTACTGTTGACCTGAATCATTTATCACTTGAAAATAACTCATGAAACAATTTGATTTTTGCATCTCATCATTGCAACTAAATAGAACACTTCTGAGTACAAGGACTAAGTTGTGTTTGATATTTTCCTCAAAGGCCGCCACAGTGCTTGGCTCAAATTGGCTTAATCACCCTTCATACCCATCACAGTCCTTGGGTCTCTGCTCTTCAGTCACTCAGGAACTTAGGCTGAGGAAACGGCCACCATTTTGAAGAGTTGCCATGCTAGAGGACAAAGGGAGCCTTCCAGTAATTAAAGAGCAGGCCAGGAAGTGATTTCCTGCTCTTCACTCCCAACTAATTGGCCAGAAGTGATTTCCTGCTCTTTACTCCCAACTAATTGGCCAGAATTAGCCAGGTGACTTTATTCATCCACAAAGACCAGGAAGACAATCTTCTATGTGCCTAGAAGAGAGTCAGAAATGGTTGGCAAAGAACATGAGTAACTTCTATAAGCCTCAGTAAAGTTGGATATTGGTTTATAATGCAAATCAGGCATGAGAAAGCCACACCTATCTGTTTTTCTAATAAAAATACATAGTTAGAAAGATAATTGGCAGTAAGATATAAATTGGGAGGAAGCAGGCAAGATATGAGCAAACTTTCAGATAATGGCTCCTTTCCTCTCTGAAATAATATCTAAGTTGCCCTTTTCAAGAAGCAAATCACTGTAGATCATCATAAATTACTGATTGGAAACCACTGTCATGATGTAGACACCTCAGCCAATGTCCAACACTTCATGTGATTTTTGCCATCTTTTCTCCTCCCCATCCACAATCCTAGTACAGAGGTTTCAACAGTTTAGTATCACATGCTTCCTGGCTTCATTCTCCTAGACCAAGACTTCCTTGGCTGCAAAAGGAGGCTTGCAAATCCCTGTGTTTCCATGACTGGATGAAGAGTTTATTCCCGCATGGTACACAAGGGCGAATAGTCAGAGACTTGTCCGCCAAAAGGACTTAAAGATCAAAGGCCTTTGCTCAGCCATCGAGGTGCTAATTGGCCAAGTATAATTGTCAAAAATTCGCTTCTATGTGAACCAATTAAAACAAAATAATTGGGAGTTGTCAGCACTTCTCAATATTTATACCAGTTGATGCAAATATTTATTTACATATCATCTGTTTGCAATTTTTATCACTTCTGCTCTCTGCAAAGCTGCTCATAAACCATTAGATCCTGTCTCTTGATGCTTAAATTAAAATCCAAACCAATTCTCCTCAACTGACGAAAAGCTAAAATATTTTTGTGCAAATTCATTTGACAATGTGTATTTTTGACAATGTGTTTATACTGCTCATTTATAATGGAAAGTGATACTATAGCCATCCTTTCAAAGGGAAATTTCCAATTTTTTTCATAGCCAATTCATTTCTATTTTCCATGTGGTACTCATTAAAGCAATTCTCAGTGTTGTTGATTTTCATTACATCTATAGTGTTAAAATTTTGTTTCACACTTCTATAACTGGTCCAGTTTTGCTTGGCATCTTTTCTATTACTGCGCATCAAATCCGTACTAGTTCTGAAATATCAAGAAATGTCAGTCTCTTGGTTAGTAATCCTCTCCCTATCATATCAGCAGTAGGCCTCTTCCCATAGTCCTCTCCAGGTCACAAGTCTCTCAACCACCTGAAAGAGTACATCTACCAACATCTTTCTTATCATTTTGAATTTTTTTGTAATCTACCTGCTTTTCCTATCTTTGAGAAGTAAAGGTCCCCAAAACTTTCTAATGCTAACACTTGTAATAAAATACTTCAGATCAATAATTTTATTATTCTTATTCTATTATGAAATTCAAGTCCATAATGAAAAACTTTAGAGAAATTTCCTACCATTTACCAATCATCCTAGTACACATTTTGATGTGTTTCCATCTATAGTTATTTGTTTTTATGTTTTCATGTACTTGCAATATTATATATTCAATTTTATTCTGTTTTATTTCCATTTACCATGATAATATAGCATTTCCTCCATGCAATCAGGATTGTTCATAAAGCTGTATTCCCCCTCCCCAGGAGTTTCGTGGCAGGCCCTTAGTAGATGGATAGATTATCTCTTACTGGATTTTAGAAGCACAGAATGGTATTTGGTGCCTGAATCTCACTATTCCACCCCTTCCTGCTGGTGGAAAATATGCACAGAGAAGAGCAAGGAAGCAGAAAAGTCCCAGACTTATGATGTGGTTCTCAGATGAACACTGTTTTCCAGGGAAGAAAGACTGACAGGAAAAAATTGGAGAAAATGTTCTTGGTTTCGTCTTAGTGAGAATGTCCACCTAGAATCTCTGAGCTGGGAGCATAAACAGCAGAGCATAGAAAGTTTATGCTAAGGGAAGTGGTGAAGTTGATTGTAACCCTAGGTTTCCCATATCCCTGAGAACAAACAGGGGAGAGGGTGCTTGTATCCTGTTGCCTCCCAAAGAGACTGAAACATTCCTGTTTGCAAACTAATGAATTCCAGTGTTGTTCCCAGGACTTTGCAGTAATCCTTCTAATTTACCTTCCAGGTTTGACACCCTGCATTTTGCTCTTGTCTGCGATGCTGAGTCGAGTGAGGTTCTTTACAATGACCCGGTGTCTCCCTCTTGCAGCACAGTGCTCACACAAGGTTCACAGTTGTGCTTTCCCCAAAGTCTCAATCCCTTGCTCTACTTCTTGCATCTCTCCAACTGCAGCCAGATCCCAGGAGGCAACATCTACTTGTCTTTTCTTCCTGCACCAACATTCTATTGAAGACCTGGCTTCTCTAAAGTGGCCCCTTTATAATAAAAGTGAACAGGCAGTGAGGCATCATTTGGGAGCGCTACAGACATGCAGATTCTTAAGCTGTGCTCAGGCCCAGACCCTACGCAGGGGTGGGGCCCAGTGATCTGGATTTGGGCGGGCGTAAAGTAGATCATGATGCACTTTGAATTTGAGAACCACTGCTATAAACCCCACTCTGAGTGAGGCGCCTTCTTGGCTGGGATATGTATCTCAGCATTTATTTTGAATAGATCCTCAAGCTGAGGCTCGAGCTGGCAGAACCAGGTGGGCATTGGTCCCTTACCACCAGCTCTTTCCCCAAACCTTATCTTCTTTCAGTCTCAAATCTCTAGGCCTTGAGTGCCTCATGCTCCTTGCTGGTAGCAAGGACACTCATCTTCACCTTTGCCCCTACAGCAGCAGCAAATGCCTCTAGTGTTCCATTTGTCTCCACTCTTGTCAAACAAACTTGGCTCTTTCTTTATAGAGGTGTAATGTGCTTCCTATCTTGGCTCCCACCTTTTCCATCTGTGGAGCTAAGACCCTTGGCTGCTTCACAGCACAGCCCCTCCTTTCCTTTTTTCTTTGCTTTCAGCCTCATTCGTTTGCCTTCTTCATGATACTATTCCAGATTTTTGTCCTTTGAGATCTTCACTAATAGGATATGTGCAGTCAGTGACTTCAGAAGCTGCCAAAACATCCCCAGTTCAAACGAATCTTGTCCACAGCCGGCTCTCCAAGCAGCGGAATTCTGTCAGCCCAGCATCTGCCTCCATCTGGACTCTGTCATGCATGACCTGGCCAGGCTTTCCTCAGACCCGCTTCTTGGTCTGGGCACTAGTGACATTGTGGACCACAGCATTCTTTGTATTGTAGGATGTCTAGCCAGGAGCTTCTCTGATGTCCCAAATCACAATAATTAAAAAATGTCCTCAAACATGGGTAGATGGCCCCTGTGGAGGAGGGGAAAAACCCTCCACTGGAGAACCACAATCCTGAGGCTGCTTCGTTCTCCCTGAGGCTTCTACTAGAGGACTTACTGCATGCATTTCCTCCCAACACCCACTCAATCTGACTCTGGCTGCAATAACCGTATTATATTGGCCTAGTGAAAAAATCCCTACAGAATAAGAGGATTCCATTCTGCTCTTCCTGATTGTCCCTCCAAGCCCTGTATAGTTACTGTATAACCATTTAATGCCACCCTCCATTTCTCAATTCAGCAGCTTTGAGAGGATGCCTCCTAATTTGGCCCCACATCTGGGAGCCCTCTAGGGGTACCACTCTCCTTTGTTCTCTTCCTTTCATTTTCTGTTGATTTCTTAGGCCCCAATCATGCCTCTTTTCTAACCTTAATTTGAAGAACCTTTCAAACCCTACAGCTTCATATTTGTCCTTTGTCTCTGAAATCTCAACATTTCTTGTAAGGAACTAGCTCCTTTCCTTCCAGTCCGTGTGCCTTCCTTCACTTTTCTTTCATTTTCAATACTCACATGCTAAATGCAAGATTGAACTCTGTGATTTAAACCAATACCACTTTCCTTAATTCTGAGCAAATCTATCCTAGAAACAGACTGATCAAGACAATGGCCTTTTAAATGTCTGTCCTAGCTGAATGACTAAAGATGGCCAGCCAGGGGCCCCGATCTTTAATCAATGTTTGGGTTATGAAAGAAAGAAAGAAATTGATGTCATGATCAGATACAGATTTGAGAAATTATAACTTACTTAAGGAATAAGCTTTGTGAAAAAGCCCATTTGAGACCATTTGGCAAGAAGCCCCGGGAGCCTGTGGGCAAGCCACATGGAGGGGGAGGTTTGTTCTTCCACAGTCCCCATTCAGCCTGTGTGACTCTAAACAAGAGAAAAAGGAGCCTAAGTTGGATCATTGGAGCTGGTGTTCCCAGGGCCTAACACTCAACTGAAAGCCAAAACCACTCACTGGAGTTTTCTCTACCCCAGATGGAATTTAGCACTTTTTACTACTTGTCCAAATAACCCAATGTTGACCTCAGCAGCAGGCTGACTGCAAGCCATTGCCCCCAAAGCAAGTCAGAAGCAAAGAGTGGCACTGCCCATTCATGCTAAGGCTTGTCACAATAGCTGCACCAAGATCCTCATTCCTACATGTGAGTTCTTTGTAATTATTCTTAAGGCTCCCAGGCAATACCCTAACTTGGTAATTCTAATTCTTCACCCTCTTCATTCATTACATGGGTATTGAAGTTCTAACTGTACTAACAGAGAGTGTCCAGTGGCTTCCAAATACAGAGTGACTAGGAAACCTCACAGAAGCAGGCAGACCAGGGTTTCACTGCCTCCTCTGAACCCAGAAGACTGGCACTGGCACCATGCTATTGTGGCTCCCCAACATGCACAGGCTGCAGGGCTGACCCCAAGAGAGCAGATGCCTGTTGCATTGACACAGAAGTCCGGGACTCCACGCACTCAGGAACAGTGGCTGCAACCAGGAAGCTTGCTTGTGAGAGTAACACAGCCCAGTGGACATCTGTTTCCTACAGTCTGTTGGGAAAACCTCCTGCTGGACAGAGGAAAAAGTGAGGGGGGTGAAGACAGAAGCCAGATGTTCTCATGCCACTATCTGCCACTTATAGAGAGGAGTGCAGAAGTCCCCATCTCAAGGGGACACAGGCACAGGAGAGTCATTTCTCCTTCCCAACCTTGACTGCTGAACTATCTGTTCCCCCTGTTTGGAGAAAGCCTTATGAACTTCCAGGTGCTGTTCTAAGTGCTTTCCAGAGAGTGAGGCCTTTAATCTTTCCAACAGCCCTGGGGGAGACGAATGCCATCTCCAGTACAGGAGAAATGGAGGCTGAAGTATATCACTGAAGATTTCAACCCAGGTAACTCCAGCACCAACAGCTGACCCTGAGACAATAAGCTGTGGCTGTTTAGTCCACGCTGAAGTCCCTTTGAGCTCACCCAGTTCAGTTAAACATTCTGAATGCCAGGGATCAGGCTGTGCCTGAGATAAGAAGATGGCATGACAATCATGTAGCCAACAAACCACAAATCCACACCCTCCAGATGGGGGATCCTATGTCCCAGGGTGTGAGGCAGTGATGTGGCATAGGATGTAAGAACCAGGGCTCTCTTACTCCAAGCGTGTGTATCAGAGATGGAGTGAGTCACTCCAATCAGTGATATTGAAGATATGTTAACTCAAGTCAGCAGGTATTTGGGAACAGAAGCATGGTTGGGGTGCATTTATTAAGACAACACTTCACAGAAGTATGCAGGGGTCTCTTTAGCCCATATCCTTAGATCTCTGGGGACATGCATTCACTTGCATCTGAGATAGAGAAAGATACCACATGTGCATCAATAAAGATACATGGAGGTGCAGAGAGTGATAAGCTCCATCTGGAATGGCAAGGGTTGGGGCTAGAGGGCAGCAAGGAAATGTCATGGAAGGGCTGTTACCTTCCCAAGTCAAAATGTGCCCAAAACTAGGAAGAGCAAGTTCCATGAATGGATGGACCCCCATTGTGGCCGGAGACTATAACTTCTCTATGATTCTGTTCTCTCATGCATAAAAAAATAGCATGATGCTCCCCACTGAAATGATATGATTATTAGGTTTAAATTAGATAACCTACATGCCTGCCCCACATGCAGTTAGCAGAAAACAGGCTAGTAGCCACCCCATTCCCTTCCTCCTCCTGCAACTCCACCAACTCCTCATTCTCTCCACTCTAGTTTCCACTCAGAAAGCTCTACAAAAATTATCTTTTTTTAAGACCTTCTCTGACCTGCTCATCACCAAATTAAAAAGCTACTACTCAGCCTTCATTATCTTTGACCTCTGCCACATTTAACCCATTTGTCATCATCAGACTTTCTCAGTGTCCCTCTGTCCTAATAGTTTCTATTTTCCACTGTTGTGGTCCATGTGACAATGGACTAACTTGAAAAGAAATCATATGCAAATGTTAAAATTAATGATATGGAAATAGGTGTGCTGATGTTTTAATGCAAGTTTCCCAAGGCCTCTAGTCTTTGGGAGCAATAGCCATTTCCTTTCAGAGCCAACACAAATGAGACAAGTTATCCCACATAACTGAAGGAAGCCTACCAGCATGCCCAATATCTCCAGAGTGGCACCTATATTCACTTATCATTAGCTGTCATCTTTATCTCCAAACCCCTTCCCCTGGCAGAGGCTCACCTTGTATAACCATATAAGTTGGGCTCTGTACAAGTCCAGGAAACTGACCTTTGCCCTGACTGCAATGGTCACCTGGGTAGCAGAGCATAGTTGTTAGAAGTCAGGATGGGTACAGACCCTCAATCTTCCACTTACAGACTGTGACTTTAGACTAAATATTCAACCTCTCTGTCTACTCCCTACCCAGTTTCCTCATCTGTAAAAAGGGATGATAATAATTCCTACCTTGCAGTGTTCTTGGGTGAGAATATCAGGTTCCATTAAGGTGACCAGATAGACGGAGAAGGCTAAGACAGCGGCAAGATTTCTCAACTTAGAGCAAGAGTCCAGAAAGCAGAAAAGGGCAAGTTCACAACAGAAAGGGCAAGACTAGGAGGGACCGGACCCAAGAAGTAGGGGCCTGACTGAGAAAGAAAAGAAGGAACAGGGGTCTTGAGAGTGGCTTTTCACTCAACACGGGCAGGGTGACTCATGTGGTAAAGGAATCAAGGTGGGAACCCCTGCTGGGATAGGCCCCTCTGTGGGCATGCACCACGCAGTGCACAATGCCCTCTGTTTAGTTCAATGCTTTGCTGTCCCTGTCTTGAAAGTCTGAATAATTTTAGACCAAGGAACCCTACCTTCTCACTTTTGTACTGAGCTTCACAGATTATGTGGCAGGTCATGGGCACAGGTGTTGATGACAGAGACAGCTTAGGTGGTGGAGGCTGCCAGGCAGGCAGAATCTTGTTGGTGGAGGATCTTGGAGGTTCATTCATTTAACTGCTCCCTGTTGAACAGTTCCTGTGTGTGGAATAGTCTGCTGGACACTGCAGAAGATAAAAAGATGAGAAAGAGTTTGCCTGGGTTCATGCTCTGATCCATAAGGAATTCAAGCCATTTGTTCTCCTGTTGGAAGGGGTTTATTGCAACATCAATTGAGGTTAGCTTTTGTGAGGAAGGATTTCAATGTGTGGGTTTATATATATATATATATATTTTTTATGTACATAGAGTCATAAGATTTCATAACTAACTTCAAAGGAAATGTTTCATTAAACTAGTAGCTAGATGTGTAAGCCCGACTATTGACCAGCTTTCCTATTATCTATAACGGATTAGAAAGATACTCCATTCTTTGCCCCAAACCATAGCTTTGATATTTGAATGATTAATCCTTAGAAATCCATTATTTAATTATAAGGTTTGGACAGTAGCCTGTGAGACATGAAAGGTTTCTGTGCATTTGTACTGTCAGCTGACAGAGATAGAAATGTGAAAAGAAATGTTTGAGAGCTGAAAATTTTCTGAGACAGATCATATTTTAATGATGCCACAGGAGAAAGATTTGAATGTAAGTGGAATATCAAGATATTCTTGGGGTGAATTTCAGTCGCAGAGCTTTTATGCAGCCTTTTTATTCTAATATGGTTTTTACCTTAAGCTGCTCATGCAGAAACCAAAGGCCCCTCTGAGGTTAGTGTCAATTCATCAGAGAGATGTGATTTACATAGACAGTGTGCTCTGCTAAAAAATGCAGAGAACTAGGAGACACAAGACCTGCATTCCTCAGACCCAGCACAGTGGCCCTCTGTACCTCAGTTTACTGATCTGTAAAGGGAGACATCACATGAGAGGACCCCATGTTGTCAAGGGTAATTTGTAGGCTGAATTCTGCCCAGATCCAGTCTAAAGCACCTTTCTGCCCTCCTCCACCAGAATTTCAGCATCCTGCGGGGTAGGGGGTAGTTAAGCTTCCTGATGATTCCAAGCAGAGAAATTAGTTTTTTTTTTTCATAGATGTGAAAAAAAGAGGAGAAAAAGGAAAATATAAGAAGATAGAAAATATAAGATTGTAGTGGTGAGGTCAAAGCCTGAAAGTTTATGCCCAACATAAAATTTCTGCTCAATCCTGGGAGAATGTCATTCTCTCACTTCTGGGTGAAGGTTCCACTTCACGACCTCAGAACAATGAGGAATCTTACACTGCAGAACAGTAAATAATTTAGGATTGAATGTTAAGCATCCCTGTCTTTACAGGCCCTCCATCTATCTCCCCAGCCATCAAGAGACCCTGCCTCCTGCTGTCCCACAAGCTCCAGGGTTTACTTTAGGAATTCTGCCCCTCTTGCTTTCTTCTGCAGCAGAATTCAGTCCTTATGCCATCTAATCAAGGTCTAAGCCAATTTTGCAAATACCCATTACTACAGCACGAAGGTTCCACAAAAATCTAAAAATAGAACAACCATAGGACAAACATACCCAGATATTGGGTATATCCCCAAAAGGAACTGAAGTCAGGGCATCAAAGAGACATCTGTGCTTCTGTGTTCTCTGTGGCAGCATTCACCATAGCCAAGACACAGATGCAACCTGAGTGTCCAGCAGTGGGTGAAAGGATTTTTAAAATGTGGGGTATACACATAATGGACTATCATTCAGCCTTAAAACAAAACAAAACAGGAAAATCTATCAGTTCTGACAGCATGGATGAAGCTAGAGGATACCATAGTATCGGGAAATAAGTTGGGCATAGAGAGACAAAGACCATATGATCACACTTATATATGGAATCTATAGAGTAGGGTAGTGGTTTCAAGAGGCTGGGATGGAAGGTGTGTGGGCAAAGGAGAGACACTAGGCAACAGGTGCAAAGTCTCAATTGGATAACAGGAACCAGCTCTGACGATCTTTTGCACAGTGTGGTGACTATAGTTAATAACAGACATGTATGCTCTGTTTCAAAACAGTTAAAAGAAAAGATTTTAAATATTCTCATCACAAAGACATGATAAGTATTTGAAGTGATAGCTAATTTCCCGATTCAAACATCCACAACATATATATGCATATATATGTATATATCAAAACATCATATTGTGTCCCCAAAATTCATCCATGATGATTAGACAATTAAAAAGAATATAAAGCTTAAAAAATACATTCTGCTGAACAAAAGGACACCTCCTCAGGGTTTCACCCATTAGTGCCACAAAGGAATTAGCAGAGTCCTTGGAAATTCCATCAGCTTATGTGGAATGCAAAGCACAGAGCAGTGGTTCCCACCTTGGGGGGTAGGGAGAGCCCATCAGCTGAATTTGGCAACATTAGGAGATATTTTTTGGTTGTCACAGGTGGGAGAGGAGAAAATACTGCCATGTAGAGGGTGGAGGCCAAAGACACTACAAAACATGATACAATGCAGAGAACATTCTCCACCACAGAGAACCGTCAGCTCCAAACGTCAGTAGTGCCAAGGCAGAGGCACTCTAGACGGAGTTCTGTTTCCACCAGCATGAAGGAGTTGATTGCCCCTTAGATGGTGGAAGAGCTAATCAGTTCAGGTTTTAAACAATCACGTTTCCTCCATGCTGTGTTTGTTTTAAAATAATTCATAGTGTCATTCCTCGGTTGAGGGGTTTTGGATATAGAATGTCTAAATGAGATCTGTGTTTCCTGGTGAATAATTAGATGACCTCCAGACTCCTAGAACTGTGGTTATCTCTGATATATTTACTTGTGAGGATCTTAACCCTTACATGTCCTGGTGGCTCCTCAAATTCAACCTGTCTAAAACTTGTTTTGAATTCAGCTTCAGCTCTGAACATCATCTCTTCTCTCCTGAATTCTATCTTCTAGCCAGGTATTAGGTTCAATCCAGATCTGCTCCTCCCTCCCCCATAGTGCCCTTCTTTGGGGGGACTGTATCACCACTCCATCCCCAGGAGTTGCCCAGCCCCCGCTATCCACATCCAGTTGGTCATCTGGCCCTGCATATGCTTTCTCCTGAGCCCCTGTGTCTTTCCCCCAGTTTCTCTCTCTCCCATGCTCTTTCATCTTCCTCCTCTGGCTTGGTCTCTCAATGCAGACATCTGAGTTCAGCAACTCCTGACACCAGGCTGACTCTCTTCCTTCTACTGGTGCACTAATCTATTTACACCTCTCCCATATTTTAGAAACTTTTAAATGCCTTTCATGGCTCCCAGGATAGTGTTCAATTCTCTACCTGGCTGGGATGACCTAACTCTTGGTCACCTCTATCCCCACCTCTCCTGATTCTTTCAATTCTTTCATGTGGAATCCTTTGGTCCAACTATTGCGAGCTACTCTGTGTTCCCTTGGCACATGTCCTGTATCAGGGCTTTTGTACATGCCCTCCTCTGGGAGGAGGGCCCTTTCCCACCTCTTCTTGTAGCCCACATCAATTAGTTGTGAAAATCTCAGCTCCAACATCTCTGTTCTGAGAGCAATTCCCTGAATCACCGAGGCCACTGTTCCAGAATGCTTGGCATGTGTCCCTCAGAATGCTTGGCAAGAGGGGTTCTTCAATCACATAAGTTTGGAACATTCCCTTTCTCTAGAATTTATAAAAAATCTAATAAGTATTAAAATATTAAAAGTTCTTTAAAAGAAATAACTCTTTAACTATCGTTGATCCAATGTTTCCCAAATTCACTTGAACATTAACTTCTTTTTTAAAAAACATTACAATTAACACATGTTGTTTAAAGACTGTATACAAGGGCTGGGGATGTGGCTCAAGCGGTAGCGTGCTCGCCTGGCATGCGTGCGGCCCGGGTTCAATCCTCAGCACCACATACAAACAAAGATGTTGTGTCCACCGAAAACTAAAAAATAAATACTAAAAAATTCTCTCTCTCTCTCTCTCTCTCTCTCTCTCTCTCCTCTCTTAAAAAAAAAGACTGTATACAATAAAATTGTTGTACAAAATATTTTCACATCCATGACATTACAATATTTATAACATAATATTATAATGTTAACATTTTCTGAGTGCACCATCCTTAAGTGAATTTTTTCTTCTATTTAACTTGACACATAATAGCTGTACATATTTATGGGGCACAGTGTAAGATACATTTTCCCTACACTTTACTTACAGTGTAACTAAAATGTTTTTTCTCAAGCAAATTTCCTAAAATTTTTCTCCTGGAGTTGAGGTTCTTTGCCTGGTCTGGTATGTCAGCTTGGCATGGAAATATCTTCATTGTTTTGGAAGCTGTTTCTGGATTTGTTGCTGTTGCTTTGTGTTTTATTTTTGTCAAGACAAGAAGCAAAGAGTACATCAATTGTAAGTTATGGAGGGCCATTCCAGGTTCTGATGGTGGCTATTTAAAACCAGTACAATCAGAGTGGTTTTAATAACAGTCTTAAGAGGTTCTTAGTCTTTAAATATTAAGCTCAAATTTAAAATGGCACTAACTTTGAAATCAAAATCTAAATTCTAGTTCAAATCACTTCTTATATGATTTTGGGTGCACATTCAATTGCACTGAGCCAAGTTTCCTCTCCTGTTAACTGGGGTTGCTGGAAAACTTGTTTTCTTTCTTCACATGGTGATGTGAAGATCATATGATCATAGGAGAACAACTACATGAAAACACTGTGTAAGCTTGAAAGTTTCCTACCAGGTACTCCATGCAAAATGCAGCCCCTCAAAATGGGTCCCCTCACTTGATTGATCATCTTTATGTCAAATTCAATACCTCAGAAGGGGAGATATTTATAAATATTGAAATTGTTCATGCAATAATGAAGTAAAACATTAGCCCTAAGTCTGTACTTACTGAAAAAGGACCAAAAAATGCATTTAAATAGGCAAAATATCCATATATGTATATGGATGCTATCAATGAAAGGCCTGATTGATGAAAGGTAGTCAAGTTATGAGAATTTATAAGGAAAATTAAAGGGCAATAAAAAGTTCTATTGTGATTTGTTAAAGATGGGACTCAAACAGAAGTTATGAGATATGCAATAAATTCAGTTTTTTTAGAAGTCTGGTGGTAGCCAGATGTAAATCTATACCAAGAATAATCTAAAATGACAGAAGAAACATTCAGATATTCTAACAGCAATTGAGACATACAGAGAAGTCTGAATATAACTTGAAGTGGTTGAAAATGTGGATGAAAGTCATATAAGGGCACTCTAGTCAGCCTCTCTCCCAGCTCTCTGCAGGGGTGATGAAGTAATTTGGAACACTGTGCCTGCAGGTGGGAAAAGCCTGGCCTTCATTTGCTGGTAATTCAGAGGGCATGCCAGACACCCTGGCTCACAGGCCCTTGGAGATGGTGCAGGTTTGATTAGTGATGGGCAGCTTGTGGGCACCATCATTTCCAGTGCTGGGCAAGGCTTGGTCTCTGTAGTCTGGATGCTGCTTCTTAGGAAACAGGGGACACAAGGGGCCCAGCTCATGCATGAAACTTATAACCTCTCTACTCAAAATGTTCTTGAACCAGATGCTAATACATAGCTCTGCATAGTGACACGTAAGTGCTTATAGAAAATACAGACTCCAAATCCTCACCCTAGACCTGCTAAATCAGAATCTACTTTTTAACAAGATCCCAAGTGATCTGTGAGCACAAAGTGGATACTATCAGCAGCTATGCCTATTTCTTATGCATGGCTGAGGATAAGCCCAAATGGCTCCTTTTTTTAAATAACTTGAAGAAAATCGCTATATTCTGCATTTGCCCAGGTGATTCGGAAAACTTGGAGACCTCTGTGGCTTCTCTCAACTGGGGAACCTAGCCTCCCAGTACCTTCACCTCTCGCCATTTGCAGACTCAACAGCCTGCCTGCAAGTGCACCAAGGACCTGTCTCCCCTCAGTGGATCAGAAAGATCTGTTTCTGATGTGTGCAGACAGGTGCCAATGGGGGAGAATGTGCACAAGGCATTGAAGATGACTCAGCAGGCTGAAGGAGGGACAGGCAGCTCTCTGTGAAGTAGCCTCAAAGAAACAAATAAAAAGAACTCCAGATCAAAATAATGCAAATTCCTGAGGAGACTAGGGAAATAATTACAAAGGAACAACTGGAGAAAGAGAAAGAGTTCTTAGAACTCAAAAACTTTGCTGAACACTGAATAAAATATCTTAAAAAAGGAAGATGATCACACAGAGAGGAAAATAAGAAATAGAAATTACACAGGCCTAGTGAAATATACAGATGGAAGATTTATCTTACTGTTGATAAGAGAGTAAGTTCAACCTTCTTGAAGAAAACTTTGGACTCTCTATCTAATATGAATCCTCAGATATCTTATTATATAGTACCCACAATTCTGAGAACTGCTCTACAATATAAAACCATGAGTCTAAATGCAAATGTTCAAAATATTCTGGTCATTATAAGTTCATTTTTATAGCAAACACTCACAAATAATCCAAATGTCCATCATGGGATGGATTCAATAAATTAGGATGTATCCATAATGGGCTCTCATTTAGCCACTAAAAAGAATAGGAGATCTGTGTAAAATGACTTGGAATGTATGTCCACAAAAATGCTATTAAGATAATAGAAGCATATTATAGATTATTATATAGTGTGGCCTCAGTTTTGTTAAAAAAATGATACAAGTGTGTGTATAAAGTTTTGTGTATATATTTGTTCTTTCATAAGCATAAACGCAATTAAGAAGGATGCCCCCATGCACCATTAATTGTAATGGCTTCTGGAAAATGAGGCTGTGGTGTTGAGCAAGGCGTTCACTTCTTTTTATACGTCAAGATAAATCTGTGCGGTTCTGAGCTCTTTTACTTCACTGCAGTATTTTCTGTATTTTCCAAATTTTCTGTAATGAAAATTGTTTATTTAAATTAAGAGCGTTTTAACTATTCAAAACGAAAACACAAGAAGCCCTTTGTAAGTAAACATGGTAAGTCAGTGGAACTGTCCACCAAGGTCTGGGCAAAGGCACAAAAAAGAAAATTGAAATTCCAATAGCATAGGAGAAGTTGTTGGAAATGTTTAAAAAAAATTCTTAAAGCACCAGCCAGATTGAGGAGTGGAGGTAGGAACTCAAGTGCTACTGAGCAAAATTAGAAATATTCATGAGAAACCTGTCTGATTTGACTTTTTAAAGTAGAGACTATGGTAGGTCAAATCAGGACCCAAATTCAGAGACAAGAGGCTAGTGATGACATGTGCCCCTCTTATGACCATTTAAGGAATGAGTGTTGAACAGAGTGAAGAGGAGAGCCAACATTCACAAACTGTTATTATTATTGTTATTATTGTTATTATTTGACAATTGGCATGTTCTACATTAAATAAAACCTTCATCAGTTCATTCTTAAATTCCCAAATAATTTAAGGCTTTGGTTCCCAGCACTCCTGGGTATAAGTGGAATAGAGACTAGCCATTCTTACCACAACATTAAAGAAAATAAATAAAATTAACATAAAGAAGATTTAATTCAATATTCAGAATAAGAAGGCAGTAGCCTCTTCATCTCAAAATTCATTATCTTGGACATAAAGGAATTAGCTTACTGTGTTTCATAAAAAAGAATAGATATTTTGGAGTTGTGACTCCATATGTTACATTATATAAACAGCTATTCTTACATTGATGCAATTTTTTACAAATCATAAAAATGTTAAATATAAGAAAGCTCTATGAGATTCTTCAGTTGGCATAGAACATTTAAAAATTACTAAGAGGTCTTATTCTCTAATGAGTGTGAATTATAGTTTCCAAGATGGCAACCAGGTGGCGTCAGCCATAGGAATCAGGATGAGAAGCTGAGATAGATGGATGGCATAGAGGATCTCCTGGTTGAGCATGTTGGTCTGCAGATCAGCTTCTCCAAGACCTTCATTTGAGAGCACAGATAGAGACAGATCTCCAGCATTCATCAGAGTGGGTTCCAACTAAAGGATACCAAAATAGATACCTAAGGGTTTTGAAAAAGTGTGCTCCCTCTGGGCCTTGCTATGAAATCAGGCCCAGTGCTCCCTCCCATAATCTGAGGATAGTAAACTGCTGGCTATATGCTTCTGAAGAGGTTCAAGGAATACTGGGTACCATATTATAAGGCAGATGGCCAAGACGTTCCTCTGAGGTGGGACCAGAGGGACTAGGCTTCCTCTTCTAGGGTGGAAGAAGGAACTCTGCCAAAGTATGTACAAAATAATGCAAATAATGGTCTTGCTCTCTTGGTCCCTCAAAGAAGCCAGTTCTTCCTGCCTGAAGCCCATGTCCTGCTTGGTGTCTTCCATGCTCCCCACCATTCCTGTTGTGGGATAAGAGTAGACATCAACAGGGTCTATTACAAAGAATGAACTGATAGGTACATGGAAAAGCACTGAGGGCTATTCCTGGCACATAAAGCACTCAAAATTATTTGCTGGTATCATTATTAAATATGAATTTTCACCAGCTATTATTCCAACACCTCCTTAAATTAGACTTCCTTGACTTCCCTGGCTGGATCAGATCACCAATCCACCTTCTCTCTCACTGATCATTGGTGTAATTTTGCATCATGTGTTATGTGTCTCTACAAACTGTCCAGTTGTTCCTAAAGCCAGATAGACATTCATCATGAGGGCCAGGGATGGATTATTAGAGCCTAGAACACTGTAAGCCTTGATATAGTAGATACTCAACAAACATTCAGTGAATGAGTTAATCATTTTAAGGCCTCTCTCCTTTAAGAATTCAGGTTTTACTTTTTCTAAAGTGGAAATGAGCTTTAAAAAGCAAAGACAAGTTTTCATGTAGCTACACAGTCTGAAAAACAAACTACCCCAGACTTCATAATTGCTTGATTTGATTTGGACCCCAAGAAAAATGATAGAAACCATCACATTGGTAGATACATAATGCAACCTCAAGGACAGCTCTGAATAATTTTAAAAGTGATCAAACACATTGCAGCAAAATTGCATTGCCCAAATGAAGAGTTCTTGTCCAGTGAATCCACGATGTAACAATTTTCTTTGTTCATACTTTTATGACTGAAGAACCCATTATCTGAAGCACTAGAAAAACTTTTCTCAGTAGGTGAAAGAATTATAAATTTGTTTCCTGGCAACACGTTCCTCAAAGGAGCTGAAAACTACACAATTTCAGTACACTTTTTTGTTTGGAATGGCAGGAGATGGGGAGAATGTATGTCAGGCTGTGATCAGAGCAGTGTTCAAAACTTCTTCCATTTTGTGATACATGACATCTTCTTGAGTCACACCATGAGATCCATTTAAGAAATTTAGTCCAGTAAAAATGGATCAAGTGTCTACCTGTGTGAGATACAATTATCCCTATTCTTCATAGGCCCAGCCATTTAATAATTTAACAATTTGTCAATCTATGAGCTCCACCTCCCATGGATACTAAATGAGGGATTAGGTGGTTTTCTATAACGTTCAGAGATTTTGAATATACTCAGCAGCTGGAGGACTAACGTTTGGAAAAGGGCAATCTGGGACAGAAATTTGGGACAATGGTACAGCTTTGACTGCCACGAATGGAGACATATTGCCCAAGCAATTAGTTACCCTCCCAGCTCCCATTTCATGGATTTGTTATATGTTCTTAACTTGGCTTTCCAACTTGTCCTTCTAATAATAATAACAACAGTAACAGCACTAAGTAGGATTTGTCAAGCATTGGTAACAACACTAAGTAGTAATTCTCACTCACCCATAGTGGATACTATAGTTTGGATCTGGAATCAAGCCTTTAACACCTGGGCCTCATTCTGGATCCAAACTATAGCATCTTCTATGGGCACTATTTTATGTAACTATTTGATATTGATTATTTTATTTAACCCTTATAATAATTCTTTGAGATAGTTGCTATTATTATTTCTGTCCATCTCAGAACACTGAATATATTTTCCAAAGGCACAGTATTACTAAAAAAATAAATAAAAATGGCAGAGTTTGGAGAAATATTTCTCAGTAAAGTGACTCATCTGACTTATCCTGATCCATGTGGGTGGCATGGCATGGCAAGATCTTTCTGTAGGTCTAAGGGCACCATGACTTGAGTGCTCATTTAAGAGATGACCTAGAACTACCCAAATCTCAGAATGATAAGGAGTTTCTATCAACCATGGTGACTTCCCTGCCATCCCCTAATAAACCTGCTACCTTCAAAAGCCCTCCTTTGGATATAACCACAGGAGATTAAAAAATGTATTTGGAAACAAGGTGAATTTTCTGGTGGGCCGCCACACTGAACAAATTGCCTCCACACTTGGCAAATTCCCTCCTAGCACAGGCACAGTCTAATTGTTCCTCTCCTTTCATTGGCATCCTGAATAAAGAGAAAACTGGCATTGATTTCTATCCACCCTTCAGCGTCCCCCACAAGAGCTTTCTATTTCTTGGAAAAGAAAACTGTCCACTTATCCCCATAAGCATGAATTGAGAAAATTATAATTTTTTGGAGGACTTTCATTTAATGGAACAATGTGTCAGAACTGGGCCTACAAGAGCAAGGTACAATGTCAGTATGAACCTGAAGCAGGGAGAGGCTGAGTCTAAGCCATTGTACTCGACAACCACTCCTTGTGTTTACTCTCTAGGATTAGACCTTGGAGACAAAGTGAGTGTCTAGTGGTATTAAAATTTTAGGACATTCAGGGACATGGAATTGAGCATGTGATGAGATGTGCCAGTTGACTTAAATACTTTCCTTGTAGATGACAGCTCCCTGCACCCCCAAGAACAGTGTACCCCCAATAAGCGCATTTTCTTCTTTAGGCATCTCATTATTTTTCAGTCAGTAGCTGTACCTTCAAAGGCTAAGTAATGCTTTCTTTTTTTCATTTTGAATGGGTTACTGTATAATTTTTTTAACATACTTTTTTCTCTCTTTGTTTCAGAGGCTACCCTTTAAAGACAGGCATTTCACTTGCAGCAAAATGTAAGTACATTTCCTCCTTGAAATGTTATCTACTTCCCAGCTATAATTCCTAAAACCTCTTAATCTTTACGGCTCCTATCTCACATTGCTGCATTTTTAAGGTCTGGCTTAACAAATGCAGCCACAGTTTGAAGCTACCGTTTTACAGTACAGATTTGTATAACATCATGGAGCATTTTAGAAAACGTTTTGGAACCTGATTGTGGCCGTGACAAACTGCATCTGAAAAGCTAGATAAAAGTAAGAAGGGAAAAAGTAGGCAACATTCATTTAGCTATTATGGCCATGTGACACCAACATCTGAATATTCAGTGTCTCTCAAATGGATGACTAATTTATTCCTCTTCACCTAGGTGATCATCTTATGGTTGGTTGCAGGCTGTTTCTTGATGAATAGATCCTGGTAGCTACCTGAACAATTCCTTGCAGTGTCTACTGCATTATGGCCACTTCACACACCAGTGTTCTTTCTGGAATTAATGTCCTGTGGATTTTGCTTCTTTACTCTGACGCTTCCAGCATTTATGCCCACATTACCATTACCCTCTATTCTGAAAGAATAAATACAATTATGGTAGGTCTGAACAGGAAGTTCTGAGTATTGGAGAATTTTGCCTTTGGAATTAAGATGCAAATACATTGTTTTTCTTTTCTCTTTTTAATAAAATAAAGTTAAGAGTGATTTCAACCAAACATATATGTATACACCCACATATGTGTGTATATACATACACATACAGGTATAGATGTATAGATGTGTATGTGTATGTATACCTATACACATATTTATGAATGTGTATATTTACAAAATTCCATAATAATAATATCCAAGTTCAAAAAGCAGGATATAGATTTAGATCAACATAAAGACCCTGACTATTCAAAAGTAGCTTAAAAGGTAACGAGTAATGAGTAAGCAAGAAATCAACAACCATCAGGTCAGATAAAACCTGGGAGGCCACATCAACTCTCAGCTCCTGATTCATATGGAATTTCCAACAAGGGCTGAATCTCAGCAGCCACTAAAGCATTTAACTAGACATTCTTAGAACCATCATAGTCCAAAGAGCTTGCTTGAATTATACATACTATATATGCTCTAATAGATTCTCTTTCAAATCATTCAGTCCCTGAGAAAATTACATGTTCAGCTGAACTGCAAGAAAAACTTAGTTTCTACTGATTTCCCAGGGTGATGTTTTTCTTTGCTCTCTAGAATAAATTGATCCCATTGCTATACACCAAATATTCAAACATCACCACAAGAGACATTCACTTTCAAAGTCATTTAAATTTAATGTCAAAGTATTATGCATTCACTGGAATTTTTAAAAATGTCAAGCTCTGTGTTATATTGCTTTGGTCTTTATTGCATTATCAAGACACCTGCACGTTATGAATATTTTAAGCAGATTTTACCAATAAAGTCGTGTTAGATTTTATAAGCAGTCCCTCTTTTCATGTGCTATCATGAGTATATTGCTTGTACAAATGTTAGCTTTTGACTACATTCTTTCTTTTGAACATAAAGTGCTGTTCAGGGGAAACCACCTATGTTTATCTTCCTGTATGTTCATATTTAGTAGCTCTTTATCAGACTGTCACTGTCTATTTAAGTTCACCAATGTTTTAAATGATTTGATATATATTCATGATGAAAATTAAGTGAAGGGTCAATTTACAATGCATTTTAAGCCATTATATGTAAACATAAGTGCATTTTTATGATTATTACCCCAAGATCTCTTTGTCAAATTTTCAAAAAGTACCCTTTACCTCCCAGATTGGGAGAAGTAGGAAGGTGCTGGCTGCTATTCCATCTTAGAGGGCTCAAATTGTGATCACCTTAATTTCAGATTTCTTTTTTTTCTCAAAGACATGCCTGCACAGTGTACCGTAACCTATTTTATTAGTAGATAATCTGAGATGCAAATTTGCACTTGAATTTTACACCATACAAACAAAACAGTCTACTCAACTCCCCAAGCCATCTTTGAGCAACCCATGAAATCACAGAAATGCATTAAAATAACCAGGCAAGGGTGACTTGAGCTCCTTTGGGCCCTCACATTCATCATCCTCTCTGGATTTGGCTTTATATCCTAATAAGAACTGTACTATACAACCAAAACAAATGGAAAACAACCCAGTCAGCGTCCCTTGCAACAAGTCTTAGGTCTGCACTGAACGGCAGAAGCGTTCCAAGTAAAGGTCCAGCAAATATGTATGGGACATGTAAGATGCCAACGCAGCTGAAGCAGATGGCTTAGCCAAGCCAGGACCATATGCCCCCAGAGAAATAGGGCTGAGCCATGTGAGGAACCCGGGAGGGAAAATCAGGAGGCCTGTGGCTAAATCCGAGTTCACCTCCTTAGCAGTGGCTTGATTTTGGGAATGTTAGTTAGCACCCCAGTTTCTAAGATTATAACAGAGAGTGAGGGAGGGGGAAGGAAGTCATTTTTTTTTTCCTGCCTCCTTTCATAGGATTATGTTGTATCTAAAAGTGCATCATATCTGTAAGGGATCTTATTCGATTATTCAGAACTCTCCCTGTTTTGTCACTCTGGTGACAAACTTTGGGCCTTAAAGTCAAAACTACACAGTAGTAGAAAATAGAATCCTATTGGGTCAAATCAGTGTCCTGCAGAGGCTTGCACTACCTCGGTGTGGTTCCTTTCGACCACACTTATTCTTGAGGTCAACTGCCTCTGGTGGAGGGGCATTGTCTTCTGGGTGGTATGGGTGAGAAAGTTGCCAAACAAACCTGAATTATCCAGAGGGCTGTAAAATGCGCAATTGCTTTTAAAGAGGCATGGTGATATTGTGTGTTCCTTTCGATTTTTGGCAGTAACGATTTTGTGCAATTTGTGGTTTTGCAATTTCTCTTTCCACAGACAACACCCTGGCTCTCGTTCAATGCCCCATTGGTGGGGTTGAGGTGGGGGAAGAGAGAGACTCCCTGGGGCTCTGTATGCTCCAGAAAAAGAAGGAAACGTTAATGAAATAAGTCAGAAGGAATGCTAGAGACCAGTGGAAGTTGGTTGGTTCGTGGGGAAGAAACAACTTTTAATAAATTGCTTGGTGTGGCCAGGAATATATCTGAGGCTTTCATCATCCGGGCCAAGATCTGTTCCCCTAACTCTTCTTGCTTCTCTGCTGAGCTTTGTCTGGATTTCAAAGTCAATCTCTTCTCTTTGTTTTTCCTGTATTCAACAAGTCTAGAGCGGTTTATTCCACTGGCTCCCGCCTGTCCCCCGCCCTTTCTGGTGAGATTTCCTTTATATATTCTGTCTCTAAGTGTCCACTTGCCAATTACACTTACTTGATTTATGTGAGTTAGCTCAAGATCCATGTGCCAGACCTTTTTTGCCCTCATTCTGGTTGCCTTTTCTTGCCCTTCCTCAGGACTGCAATGCCTGGTGCAGAGGAGGTGGGAGCCACAGGCAACTCAGGGATGCAGCATTTATCTAGGCGAGTGACTTGTTTCTGTTTCTATTCATCGCCTCTGGGAAGCTTTGCAGACTTTTGTTTGCTTTCTTATGGCTGCTAGGCACTGCGCTGAAGGATTTAAAGTTGCATCCAGGGTTAACCTCATATTCCTTCTCTGTTCACTTCTTTAAATCAAAACAGCTCCCTGTTCTCCCCAGAGAGGATTCCCAGGGCTTATGCCCACTCTTCACTGGTTTTCTATGCACACAGGCTGTGTATTTCTTCTCTTGTCATAACCTGTCACTGTTCCTTTTGCTTCTAAAAGGAATATAAAGATAATTGCTACTCGTGTGTTAATTACAATCTCTCAAATTCTGCAATGGGAAAAATATGATAGTGTGTGTGTGTGTGTGTGTGTGTGTGTGTACTAAAGATTTAGGGAACTGTTTCTATTACAGAAACATAAAGCATAGGATTTTAATTTTTGAAGATGCTTTCAACATTATGTTGAAAATATAAGCCACCCGCCTACCACCCTCTCCAGGAGCCCTTCCCCTAGCTCACAGTCCATTTTTTAAATAGATCAGCATTCACTGTCTTTTGCTAACCTGAGTTAACCTCCCCATGACTTCGGGTCATTTTGCCTTTAGGAGCAGCTCAGAAGTATTGACTCCTTCTTCCACATGACAACCCTCCAAATATTTTGGAATCTGATCCCACCTACTCTCCTGAGTCTTTCTTGTCCAGGCTGAACGTCCCGATTCTTTCATTCATCCTTCACGTAACTGGTTAGATTTTCCTTTTCCATGTATCCCAGGTGTCTTTTGCAGGGCTCCTCTTAAAATGTTATAGCCTTACCAAGAAAGGTTGCTGCTGGGCTGGCTGACCATTCCAGAACTCTACATGGGGAAAAGAGACTCTCTGAGTGTGTAACTTCTATAAGTATAACCTAAAATATATCAAAAGTTTTAACAGCATTTTAGTCCTGAGGTTAATCCTAAAACCTCTAGAGAGGCTATATAAAAGCTGCTATGAAAGCAGATTTTTTTTCCAGTCCTATACTTATGCACTTGGTTTTAAATAATATGTAAACATTTGCACGTATCCCTGTAACACTTATTAGTTTCAGAATATTCATAAAAACCATCAGGGGCTTTTTTAATTTACATTTTTTAAATCCTGTCCTTCTCTGATTTAGATTTTAAGTATCTGCGTTTTAAGTTCCTTAAAGGTGGAACCATGTTTTATTCATCTTTGTTTCTCTTGAAATGTTGGTGACATTCTCCAAAGCAACTGGATGCTCAATAAATGCTTTTATTCAATCCATCAACACAGTCAAACCTGGGCAGCTTTCCAGCATCCTTAGAGAGACCTGTCCTCAGGTGATATCAGTACTCTTTAGAAACTAAAAGACTAATTTTACATTATCCTACCCATGCTTGGCCGTTTTGTACTTCAGACTTGACTGATGGTGTGACCTCAGGGGCTAGAGTGCTTTGCTAGTGCAAAATTATGTGCTTTGAAGCATGTTGTACCACTTCTCTGCTTCTGTTCCTCATATGCAGAATTTGATAATAAATCATTTATGTATTCCTTCATGTAAAGAATATAGAAAAACTACTGGTAATATATAAAAACAATAATTAATAGCAATAATGGTTGTGTTGTTGTTGCCTCTGTTGTTTTTCTCCAAATATAGGTATGCTGTGTAACCAGTCTACCCTAACAGGATGGAATGCAAGCTTAGCATAATTTACTCCAAGTAGACTTATACTGAATGTAAATAATAATTTTATCATTAAATGCTAGCATGACTTGAACATAACTAAGTGCTTCATGGACCATCTAAGTTCAGATATGTGTTCCAAAGAAACACAAACATATAAAAAGATGAAAACAAAGTAAAGCTTTGCTAAAGTTCTTCAAGGGGAAAGTGTATTACACTCCACAGAAAAGTGTTCTAAAGATATTCTATACCTAATTCCTCATGGGAACTACTCCAAACACCACCACCCCCACACCCCTGGCCTTTACTACTATATATAATACAATCCCACCTGAGCTGCTCTCTTCCTCATTTACTTCTTCTATCCTAACATGACCAAGGCTCCAGAATTACTAAATTACTAGTCTTTTGTTTTCTGGCTATAGCACACCATGTCCTATGTAATTTCAATGTAGCCTTCCCAGGCTGCTTCTAAAAAGTAGGTATCTATGTATATATGTGTCTGTGTGTGTGTATGTGTGTGTGTAGGTGTGTGAGTGTGTGTGTTCTTACTGTAAATTTTACCGACATAATAAATACATAGCACACAATTTACAAATAATGTTAAAATATGTAACACTCTTTACTGTGATTTCTATAGACCTTGCTGATTCTATAGAACATTTTCATAGATTCTATAGAATATCTTCATTGTTTTTTTGCTGAATTCTTATATCTGTAGTCAATACTTGCCTGTATCTAATGAATGACTATAGTTTCCATGTAAATGTAGTTGTTTATGTTAATAAATCAGAAATTGAATTGGCAAAGATATATGCCACAGATATGTTCTTCATCAGAAATATTAGCAACTTTTTTTTGTGAAACTGGGTATCATTTTTTAATGTAGTTGAATATTTACTCAAATTTCTAAGCTATTCATTATATGACAGCTATAGACATAACACTCCCTTTTGTTTAATCTGCCATATTAACATTTTATCCATCACTCTCTAAAATCCAGATAATCAAGCCCTGGTTTGTAGTATTTATCAATTTCTGTGGTGTAAATATTCCCCTCAGCCATTTCAAACCCCCAACATGTCACTGAAAGCAAAATAAGGAAGATTTATGGTAGCACATCTTTATGTATATCAACACAGAGATAAAATGCATGCAAATAACTTCAAAAGCATAAGTGATAATAAAAGACAGCAAAATAATTAGGAAGTGATGACTTTGGGTATTTATTTCCTTTGTTTTTAATGTAAGTTATGTAACTATAAGTTTTATATAATTTAATTTTTAAGAATGTCTGTGTTTAGCAAATAGCTTCCACATTCCAAAAAATTCTAACAATTGCCCCTTGTAAACTGGTACAAACCATTTCTAACACTTGTCCTTCCTCTTTAGACAGCAGTGGGGGTAGGAAGTGGGAAGAAGGGTTTGAAATATGACTGGGAATATTTACAAGTTGATATTTTCCCCAACTTACAAGGTTTTTTTTTGAAAAATGATTTTGAGTTTTGCCAAAGATCAAAGATTGTTTCCTGCTTCAGAACCCATTTCCTTCCTTCTTCCTCTTGAAAATGTTTTTATCTTTAGCACTGATTATTGACTCAAAGATTCTATCATTCTATCTTTTCTAAATATTTTTTAGACTACAAGGATCAGAAGTTCAAGTTAAAAGGGAGTAGGAGGAGAGAATTATCAGAATTTAGATATTTAATCAAATCCACAAACAGGAGGCAAAGTTTCATTGGATTTTATACTACCTTGAACTGGAGAGAGCCATAAAACATGGAGAGCTCTCAAGTAAGCATCAGAGCTGCTTTCTTCCTTCAGGGTCCTTGAGGTTTCACCTGCCTCTGTTGACCAGTTCAATCTGTTTACTCCCTAGTTTGCATATGACCCCAAATGGCAGCCATAGGCATCAGAGTGTGAATGCTTTGACGCCAATGTCACTTAGAAATTTCCCATGGATTTGAAACTCCAAGGAAAGATGTTTACAGGGTTAAGGTCTTTTTTTCCCCGGTAGACCACTGGCCAGTGTAAGGATGGGATTCCTCATATGAAACACCTCTGGTCCCATTAGCTATCACACCAGCAGGGCTGTGAAAGGCATAGGGTGGGATGAACATCAAGAACTACAGAAAGGTCAGTGCCCACATCAGAGTTATGAATAGACACAATAATGGGCCTACTAGTAAAATAACTATAAAACTCTTCCATTAAAAAGAGAAAGTGTTTTCTCTGATAGCAGATGCTAACTCACAATAAGCGGGGGGGGGGGGGGGGTAGGGAAGTTAGAAGTATTTTGGATTAGACAAAGGGGAATGAACGGAAGGGAGGGGGGATGGGAATAGGAAAGATAGTAAAATGAATAAGACATCACTATCCTATGTGCATATATGATTATATGACCAATGGAATTCTACATCATGTACAACCAAAAGAATGAGAAGTTATACTCCATGTATATATAATATATCAAAATACATTCTACTGTCATATATAACTGGTAAGAATAAATAAATAGAAAGTATCATGAAATATTTAATATATGGAGGAAAATACATAGTGAATACTCCTGTACTTCCCATCACGTTTAACTAACTTTTAACAATTCAATATTTGGTATAGATTTTAAAGAAAAAATTATTATAAATACAATTCAATATTTATATTTCCCCCTTCTTGATCCTATTCTGTTTTATCATTCTCCAACAAACAACACAATTCTGTGTGTTAATCCATGTTTTTCTCTATCAATGAGCGATATCCACCTTGACTTCCTAGTAAGTTTTTATAAATGTTCTTGAATCACACGTGATGTTCATTTTCTGTCAGTCAACATTAGATTTCTGGGATTTACTCAGTTGGACACATGATTGGGATTTGCTGCTTTGACCCTAGATAATATTCCATTGCATGACTATATTAATATTCATTGATTTATTCACTCTAATAGTGAAAATTCAGTTATTGTCAATTATTACTATAAAAATTCTGAATTGATTATCTTTATAGCCTTCTGTACTTGGGCAGAATTTTCTCCAGGTTAACTAGATATGAAATTGTTGGATTACAAGGTCTGTAACATATACATATTACTAGATATTGCCAAAATAGTCTCCTAATTGTTAACCAATTTATATTCCCATGAACAGGCTATGTAAATTCCCATTTCCCCAAATCTCTACCAACAGAGGTTATTTTCAAACTTCAATTTTTTTATCTATATGATAAGGATAAGATGGTACCTTGTTTATCTAGTTTTCAATTCTTTAACTTTTATCAAAGATGAGCATTTTTTCATGTCAGTTGTTTCTTCATTTTTTATGTGTTTTAACTGCCTATTCATCCTCTACTGTTTTTTTTATCAATTACTACTTATTTTTTATAGATTTGTACAAGTTAGCAACCTATTCTTGGTGTTCATTTAATGTCTGTTATTTGCAAATGTCTTTCCAAGACCAGCCACTGGCTTATATTTTTACTTTCTGTACAGTAATTTTTATTAGAGACATATTTACATTTTGAGTTTTTCATTTGGGAATTTTTTTTTTATTCTCTACTTTGATGTTATAAAGATATTCTTCTGTACATTGTTTTAAAAGTTTTAAACTTTTGATTTCACATTTATGTTTCTTACCATATGGAATTTGCATTTTGTACGGGGTGAAGTAAAGAGCTAATTTTATATGTTTCTCATGGAAAAATCTATTGAACCAGCATGATTTATTAAATAAAGATTCCATAGTTTTCCCTTGACTTCCTATGTTGTCTCCATCATGAATTTGCTTTCCATATATCAGAATCTGTTTCTGAGGAATCTACTGGCCTATCCCTGATCCTAAGACATATTCTCTTAAATACTCTTGCTTTACTGTTAATATCTGATAGAACAAGGCTCTATAGCTTGACCTTTTTCTTAAATATTTTTCATACACTCTGTACTTTCTCAATTGAATTTTTAGGTCTATTCCACAAAAATTTCCACAAAAAAAACTTTAAGGTCAATTTCCACAAAAACCTTATAATTTTGATACAATTGCATTGAATGCATAGAAGAATCATGAGATTTGACATTTTTGTTGCCAACCCATGAGTTTTTTTATATTGTACAATAGGATTGATCAGTCTTTTTGTGAACCTCAAACATGTTTTATAATTTTCTCTACAAAATGTTTAGACATCTTTGAGTATATTTATTAGTATAGTTTATTGTTATGTGAAATAATCTTATTCTATTTTATTTTCTAGATGGTTTTTGGTGTTGTCTAGAAATACAGTTGATTTTCATGTTTGACTTTTAATCTGGCAATCCCATTAATTTCTCAAAAAGGTTAATGATTTCTCTGTATATATTATTCAAGGATTCTCTGCAAATAAGAATAATTCCATGTCATCCTCTCTGCTTCTTGTGCCTCTGATTTTGTTTTTCACATTGTCTTTAGGCCTCTAATTCACACTGAATACCAGGATGATGACAATCATGCTTGACTTGCTTCTGACCTCAATAAGAATGTATTTAAAATTTTTCTGTTAAAAATAATGCTTACTTGTATGTTTTTGGTTAAATGACTTCTATTAAGTTAAGAATATCTTCCCATTCCTTGTTTACTAAGATTTATTTTTAAATCATGGTTACATGTTTAAATTTACCAAATATTTTCCTTCATCTATTAAGATGTTATAGTTTTGTTTGTTCTTATAATAGATTATACTCATGGACTTTCTGATGGTAGACTGAAAATCATTGCATTTCTGACATATATTCTACAGGCTAGTGATTTTTTTAAAATGTGATGCTTTACAATTTGCAAATATTTCATTCAATGTTTTTCATTTATGTTTATTTCTAAGAATTTCTATAACTTTTTCCTCTCTTTCTCTCTGGTCATTTTATTCTTCTTTTATTTACTTAGCATGGAATTTCTTTGTGATTTGGAAATTTGATATTTATCTTACCTTTTTGAGTCTTTCCTCTTTCTCTTTTTCTCTTTATCCCATCCTTCAACCTTCTCAGGTTTTGCTCTTGCCTCTACTGAACTCCCCATCCAAGATTCCCAGTTCAACCAGATCTTCAGAAGGGGTGTGTGTTCCTGCTCTGTGATCATGTTGAGGATAGGCAAGGTCCAAGCTGCCAAGCTAGGGATATAATGTCAACTTTAAATTTCTCTTTACCTATATATTGTAAAGCAAAGCCATCATTTCACAGCGTCCCAAAGCCACAGTCATAGCAATAGTGAGGACAACCTTTTCCTAATTCCTTTGACAAGCTGAGATCCACATGACCTCCTATTTCCAGCAACGGGCCCAGCTTTAGATTTCCACTTGATGCAAAGTATGTTTCATCCCTAGTACACTGTGCCAGCTAAGTGCCTGGCTAGCCCTGATTCCAGGCTCACACCAGACACAAATTCAGCTGGCCAAAGGTTTCATCTCCACCTCACTCACCCCTGACTTAACTCTTCTTTTTATTTTTGGCCTACAAGACAATTCGTTTTATTTGCAAGCATGGTGGCATCTTTCTAGTACTTGATTTACTCCATCGAGGTCCATGAACTTAACAAGATCTTCTGGGGGAAATGAATTGAGAATCATGTGATTTTTACTTAAAAACAGAAAAAAATATTGCAAGAAAAGGAAACACTGATATAAACCTGGTATATGCTTTCTGACTGAAAAGCCTTGTGTTTTCCATTCTGCCTATCTAAATCCTGATCATCTTTCGCTGACTTCTCAATCTGATTCATTTTCATTCTTCCTTCAGTTTCATCTCCTGTGTGGAGAGTGCCCTAATATTCAAGGCAACATACTAGCAGTGAGGATATGGCACTACAGAAGACAGGCACAGGCCTGTGTTCAGGGAACTTGTGTCTAGTGTGGAAAGAAGCAAGAAAGTACAGCATAATATAATAATAATAATAATAATAATAATAATAATAATAATGGATTTTCTGATTTTACTTTCACACTTACAATTAAAGCAACCTATTTAACAACTATTAAATGATTAAATACTCATTTTTATTGTTCTCTAATTTTTGCACATGGATGACTCATGGTTTTCTCAGTTCTAAAAGATCCGTGAAAATCACGCATGTATATTTCTCTTATTTATGTCCATGCTGTCAGAGATCACTGTGCTTACATGATTGAATTGTTTTGATCCTGCAGTTTCAAGGCACTAAAACATGCAAAGAGATTGTTTTAAGGCTAGCCACTTTTTCTTAATGTCAATTTAATGTTAATGGCTAAAGTAATTTTATTCTGGATTTGAGAAACATCTTGTATTTTCAAAGGGAGACTGAGAGAGAGGCCCAGTGCAACATAAAATACAGTAAAGCTAACTATCCAGATCACGAATAGATGCCTGTTCAGAGACCCTCCAAGGAACTTCTAGCACATATCCAAATGTTTGGATCAAAATAAAAGATAATAGAACATCAACCAAATGGCCCCAGCAAAAGAGACAGAAGATAACCAATGCAAAAATAGAGAGCATCTAGCATTCTTGTGCACTGCTGGTAAATGAGACGTTTGGTGCAACCAATTTGAAAAGCTGACATTGCTCCTAAGGATGAATGAATGCATACACTATAATATAGCAATCCCTTTCTGATGTATAAACCCAACAGAAATGCATAGGTAGATTCACACAGTGAAACGCCATACAGCAATGAGAATGTACACTTCAATTACATATAACTATATGCATGAACCTCATAAATGATGTTGAATGAAAGGGGCTATTCAGTGGAAAGTGCTAATATAACTGATAATCATCATAAATTCATATCAGGAATTTTGCAACCAGATATGTTCCAAATTTGGTGGATGGAAACCTGTGGAACTTTTTTCATTTTACCTTCAACCTGCAACCATGTCAACACAGGACAGCATACTTGAAAATGACCATCTCCCAGAGTGATTGGAAATACTCAGAGATTCAAGGCCTAAGAGATCAATAAGATAGGACAGGAAATGAATGTCAGGTGTCCAGTAAATGAGGCCAAGTTCTTTGCCAGATAATTTGTGGCAATAGGAATGAAGCAAATAAAAAGCAAAGTTTGGGCAAGGAGGCTGGGGGCCCATAGGAAAACCCAAATCAATGGGAAGGGACCACATACTGAGTTCAGGTTGCCATTTGGGGATTCAACCACTGAAAGGTATAAGAGAGAGGATCTAAGACCTGTGAGAAAAGCCACAGCAGTGGCAAAATAGGAACAACCTGATCTGAGGTCAAGGCCACATAGACCCTGGTATGGTTAGCAAAGATTAGAAGGTACGGTGTGATTTGGAAGCCAAAATTGGGACTGGCTTACCTAAAACTCAATAGATACATGCAAGACACTCTTGGATCAATAGACTGGACTGAATATGGTTAAGGAATGAGAAAGACTGTGAACCACCTTCTTACCATGAGAATCCATTCAGGAAAAATGTTAACAGGCTATATTGATTAAAATTATACACTAATGTATACATTTAAAATCTGGAATTACAGATTTAAAGGCATGTTTGAAGATACAATTTTTATTAAAATCTAAAGCCTATATAGTTATCATGTTCTGTACTTCTGTCCTTTGGAGACATTACAAATTAGATGAAACTTCATTGTCGAGGACTGGAGACACGAGGTGGCCCCAGAGTTCAGCACAGACCACCATGTGGTGTAAGCAGGGGGAAAGGGGGTCATGGGTGGAAAGCAGGAGGGGGAGATTAGGTGTTGTCTGTAGGACTGTGTGGCTCACATGGATATGGCAGGGTGGCAGAAAAAGAGTGGTAGGTGTGAAGTGCAGTGTGGATGGTGGGCTTCTCTTCTCTATCCTCAGCACACTAGTTATAAGAATTTATATCAAGCAGGTACTCATTGTCAGGCACCATGCTTGGTGTGCCTGGTGAAGTCAACAAAGAAGATTGATAATGGCTGTGCCCTCCAGGAGCTTAAATTCCAGTGCAGGAGACCAGAGGAAGATAAAGCACAGTAACTCTAAGGGAATGCCTTTTTCTGTGACATTTGCCATAACACTCCCTATGTGGTTGGTACACCACATCACGTGCCCAAAAGAAACTGTCTCAATGACTTCAAATTATTACATCATGAGAATCCCAAATCTCAATTGTTTGAGGGACAATCTCTAGAAACCTGGATCAATCTCCTTTCATAAATGTAGAAAATTCATTTCAGAAGCATCCCAAAAGAAAAAGAAGTGCAGGAAAACTGACTTCAATTAAATGAATTCACAAAATGAATATATAAAACATAATGCCAACTTTAAATTTCTCTCTACCTATATATGTCAGGTACTGCATTTTCTTTGAAGAAAAAACTATGTTGAACTCTAAATTATAATTAGAAGTGTGGTGTTCAGAAAGCTTGGGAAATTAGACGGCATATTTTTTTTAGAGATATGGTAATCTTTTAAGAAGACTGACATTCTTATTCATTGTGTGTACACTAAACAATGGTGAAAAACTTATTCAATGCTTGTTCATTGATTTTCCATTAATTCAGATTACATGCTGATCTTCTGTTAAAACTGACTTTCTTCAAACATGGGTCAATACTATTGATTAGTTTTAATTTTCCTTGAAACTCAACAGATACATGTTAAAAACCATATTTTAGTTAAAACCACATTTTAATTGTTCCTTTCAAGCACTGCACTTATGCCACTTGTGCCCAAATCCCATTGCCTACATGCTCACAAAGGTCCTTCTGGTTATTCCTAAATGATGGATCTCACCCAGAATCTCTGTGTTCTTACTTTCTGGGGTAATCTTCCCTCACAGGTATTTATAGCACCCAAATGAGTTAGTAGTTCTTTCTTTGACTGCTTTGAAGAATTCAGAAGGTCAAAACAGAATTAGTTGAGAATTCAGAACCATGAAATAAGAAATCTGAATGAGTAAATGGTGGAACCATTCATCTCCATATTTTTTTGACTTTCATCCCTGAAAATTAGATGTTGAGTCATTTCACAAATCTACGCAAACTCATGCCACCAGCAGGTGAGAGCTGAATGCCACGGTCCAGATGAGCTCCACAGAGTGGTGCAGTCTACTCTTCTAACAAGAGCCCTATCAGGTGTGGAGAGTAGAGATCCAGCTTCCTGGAATCTCACCTTGGCCCACTAAATCTTGTCCACCAGTCTTCCCCCAAGTAACACAAGCAATTTAGGCTCCAGCTTTGTGTTTGGAAAGGTTTGACTTAATGAAGGATCACTCCTTTAGCTGACTCTCTGTTCCATTCGAACTGCAATGTATTTTCTTGGTTTTGACAATTAAGGACTTTTAAATTTCAAGATGTATTTCCCAAAAGTGGCTTTCAATAATATTGAATATATGAATCACCAAACCTTTCCTGATTGCTTACTTGTCTATAATCCCTGGAAATTTACTGGGTATAGCTAGGAAAAAAATGTATTATAAATTATAATATTTTTATGATACTTAGCTGGTTATTTAATTGTTAACATTCAGCCAAAAAAAAAGGAAAGAAAAATAACAATTAAAATCTTTAGAGAAATGTTACCCACCTTCTCACTCAATGATCCTTTGCTAGGCACAAAAGTCAGTGGAAGGTAATTCTCAAAACCGTCATGGAATAAAGGGCTTGTCAATTTTAATGCAATCCTAGTAGTGGGGGGAGGGGTATCCTGGCACCTAAATATAAGAAAATTCATCTACTCTTCAATGGTGATTTTTCCTGGCCCATTTGTGGTATTAGACATACTGGGAGATGATTCCAGTGTGAATCACCAAAACTTTCCTGATTGCTTACTTGTCTGTAATCCCTGGATTTGTGGGTGATTTAAGGAATTTTCATTGTTAATTTGGACCATTAACAATTTTTACCTTACACACTGACATTAAAACCTACACCCATGTGAGGCTCTGGGGTCAATCCCAAGCACCAATAAATAAATAAAGCCTAAATTCCACAAGAACTTACTTCATTGTGATTCTGAAATACTGGCATTAACATTTTAAAGCTGACAGAAACATTTTAAAGTAATGCTATTTTATCTGTATTTAAGTGCAGGTCATTTTATTTACAGTGTTTTAAATGAGAAAACATTCTAGTCTTTTTTAATTATGTCATTAAAATGAAGACTAAATAGAAGTGGGAGCTAGGCGACACTATCAGGAGAAAAGTACTTCTCCAAGGAAACCAGAGAATCCTACTTTTTTTCTGAAATATCCACAGTCCTGTCAGAGCAATGCTGGTAATTGGTTTTTGTAGCTTTGCTGCAGCACTGTCATGTTTTATAGGTTTTTTTAATAGGAGAGCTTTGTTGCAATTTATTAAAAGAGAAGACAACACAGCTTCAACCTACTAAAAGGTCAGAGGAAGAAAAGCAGAAGGGTCACCTCCTTTGAATCAAGTGAAAATGGTCCTGCCCATCAACATAGCATCTCTTCATAAATGTATATATTATTGGTGCAAACAGGCATCAACATCAATGCTCCTTTCTATAGCTCCACACTAATCACAACGATTCCAAACTACATGAGAAATATAATTTGAGATGCATGCTACTCAGATAGGGCCAAACTCCAGATCTGCCTTTGGGGAACAAACCTTCCTCATTCTTAGCACCATAGGCAGAAGTTTCAGTGAGGGTTGAACTGAGACTTTGCATCTTTTCTGCCCCCAAGAAACTAATCATTTCAAACAGATCAAGCCCCTAATAGGTACAAAATAACATCAGCCATTGGCTCATTTATGTTGTAGCTGATATTAATTGCTGCAGTGGTTAATGTAGCCATTAATGTTACAAAGTTGCCCAGCTGTGTTTGCAGGACCCATTTGGTTTCCAACATTTTATTTCCTTTACAAACCCCTGTTTGCTCCTTTTTGTCCTTCTTATGAACTGGGAATTGAATCCAGACTGAGCTATATCCCCAGTCATTTTTAGTTTTTATACTAAGACAGGTTCTTGCTAAGTTGCTTAGTATCTCACTAAGTTGCTGAGGGTGGTCTTGAAATTGTTATCCTCCTGCCTCAGCCTTCCTAGTTGTTGGGATTATGGGTATGTACCACCTTGCCTGGTTTGCTCTTTGTTTTTTGTTTTCTGCTAGAATACATGCCTCCAAGAACTCAGCGTGCTGAACAAATAATTAATCAATAATAAATGGTGTGGGTTTTTTTTTATTAATTAAAATGGAATGTGACCATCAGAGCTTTGATTTAGCTGTCATAACAAGTGTTATCATGTGGGTTGTTATAATTCCATAGGGAAATATGAAAACTTCCCACTTTCAAGTACACTTTTCAAAAATATAGGCAGCTTCTTTTGATGTATATTATATATCACTAACAATTATGCTAAAATCCAACTCACAACTGTTAAAAAGTAATCATAAAGGAGTTTCCATTTAAAGAACTGGAAGAATATTGTAAAATCTCTAATTACATCTTATCTTTTATGCACAAGCTTCAAGCACCACTCATCCCAGAAATGTTTAATTTTTCTTCAACTTATAAAACATCGTTAACCCGTTTATGTCAAAAGAACATCAAAGCAAGGTGAAAGATCAGCTTTAAGCATGTACAATAGTTCCTTCTTAAATCTGTGCTTACCACTAGAAATACATCTATCATTTTCCCATTTTCCATTCATTTTTATGTAATAACAAGAGAAAATACAATAAGCTATTCAGATACTTGACAAATAAATACCACCTTGCAGATAACAGTTGCACTGCTACTAAACCCAGTTGGCAAAAGCAGTACCTTGTAAAAGAGCTTATTTGGTAGGGTGAGACACAAGTCTGAATTTGGATGCAAGAGAGGAAATTTAAGCATTTTAACATATAATATACAATAATGTGGGTCATTTGGAAGCTGTAGTTATAAAAACTGAACACCACCTATATTGGAGGTAAGCCAGATATATTTCTCAAAATATATCAGGTCTTTGACTAACTCTGGGTAAGAGAATACTGGGATACATATCTCAGAATTATTTGGCAGCTACATGATAACAGTTATTACTATTTATTATTTATTAAATGCTAGGCACTAGCCTGAGCATTTTATACACATTTTTCCTAATCACCTAATTTCATTTGTTAATAATACTGCAAAATAAAGATTGCAGTTTACAGAAGAAACTGAAGGTCTGATGTGCTCAAGATCACGTGTAAGTAGAAAAATGGCAGAACTAGAATTAAAATCAAGTCCATTTGGGTTAAAGCCTCATATTCTCCCTCTCCCCCACACATTTAATTGTCCTTAAGATGTATGTTAAAACCAAATAAAATTATTACATTCCTCCTACTTTCTAACTTGCCTAAAGTATGTCTTATCTAAAGCTACATTTACAAAACAAAGCAAAAAAAAAAAACCTGTCTTAAATGTACAAAAAAAAGTGATATTTTTTAAACTACTGTTCATTCTGGAAAAAGAATTGGCAGTGCCATGTCATCCAGTTGAACATGTCTCAACACCTATGAATGTTATGAGTTAGTCCTTCAGGACAGTGATGTGTGATGGTCTCATAAGTCAGCAGCCATGACCTCTGTAGGAAGGAAGATTTAGAAAATAAACTTGCTGAGCAGCATGATTTCACTGACCCCTCACCACAGTCCTTTCATGAAGAACAATGATTACTGTCCCACAGACAGACTCAGAGCTTAATAAGGCCCTGCGGCTGGCACACTGGGTCCTGGATCCAGGTGGCATACACCACTATAGGTAGAAGAGAGGCAGTAGATGTATATCCCTATGCCACTAAATATTTCTGTTTGTTCTCCAAAATTTGTCCTGACTTGTATTTGTCAGTGTACAGTAATAACCATAGTTTCCGCTTATTATACAGCAGCCTGTGCCAGTTATTAAACCATGTTCTTTACATATGTTATGCCTGGAGAAATAAATATTTGTTGAATGAGTAGAAGATTTAACACATTATTTAATAATCAGAACAACACTAAGCAGTGTAACTGACTATTTTTATGTAGGTGAAGGCAGAGGTTGACTGAGGCCATACAGCTTAAGTAAAGGAGTATCTACTGGACCCCAAAGCCCAAACTCTTCCCCAGAATGATCCTCTGGGGAGGTTACCACTAGTGAAGGATTTTTCTTTCTTACTATGAGAATTTGAGTTTTACTACATTTGACTTGAAAATCTATTTGCCACTTGTCACAGTTGCCTTGGAAGCAGACCCTGAGGCAAAGATGAAGGTATGTGTGGTGTGTTAGGAGGCCATCCCAGGAAACATGAGTGAGGGAATGCGGGGTGAGCCTCAGAAAGGAAGGAGGCCCCAAAGTCCACTTTCCAGCATTTGTCAACATTGTGGACTGTTGAACACAATCCCGCTGGAGAGATGAGGACCAAGAGAAATGTGGAGAACCATCCCTAGGGGGAACTGCATGGATGGAGCTCAGAACTACCAAGTTGCCTGAAGCCTGGCTAGAATAATTCAGAGCCTCACCAAGCAATGATTTCCTATAGCCAAAATCTTTTTTTTTTTTTTTTTTTTTGGTATTGGGAATTGAATTCAAGGGCACTCAACCACTGAGCCACATCCCAGCCCTATTTTATATTTTATTTAGAGACAGGATCTCAGTTGTTTAGTGCCTTACCATTGCTGAGGCTGGCTTTGAACTCATGATCCTCTTGCCTAGGCCTCCTAAGCCACTGGGATTACAAGTGTGTGCCACCACCCCTGGCTAGCCAAGATCATCTTAATTGTCAAGACTTTCTCAATGAAAGGTTGTTGAAAGACATAAAAGCAGATCTGAATGAATATCATGTTTGTGGACAGAAAAATCTCAAAATGACAAAATGCCAATTAACTCCTCATCTGTAAATCCAAAGGAAACACAATAAAAATCACAATAGGACTATTCATAGAACTTGACAAACGGATGCTGAACTCCATATGGAGAAACAAAAGGCCCAGAATATCCAAGACAATTCCAAAGAGGGATAAAAGTTGGACAAACTTGCCACGAAAAGAGACAAGAGCTGCCGTCACTAAAACAGGACCTGCTGTTACAGGAGTACCAGAACAGGGTAGAGATTCCAGAAATAGACCTGCCCTGGTAAATAAAAATGGAGGTCATGAGACCTCAGTGCAGAGTGGTGGCCTCTTTGATGTCATGGGGACTCTTCTCATGAAAATAAATTTGAAGACAAACTTTACTTTATTCCTACTGGAAAGCCAGTAGTCCCAAAGCACTTACTGAGGTTTAATCCCAGGGGAAGTTACCAGTGCTTCTAGATTTCCTGCTATACCATTATTGACACTTTTCCCAAGTGGGGGTGAGCAAACTTCTGTGGAAGAGTTTTACTCTACATATTTGTATAGTGGTTTGAACAAAAAAAAAAAGGACACTGGAGCCCCACTTGTTTGGTTTCCCTTCAACATTTATATCCTCAGCATCTACATAGAAACAGAAGCCACTTTCTCATTTTAAAATGGTAGGAAAAAAAAACCAACATAATCCAAGGATTTTTCATTCTCTATTTCTTTTGAAAACTTAGAGTTCCTAGTTTTATTCTTTATTTAGGATCCAGTTGGCGTTGAGATACACTTAATTTAAATCATTCCATAGAACTTATTATATCTTTTCTGCCTCAAAATGCATGGCAAATATCTGAATGAATTATTGAAATAGTAGCTAAAATGATCCTGAAGCTCACTTGATTAGTAATGTCTACCCTGACCACAGTAGCACACAGACCTGATAGCATGCAGGTCAAGACTTTATAATTCTTTAACTGATCAGAAACAAAAACATAATTATTATTTCATTAATCTAGGGATTTTGATATTATTATTCAAAATAGTAAATCAATACAAATTTCTACACACAGAGTATTTGTTATTAAAGCATCTAGTTAAAGAATCTACCACACAAACTAGGTCTATGTATCATGGCACAGCTCTTCTCAATAGAGAGGGGAAGACACACCCTGAGAGTTAAGTTTTTTGGCTTTGGCAAGCCAACAGTTGATTAGCAAATGTGATATCCAGTCCAAGGTTTCCCTACTTGTATAACAGACAATTATGCATAACCACATATTTAAAATGGAATAACTATTATTGATTATCACCTGAAACCTTATTACTTTTAAACAACTTGGACAATTGTTTCCAAGTAGGAAAGTTGGAGGGCAAGCTAAACCTGTCACATCATTTCATTTATTGAATGTATTTCTATTTTACTTTTTTTCCATAAAGGAGGTGAGGCTGCTTACAACAGCCATATACAATCTTGTTAGAAAAAAAAAAGATAGCCTTGGTAATAAAAAAAAAAAAAACACATTGGTCATTTTTCTTCCAAAGAAAGCCAAACTGTGTTTATTCAATATTTCCTTAATTGGTCTGCTTTAACGCGGGAGCTTTGCATAGCTTTGCAGTGGTGTAAAATAACGTTTCAACGGCAGCTCATGAAGTACTTCTGAAAGTATAATCTGACTCAGGGAGTGAAGCAATAAATGAAGTCTTATTAAAGTGTTAGTTGATTTTTTTTTTAAATGAAGCCTCTGCTTATAGGCAGGTTCCATTTCAGTGAAGCTGACATTCGGCTTCATTGCATTTAGATCAGCAGAGACTTTGGTTGAGTTATAATCAAACAGTGTGGTGTCAATCCCTCACTGCCCAAAAGGTTTTCTCCCCATTGTTCAAGTGTCCATATTAGTTGTCCATCTCAGAACTACAGTTTTGTCTCCCACTTATTGTTTTGATGTGAAATAACAACCACTTGAACTCATCCCACTCCAGAGCTTGAAAGGTAACATGGAAATGCATATTTACCAGGAGAATTAGAATAAGAAGAGTAATTAGATGAATTTGAAGAAGAATTAGAAGAGAAAGAGGAGAAGGAGGAAGAGGAAGAGACGGAGGAGGAAGGGGTAGTGGTGGTTACTAGTATCCCTAACTTCTATAGGAGGAGATCTTATGGTCTATGTGAAAGAATTCTAAATTGAAGAAAGTATCCAAAAATACATTATCCATTCATTATTCCCTCCCTCTATGTACTCATGGTATACTTTAGTAAACACTATGTTCCCAGTCTCTTTAGGATATCAAGACTGAATTTCAGAAGTATCCATTGGATTATGAACTTCTTGAGAAAGGTACCAAGTTGGTGCAGGATTATTAGCCATCAGGTAATGTCTTGTGAATTATAGACTGGTTCAACCACAGAACACAGATCACAAGCTGGCTTCCACCTGCCATTCAGAACCTTTGTGGGTGGTTAATATATGCTCAGAGAATGAAAACTCCTTTTTACATTTAAGGTCATCACTGAAAGGGGCCTTAAAACCATGTATTTCTACTTCTTTACTCTATAGAAGAAACAAAAGACTTGGGAGAATAAAGTGGTTTGTCCAAAGTTACACAGCTGGCCAATGATAGAACTAGGACTAGAACTCTTGGTGATACCTTCTTTTCATTGAAGAAAAAAAATGAGGGCATTAAACCTGCAACCAAACTATTTAAATGCATTTCTAGGCCACCTATTATTTGTTTGCTTGTTTTCCTTATTCTTACTTCTTAAATATTTTTTTGTAAAAAATATAAATGCACATAAGATAAAATAATAATTGAGGGAACCTAGAGTCAGGAGAAATTAAATGAGGCAAGAGGCAGCTTCAATAAACTAAACTCCTCCTTAAAATTCTACACGCATGCTGAAAATATGTCACCAAATTAGTATTACCTCCTAGCAGCATGGTATGGAAGGAAACTTATAGTTTAGGTTCTCAGGAGAAATTCAATTGCTCCTGGTCCTATGATCCTTTTTTTCCTTTGTTTTATTTATTTTAATTAGTTACACATGACAGTATAATGCATTTTGACACATTATACATAGACAGAATATACCTTCTCATTCTTCTAGTTGTACATGATGTAGAGTTATGCCAATCATGTAATCATGTATGCATATAGGGTAATAATGTTCAATACACTCTTCTATCATGCCTACTCCCATGCCCCCTCCCCTCCCTTCATTTCCCTCAGTCTAATCCAAAGTACCTCTACTCTTCCCTAGCCCTGCCCTTATTGTGAATTAGCATCCACATATCAGAGAAAACATTCAGCCTTTGGTTCTTTTAGATTGGCTTATTTCACTTAGCATGATATTCTCCAGTTCCATCCACTTACCAGCAAATGCCATAATTTCATTCTTCTTAAAGGCTGAGTAATATTCCATCACACACACACACACACACACACACACACACACACACACCACAACTTCTTTACCCATTCATCTGTTGAAGGGCATCTGGGTTGGTTCCATAGCTTAGCTATTGTGAATTGAGCTGCTATAAATATTGATGTGGCTGCGTCACAGTATGCTGATTTTAAGTCCTTCAGGTATAAACCAAGGAGTGGGATAGTTGGGTCAAATGGTGGTTCCATTCTAAGTGGTCCTATGATCTTAATGGCATTTCTCCTGTAGGTCCTTATAAAAGGCATGTCTTCTGTTGTTTCAATGGTAAATTATAACAGATTGGTTCTTGAGTCATTCTGAATGCCAATGGGAATATGAATGCCCAGGACAGTGGAAGCATTGGGACAAGAGGCCAGAATGCCAGAGTCCAGCTGCATAGCTCACTGATGGTCTGGCTTCATCCAGGGACAACACTTACACCACTGAGAGGAACAGTCCAGGATTTGCTTTGACTGGGATCTCACAGTGCACCCCCAAAATTGTATGCTGAGCATTACACAAGTATCTTCATACCTTCTGCACAAGCCCTGTAGAAGAGTATTTCTTAAAATTGAGCTTTTCATAAGTACCAAACAATGGAATAATCTAGCTATAATGGTCATATATTTTGTGAATGATTTAGAGAAGAGGAATTCAATACTACAGAAAGTTTTTCTAAAGCTGACCCAATAGCCTGCTATGAAAATTAAACTGTTTCATCATAACACTTGCCAGAAAATGTTTAGAAAAACAAAGTCAAATACAGCAATTGGTAATTTATAGTATTCTAAAGCACTCCAGTACCAGGAGAATGCAAAGTGTGAATTTTCTCACTGATTTTAAAATTATGACTATGAGGCAGTGCTGCATGGCTAGTAGGAGCCTGACTGTGGATGAACCAACATCAGTGTCTTCGTTCACTGAAAGTTGGAACAGAGTCGCTCTGATGTTGTACCATTATGCTAGGGTGGGTTCACCGTCCATGTTCAAAGCTTGTATGAATGGCTATGGGACTTAGTTGTGTTCTGTTCCTTTGGCTCTGTATCTATGTGCCTCTGGCACAGACTGCAGTTTGATTTCCCAAACACATGCGCTGCTCCTCAGACAGAAAAGAGGGTCTTTTTTCTGAGTCCTCTGCAGGAATGTTTCTCCCTCCACCCTTGCTGCACATCAGAATTACCAGGGTGCTTTGAAAAAGGCTTACATCCAGGCTGCACCTGAGGCTGCTGACTTTGACCCCTCTAGGATGCAAACCTCACAAGACAGAGAGAGAGAGAGAGAAGAGATAAAGAGAGACACTATGCACAGGAACCCAAGATCCCTGGTATCTGGCATGTGGGAAGGAGATGGTGAGCAAGGAGGCTGATTAAGGACCTGTGCTCTGGTGGGGAGGAATGCAGTCCTGGCTGCAATACATGGCAACTCTCAGATATAAGGACCCTCCCTGCTCCCTCACCCGTGACTGAACACTATGCCTGCAACCACAAAACCCACCCAGGTTCTGAAATCCATCCATGCTAAGGCTTAAGTGACTACTGTTGAAGAGGGTCAAAGGGGAACAGTGAACAATGAAAGTGCCAATGAGCACTTACAAGAGGATTTAGAGTGGTAGAGAATGGTGGCAAGGAAGATAACTCCTCCATTGAATCCTCACCTTGACCTATTTGACTCTCAGATGATTCTCTTTTCTGTGAACCATGTATTGATGGTGTTCTGGTGGAGAACTGCCAGTAATTGTGTCTCCTGGAGCCAGGAGCTATAGAATATGCTAGAAAGAATATTGGTGCTGAAGGTAGAGGGAAGAGAGGTAGAGAAGCTGGTAAGTCCCAGCTTTCTTTGAACTTCTTGCATATTTTGAGGTGCACACCGCTCAGACACCTGGAATGCTGGTCTCTGCCAAGGTAATTCCCAAAGCTCAGAAATGTTCCCCAGAAAAGGATGCCCATTGCTCTCTTTAGGCCCAAGAATTGTGGGAAGGGATGCTTCTTGTGAAAAAAATAGACTGTAAAAGAAAAGAGTATATTTCTATCTTTCCCACTGTCCCCTAAAGAAGTCAGAATTAATTGTACCAATTTAGAAGTGGCTCATTTTTAATGGAAATTTAATCTACATGTTACCCCAGTGAAAAAGTGGCCTGTTTACAAAGCAAGAAGGTCAGTGTGGCAATGTAACCTAATCGGGCTTTGTAAATGGGTCAACTCTTCAGTGGACTGTTGTATATCACACAGCTTTTACACAAGCTTGTTAAATTTTAGAACGTCAAGACCATCAAGTTGAAAACATTCAGGTACCTTAGTTACATTTTCTCATTACTGGTCAAGACCATCAAGTTGAAAACATTCAGGTACCTTAGTTACATTTTCTCATTACTGGTTGAGCCTCTGTGATCTAATGTTAGAAATTTATGTAGAAACTGCAAAATTGCTATGGAGAAAAGTTAGTGGATAATCATTTTACCTGAAGAAAAGATGTCTCATGGGCTGAACATTTCTCAAAAGGTTTCCTGTCTCAATTCCTTCATTGTCCAGCATTGTATATGACCAGTGTAAGAGTTAGTGTGAGCACATCTTGGTGGGAGTTAGAAAAGATTAATGAAAACATTTTCAAAAACTCAATTCAAGTCATTTTATTGAGAAGGGAAGTGTTGTTTTTTTTTTTAAGAATCAGGTTTTTTTATTTTTTGTTTTTTTGTTTTTTGTTATTATGTGGTGCTGAGGATCAAACCCAGGGCCTCACACATGCTAGGCAATCACTATACAGCTGAGCTACAACCCCAGCCCTGGAAGTATTGATTTTAATCCATGATTTGTGAGATGAAAGGAAATAATTATTTGCAAATAGTAAAATAAGAAAAATAGGATATTTTTTAGTCCCTCGATCCTGGGCATTTTCTTCTTGTCAGACACAACCTACAGCCTCCCAGTTTTCTGGCCTCTGAAAGAGACAAGGGGTTAGTTTTACATGGAAGAGAATTATTACAGACTGGAAAACTTTGATTAAGGAGTAGAAGAAGTACAACCTCACATTCTAAGGGTTTAAGAATGGCAGGAGGGAACAGTAGACTATTATACTGCTGTTTTATTTTCTTGAATGATATCCTTAGGACATATGCAATTATCAATTAAAACATTAACAAAAATATGTAAAGAACAGTAAGTACCATCTATGAAACAGACACTGTATATATTATACATAAGAATTTTTATAACAAATCTAGGGAATAGTTAATGTTCCCATTTTACAGACAGAGAATTAAACCAAAGATGTATTATCAGCCCCAGGCCACATATCCAGAAAGTGACATTACTGAAATTCAAACCCGAGTCTAGATCTTTTCCAAATACAACTATCTCCCCAAATGATCAAGAGTCCCTGAAGAGGACCAAGTCAGAATGAACCTTTGTAATTATTTGTCCATCCATTCATTTATTCATTCATTCATATTAGGCCTGACTTACCTAACTGCATACTGATCAGTAACATAAGCTATAAGTTTAAGTTCTAGATATGTTACTTGCTATCTTGGTGACCTTGGTGAAGTCACTTAACCTTGGATTTCTGATATTTAAATAGGACATTGTGATGGAACCAACTTCCAAGGGTATTGTGCATTAAATGAAATGATCCCATAAATCCCTTGGTTCGGTTCCCGGATAAGAACTTAGTAGTTAATGTTAGTAAAATGGTGATGATGATAATGAAGATAATAATACAGTGGGACTGAGGGCAAATGTGTCACTGCTCAACTAAGAGAAGTTGACACTATAAGGCTAAGAAAATGATCAGAGACCCTTCAATCCTGGAGCCCATAAGGACTTGCAGGATTCTTCTTTTTTTTTATCTCTGGCTGCAAATGAAAGCACAAACATCAGGGTCACATTAATGCAACATGCTACACCACGACTTGTTCACTGGCCCTTAAATATTAGCAGTCCTTGTCTTGCTCATGAATTTGGAAAAAGAGGGTAAATCCCAAGGGCTCAGTGCCTGCAGACACCCAGATGAGATGGTGGGAGCCTTTTCCAACAGTGTGTAAAACCCTCTGCTCCATGCTCAGCTTCTCTCCCAGGATGATGCCCTCTCAGGACACTTGCCAATTTACTAACAGTCACTTTTACCTCCAGGCCACAAGCAAATGAGGAAATGGGACCTGTTGGGGGGATTCTTTCCCCTCAACCTTCATCCAGATGTTTGGCACATGGAAATAGGCAGAGCCATAGTTTCCCTTGGACAATTTAAGAAATTAATTTTAAAGGATGTGTCACCCTGGACATAGAAAACGGGTTGCCATAGGTTGTTTTTCAAGCAGTATTTGGAGCTACAGGAGAGGACTTGGGGACCAAAGTAGAAACATGCTCTGGTTAGGCCCCCTATCTAATTAGTCTCCTTACCTCCCACCAACACTCTTCTAAGTGGACTTTGTCAGCTCTGGCCTTGTCCTACACAGATGCTCCCCTGGAAACCCTACCATCATTCCTCCACTTGGGACATGAGAAAATCTAGACAATGACAGCAGCTTCTGCTGCAGACTGATGATGTGACTGCTAAAGGTCGCTCCTCATAGAGGTTTAGAATTTCAGCCAAAGTAAGAAGAGCTGGGTTAGGGTTTACAAATTTAGCTCTTTCTTACCTCCATGTTCACTTGCACATGATGATTTTATTAAAATGATATAGAATTTTTATTTGCCATGAAATCTCCATTCCACAATTCTAATAGGGTTCAGATGGCTTTACCTGGTAGGTGAACTTTCATAATCTAGGGTCTAAGTTAGAAATATTAATGCTCTGTGACGACATAAAAGTTGTATTTGAAAGACAACACTAGGCAGTAGATGTGAAAACAATGACATTAATGAATGATGCCTGGAGTGCTATTTTCCCCCTAAATTGTCTCCATCTTGCTTTCCCACTCCGAAAGGATGTGGGGGTTTCATTTGGGATTCTATATTGGCAAGAGTTTGGCACTGCATGCAGCAGGCTGGATGCCCATGGAGCCTGTGCACCCTGGGCAGGATTGGGAACAAAGGGTTGGTAGAGACAAGACTTCAGAACATTCCCAAATTATCTGGCCCATAGCAGTAGCTACTGCCCTCTTTATTCATAAAATGGTAGGGCTGTTCCTTTGTGTTCATGAGACTTCCAAGGCATTAGAGATACGGAGCATTCATTAATAGGTGTACAAGGAGTGTTAGCTGTGATTTGTGAAGTAATTATGTCTAGACATCATTATAATATTAATAATATTTATTAATTATTAAATGATATTAATATTAATAATATTATTATAACTATCATATAGGCATTATTATTATCCTCATTTTTAAAGGAACAGAGATACAGAACAGTTAAGTAACAGGCCTAAACTCGCTAACTACTGAATGGTGAAATCAGCATTCAAATGTACTCCACAGTCCTCATTTTAACCACTGTGCTTTGTATGAGACCCTCCTGAGAGCCCCTCCTGGGTCTTCAAATCACGAACTCTGTGGCTTCACTCAACATCACCATTTCCACATCTGAAAACTGAAAGCTGTAATGCCTGCTACATTGTGACTGTTTTAAGGATTAGGAGAGATTAATAGAGATGAGATGCCAAATCTCTGCAGAGAGGCATTCAATTTTCGGTAACTACTATTGGGCCAGAGTGAGAAAGATGCCTAACTTCAGCATGTGATTTTTTTAAGTTCTAGTTCCAGTTTTGTCTCTACCTCTTATGCTTCTGCTTCCTGCTCTCCAAAATGAGAGAGTGGTTTAGGAAGGTGTTCCCAATAGAATTTATACCATGACCTCTGTTAGGCAGCTTTTCATCGCTATGACAAAATTACCTGACACAAAACAAATAAAGGAGGAAAAATTTATTTTTCCTCAGGTTCAGAGGTTCAGTCCATGGTCAGCTGGTGTCAGGGCAGAAATTTCATGGAAGAAGTGCATAGCAGAGGAAAGCTTCTCTTCATGGCAGCTGGGAAAAATGGTAGAGAGAGGGGGGCAGGTTTATCTCACCCCTAGCCCCTTCCAGGGCACATCCCCAACACATACTTCCTCCAACTAGGTCTCACCTTCCAGCAGTCCAATCAGCTATGGATGAATTAATGGGAGGCCTTGTGATCCAATAATTTCCTAAGAGCCCCACCTCTGAATATCTGAGACTTTGGATCCCAGATCCAAACCATAATAAACTCCTAGGGGACTCAGGAAAGGGGATCAAAGGAAGATCAAAAAGAGAATGGACCTCACTGGCATCTATCACCACAGAGGATGGAGGGAGAGGAGACATCAACAATTTCCCCTAATACCTAAAGACACACACACACATACACACAGGCACATGCTCCATTGAAATCATTCAAAGGAAGCAACTTACTCACAGATGCAATTTTGCATGTAATTATGACTATACATCTGTCATCCAAGCAGAGAGTTGTGCTGGGTCCCGTGTAAGGATAGGCAAAAATAGATTTTTCTAAACCATGGTGGGCCAAGAATTGTCATACCAAATTTAAACTTTTGGAGATTCAGTTTTCCCAGTGTGACTTCCTGTTTTGCAGAAAAGAGCTTGAAGAAATCATAATAAAACAAGGCTCATCGTCATTTCTGTTCACCAAGTGGCTTGTTCAAAACAACATTTTAATGATTTAAGTGTAAATGAATCAGAAGCATATGGATCAGATTTCCCTTAAAATACACAAGTTTTTTAAAGGAGGGAGAGTGGAATGAAGAATTTCCCTAAATTTAGTGCTCCTTGGAATTGCCTTTTCTAATGTGATTAAAAGTTGGTGGTAGATGAGGGCAGGCGAGGAGTGCAGATTCACTTTGAACTGCATTTGGCAAGTAGGAACGGGGTAGGGAGAAGGTTTCTAACATCTCTTTTAAAAGGGGGACTATACTTCTCCTTGGGCATCAACTAATTCATCCCAACCAGCATTTTTGATGAGTTAAGTGTAAATGAATCAGTAACATAAGGATTGCATTTGAAATACACATGGGATTTAAAAATGAAGGAAAAAAGCTCTTGGTAAAGTATGTCTGGGATTTTGCCAAACCCGTAATGTTAAAAAAAAAAATAGTTTGAAACAATCGATGACTCCCTTTCAGACCCTGCCAGCCTTACCAGGCAGAGTAGAAGCAAGGCAGCTTGTGTGAGCTCTCCAGCCACCTCTCTCCAACACCACTGGGGAATTCAACATCCAAACAGCTCACCTGCCTAGTAACTGATGCCATAGGGGTCCCTAACTTTAATATGGGCTTTCTCTGCACAAGAGAGGACCACTTCCTGAATGAGAGAGGAAGGCCCACTCATTCTTCTTTTTTATGACCATGCAAATAAAGTACATTCCACTGTTCAGCCATTTGTCTTCCTATTTCAAAATAAAAATCAATCGAATAGAATTGGAATCTATCCCTAAAATGGGATCCACATTTAGTGTTTAGTTTTTCAGTTTCCTCATTTGGCCCTTGAATAAAACAAGCAGTGACCTGGGACTTGATAGGCTGCACAGATCCTCACTCCTAAACCAGGGCCTCTGTTCTTGTCACCTGCATTTGTCATCTGCATGGGCTCCTGTCCTCCACATGCTGTGCTTTGAACCATATTTTCTATATACCACGTACATTTATTGAGAAGTAACAGAAAAAATAGTTATTTTGGTATTAATTAGAAACCACCATTGTAAAAAAACAAACATAAACACATTGAGTTGATATATTTTACTTCTCCTTAGCAATCCGAGCCCAGTTAGCTTTATAACTCCAACAAGGGTTTCCAACATGTTGGGACCATCTTTGAGAAGCCCATTTCTCTTTGCCTGGGAATCTCAGAAGGATCACGATCCCAGGAGGGGAATCAGTAGCCTAAGGGATCTGAAATGCTTTTCAAGGTGGAGTCATTTCCAGCTCAGTGCCAATGGAATTCTCTAGGTCCATGCCCTCTAAGAATCCTAATGTAATTTTAACAAATCGTTTTCCAAATAACTAGGCAAGTCAAAAGGCTTAGGAGGTCTGAGAATCAGCCCAGAGAAAGGCTGAAGGGAATTGTTGGGGCCTCTCTCTCCCTAACATAGTGTCTCTGGCTCCTTAGATTGGTCGCCATCCTCTCCCCTTCATCTGGGGCATGCTTTTCCTCATTTGGGGCCTGAAGCCATCCATCCTGTTCCGTTTAAAACCTCTGCAGTGGCTTCAATGGTTTCAATCCATCACAACCACCCAAACACCTATTTTATTTTCAAGAAAATTAAGTGTGTGTCGTCAGGGCTAGTTAAAGGGCTTAGGGAAAATTGATTTTATTATTTCCTCTGTTTTTAAGGGTGGGATGGGGGAATGAGATGGGAGGGGATGATTATTTGGAGATCCATATAAAAATTCCAAAGTTACTCTTTCCACACCAGCACTTTTGGCAACCATTTTCCTGTATGTCTTCATCAGAGTAGGTGGGAAAGGAGCCCCTGTTGTAGCAGCTGAAAAATTCCTACAAAGCAGACAGAGCTCTGGCAAATGCCTGGGCGGGGAGCGATCATCTTGAGACAGCCATGGAAACAGTTTGACATTAATGAAAATGTGCAAATGAGACAATAAACTAGGATGGGAAAACCATTTCAAAACAACCTGTGACCTTTTTGTTTTGTTTTGTTTTCTTCCTGCCACTCCCCCACACAGAACAGTAACAAGGCAAGAGAGTTGGGAGAAAGGAGCCAGAACAGGACTCAAAATTCCGGGAGAAACAGCCACGTTTCCCTCTTTGTCTGCTGTCCTCTCTCACTGTCAAGCATCACAGTTAAAGCACTTTGTAACTAGGAGCAGCTTTCTGAAATGAGTTATGTCCACAGCTTACCTACACGTAGGGTTTCTATGGGCAAACATCAGCAGAGAGGCCGGGCACAGGAGCTCACGTGTATGCTTGATTTTATTTCCGGAAAGCAATCAAACAAGGGGCACTTAGGCCTTACGGTGGGGCCCACTCCAAAACCAGACGGATGAGTTCATAGACCATTGCTGACATAAGATCGATTGGCCATCCTGAGCCATTTAGCAGACAGTTTACATAGGCGGCCTGGGTACTGGATTTAAACGAAATGAAAACGATTGGGAGAATTCCCTATAAAGTAGACTTGATCTATATTAGGGAGCAGGCTAATTATAGGGATTGGCATATATGGAATCAAAGTGAAACACTATATGGGACTAGAGAGTGGTGGTCTTTTATACCAGGGTGGTCTGAAACTGGGGTTTAATGTATGTACAATATACAAACATTTTTGACAGACCATTAACACCTATAATCTTGTAAATATTTGCAATTTTCTAGATCATAAATATAGCTGCATAAGCAGTTCTTTCAGAACATCATTTATACACCATTAAAGGTTAATTTACAAGTTAGTACCTTATAGAAAGAAGATATGTGGGCTTTATGCTCACTTTCTGTAAAGGGAGACTAGTGTCTCCAAAAGCAATTTGTAGCTCTCCTGTGGGTCTGACTGGGGTCCTATTCAAAGTACTATTTGAATTCTTTTCATCAGCTCATGTTCACAGCAAACTTAATCTTCTCTTTTGGATGGAGGGAAAAAAAAAACAAAGGGGAGAGAAAGATCTGAGTTCTTCAGGCCATACTTCCAAGCATCCAACTGTTTATTTGAACAATCTCTCTTGACACCATTCTCATTTGTCATCGGCCCTCTGATACCTGCTGTTGTGCCCTAACCTCCATCCTGAAGGGCTTCCAACAGTTCTAGACTTTAAGACCCTTTAAAGGGGCCAACGAAAGCCTGACCTCTGAAGCTGCCATTGTGTGACACTACATTTTGTAAAGATCAAAGAGAGTAAGGCAAAGAGGGAGGGAAATTTTTTTGTGACCTACCATTTCTTCCTCCAGCCAGGTAATACAGGAATTCCACTACAGATGGTGATGGAGACTCAGGTTCCTGTAGGAGCTGTTCACAAATTATGGGGACAGAAAGACACTGTGGAACCCTGGGAAAAGGGTTGGTAAATGTGGGTCAGATCCAGGATGGGAAAGCCACAGAATGAGGTCGAGTGACCACAGAGGATTTGTGTTGTCTCTAAAGACGCTGAACTGTGTAACTTATTCAATATGCCGGAGCCTCTTTTGCTCTACAGCAGGATGCCATGGATATCATTGCCCTTTTTTTCTGAAATATGAACAGCCAGGCCTGCTGGCTACATGCCGGCCTGGCCTAGCATGGGCATTTTTTATGCATCGTAAGCCTACCCTGTCTATTAGACCTCCCAAACTTAGAGGATTCTCAGCATTTTCCAGTAGTTCTTGTTTTCAGAGCTCATTAAAACACCGGAAGCAATTTTCAAAAAGTTTGCACTCTCCTCCCTTCCTGCTGATTTGGGGAAAATTCCCCAGCATGTCTCCTTCCCCCCCCCCCCACGCTCTTCAACCCTCTAATCTACCAGTTCTCAGGACTGGCAAGACAAGCCCTTCCCACAGTTGTAGTCCTGCATAACGTAATGTGAGGAGAGCACCAAACTTGGAGTCTCGAGGTTTGGATTCTAACCTTAGCTCTGCCCCTCTCTGACCTTGGAAAAATGACTCCCACTTAGGCCTTGGTTTTCATTTGTAAGTCACTGCTTTGGGCACTTAGTAAGATGGCTTCAAAATTCCTTTCCATGACTCAATCTGTCTTCTATGGTTCCTCTTACTTAGAATCAATAAAACCTTTCAGTACTCTCCACTCCCCTCTACAAATAAGTTGTGGGATTGTTTTTTGGTGCTTTTTTTTGGGGGGGGGGGGTGTAGTAAACAGTATAAACCTCCACCAAGCCCTTCTGCTAGCCCTCAAGCCTTGGCTCTATCACCTCTGACTTTCTACCATTTTTCTGTGCTCTTTCCATCTAAATCAAAACCCCTCTGAACAGTTTCCATCGCCATTTTCTCTGCTCTACATCTCCTGCTTCATGCTAATTTAATGTTACCAGAAAAATAATTATAATCGTTGATACAGGCTCAAGGGTCTTAACGGGAATTGCAGATTCACAGATATTCTGAGAATCGACTCAAGATTTGAGCAATGTTTAGTGAATTTGGAGTTGGAGGCTATGGCTGGGGATTTGGAGAACCTGAATGAGACGTCTACAGCCTAGAGGTCAAGTGTAGGACTGTATATGCAAAGGAAACAGTCCAAAGGCCACTACTTGATGAAGAAGCGATACACAATAGGGGTGTACAACCATGAGGAGCATCTTGCTACATGATTTTCTCTGAAACAGCCAAAGCCGAAAACTTTTGTAATCAGTACATGATGAAATTTAGTTTTGTTGACATTTTCCACTTGTACTGAGTCATAATTAATACTGTTTATCTGAGTTGGGATAAGGAATATGATAATGTTGACGGTGGGTTATTTACTGTTCCTTTAATTCCTGGTTTATAGCTTCTCAGTCAGGCCTTTCTGTACCAGCACATTTTTTTGTACTCTACACTTGAAGGTAATTCTGTGGCCTCCAAGATGAACCTTGTTGAAGTTGTGAGTCTCCGTGCTACTTCTCCCTGAGCCTTCCACTCTGTCTGGCCCTTCGGTACCTTCCTGCCTTCTAGAGCTCCCCACCCTCCATACCTTTCACTCAAGACCCTGTTCTCATCTTTCTCCTGTGATGGTTCTCGGGGTGATGACCTACTCAAGGCACAGTCTCCACTGGGCTGTTTTCAACTGTTCTTCCTGAGGGTCCCTAACTCTATTCAACTCTGCATCAATTGAGCTTTAGGCAATGTGTCAGGCCACATGACCTGAGTTTGTTGAGGATATTCCTGCCAAGTGCTGTGATTTCATATTATGCCCTTGGTTTTAGCTCAATGTCAACAGATGAACCACACACAAAGAATGTTTCTGTGTCTCTTGTAAATTTTGTGTTGAAGCCCATACATAAAGACTCCTTATGTAAGGAATTGTGTGATGAATTTTTTTCTTAGGGTTTAGTACAAAAGAAAAAGAAAATGTCATTATTTCCCCCATTAAGAATTTTGCTTGAGTTTGGTAGTTAATAGGAGCCACAAAACTCAAGAGTGTTGGAGGAATATTCTCTTGATTTCAGAAAGACACTTATCATGATTTCCTCTTCTGCCTGCCTGGGTTACAAGAAGCCCTGGATCTGGCTCTGCACTCCAATGTCATTGCTTCTTTGATGCTAGTTTCTGAATAGATTCAACACTCTTCTTTCCTCCCCTCCCTCCTCTACTCCTTTCTTGGTCTCTGCACTTTATTTCTCACTCTTCCCACTTCTCTGTCTCCAGTGCTTTGTGGAAGGAAGAGAGATTAAAATAATTCATCTTCTCCAAGTAACATGTTACTTACAGTGGCCTTCTGGGGCAGGAATGACTTAACCCAAGGCCCATCACAGACGTTCTTATGAGAGGCTCCTTCAAACAAATGAGAACAAGGCAAAAAGGTCTTCGAACAAAGTTCAGAAAATATAACATACTCCAACTGCCTCTGAAATTCTCAGAAAATGTTAAGGATATCTATCTATAAAGTACTTAAGTCAAGAAAATAAATGCACATTGACATTCAGAGAGGCTGGTGCTCCAAAGAGCTTTTGACATCATCCCAATGGTGGGGTCCAGGGGTGAATCTTGCAGGTGCTGAGGTCAGCAAGTGGAGGTGAGGTTGGGATGGTGAGGAAAGGGGAGGGTGGCCTTTCCTACTTCCCAGAGAAGACTAAAGGTAGCTGCCTGTTCTCCTTCATCACTCTGCACTCAACCCTAATGCCTTCTCAGCTGAAGAGGCCCTTCAAGCATCACTGACTTCCACAATGACCCACTCATCTTCGTCAACAGACCTACCAAGCTCCTTCCCATTTGTCTTCAGTGTTTTGAGTGAAAGTGAAAGAAATACTTTTGGAGAAAAAAATGTTTATCGGACCATGTTAACTGGATATCTGAGAATGGATTTTCTCCTTCTCTTGACTCTGCTTCCTCCTGTTCATTCACAATGTTTCTAGTATCCTTCTGCATGTTGGGGGAAAAGGCCACTGATTGTCCCAAACCTACATGCTCCAGACAAACAATTCAAATAGGAGAAGAAGAAGGAGGAGGGGGAGGAAGGGGAGGAGGCAAGGGGGGAGGGGAACAGGGGGAGAGGAAGGAGAAGGAAAGACCCTGCCTCTGTCTATATTGCTCATACACCAAATAATGTGAAAGTACCATGGCTGGCCCTGTTTCCAAGGTCACATGCCTACCCCTGCTCTAAGAGCTGAAATCAGAGCCATGCAGTGCCTGGTCCAGCTTCAGTACATGGGCCCATGTGCTCAAGGAGGGGTTGATGGCAGAAAAACTACAGGTTACCACATGAATACCTGCACATATCTTCTTTGCTTGGGATGTGTGAATCATCCCATTTTCTTTAAAAATCCATCTTCCTTAAGAAAAAATATATATATATTTCTTTCTACTTATGTGACCTACACTCACGCACATGGCATCACTTTGCTCTTGCTTGCAATGTTCTCAAGTTGTATTTTTCCTATTCATCTTACAGCTAACTGTAAGATCCTCTAGGACAGGGACAGTGCTTTCTCTTTATTTTCTGTTCTTCCTCCTCCTGCCTGGTGTTCTTCATTCATTTTCTCAGTCAGCAAATTTTTGTTGAATATTGCATACCACAACTGTGCTAAGCAAGCTCTGGAGATTAAAAACATAAATTATAAGATATGGGGATGAGGACATAGCTCAGTAATAGAACACTAGTCTAGCATGTATGAGGTCCTGGGTTTAATCCCTAATACTCCAAAAAAAAAATGGTTCTCAGAATATTTTTTTACAAATAATTGAACCCCATTCTTTTTAATGTATCTTCTGAGCTATAGCTATCATGGTATCTCAGTGAGATAATATATGACTGGTCCAGTCATTTCCCCATGATCCTCAGATTTCTCAAGTGTGAAATACAAAGATTAACAAAGAACTCTCCAAGCACTCTGAGTCATGACAGACATATGCACAGGAAGTGATGCTCCTCAAAAATTCTTACCTAATTACCTCCAACTTTGGTTAATTTATTAATTAATTCCAACTTAGATTCTACTCTGACCCTCCCTCCACATAAAAGACAAGAGAACACAAATTCTTTACACTTCCAGACAAGTTGAATGTACCTTTTGACACCATTCACAACCTTTCTGGTATTTTCATCATAGTTATCCATTTTATTTGTATGTGCTCTGCAACTTGCACCATCCTCCCCAGTGACTCTTGGAAACAGGCAAAGAAGGAGTCACCCCTCACTTTGCAGAAGAGAAAGCTGAGGTGGTGATATCCTAATGGTGACCGGCCCTAGGACCTAGAGCTCCTGTGAGTATCTGGGCTGCCGCACAGCCTGACAGCACAGTGCCTTTTGTAGAAAGTCTGCAAATCATGAGAACGGAGTCTGTGAACTTTGCAGGATAAGTCAAGATGGCTTTGGTGAAGCATAGTTGTAACCCACAGCATAATAAGGATTTGGCAAGGACGCAAGGAATACCAGGAACAGAGTGTCTGCAAGGAAAATGCCGCAGAATGTCATATATCAAGCAGCTCTCACGGTCTGGGAATGAAAGAAATTAGAGGAGGGAGAGAATCACACCATGTTAGGGGCCCTCCATTCTGTGAAGTTCTCCTTCAGGTCCTTGTAAAATCCAGCCATGCTTTCTCTCATTCCCTCAGCCCTGTCTTTCATTTTTAAATCCAAGCATCTGCAAAATGAAACCTACTACACATGTTTCTGAATCATTTACACTTAACTCATCAAGCTCTGTTTAAGAAGAATCAATCTGATGGCCAAAAATCATTTGGAGTCTTTTTTCCTTCTCATAAGTCATTGAAAGCTTTGTTCTATTGGCATGGTCATGCTTGAGTTGAACACATGTAATGAAGTGGGGCATCTATGGTTAGTAGAGTCTCTGTGACGATGGAGTTCTAAAAGTGGAGCCCCAAGAATACTGAGACAAGACAGCTAGCCCATGGCCAGGCCCATGTGGACTACTACAAGGACCAGGAAGAAGCAAATAGGGTTGTAGATTTGAAGTAAAGCATTCCCCTGTCTGCCCAACCTCCAAAGATATAGGAAAGGGAGAAGAGCCTTACAACTGCTGGCTCAGGGGGGACAATCATCCCATGGAAGGGGGTCATTCTCACAAAGTAAGTTGTCCATATTTGTCCATATTAATGTACCTGAGTCTGGGTACTTTTATAAAGTAAATAAGTTTATTTAGTTCACAGTTTTGGAAGCTAAACATCCAAGATTAAAGTCAGGCAGTCCTCTCTGTTCTGTCTCTGGTGAGGGCCTCATGGCAGTTGGTGGAAACATGTGCAAAAGAGATCACATGATGAGACAGGAAGCCAGAGAGATTCAGGAACTAGGCTTGATCTTTCTATAACAACCTACTTTTGCAGAAACTAACCAAGGCCCCACGATCACTACATTTATGGATGTGAGGGCGGCACCCTCAATGTCTTAACAATCTCCCATTAAGTCCCTTCTCTTGAAGGTTCCATCACCTCCCAAATCCACCACAAAAGACCAATCATCCAGCACAAGGGTCTTTGACAGACACACTTAAATCATACTCAAACCAAAGCACGATGGTAGTTTGGATCTAGAATTGGCTCATGTGTTAGGCAATACAGCAATGTTCAGAGGTGGAATGAGGAGATCATGAGGGCTGTAACCGCATCAGGGGACAAATTCATTTGATGAAGTAACAATTTGATTACCGAGTGGTAACTGTAGGCAGCTGGAGCATGGCTGGAGGGAGGAAGTAGGTCACAGGGGTTGGGCGGTGGCCTTGGTGACTCTGTCTGTCCCTGAACCCTTCTTGTTATTCTCTCTCTGCTTCCCAGCTACCTGACCTGAGCAGCTTTCCTACACCATAACCCTCCGCCATAATGTTCTACCTCCTCTTAGGCCCAGAGCAATGGAGTCAGCCAACCATGGACTGAAATCTTTCAAACTATGAACCAAAATAAAATTTTCTTCCTCTAACTTGTTCTTTTCAGGTCACAGTGGTGTCAAGCTGACTAACACAAGCACTGTCCTAGTTACCGTCATCCCTCCCCTGGATGCCTAGTTGGTGGCTCTGCTTCTCATCTTGATACTCCTGCTCAAATACAAATCAGAGCATTACCCTTCCCTGGCTTAGAATCTTCCAGCGGCTTCCCAGAGAACTTTGAATAAAATCCAGTTTCTTTTCCATAGCTAAAATATGCATAATGACCTTGCCTTGCCGACCCCTCCAACATCAGCCCCTACTCCTTATCCTCATTCACTCTACCCAGCCAGATGTCTTCTGTGCTCTGGCTAAAACATGTCAAGCTCATTTGAACTTCAAGGTGAAGGAAGCTAGGGCTGACCCAACACCTGGGGTATTCCTGGCCATGTGCCTCAGGCAAGCTGTTCCCCGCCTTGAGCCTTATACCTCTTTTGCAAAACTGACCTTCTCTGCCTATTAAACAACTCCCCATGCCCCTTCCCTCCAGGGTCTGCAACCACCTTTCTGTTTTCTGTTCCTATGAATTTGACTACTCTAGGTACTTCATAAAAGCAGAATCACAACATATTTGTCCATTTTTATGTTTGGCTTATTTCACTTAGCATGATGTTCTCAAGGTCCATATATGTTGTAGCCTTTGTCAGAATTGCCTTCCATTTTAAGGTTGAAAATTATTCCAGTGCATGTATGCACTACATTTTCTTTACCCATTTATTCATCTGTGGATACTTGGACTGTTTAACATTTGGTCAATCGTGAATAATGCTGCTGTGAATGTGGCCATACAAATATCTCTTTGAGAAGCGGCTTTCACTTCTTGTGAGTATTTAGCCAGAACTGGAATCTCTGGATCACATGGTAATTCTATTTTTTAATGATTTAAGATATACCCCTGCTATTTTCTACCATGTAGTGGCTATGCCACTTTACATTCCCACTGACAGATACATTTTTAAGTGGAGACTGAAGGAAGGAAATGCAATGGCTAAATGGCATACCATGTAGGAGGGGGCCTGACTTGGCACTTGCTCTGACTGTCTGGGAAAATGTTCTTCAGTTTGTTTCCTTTAAATTGCTGCCAGGGAAAACAGATAGATGATGCCTGGATAAGGCCTAGTTCAACAGCCTAAATATTTTTTCTAGATAGAGCTGCTAATGCATCTTAACAGGGCAAGCCACCGCTTTAACACAGGAGACAGCAAATTCTAACTTTAACAAGATGTGTTGCACATGCCTGACTCTCTCTGACAAATACTTTGGTGATGTTGTTTTATTTCCCTTTGTTTTTAAATATATGTAATACAATATATATAAAATATTTTGCATAAATAAATTCATACCATTTGTACATCCAGCATCCCTTTTTCATTTAATGGGATAACATGTTCATTCTTCTTGTTACAGACAAGCATTTGTAAATATCTGTATTAAATGAGTAAATAATATTTGGTTCCACAATTGGCTTATAATTTTCTTAGCCATTCCCCTGTTGTTCAACACTTATAGAGTTTTTTTTTCTTCCAATTTTTTATTATTATAAATAATGATGGGGGCTGGGGATGTAGCTCCGGGATAAAGCACTTGCCCGACACATGAATGGTCCTGGGTTCAATCAACAAATCACTCTCCCCCCATCCCCAAAGATTTAAAAAATAATGTTGTGAAACTCAAATCTTTGTCTGAATTTCTTGGGATTTTGAATTGAATTTTTAAATTAAAAAAATTAAGGATTTTGATGATATTGTCAAGTTGATTTCAATAATACTAATATAGATTCCAGGCAGTTAATCTTATTTAATCTTATTTTTATTTACATGTGGTATTAATTGTTACTCTGAAGTTTTTTGTGTTTGTCAACTGTAACAACAGTTATTAAATAAGCACTATTACTGAGATCTGAAGAAAATTTTTTTAAAAATATAAAGATAAAAATTAAAAGTAAAAAATGCTTATCAAAGTATAAGTTTAGGCTTGGAGAAAAATTAAAATAGCTAATATTATTATACATTTGATGTGTTTCAAAAACTTTAAGGATTTATTGAAAAAAAAGTCTTTTATTCTTGCAAAAACTGTATAGTATTGATTAGGGTATTTTCAGTTGCAATATCTAAACAACCACTCATTTAAGTATAATAACCTGGCCTAAGTTTGTCTTCAAGTATAGTTTAATTCACTGTCCCAAAGGATGATCAGTTTCTTACTCTAGTTCTTGACTCTGACCTCCTCTGTTTGCCTCACTCTCTGCAATGAATGGTTGCCTAAAAACCTGGGCCAAAGTCTCCTTACATCTCCTTTACTCTCACCAGGTCACAGGTCAATGGTCACAGTAAAATACAACTCTTTTTTTATTTGTTTTAATTAGTTATACATGATAGAAGAATGTACTATGATACATCATATGTAAATAGAGTATAATTTCTCATTTTTCTGGTTGTACATGATGTAAAATCCCACCAGTCATGTAGTCACATAAGTACATAGGGTAATAATGTCTGATTCATTCTACAATCCTTTCTACTCCCATACCCCCCTCCCCTCTGTCTAATCCAAAGTACCTGTATTCTTCCCTAGCACCTACCCCCAGCCCTTATTGTGAGTTAGCATCAGCATATCAGAGAAAATATTCATCCTTTGGTTTGGGGGAATTGTTTTTTTTTCCACTTAGCATGATATTCTCCAGCTTTATCCATTTACCAGCAAATGTCATCTTTTCATTCTTTTTAAAGGCTGAGTAACATTCCACTGAGTATATACATCACAGTTTCTTTACCTATTCATTTACTGAAGGGCACCTAGGTTGGTTCCATAGTTTAGCTATTGTGAGTTGAGCTGCTATAAACATAGATGTGGCTGTAATACACTGATTTTAAGTCCTTTGGGTATATGCTGAGGAGGGCCAAAATGCGCCAAATGGTAGTTCCATTCCAAGTTTTCTGAGGAATCTCCACACCACTTTCCATAATAGTTGCACCAATTTGCAGTCCCACCAGCAATGTATGAGTGTACCTTTTCCCCCACATCCTTGCCAACATTTATTATTGCTTGTATTCTTGATAATTGCTCTTAATAGCTTGATCTGAGACACACACAAGGTACCCAGGGCATGCAAACTGAATGGGTAGATAGCAGCATCCTAGAGGAAATCTGGAGCCCTATGACCAGGAGAAGAGTGGCTGGATGCTGAGCAGCAAAAGCAACCCTCATGCAGTCAGGTGCTGTTACAACCACGTTACTACAGTTAAGAAATTGGAAACCAGAGGACTTTGTTTTTCTTACTTCTCCAAGATCACACAGCTAATAAGTGTCAGAGAGCAATCCAAATGCAGCCTCCTATCTGACTCTAGCAGAAATACTTGAAAGGCTTGTCAAGACATCAAATCTGTAATCCTGAGGTGACCTTGTTCTAGTCCCTTTAGGGCTGGAAGTTTCCCTGGATTCTTCGCCTGGCTCTGGGTTTGTTTTCATGTGGTTACATGCATTCAGGCTGAATGTTTCCATTTCCTCTTCCAGAGAATGAGAGTCTCACACATTTCGACTTCTAGTTAATGGACTCACAGTTAAGTCACCGGATTCAGAGTGCAGGCAGGTTGGGTTCAATTCTGCAAAATGCACCTTAAATATATCACTCAATCTTGTTGAGCTTCAGTTTCCTCATCTGAACAATGGAGTAAACTATAACCCTTTTTTCCTAAGGCTACCTAAGAATCCAGAGGAGTGAAGCACAAAACCTGTTTAGGTCCACATCCACATTCTTGTTGGTACCTAGCGGTGCTCAGCCATCAGTGAACATGGAAAGGCACCCTTTCCAGCACCTCAGGAGTTCACCAACCTTCCCAATCATCCCTGGAAAATGGGTGCTTACCATTTCAGATCCAGCGACTAAAGCTGAATGTGTCAGAGAGAAAGCAGGGCCAAGAAAGGAGGTTACTTCATGGCAGACACTCTAACCCAAGCTTTGAATTGAGTTTCATCTAATTACCAAGGAAAGGAATGTTCAAAAGAAAGTTTATTCTTATTCCTTTATTCTTAATAGCTTATCTCCCCGTAAATTCTTTCTTATTCATTATCTGTTTGGGCTCCTCATAGGCTATGTTTATGTGCTTCTGATGGGATGATTTTTTCCCCTGAGGGAGCCCTATTTTCACTCCATTTTTCTTGAATTGTGGCAAGTTCAGTTTAAGGTTTATTTAAGGGAAAGGCGTCTCAGAAAAAAATGCACTCAGCACCCATGGTCATCCTGTGCTTAGGTTACTCCCCCTACCCAAAAACCCTAACTACAGAAATTACAGATAACGCAAGAGTCCTACTATCCAATCTCTCCCAGTCTCCCACAGCCACTCAAGAGGATGGCCAGCAATTGGTGGCTATTTGATATGTCCAAGTTTTGTTTAAAGACTTATTCATAAATGACTACTGCTTCTCTCCTTAAATTTCTTCAGGAACAAATCTAAATTCAGAAGTCTATTCCAAGATTTTTTTTTTATTCCTAAGAATCAGAAAGTCATTTTTTAACTTAATTCTAATTGTTCCAATAATATTCAGTAGAACTTGGCAATAAAATATCTATTTGAATTGACAACAATAAAATTAACATGCATAGCTTTCATCTCATTGTAGGGTGATGACTAAGCGCATCCTAAATAAACTCCAGTAATGAGAAGTGTAGGAATTTACAAATCCAAATTCTGCAAGCTTGACTTGCAGGAGATCAGTCTTATGAGTTCTTTGTGTTTATTTAAGGTGGTTTCTTGCTCATTTATTGACCTGCAGAGTTATCCTGTGATAGTAGAGTAAGATACAATAATAATAATTCTCTTACACTGATAAAGTGCCTACTATATGCCAGGTATTGTCCTGGGTGCTATATGTACATTTTCTTATGTAATTTTCATAGCAACTCAAAAATAATTATTCAGATTTCCATTTTACAGTGGAAGACATTAAAGTTCAATTGTGTTGAAAGTCTCATGATAAATAATAGGACTGCTAAATAAATAATAAGCCTATACTGCTTTATAATTCAGAGTGAAACCCTTCAGAGCCTGAGCTTTAAAATCTAGCTCGCAGTCAACAAATCATATTTTTTAGCGCAAAGGGTGCATCTAAAGATGTGAAGAGGGATTTGACCAAAGCCCCAAAGCCAGCAGTGTAGGTACATTTTCACAGAAGAGAATATTGTCATAAGATCTGTAATGTTTCTGACATGGGGACAGTGGTCTCCCCTTTGGTGGCATCGTTCCAGGTGACCTTTTCAATACAGGACTCTACAAGTAAGATCAAGAGGTGCTACTGCTCTGCTTGTCGACACATCTGATAAGGGTGATTTAGAAACACTTGCTCCCTTGAAGAAGCACATGTTTATCAAGCAAGTACCAAGAGGTACACTGACTTTTTTTTTTTAATTTTTTTATTGCTGGTTGTTCAAAACATTACACAGTTCTTGATATATCATATTTCACACTTTGATTCAAGTGGGTTATGAACTCCCATTTTTACCCTGTATACAAATTGCAGAATCACATCAGTTACATATCCATTGATTTACATATTGCCATACTAGTGTCTGTTGTATTCTGCTGCCTTTCCTATCCTCTACTATCCCCCCTCTACTATCCCCCCTCCCCTCCCCTCCCCTCCCCTCTTCTCTCTCTACCCCTTCTACTGTCATTCATTTCTCCCCCTTGTATTATTTTCCCCTTTCCCCTCACTTCCACTTGTATGAAATTTTGTATAACCCTGAGGGTCTCCTTCCATTTCCATGCAATTTCCCTTCTCTCTCCCTTTCCCTCCCACCTCTCATCCCAGTTTAATGTTAATCTTCTTCTCCTGCTCTTCATCCCTACTCTGTTCTTAGTTACTCTCCTTATATCAAAGAAGACATTTGGCATTTGTTTTTTAGGGATTGGCTAGCTTCACTTAGCATAATCTGCTCTAATGCCATCCATTTCCCTGTAAATTCTATGATTTTGTCATTTTTTAATGCAGAGTAATACTCCATTGTGTATAAATGCCACATTTTTTTTTTATCCATTCGTCTATTGAAGGGCATCTAGGTTGGTTCCACAGTCTTGCTATTGTGAATTGTGCTGCTAAGAACATCGATGTAGCAGTGTCCCTGTAGCATGCTCTTTTTAGGTCTTTAGGGAATACACCAAGAAGGGGAATAGCTGGGTCAAATGGTGGTTCCATTCCCAGCTTTCCAAGAAATCTCCATACTGCTTTCCAAATTGGCTGCACCAATTTGCAGTCCCACCAGCAATGTACAAGTGTACCCTTTTCCCCACATCCTCGCCAGCACTTGTTGTTGTTTGACTTCATAATGGCTGCCAATCTTACTGGAGTGAGATGGTATCTTAGGGTGGTTTTGATTTGCATTTCTCTGACAGCTAGAGATGGTGAGCATTTTTTCATGTACTTGTTGATTGACTGTATGTCCTCCTCTGAGAAGTGTCTGTTCAGGTCCTTGGCCCATTTGTTGATTGGGTTGTTTGTTCTCTTATTGTCTAATTCTTTGAGTTCTTTGTATACTCTGGATATTAGGGCTCTATCTGAAGTGTGAGGAGTAAAGATTTGTTCCCAGGGTGTAGGCTCCCTATTTACCTCTCTTATTGTTTCTTTTGCTGAGAAAAAACTTTTTAGTTTGAGTAAGTCCCATTTGTTGATTCTAGTTATTAACTTTTGTGCTATGGGTGTCCTATTGAGGAATTTGGAGCCCGACCCCACCGACTGTAGATCGTAGCCAACTTTTTCTTCTATCAGACGCCGTGTCTCTGATTTGATATCAAGCTCCTTGATCCATTTTGAATTCACTTTTGTGCATGGCGAGAGAAAGGGATTCAGTTTCATTTTGTTGCATATGGATTTCCAGTTTTCCCAGCACCATTTGTTGAAGATGCTATCCTTCCTCCATTGCATGCTTTTAGCCCCTTTATCAAATATAAGATAGTTGTAGTTTTGTGGATTGGTTTCTGTGTCCTCTATTCTGTACCATTGGTCCACCCGCCTGTTTTGGTACCAGTACCATGCTGTTTTTGTTACTATTGCTCTGTAGTATAGTTTGAAGACTGATATTGCTATACCGCCTGATTCACACTTCCTGCTTAGCATTGTTTTTGCTATTCTGGGTCTTTTATTTTTCCATATGAATTTCATGATTGCTTTCTCTATGTCTACAAGAAATGCCATTGGGATTTTGATTGGCATTGCATTAAACCTATAGAGAACTTTTGGTAATATCGCCATTTTGATGATGTTAGTTCTGCCTATCCATGAACAGGGTATATTTTTCCATCTTCTAAGATCTTCTTCTATTTCTCTCTTTAGGGTTCTGTAGTTTTCATTGTATAAGTCTTTCACCTCTTTTGTTAGGTTGATTCCCAAGTATTTTATTTTTTTTGAGGATATTGTGAATGGAGTGGTTGTCCTCATTTCCATTTCAGAGGATTTGTCACTGATATACAGGAATGCCTTTGATTTATGCCTGTTGATTTTATAGCCTGCCACTTTGCTGAATTCATTTATTAGCTCTAATAGTTTCTTTGTAGACCCTTTTGGGTCTGCTAGGTATAGAATCATGTCACCTGCAAATAGTGATAATTTAAGTTCTTCTTTTCTTATTTTTGTGCCTTTAATTTCTTTCGTCTGTCTAATTTCTCTGGCCAGTGTTTCGAGAACTATGTTGAACAGAAGTGGTGAGAGAGGGCATCCCTGTCTTGTTCCAGATTTTAGAGGGAATGCCTTCAGTTTTTCTCCATTCAGAATGATGCTAGCCTGAGGCTTAGCATAGATTGCTTTTACAATATTGAGGTATGTTCCTGTTATCCCTAGTTTTTCTAGAGTTTTGAACATAAAGGGATGCTGTACTTTGTCGAATGCTTTTTCCGCATCTATCGAGATGATCATATGATTCTTATTTTTAAGTCTATTGATGTGGTGAATAACATTTATTGATTTCCGTATATTGAACCACCCTTGCATCCCAGGGATGAATCCTACTTGATCATGGTGCACAATTTTTTTGATATGTTTTTGTATCCGATTCGCCAGAATTTTATTGAGGATTTTTGCATCTAGGTTCATTAGAGATATTGGTCTGTAGTTTTCTTTCTTTGAAGTGTCTTTGCCTGGTTTAGGAATCAGGGTGATGTTGGCCTCGTAGAATGAATTTGGAAGTTCTCCCTCTTTTTCTATTTCCTGAAGTAGCTTGAAAAGTATTGGTATTAGTTCCTCTTTAAAGGTTTTGTAAAACTCTGCTGTATACCCATCCGGTCCTGGGCTTTTCTAAGTTGGTAGTCTTTTGATGGTTTCTTCTATTTCCTCAATTGATATTTGTCTGTTTAGGTTGTCTATATCCTCCTGACTCAATCTGGGCAGATCATATGACTTAAGAAATTTATCAATGCCTTCACTATCTTCTAATTTATTGGAGTATAAGGATTCAAAATAATTTCTAATTATCTTCTGTATTTCTGAAGTGTCTGTTGTGATATTGCCTTTTTCATCCTGTATGCTAGTAATTTGAGTTCTCTCTCTTCTTCTCTTCATTAGCATGGCTAAGGGTCTGCCTATTTTATTTATTTTTTCAAAGAACCAACTTTTAGTTTTGTCAATTTTTTCAATTGTTTCTTTTGTTTCGATTTCATTAATTTCAGCTCTGATTTTTAATTATTTCTTGCCTTCTACTTCTTTTGCTGTTGTTTTGCTCTTCTTTTTCTAGGATTTTGAGATGAAGTATGAGATCATTTATTTGTTGGTTTTTTTCTTTTTTTAAGGAATGAACTCCAAGCAATGAATTTTCCTCTTAGAACTGCTTTCAATGTGTCCCATAGATTCTGATATGTTGTATCTGTGTTTTCATTTATCTCTAAGAATGTTTTAATTTCCTCCTTGATGTCTTCTATAACCCATTGATCATTCAGTAACCTATTGTTCATTCTCCAAGTGATGCATGATTTTTCCTTCCTTCTTTTATCATTGATTTTCAGTTTCATTCCATTATGATCAGATAAGATGCATGGTATTATCTCTACTCCTAAGAGTTGCCCTGTGATATAATATATGATCTATTTTTGAGAAGGATCCATGTGCTGCTGAGAAAAAAGTGTAACTGCTTGATGTTGGGTAGTATATTCTATATATGTCAATTAAGTCTAGGTTATTAATTGTGTTATTGAGTTCTATAGTTTCCTTATTCAACTTTTGTTTGGAAGATCTGTCCAGTGGTGAGAGAGGTGTGTTGAAGTCTCCCATGATTATGGTATGGTGGTCTATTAGACTCTTGAACTTGAGAAGAGTTTGTTTGATAAACATAGCTGCACCATTGTTTGGGGCGTATATATTTATGATTGTTATGTCTTGTTGGTGTATGGTTCCCTTGAGCAGTATGTAGTGTCCCTCTTTATCCCTTTTGATTAACTTTGGCTTGAAATCTATTTTATTTGATATGAGTATGGACACTCCTGCTTGTTTCCGAAGTCCATATGAGTGATATGATTTTTCCCAACCTTTCACCTTCAGCCTATGTATGTCTTTTCCTATCAAATGCGTCTCCTGTAGGCAGCATATTGTTGGGTCTTGTTTTGTGATCCATTCTACTAGCCTGTGTCTCTTAATTGGTGAGTTTAAGCCATTAACATTTAGGGTTATTATTGAGATATGGGTTGTTCTTCCAGCCATATTTGTTTATTTATGTTACTAAACATGGTTTGTTTTCCTCTTTGATTATTTTCCCCCCTTTAGTGTCCTACCTCCCACTGTTGGTTTTCATTGTTATTTTCCATTTCCTCTTCCTGTAATGTTTTGCCGAGGATGTTTTGAAGAGATGGTTTTCTAGCTGCAAATTCTTTTAACTTTTGTTTATCGTGGAAGGTTTTAATTTCATCTTCCATCCTGAAGCTTAATTTCACTGGATACACAATTCTTTGTTGGAACTCATTTTCTTTCAGTGTTTGAAATATGTTATTCCAGGATCTTCTAGCTTTCAGAGTCTGTGTTGAAAGATCAGCTGTTATCCTGATTGGTTTGCCCCTAAATGTAATCTGCTTCCTTTCTCTTGTAGCTTTTAAAATTCTCTCCTTATTCTGTATGTTGGGCATCTTCATTATAATGTGTCTAGGTGTGGATCTCTTATGATTTTGCACATTCGGCGTCCTGTAGGCTTCTAGGATTTGGGATTCTGTCTCATTCTTCAAGTCTGGGAAGTTTTCTCTTATTATTTCATTGAATAGATTGCTCATTCCTTTGGTTTGGAGTTCTATACCTTCCTGTATCCCAGTGACTCTTAAGTTTGGTCTCTTTATGTTATCCCATATTTCTTGGATGTTCTGCTCATGGTTTCTTAACAGTCTTGCTGAGCTGTCTATGTTCTTTTCAAGTTGAAATACTTTGTCTTCATTGTCTGATGTTCTATCTTCTAAGTGTTCTACTCTGCTGGTAGTATTCTCAATTGAGTTTTTAAGTTGGTTTATTGCTTCCTGCATTTCTAGGATTTCTGTTTGTTTGTTTTTTATAACCTCTATCTCCCTGTATAGTTGATCTTTTGCTTCTTGGATTTGTTTATGTAATTCATTGTTGAAGTGATCTTTCATTGTCTGATTTTGCTGTCTGATGTCTTCCTTGAGACTCCAGATCATCTGAAGCATGTATATCCTGAATTCTTTATCTGACATTCCATCTGCTGCAGATATTACCTCTTCTAATGTTGAGTTGACCTGCATTGCTTGTGGTTCTTTCTTTCCTTGTCTCTTCATACTGTTCGCGTTTGTTTCTGCTTGGTGAAACTGTTGTGCTATTGAATTTTCCCCCTATATATTCATATTGCTCTTGTATAGTTGCAAAGTCTCCCTCGCAGGCATGGGCGGCGGCTCTGCCCCTCCTCCAATTGGGGCAATGTGTCTACCACGCGAGCAGGCCGCTAGGCCTGTTCTGCCGGTCGGTAGCAGGTCCGCCTACCTTGCAGGTGCGGGGGGCAGCTCTGCCCCTCCGCGGGCTGCTGGGCCTGTTCTGTCAGTGGTCACAGTTCCGCCTACCTTGCAGGCGTGAGGGGAGCGGGCGGCTCTGCCCCTCAGCAGGCTGCTGGGCCTGTTCTGCCGGGGGTTCGGAGGTCCACCTACCTTGCAGGCGTGGTTGGCAGCTCTGCCCCTCCAAAGGCCACTGGGCCTGTTCTGTCGGTGGTCACAGTTCCGCCTACCTTGCAGGCGCGGGGGGAGGGGGCGGCTCTGCCCCTCAGCAGGCCGCTGGGCCTGTTCTGTGGGTGGTCACAGTTCCGCCTACCTTGCAGGCGCGGGGGGGAGGGGGCGGCTCTCTATACTGACTTTTGATTATCAACTGATAACTTTTTAAAAGCAACTCCCAATAAAAGCTCTCTTCAATGACTATTCATTGCAATATCAAAATGACCAAGCAGCCGGGCACAGTGGTGTGCACCTGTAATCCCAATGGCTCAGGAGGCAGAGGCAGGAGGATCGTGAGTTCAAAGCCAGCTTCAGCAACTCAGTGAAACCCTGTCTCTAAATAAACATTTAAAAAGGGGTTGAGGATGTGTCTTGTGGTTAGGCACCACTGGGTTCAATCCCCAGAACCAAAAGAAACCAAACAAACAAACAATATGACCAAAGCAGCTTGTGTCTCATACTAAAGTCTCATGTCATCTAAATACTTCCTCATAAACTTCCCCGGCATTCTTAATGATAAACACAAGGGTCTCAACTCAGGTCTGGCATGATGATCCCTGAGGAAAGAGAACAGATCCTTTTCTGCTGCCCCACACCCTCCCTCAGTCATCCCCTGGGACCTAAGTTTTCCCAAATCCCCAAATTAGGCATTACGTACATGTTTATTCCACTATGATTTTCTCCTCTAATCTGGGAGATAAAACAACAGACAGAAATATCTGTTTGTAGTCTCCAAAGTAAACTTCAGCTTGTGGCTGATCTCCTGCCTCCCCTTTCATTTGACCTAGTCCAAATGAGACAGCTTCTAGGGGAACTCATACGAATCTCCAACTCAGAAAAACCACTATGGCTTTAGCGACATGCAGAACATTCTGGACTTGTATTTGGTACATCACCAGCACTTTTTATTGTTGTTGTTTATAAGTCAGTTCTATTTCAAAAACAAGAGTAGATTAGGTAGAGGGGAGTGAATCTGGGGATCGGAAGGATAGTAGAATTAAACTGACATTATTACCTTGTGTACATATATGACTGCATGACTGATGTGATTCTACAACATGTACAATCAGAAAAATGAGAAATTATACCCCATCTATGTATGATATATCAAAGTGCATAAATGCATTCTACTGTCAAGTATAACTAGTTAGAACAAACTTTAAACATTTATAAAGTAAAAACAAAAAAAGAAGATGGATCTTTTATTGGCAACAGTGATTCTGAAAGTCGATGACCAACAGACTACTTGAAAGACAGTTAGAAAGATGCCTGTGACCGAACACAGATAATCATAAACAAACCCTGAAAGCACAAACATCAGAACCTAATAGGTACGCTGATACATTCTTCTTTTGTCTTGAGCAGCTTTGAAATGAGAAAAATTGTGAAACTATGACATTTATTTTGAAAGATGTTCAACGTGAATCTTAAAGGTGAGAGATCTATCTCATGTGACTATTTTTTAAAAGCTTTGAAATGAACAGTGTCTGATTCTTGAAGCAAAATTAATGGGACTTTAGATAGAGCCATTTTTAACATAGCTCTTAGTTTTTCTCCTTTAGTGAGATACTTCAATTAACATCCCTCCATATGCCATGCACTGTGCTAATGAGAGACTACTAAGTAAGGAAAGCATGACCTCTGCCCCCAAGGAGCTTAAAATATTTTATGCTGGAATAAAAGGGTACTGTGAACATGAACATGCTCCATTTAAAGAACTAAAAACCATGTCTGTTTTCCTACCTATTTTTCTATCATTTCCATTTCCCAAATAAAAGGAATTGAATCCCACAGAGCAGAAATAAAAGTGTGTGCTAAACACCATTATTTTTCCTTGTGATGCTTAAAAGCAATTTTCTGTAAATGAAATTTAGGTAGAACTTACTAATACTAAAATTTGTGATATTATCAGATACCCAAGAAGCATAAGGCTTCAGGCTTCTTGGGGTTTCTCCAAATAGTCTTTTGCTTTTATAGTTTGAAAACTGACAACACAAAGACAGCTTTTGACTTAGCATCCAGGGGTACAATAACACACCTGGTCCTCCTGCCTGTGTTTTTTCTTCCAGTCTTCCCCCTCTCTGTTCTTTCTCTTTGTTCCTTTTCTGAGGAAATTCATATATAGAACTTTTGCTCCGAACAACTCAATGAGTGAGATAACAGTCTCTACTGGCAAGAAAGTGGCAGCTATTTCATTTTGGTTGGAAGCAAGGGTAGTTGTTTTTTAGGGTTTGCATAAATTTCTTTTTAGCAAATATTCATATGGCATTGTGTGAAAAGCAGTGGGTTTAGAATGAGCCAATTTGGAAGTTTTGTACATTTAAGTGACTCACTTATCCCTGGGGGCCTTGATTTCCACATCTAAAAATTGTGGTTCCCAAAAGTGTGCTACACATTACAAACACCAAGGCAGCTTTCCAAAATCTCAATGCCCAGGTCACAGGCCAGACCACTTAAATCAGGACATCCCATGGTGGCATCAACACACATGCTGCTTAAGGACCCCTGTGCAAAATGGTTAGAAGACCACATAGAAAGCTACACTGCATACAGTGTTTTCTTCAGCTCTAGTATTCTGACTTCCCTGGGTCTCAGAGTGTCTGTTTGTTCATTTCTGTTATGAGAGTCAAGCAATTAACAACAAACCTATAGCTCCGGGATAATCCCAATCAAATTCCATAAAGCTTAATTTTCTGTGTCAATTTGACTGGGTGAAGCAATGCCCAAACATTATTTCTAGGTATGTTTCAGAGGATATGAGCATTTGAATCAGCAGACTAAGTAAAGAAGATCCATACTCACCAATTCATCATTCAATTCATTCAGGACTCAAATACAACAAAATGCCAAGGAAGGACAAATTCCTTTTCTTTTTTCTTGAAATGAAATAGCCATCTTCTCCCACCCTCAGATATCAGAATTCCTGGTTCTCAGGCCTTCCACCTCCAAAACTTACACTAGCATCCTCTCTTCCCTCCCTTTCTCCCCCCAACCCCTAAGTTCTCAGGCCTTTATACATCTTAAGTTCCCCTGGACTTCAGGCCTTTGGACCCAAACTGAATTATACAAATTTCCTGCTCCCCTGCTTGCAGATAACATATCATAGGACTTTGTGGGCTCAATAATTTCACAAGCTAATTCCCATAGAAATCTCCCCTGCACATATGTATGTGTGTGTGTGTGTGTGTGTATCTCCTCTTTGTTCTCTTCTTGTGAGATCCCTAATACAAACTCTCAGTGGGTTTTTTTTTGGTTGAATAAGTCAATTTTTAAAAATTTATGAAAATGCAAAGGATCTAGAATTGCCAAAGGAGTCTTGAAAAAAATAAGTTGAATGCTTTAACATTATCTAACTACAATATCCCAGATCTGTGATATTAGTATAAGCCTAAACAAATAGATCAAAATAATAGATGGTACAATACTTGGCTCTCATTTATATATCAATTGATTTTTTCCACCAAAAGTGCCAAAGCCACTTAATCAGGAAAGGGAAAGTTTTTAAATGGTTCTGAAACAAAACTGACTAATAATTTGGAAAAAAAATCTCAATTCCTACCTCAATCCACATATAAAACTTAACTGTATATGAATATGAATATAAACCTAAATATATAAACTAAAATGATAAGGTTTCCAGAAGAAAATGTAAGACAAAAGATTTGTAAGGACTTCCCAAATAGGCCAACAATTACAAAAAGATAAATACTATATTATCTAATTAAAAATTCTAAAGACTCCAGTAAAAACAATATATGAATAGGCAAGTCACAGATTGGGGAAAATATTCATATTAGATAAAACTTGTATTCAAAATAAAAAGCTCTTAAAACTCAACAACAAAAGTACAAACAACTCAATTTTAAAATGAATAAAAGACAGGGGACAGAGTATAACTTTGTAGTAGAGCACCTGCTTAGCATGTGCTAAGCACACCCTGGATTCACTCCACAACACCAAAACAACAAAAACAAGAAGGCAAAGATTTAAACAAACACCTCATAAAAGATGTAGAAATAATCAGCAAGCACATTTTTTTAAAAGTGCTCAAACTCGTTAGACATCAAGGATATGCAAATTAAAATCACAATGAAATATCCCTCTCACACATTAAAATGGCTAAAATTTAAAGACTTGACAACACCAAATGTAGGCAATGATACACATCAGCAGGAATTCACATACATTGCTAATGGGAGGATAAAATTGTGTAAATACATTAGAAAACTAGTGATTACTTATAAAATTTAACACATATGACAATTCAGCAATTTCATTCCTATTTACCTAAGATAAATGAAAGCACATTCCATAAAAGGACTTGCATCTGAATGTTCAAAGGAGTATTATTCATAATAACCCCCAAATGGAAACAATCCAAATATCCATCAACAGATACAAAAATAAACAAATTTTGGCTTATTCATACTTAGCACTAAAAAGGAATAAACTACTCATATAAACAATAGCATGGAAGAATGGCAAAAATAATGTTGAACAAAAGAAGCCGGACACATGATTTGTAGGCCTCATGACACAGAGGATAATTCTTTAGGTGACTTTATAATGTTGCAACTTGCCTGTATATCCTCAGTGGTATAAACTTAAAAAAAAAAATTAAATTACCCCCCAAAACAGAAAGCCAGCCAAAAAAGCATGTATAGAGTACAGTTGCATTTGTATAGTGGTAAAAATCAGAGAATGGTTGACTTTTTGTGTGTTAGTGGAGGAGAAAGGTGTAAGCAGCCTGGGACTCTGAGACACTGAAATTGTCCTGTCTTGATAGGGGTGAGGGTTCCAAATACTTGTTAAGATCAGAGTAGATACTGAAGATCTGTATGTAAATTATACCTTAAAAATTAGAATAAAATCACTTTTATAAACTATAAAGGGCTATGTAAGTCCTAGGGAGTATTTTAATTGTTAAAGTCTTTCAAGAAGAAGAGAAGTTTGAACTGGGCACAATGGTGCACACCTGTAATCCCCCAGTAGCTTAGGAGGCTGAGGCAGGAGGATCATGAGTTCAAAGCCAGCCTCAGCAACAGCAAGGTACTAATCAACTCAGTGAGACCCTGTCTCTAAATAAAATACAAAATAGGGCTGGGATGTGGCTTAGTGGTTGAGTGTCCCTGAGTTCAATCCCCCATACCAAAAAGAAGAAGAAGGAGGAGAAGGAGAAGGAGAAGGAGAAGAGGAGGAGGAGGAGGAGGAGGAGGAGAAGTTTGAGATGCAGAACTTCATATGGTGCTGATTATCCAGTTTTCATCTGGGCATTTGAAGTGACAGGATCCAATAAAATGAGTTTATTTTATAACTCACAAAATGAATGCAGTGCCCCTGGTCCATTCTAACCAGCAAGTAAAAAAAGAAAAGAAAAAAAGGCCTAGTACCAGGAGTACTTTATACATAAATGTATGGAACCTTGAATTTTGACAAAGTGTTGGCACATCCACTTTATGTATTGCCATCTTGGCATTTGAGTGAGGTATTTTAGAATTGAAATGGAAAAAATAGAAGTTTAAGACATGTGATGCTAGAAATCACATTCTGTACACCAAATTCTATGAATAACTGCACAAAAGAAATTAAAATATGCACAAGAGGCAAAAACTGGGTTAAATATATTGTGATATGTCAAAGTCTCAATTAAGAAATTCTCCAGGAACAAAGTCCCCTTCTCAACCGACATCACATTTTAACACATACAGATACACACACACACACACAACATGCACCCACCTCTACACACTTCCATAAAACACAGGAAGAAGCATAAATTTGAATGACAGGTCCCTGCAGCAGTGTTCCTGCTGGGTGAGCCACAGAGTAGATACCCAGGAGAAAACTACTAGCTGTTCCACTTCTAACCATCCTGGTTTCTAGTAGGAAAGGCTATTCTGAACAAAGGTGTAGGACCAGCCAGGCAGGCTTGCTCAGACAACAACCAGCATTCCTTGGGAGCTTTGCATGGGACGTAGAGATCTGCCTGTCCTACACAATCAGCCTTGAGTGCTTTCCACACACTTCTCCCTGTCCCCAAAATCATTCTGTCAGAGAAGCCCTAACCTAGGTTCAGGTCCATACATAACACAAGGAGCTGATCCTGCAAAGCTCTTAACTTGGCAATCAATTTACAGAGGGCAAGCTTATGGAGGTTAGCTCTTTTAATCCCAGTACATAAAACATAATAGGTAAATAGGTGCCACACAGGTTTTACACACAATGTGGCTCAATGGGTGAATATTCATCTCATACTCATTGTAGCAATTAAGTGAGTAATATATTTGAAAGTTAAGTGAGACACCTAATATGTAGGTTGAATACAGCTCTTTTTTCCCTTTTTCTTTACAAAGTTGTTTTTTTGTTTGTTTGATTTACCTTCTGGAAACTGTTCCCTCTTAACAGATAATGTCAACCCAACTCCTTTCAAAATAGGAAATAATCTGATATTATTTACAGCTATTGAAAGACTGATGACACTTTTATGTGACTATGTTTCGGTTTATGAGTTTCTTCAATCAATGTTTTAGTCCATTTTCTGTTGCTATAACAGAACACCCGAGACTGAGAAGTTTATAATGGAAAGAAGTTTATTTAGCTCACAGTTCTAGAGCTTGGAAATCTAAGATCAAGTGGCTGCATCTGGCAAGGGCCTCATGCTGTATCATAACACAGCAGAAGGGCAAGTGGACATGTGTGAAAAAGACAAAACACTAAGGGTAGCCTGGCTTAATAACAACCTCTCTCAAGAAAACAGACCCACTCTCCCCAAAAAAGGCATTCATCCCATTTAATGGCCTAATCATCTCTTAAAGTTCCCCCCCCCCACTCCAACAACCACAATGGCGACCAAATTTCAACAAGTTTTGAAGGAAACAGAACATATTCAAACCCTTTCAACTAGCAATAAGACTTTCAGACACTTTTGATCAGGAAATTAAATTCTCCAGACTCTGGTATCCTTTCAGAGTTCCAGAAATACTTGGATACTTTGAGTGTGTTTATGAAAGTGAATATGGATGCTTGTTGGCAAATATATGGAGTTATGTGTGAAAGAGGGAGAGGAGAGACTGCTTAAATCTTCGATAGGCATGCTCCCCCTTTCATACATACAACATGTTCAAAACTTATGAGAAAACTAACTTGCAAAAAAAGTGGATTTAAATACTCTAAATTCCATTCCTAGATCACTAAAAAATAATATGAAATTTCCAAATGTAACTCAACTTGTAATTTCACCTTGAAAAGTTTGAGTTGAAAACACTCATTAGGATCTTTCCATTTTCTTCTTTTGTTTTTTTCCCCCCTCACACAAACTTCTTAAGTCTAAAAAGTGTTCAATCAGGGCTAACGATTTCCAATTTATAGTGATTAAATCTCACTTAATTTAATAGAATATTCCAGCATAGGAAAAGCCCAGCTCAGAATAGAATGTGATGAAAACCCTGAGAGTGCAAAGTAGGGTGCCTCATGGGGGGGTGTTTCCTTTGTGGAATTTTTGTCTCAGTTTTACATGGGAGTATGTGCATTTACTGAGTCATAATGTAAAAAAGTGCTTCTTAATGTAACTCAAAGATGTTTGGAGACCTCCTCTCCATATAATAGCACAAAATATCCCCTTACAACAGAGTTGAAAAAATTCAAATCTTGTAAAAGAACAGCGGTTTAGGAGTGCCTTGTATAGACCTGCAGGAGGCCTAGAAACAAACAGGAAATTCCCAGGCAGCCCCAAAGAGAGCCTCCATGGGTCCATTGAACACAAGCTTACTGAGCTGAGGGAAGAGGGGCAGGAGAACTCCCCTGGACTCCCCAGAGGAGGAACAATTGCTATAACTGTCAGAAAGATGTCAGAAAGATCCCAAATTACCTGGAAAGACTTACGCAAAATCTGAAGCACAGGTCAAGATTCTATTTATGCTGTAACTATATAAATATTACACTATTTTTTGATAGAAAGGAATCTTTGAGTACTTCAGCAAGTCATCTCATGGAGAATTCTACAACTACGATGTCCTTGTAATCTGTTCCCCTCTCACAAAATTTTAATTGAACCACACCAATGTCATTTAGGGTGACAGCAGGGGTGTGGTTGGGGACTGTGTGTGGTCTTTCCCCTGCAGACAAATTCCTATTCTCTAAAGAGTGTAAGGCCAGACTGGAGAGGCTGCTGAGGGCTTATTCCCTAGAGCTCCTGGGTTGGAGGGGGGGCTTCTCATTCTTGTATGTTTTTAGGAGCTACCCTCACCCTAGCCCAAGTGTGCCCCTCCCCCCGCACATCCTCCCTCTAAAATGTCCCTCCACACCCTTTCTTTTTACTTGCCTTCCTCCCCACCCCCAACTTCTTGAAGCCTCTCTCCATCTTTATTCCTCTTTTAGTTCAGGATTTTCTTTCAAGAAAATGGATATAGTTGAACTTCACCTTCTTGGTTAAGAGTGATCTCAGAGTTGAAGATGTGAAACACTGCTGTATTTTCCTTCTTAGTTTTTCTCATTAAGACTGTGCCTCCCTCTCCCTAACTAGGATTCAAATTCTGTCTCTGTGCACCGGCCCTCCAGCCCTGTGACTTCATAACTGTGACAAGCACAGACATCCCAACTCAAAACTCTAGAGAGTGTCCCTTTCTCCATGTCCTCCAGCCTGTGGTTCATCAGCCTGCCAGACCCTCATCACCCCTTGCCAAGCTCCCCAGTGCCAACCTCATTTCTGTAGCACTAAGTTCAAGTTCACCCAGGACATTTATATCTACACCTGTTTTCCCCGGAGTAACTTTATTTTAACAATACCTCTGTTCACTTTCAAAAAGAGTACAAATTATTCCCCTGCAGGCCACCCTGTCCAGTACCCTGATCTGCCTATTTGATTGGCTATGATTTAGGGGCCTGCAACTGGTCACTCACTTAGGTCTATGGTTCCATACTGGCCCCTGACATCTCCTCCTGGCTCTCAGCACCATCTTGAAATTCCAAAATGGGAAATCTTGTGGCAGTATAACCTTAGAGAAAACCATGATGCTCTCTCGGAATCTGTGACTCTATTGCAGTGTTTCCTTGCATTAAGTATCTATTGCTACATAATGAGCCACCTCAAATTTGGTGACTTAAACAATGATAATCATGTATTAACCCTTAGGGTTCCTGTAGTTCAGGAATTCAGTCAGATCCCATATGTTGAGGATAACTTGACTCCACTCCATGATGCCTGGGGCCTCCCCCGGAAGATTCAAAGATTGAGGACTGGAATGATTTCTGAGCTCACTCGTATGTCTGCAGGTTGTGGCTGGCCTTTTGAAGGTTTCATTGTGTCTGTTGCCTAGAACACCCATGCACACACAGCCTCTCTACATGACCAAGGATTCCTCACCATGTGGCAGCAGGTTCCAAGAGCAAGTATTCTGAGCCAGGTGAAAGCTATCTCCTTTGTAAGCTGTCTCCTCACTCAACACTCAAATCACACAGCATGACTTTTTGTATTCCACTAATCAAGGAAGTTACAAGCCACTGCTAAGATTCAAGGGCAACAACATTAGGCTCCCCCACCCTTACACCCTTCTTGTAAGATATCACATGGAATAGATGTAGGTACCTTAGGAAAACAAAACCAACTACCCCTTCCAATTATTAGAGCGACCATAGGCAGTGTCCTCATCTTAGTTATCTCCTTCTATCAAACTTTTCCTAGGATATGCCACTTGATTGTGTCATGGGTGATCTCCAATCAGGAGCACCACTGCAATCCTTTAGGGTCACAAGGCCCATAACAGTTCCAGGAATCTCTGCCTTTGATTCTCAGGACTCTGAGAAGCAGACAAGGCGGGCCTCATTCTCCCCATTTTACCAGTGAGAAAAGAAACCCAGGCAGGGAAACAACTTGCTCACAGCCACAGAGGCGGGAGGCAGCACAGTCAGAATGATGTGGAACCAGACTGCTTTCCACGACCGGCTCAGCCTGCTAACGGGAAAGCAGCACTGCATGGGGGTCAGAGCCAGGCCCTGAATCAGACAAGCCAGGCTCCAAGTCCTGGTTCTACAACTTAGTGGCTTTGGACAAAGAGCTTATCCTCCCTGGGTTTCAGTTTTCTTATCCTTGGAATGAAGGCAATAAATCCTACCTCCTGTGTTCAGTTCCTGCCATGGAATTAAATGATATCTGTAAAGTGCCGAGGACAGCACACATCTTTGGCACCCAAACAGTAACTAAGAAGTTAATTTTGGTAATGACGTGTGATTTCACACCTCGAGTAGCATGTGTAGCAGAGCCAGGCACTCTTAATACCTTTAAGAAGGAAATGCTGACCCCAGCTGCAGTAAACAGGGGGGAAGCTTTGCACCTGGGTGTGGATGGAGCCACCCTCAAATCACACTGCAAGGCCTCATCTTGAGCCCTTTCTTGTAGCAAAATGTTGCTCAGTAGTTGCAAGAAGAAATCTTACATAGGGTCACCGATTCTCAAACTCTTCTAAACCAACACTGCTGAGTGGGATACAGGCTAATAATTAAATCTCTGGCTCCAGAAGCTGAATATGGGGCTGCTGGTGACAGGGAGGTTTGCTTTATGACGCAGAATGGGAATTGTGCAGATGATCTTTCAGTTGGCCAACCTTCTGTGACTGGGCACAAGACACAAGGTCAATACAATTGCAGAGCTTTCAGCAAGTGCCCTTGAGTACCATTTAAATGTACGTTTGCATGATACCCTGAGTCACAGAAAGGCCCTCTATTTTGTTCTCATTGTTTTAAGAAAACTGAGTGTTCCACTATCAAAGATAGCTGGAGAGTTGTCATTAATGAGAGACAAGTGAAGGAGCAAATTAATCAGTGTTAACCCCATGGATCCAGGGAGATTCTCATGACAGAGTCCTAGAAGTTGCCTCGTAGACTCTGAGTAAAAGCCATTTTGTTACAGTTTAGAAATAGTTTTCCTGTTTCTCCTGTACCATCACTTGGAGCCTGAGAGGCCTCCAATTCTCCTTTCAGGGCCAAAAGGACAGCAGATTTGCTCATAAGAAAGCCCAAGGGATAATTAAAATTTATGAGGCAATCCTCAGCTCCTTACCAGTGTAAAGTTCCCATTCATGTCTGTGAGGAGCCTGTGTACAGGGCAGGGCATCTCAATTGAGTTCTTTCTCCTCTTTGCTGGTTGCGAATCAAACTTGCCCTGTGGCTGTTCGAGTGTTGATGTCTTGGCAACCAAGAGCAGGGAGACAGCTCCATTTCTCCTGGCGCCTGGAGCCCACGCTCCAGGGCAGCTCGGCCTCCTCCCTACGGGATGGCTTTGGAATCCTCAGTGTTTATAAACCAAGCCCACATTGATCCTGTTGACGAGTGCCATCTTTTTCTTGGTAGCAATGGGGAGCTCAAAAGTCTTCAGTGACCTCCAGAGTAACTGAATCCCTGAATCCCTGATATGGGGTAGCTGTGTCTGCCACAGTATGGCTATGGAGTCAAAGAGCACCTGGTCTCCTGTGGTGTGACAGGACCCCTTGAGGAAGGCAGGGCAGAACCGGCTAGTCCCCATCACCCCACCAGACCAGAAGACTGAGATTCAGACAGCTTTGTCATGGAGCTAGATAGCTACAGGACGGCCCCCAGTCTCAAAGACCCTTGCTTGCACTTCCCCCCTACCAGGGCTGAATATTTTATTTTTATTTTTCTCTTCTTTTTGCCCTTCTTTTCTATTCCCTTTCCATTTCCTGCCCTATTCCTTTCCATTCTCCACCCACTCTCCTCACTCCTGTTTTTCATCTTCCTCCCTCTCTAAGTCCCTTTCTCTCCATTCTCCTATTTCAACATGGATTTGGGCAGGACTGGGAACCCTCTAGAATATAGCACCAACTTTTCCATTCCCCCAGCAATTTAAACCTGAACTTAAACCATTCTCATAGGAAATCCCTGCCTCTCTGTGACTCATTTTCTCCAGCTATGAGGTAAGGGTGCCATGTGCAAAAATTGTAAGATAATAGAGATGACGGATTCTTAAAAGCCAGAAACACCCAAGGAGATATTGATGTATATAAATCTATTCATATAAACTATCTTCATAGTCATTTAGCCTACCTCTTTGGATTAAATTCATGTAGACCTTGATATAGCAATTTTTACCTTTTCTTTTTAAAATCTGAAACCATGTTAGACTGGCACATTGGTGTTGCAGCCAAACCCAGCACTTTCTCCCCACATCACCCCTTCTACATGAGGAAACACAAACTGAATATCCCTCGGATCTAGTGAAAAATAGAGTTAGATCTGCTTGGTACTGGAAATAAGGATATAATAGCACTTCAAAGCAAAAGCATGAAATTTTCTATTCACAGTCCAGCTTAGGAAGATGATAACTAGCCTCATTAGTCACTGTGCAAGACTTCCTAAGAAGCCCTCTCACCTCAATTCCTACTGATTTGTAGATGTTTAGAAGAATATATGATATCAAAATCACTCTCCACTCTCATTTCTACCCCTTCTGCAAAAATTCACCATGTGAAGACAAACAGTTACCAGTGCCTATCTCCAATCTCCAAGCTGGGAGGTAGCTATCATGCTTACAGAACATTGACTTAATGGATGAGGATTTAAATACTTCCATCTAAATTTAGAGAGACAAAAAGAAAAGCAGGGCAATCTCTCAAAAGTGTGCCCCTCAACTCTTAAAAATAGTATCTCCAGATCACTGCAGCCCCATCCATCCTAAAAGATAGAATTGAGAGAATTCTGTTGAAGCAGATAATAATTTTTCAGGGACAAAATGTCTACAAGAGAATGTCACTGGATCATTTCAAGGATCTGTATGTATTTGGTCCCATGCTCAGGTCTCTTCAGAATCTTTTCTAGATCTCCTTAAACTGCAAAATTCTTGGATGGGGTTTTAATTCATTAATTAACAGAACATAGGGGATTTTCTATTTTGAGTGGATTCACTCTCAAAATATCAGAAGAAACTCATGATTGGAAGGCATCTGCCTCAAGTCACCAGTAATGTTCAAGTAAAACAGATCAGTCCAGGTCAAGGCCTAGTCAATGAACAAGTGTTATCCTCCTACATTGAGCTGACCTTCTGAAGCCCAAATGTATAACAGCCACATATTTAGGAAGGTACTGCTCCTGGTTTCATTAGAGCTAACTTAACCTTGGCTTCCTCCAGCTGGGCTGACCTGAATGAACACTGGACAGCTGCCCATAACAGTGGCCTTGGGTAGCCTTCACTTCTTGCCCAACTTGGCCTATAGTCCTTTGCTGCAGGGCTTGGAATTGAATAGCAGGGCCAGCAGATGGCCTGGCCACCCAGCATGCTCCTGGCTCTTCCCATGGGCCATTCAGAAACTCTTCAGGTTCCCTCTGAAGCAAGGAAGGAAGATGGCTTCTGACACTTGGTCTGGAGGCTGTTGAACTTTCCTAGTCTGTTCATCCATTTCTCTAAAATATCATTTTAGTGCCAAATACGTGCCTTGGAAATTAATTGGCAAATGACCCTAGTTAAACAAAGAACCAAGAGCTAATTGGCTTACAGAGGAGGGCATTTAATTCATTTGGCTACATGTAATTCTCCCAAAGTTTGTGACAAATTCTTTACAACCTTTAGAGCAGCTGCCAGGGTTTTGTTCTTCATTTTGGTTCAGCACAGGGGAGCCAACCCGGCGGCATCTCAGAGGAGGCATGCTGGTGAGAACACTGGTTGCTAAGTAGTGGGCATGATTTGTACCTCCCTGGTTTCCCTTCACATGGCTGCCATGGAACTCTCAAAGCCTTCCAAAGACGCAAAGGCTGAGTCAGAACCTTGCGAGCACAAAGTCACATTTGGTTTCCTGGGGAGTGCAGCCGCACTGACTCAGAGGTTGAAGATTTAACAATGGCAGGAGAAAAAACAAACAGAGCTCAGTCCTCTGGATCCTGTATCATCTTAGGGCTGCTTTCCAGGGGCCAAGAATGATGTAGTCAAGAGAAAAATGTGGTCTCCTCTTCAGAGAGTGTGGCTCTGAAGAACTAAGGACCATGGCTGGGGAAACAGGCTTCTTCTACCACGGGGTGTGCCATACCCAAGAAGAAACCTCTTGAAAGAAATCATTGCCCACTCTTCTCCCATGTCTGGGATGGGTCTCCAGGTGGTCCTGGGAGGACCACAGCACAGATATCAGTCTGTGTTTTTCTTTTTTTTTTTCCTTCTTTTTTTTAATGTTGATACTTAAATATTGTTCATTTTTTTCCAGAGATTTTTTTGTTGTTGTTGTTACCAAACCAGCTTCTCTGTTAGCATCTGTAACAAGTTCTAATTAACATCCATGTTCCCTTAAGCAACTGGAAAGCAAACCAAACAAATGTAGAGTTTCGAAGCAAAGCAGAGTTTGGTCTAAAAAAGAAAACACTGCCATCTCACCTAGCTAACCCTAGCGTGTTAGAAAAGACCGCAGGGCAGAGGCACGATGCCTGGGCTACTGAGTCAACAGAGGGAAAGGGCTTCTCAGGCTGGAAAAGCAATGAGCAGTCCTATGACCCGGAGTCACATTTTTCTCACCTACCCATTGTAATTATAATGCCAGTCCTGTCAAAGCAGAATAATTGACCCCAGTGTGGCACCTCCTCCTTGAGCATTCATCGGCCACTCATTCACTCATTCATTCATTCAGACATCAAACATTCACTTAGCACCCACTTATATGCTGGTGGTTTTCAATGTTGTACATCCATTCATTTATCCATCTGTTGGTCCATCCTGTAGATGGACACTGTAAATTTATAGTCTAGTAAGTAATTCAAATTCTCTTCATCCATTGAGTCATTCATCCATTTGCACATGCCGTTGACAAATATTTGCTTAAGACCTACTGTGCACTTGGCATCATGTTAGGCAAAGGGCCAAACATTTTCATCCTAACCTTCTTTCTCACCTTCTTTTAAATTCACTGTGTCACATACATGCCACCCCCACCACTGCCAAGCACAGAAGCAAAAACAAAGCCAAACAGCTTCTCCAGGTTTTGCATGTGCTTGTATGTGTGCTTGTGTTTTAGGGGAAACAAGAGTAGGCTTCAGGGTAACTGAGTTATTTCCGGTATTCTCCCTGTATAGACACTGTATCTTTCAGGGAAAGATAAAAGAAGGGATTTGGGACAGTACAAAATGAACCTTTGCACAATGACCACTGGGAACACTGAGATAAGCTGCCTCAGCACCATGAGGACTGGTCAAGGATCAGGTGATAATCCACTGAGCAAGTGCAGTGCTCCCCAGGGACTTCCGACCCCCTAATCTGCAGTCTTTTCATTCTCTGGGATTTGATCACCAAAACAAGCTCCTGGGAACATACTAAGTGTTCAAAAAATATTTACCAAATGATTGACTAAATGGACATTATGCCATTTGTTGGGCTACATGCTTCATGAGCAAAAGAGCTGGCTCTTATTCATCTCTTATAGTGCCAGGGCCTCCATCCCTTCTCCACAGCTCCAGGAAGCAGTTTGAATGTTCCAAACTAGAAGTTCCTCTTCACTCTCTTCTTAGTATTCTAAATACAAATTACTTTTCCATGTAGTTTATCCACCTGGCAGGTTCTCTCCACAGGAAACACACTTTATAGGCATATTTTGTCGTCTTTTTTTTGTTGTTGTTTAATTTCAGGCTTTGTTTTTTTTTCCACAATTAGCAAGTTGTCAACCACCTTCACCACCATGAGGCCTTATGTGCTCAGGGAACAAAAAGTTGTTTTGCTATCAGCTAGAGAGGCAAAAATATCTGTGTAAAGAAATCAAATAATGCTGTTTCAAACTAAACACTGGAGTTGGCTTCTGGGTTCGCTCGGTTTGGGGTTGTCTGTGGCCCTGTAATCCTCTGGTAGCTGATAACCAAGAAAAGAATGGATCGAGGCCACTGGAAACTAAGTGATGGGTCCACAGCACCATGAGCCATACACCACTACTTGAAGGGAGCTGGAGACTGGAGGCAGAAGCCAACTTCAAGATTCTTGGGCCACCGGCCACACCGTAATTCAGGTCATTGCATTTTGCCAAGGAAGTTTATCAAAGAAGAAAACAGACTTACATTTTCTAACTCCAGTTCTCTCTCAGAATGTTAGTTTTGGGCGTTAGGCTGGCTTCCTCCATCTTGGGCAGAGATAGAAGTTGGAGAATTTGATTGTTTGCTAGCATGGCCTAGTATGGTATTTTGTAGGTTATTTCACTTTAGCAAAATAGCTCAAGACACAAAGAACTTCAAGCTGGAGTGAGGGCCTGACCTGCTTGTTTATGACTGTGTCATTCCGGGACAGCCCAAGTCTGACAGAAACAGCCCAAGTTTTCTGCCACAGAACTCAACCCATTAATTTGGATGAAAATACTACTGAGTGCTGGTTCTAAACTCCCTCTACATGGATGCCCTAAGGAACATGCTGAAGCAGTGCACACAGGACAGGACAAGTCCTCAGTCATGGGAGCCCTGTAGACATTTCAATGGGTGAATTTGAGAAAATAATACCATTTTAGAAGCAGAATGTGAGCTTCCAGGCAGCAGCTCCTGGACAGCTTTGAGAAACAATTAGCTGGGCCATCTCTGAAAAAAAAAAAAGCCAACATCACTTCCCATCATTGACAGGGAGGAGACCATGTCCAGCCAGGCTGCTGGAACCACCAGGTTTTCTCTTGATTTTATGTATTAATGACCACTCCTGGGAGCTTGAGAGCCATAGTTATGGGACTCCTGTCATGATATGGAGAACTCAGTTTGAAGTGGGCCTAATTCTCCAGATGGTCCTCCTCTCTGCTCATATTGGCAATCAATCATTTCAGCTGAAATGATGAAATCATTTGTGCATAAATTCAAGGAAGAAAGGCAGTTTCCTTTAAAAACCATGGCAAGATGTGACCCTTAGATCAACAGCACCAGCATCAATCAGAACTTATTAGAAAAGCAACAACATGGGTCCTACACAGATCTCCAGAAACAAATTCTGGGAGTGGGGCCCAGGAGGTTGTGTTTGAACAAGACCTCCAAGTATTCCCAAAGCAAGCTGTCCTTTGAGAATCACTCCTCTATGCTCCAGTAAGAAACCTGGGACCCACCATGAAATGCAAAAATGATAGATAAAGCCAGGTGTGATGGCGGCACATGCCTATAACTCTAGCAATTTGGGAGGCCAAAGCAGGAGGATTGCAAATTCAAGGCTAACTTGGCAACTTTGCAAGACTGTCCAAACTTATATATAAAAAAATTACCTATATGTATTTATGTATTTGTGTGTGTGTGTGTGTGTGTGCATGTGTGAACTAGGCAGTGTTATTGTCCTAGTCTGTGCTCTGCTGCTATAACATAATTCCACAGACTGAGTAATTTATAATGAATAAGGATTTATTTCTTACCATCCTGGACACCGAGATGTCTGAGGTTGAGGATCTGGCATCTGGCCTACCTGCTGTGTCATCACATGGCAGAAGATATCACACAGTGGAAGGATAAAGAGAGAGTGAGAACAGAAGAGGGAAGCCAATCTTACCTCTTTATAGTAAAGCCACCACCAAATTAATGGCATTAATCCATTCATGAGGGTGGGGCCCTTGCAACCTAGGCACCTCTTGAAAGTCCAGTCTCTTAACACTGTTGAATTGAGGATTGAGTTTCCAACATGTAAACTATGAGGAACACACTCAAGCCACAGCAGATATGTCTGTGTATGTATAACATGTGTGTGCACATGCACGCATGTTATGAAGCTATCTGTAAGAACCAAAATTACAGTTTGAAAAAACGTTTTCTTTAATAGGGTAGCAGCTTTAATGAAAACCTCCGGCTAATGAGTGTAACACCTCCAACTCCCTCCTAGACTACCTCTACATGCTCCCTGTGGTCTCATGAGTAACCAGCTAGTAGCCAGCAAACCAGCAGTTCAATTAAACTATAAAGAATCTGATCAAACAGTTAAGATTTTAAAAAGTCAAACGTAACTTTCTTTGACATTGAGATAATTCTAATGAGCAGATTAAATACTGGATATCTTTTTCAAAGAAACTGATTGGAATGATGGTAAAGAAAGTGAGCTTTGGAGTTTGGTAGATGAAGTCAAGTCCACTTCCAGCCAGCTGAGTGATATAGTGCAAGTGGTTAACCTCTCTGGTCTCCTGTTTCTTCACTGGTAAAATGGGAAGAGAAATCATGCTTTGAGTTCCTCAAGCTAATGTGAGGATTAAACTCACAAGCCATGCTTGGTGATTATCATTGAATATCGCTGTTCAAACCACTTGGTCTCATTGTTACTATTTCTTTATTGGGTTCACCCATGTGAATAGCATGGAGGTTCTTCCCTTTGAAATGCAGCTTCAGTGGATCTCTTTGGAATTGTCCTTCAGCAACAGTGTCATACAATAAATTAGAAAGAAAGCCCTGGCTTGTCATGAACTTGGAGGAAAGGGTAAGAATGAGAGGAGAGTACAGGCCATGCAGCAAGGGCTGAGGCGGCTTGATACCACTGGCCCAGATGCTCTGTGGTGGCCAGTCTTCCTTTCTCCTCATTGTTACGGTGGCGTCTGGGCAGAGAGAAGCTTTGGAGCCAGACCTCTGAGGCTGTGTGCGGTGAGCCTGCAAGGGCTGGCAGTCGCTAAGGCGGAAACCACTGTTTGGGAGTCGCTGGCAGTTTAACTGTTTCTGTAGCTTATTGGCAAGGCTGAGAAAAAGGCTGGAAGGCCAGAGCGTCCCATGTGGTGGCTTGGTTCGCAGTAAGAGCCTGCTCATCAAGAGCTCCAGGGCTCTCTTGGTAACCAGAGGCTTATCAAGCAGCTCCTGGAACAAGCTGATTACATGTCAACACAACAGTCTCGGAGACTCTTGCTCTAGTTCTCACCTTCTGCACATCTCAGAAGCACCACTGGTCCCTTGCAGAAGGCACTGGAACAGCATCCTGAGAGATCCGACTTCCCTGCTCTTATGAAGTCTCCGTTGTACACCTCAATTATTAACTCAGGATCCTTACCACAGGTGGAGTGAGGGTTGTGATCCTCTAAAATCTTTAAACCATAGGAGGATCAATGTTTCCTTTAAACAAAATCTAAGGTGCGTTTCTGTCTCAAGGCTAGAGGCCCATCTCATTGACCTCAGGATTGTTTTCATAAAGAAATATGACACTTTTCTGTTAATGGGCATTGAAAAGCTGTTCAACAATAAGGAAATTGTCAGCAAATCACAAAACAAAATATTATGCAGTTATTAGAAAATATATGTCCACAAGCCAGACATGGCAGTGGCTCCTGGAAACATGATAGGAATGCCAATCTTAGAGACCCCAACTTAGATCTACTAAGTCAGAAACTGCAAGAGTGAACCCATGGCAATGTGTGTTTTAACAGGTGAATCAATGCATGTCAAACTTTGAACTGATCCAGAGCATGAGCCAATGTAAATAATTTATAAATGTAAACAATAATAATTTACATTAGTTTAAAATGTAAATAAACATACATAGGAGCATATGCATGAAGAGTGAAGTCATTCTGTGATAGGATTACGAATGCATTCTTATTTTCTCTATTTTTTGCATATTCTACTTTTTAAAAATGGCTGTTTTTTGCTTTCACATTTGGAGAAAAAAAGTTAAAGGAAAGATATCAGATATTTCTGCTGTGCATTATCATTTTGTGCAACTATTTGTGCACCTTCTAATTTCTCCAGTTTCTTATTCTTACAATGTGCCTGTTTTCTTCCATGAATCTTCTCAGCCTCACTACTTGCTTACTGACTTTCCCACCCTCAAGTCTTGACGCCCCCCCCCCCTGCTATTATTAATAAAAAACACTTTGGAAACTGTTAAATGTCTCTGTGCTTGGTTAGTCATAAACAGACAAATAGCTGAATTTTTTTCTTAAGCCCTAATATTTCCCTTTGTATATATTTAGAAATTAATATATGTTCGTGCTTTAGTAACAATCTTGGTGTCTGCGTATATTTTCACGCACAACTTACATTTTGTTTGGATATTTTTTGTTTTTACTGCATCTACTTGAAGCATTTCTAACACCTTGACCCTTCTAATTTCAAGGGTTCATTTACAAGGTAAGCAGATGGAGTGGATTTTTGCGTTTATATAGGAGGATTAAGTTCCAAAATCAGCAAATAAGGTAGATATCACGTATGGTCAAAATTAACTCCATCTTAGTAACACCAGCATAGACTAAATCCCACAGCCCTGGAATGGACTTCATCTGAGTGTCAGCTAACTGGGTGGAGGTCATGTCAGGTAGCAATGTGGATCTTACTCTCTAAAATCACTTAGCTGCAAGACGTTCCCATGGAAAGAGGTTCGACAAGTTAGAACCCAGGTGAAGAAGTAACAGAATCCTGCTGGTATCTTACATTCTTTTGGGGGCAACATCAGATGAAATTTCCTATTTAAGTTATTTTGGAGGATTTTGTTTCTCTCGCTGTGATTGGTGGTACATAATTGCATTTGCCCAAGGCTAAGGGCATTTAATGAAATCTCCCTGCATCTCTGCAGTATTTTCTGTCATTCCTGGATTTCCATCTTTCGTCTGTCCCTAATCCAGCCACCCCATCAGACTTTCTCCTCAGCAGAACAACTCTGACTCCTCCCCTGTATTCAAGTTTTACCCATTCTCTAAAAGTCCTAATCAAATCTACTTCCTACATAAATCTCCATGGAAAGTAATCATTCCATGTTTTGATGTCTCTAGAATAGTTCCCATTGCTTATGACATTTACATTTGAATGTGTGTTAGCTTATCCAGGAGACTAAGGTGTTTTAAGATAGCATCCAGTTATATTTAAAGCCATTCTTGGCTTTGAATCCTTGATCTGCCCTTTCTAGTTAATCTTAGATAACTACAAAATTCCTGTATATCGTCCTCCACATTGTTTAGATGAAGATAACACAGCACTAATCTTTAAGAGTCAAGGTGAACACTAAATGAGATACAGCATCTCAAGGGGCTGGCACAATATCTGGCACAGAGTAAATTCCAGTAAGTACTAGCTGCTTTGATTTCTCTTCTCCATTGTGATTCGAATGATACATTTTCACTATAGAAGCATTTGTTTATTGAATGAATGAATAAGCAAGTGAATGAACAAATAGGTCGATGAATAAATGAAGTCTCTTAGTCTAGTTCCCATGACCCTTCTAGATTCTAAAAAAAAATCAATGAGGAGTTTAGACTTGTCATCTGCCTATAAATTAATCGTACAGCATAAACCAATGATTCTCTATCATTCTTAAGGCAAGTGTGGGGTGCATAAAGGTGAATTTTCTCTCTTAAGTAACCTGCCACGGACCATCTAGATTAGACTTGGTGGAGCTCTGTGTTTTCACCCATGAAATGTGAATTATAACGCTGATCTGTGATTTTGTCTGAATACCAGGAAAACCCGAGGAGGACTGGGCCTTTAGGGAGAAATTTTATAAATAGGGAAAGTTTAGGGTAATTTGAAGAATCAGAGCATGAGTTTGTAAATTAGCATATTTCAGTTACAGAGGTTCCAACCACACAGGACTCTAGATGTCGCTTGATGAGGGCACAGGGCGAAACCAGCTGCTTTTTGGGTTTGTCAAGCATCTCAAGTTATTTCTCAGGAGTTGGGGTTTGGCAAAACCTGAAACCCATGTTGCCAAGTTCTTCTTTCCCCCTTAATTTTTAAGCCCATGTGTATTTTAAGGGAAATTTAATCCGTATGTTTCTGTTTCCTTTACACTTAACTCATAAAAATGGTTTGTCAGAGCAATGTGATGTCCCAAAAATCTTTGGAGCCTTTATAATGATATTTTTTAACCTTTTCCCTCTGCCTTAGACACAGGAAATTACATTTTTTTTAAAGAAAATGAATCAAACCAAAAGTCTCAAGGTCAGTATTGATGGGTCAGACACACAGCTCAGAGAGCAGCGCACTTGAGAAAATGACATCTTCCACCACTGCTCCTATGGGGCATTGACAGTGCCAGGAAAACAGATTTCCACACCCAGACAGATACCGTAATTGGCAGTGTGGCTGTGATGGAGTCCTCAGATATTTGATTGACTGCCCATCAGGCTGAGAGTCTTTCTTCTACCTGTGCTTCTAGATTGAGAAATCTGCTCCATGTTCTTTAGAAATTTGGATCCCTCAAGTCCAGCGTCAGAAATTCAAGCACACAAGTAGTCTAAAAGAACTGCAACTGCTAATTTCAAACCACAGTAACTGTTCTCTAATCTAGTTTTCTACATCATCCCTAGAGAGAGAGAGAGAACAAGAGTTGGCATGCTGGTAGTAACTGCCAGAGGCAAGTTCTCACAAAGATTTATAAAAATGGCAGTCTTCCAAAGTGAGTGAGTTTGCTGTCACTGGACAAATTCCCATAATGCCACAGATATACCCAGTGCAGTCAGGAGCTGGATTAGACTTGATGGAGCTCTGTGTTTTCAGGAGCTGGTACTATCTCTAAGTTGTAAGAGGGGATATTTAAGGTTATTTGAACTGTATCATATCCATATTGTTCGTTATGTTACCTCCTCTAGCATCAGCCCAGGTTAAACTCTGTTTTATCTCCTTTCTGGAAGCATGTTCACTGCCAGTTTGGATTGACTCTTTCTGGACATTAAAGGTCACAGAACCTCACAGTATATGTGCAATAGTTTGGGACCAATCAATCATAATTGCTCAATTTAATCCAAAATGCCCTAAAATCACCTGGCTGGCCACTCCCATTTAACTACCTAGCATCAGATAATGGCCTGAGTCCAGGCTTTCTTTCACTGTCATAGGGACCAAAAAGCCATGTGGACATTCATCTCCCAAAGCAAAGTTGCAAATTAGACATATAATCAAAGACTGACATGGTGGCTCTGCCATTTTTAGATGGACTCATTGAATGATGAAGATGCAGAGCTTTGAAGGGCTTCTCTCCATTATATTAGAGACGAAGCAGGAAGATTTGGGACCTGACCAGTTAGATGAAGAAGAAGAGAAGAGCCTGTCTGCAGAATATAAACACCAAATCAGGGTGTTGAGACTGCAGTGACATTTCTTTTGAACCTTGGGTGAGAATAGGAAACAACAATGGAAAGTAGCCAGTCCTGAAAATTGAGTGAGTCCACAGGAACAGGAAGTTATCAGGTTTTTCATAATGGAAAAGTTGTACTCAAGTCCAATACTCGCTCCAATAGTCTTGGTAGAGGGAGAGTACTTTTTAGATTGACACTGTTGAGCCTAGCCCTAAATCATCTATTACCTAACTGAATTCATATTTTTATGTTAAGTATCATTATACCCATTTTACAGATAAGGAAACTAAATAACCTGTCTAAACTTGTAAAGTTAATAGAAGTACTGGAATTCAAATACAAGTCTGTTAAACTCCAAAGCCCGCACTCTTCCTTTAAAAAAAAAAAAAACTTTGTTTACAAATTGTTTATACTGACAGTAACCTTTTCAAACTTACAGAATAGAGTACAGAATTAAAATCCCCCATGACCCTGCCCACTCCCAAGATAATCATGTTAATGGCATAGACATTATATTTCTATATTTTTATGTCTACACTACTAAACCTAGAGAAATGAACGTACACTTTCTTAACACAAAAATAAGAATTGCTCTTGAACTTTGTTTTAAAAATTTGTCATGAGCATCTTTCTGTGTCAATTATAAATGTGGACCAGATCCTTTTTAATAGCTGCATAGTGTTCCATTATAAGGACTGTCATGCTTTATTTAAATCTCTTTTCAGTCGATTACATTTGGTGACCAGGAGCACCCCTGCAATGAAATGTGCACTGTTTGTTCATGTTATTGCACATTTGTCGACAGGTAACTATAGGATAATTTCCTAGGAATGGATTTGTTAGGCAAAATAATATGCAACCCCTGCTCTGTATTCCCTCCAAGCCTATTTCCTTTGGCTTTCACTAAGGAGAGGTGTTGATATCTGAGTAAGTGGGAGGCCAAGTGTTCAGGCAAGTGATGTTGTCTTCCCCTTGGACTTCATCATTAGAGAATCTGAGCGCCAACAATTCCATTAGACCTGAGGTATAACCAACACAGTCCAACTCAGAAGCAGAACAGTTGGCAGAGTTCTGAAAATGATCTTTTAATACTGCTTTCAATAAATAGTTTCTAAATGTGTGTGTGTGTGTGTGCCTGTGTGTAAAGCATGCCACTAGACCCTAGTTAAGCAGTGGCGAGTCAGGTAGCATACTTCCAGGCCCACTGCATAAATGGTTTAGGCAAAATTCATGTGCTCTCCAGTGCCAGACTATTGCTGTCCATGTTGACATAGCCCAGTGCCCCAGAACCACTCCAGAAAGCTCACTTCAGTTTTCATGACAAGAAACCACTAATGGGAGATACCTACGATCCCTGACTTAAAATGGCTTAACTGAAGGTTTTTTCACTTGACCGTGGTATAAAAGGAATATACATTTAGTAGATACCATACTTCACATTCAGAATTCCAATCTTTTCCCAGACTAGCAATATGCTGTGAAATCCTCTCTGGCAGTGCAGGACAGCAGCTGCAGCTCCCCATCATCCAAGCCAGCATGAGGATGGACAACCCATTGTGTGCTTGATGTTCCGTGGTCAGATGTATTAAATGCATTTTGGCTTGCAATATTTTCAATTTATGGTGATTTATTAGGACATAACCCCATCGTAAGTCAAGGCACATTTGACTATTGAAAGAAGTATAAACAAGACTAGACCACTAAAGTAGGCTGTTATACAATTAATTTTTTAATTGATTTTTAAAAAAATGACAGCGGAATGCATTACAATTCTTATTACACATATATACCACAATTTTTCATATCTCTGTTTGTATATAAAGTATGTTGACACACAATTTGTGTCTTCATACATGTACTTTTGATAATGATGTCTATCACATTCTATCATCCTTGCTAATCCCCTGCCGCCTCCCTTTCCCTCCCACCCCTAATTTTTAATCAACCTTTTCACTTTGAGATAATCATAACTTCATATACATGCTATTCTGAGGAATTATACAGGAAGATAGGTCCTATGTTCTCTTTTCCGAGTATCTTCCTATGGTAAGATCTTACATCTTATGGTAACAATATCACAACCAGAAAACTGCTAACGATATAATTTAGAAATAGAACATTCCTATCATGGCAAAGATCCTTCAACTTGCTCTTTTACTACAATGTCCACTTCCCTCCCAATCCCACATACATCCCCTCTTTAATCCTGACAACCACTAATCTGTTCTCCAATTCTATAATTTTGCATTTCTAAATGTTATTTTAAGTAAAATAATATAATATGAAATCTTTTAACATTGTGCATTCAGAATAGTTGTCTGGAGATTCATCCAAGTTCTGAGTATCACATTTGTTCCTTTTATTGCTGAGTAACATTCCACAGTATGGACATACTACATTTTGTATAAACCTTTATGTATTGAAGGAAAACTGGGTTGTTTCTAGTTTGGGGCTATTATGACTAGTGTTTTCATTATGTGTGTGTGTACATGTTTTTGTGAAAACATAGGCCCTCATTTATTTGGGATACAAGCTCAGTAGTACAATTGCTGGAATATATGTTGAGTTATATGCTTAGTTTTTAAAGAAACTCCCAAACTGCCCATACCATTTTACATTCCCACCAGAAATGTATGAGTGATCCAGTCCTCTATATCCTCTCTAGAATTTAGTGCCATCACTAATTTTTATTTAACCATTTGAATAGGTTTGTAGTGATGTCTCATGGTTTTAACTGCACTCCCCTAATGGCTAGTGATTCTGAACATACTTCCTTATGCTTATTTCAAATGCTGATTGGTTTTTTGCCATCTGTTTATCCTCTTCACTGAAATCTCTTCATTTCTAATGGGAATGTTTGGTTTTTACTGTTGAGTTTTGAGAATTCTTTATATATTCTAGATTCTTAGGTTTTCATCAGATAAGTGATTGGAAATATTTTTCCCACTCCACAGCTTGTGTTTTCATCCTTTTAACGGGATCTTTTACAGAGTAGAAGTTTGTTTTGATGAAGTTCAATTTATCTAAGAACTCTTCCTTGTCCTTCATATTGAAGATTTTCTCTGATGATTTTTCTGGAAATGCTATAATTTTACATTTTACATTTAAGTTAATGATCCATCTTGACTTAATTTTTGAATAAGATATGAATCTTAAGTTGAGGTTCAGTTTTTTATAAAACCTCAGGATATCTAATTGCTTCAATCCAAATGCTATTTTTCCTCCATTGGACCATTTTTGCACCTCTGTCAAGACTCAGGAATGTTTGTGTAGATTGATTTCTGGATTTTCTATTCTGCTCCATTGCTAGCTCTCTGCCAATACTACACAGTCTTGATTACTTCAGTTCTATGTTAAGTCTTGAAATCAGGTAGACTGATTCCTCCCACTTATTTTCTTTTTCAAAATTATTTTAGCTATTCTAATTCATTTGCCTATTTTACTGTATTTTAAAAGACTCTTTTCTATACTTATAAAAACATTTTCTGGGACTTTGATAGAGATTACAGTAAACCTATATGTCAACTTGGGAAGAACTGACATCTTTAATGTGTTGAATCTTCTAATCCATGAACACAGTATCTCTCCATTTATTAAGGTCTCTGATTTTTTTTTATCAGCATCTTATAGTTTTCAAGCAAACAAGTCATGTACATAATTTTTTAGAAGTGCACCTAATGTTTCATCTTTGAGCAAGTATAAATGGCACTGCATTTTAAAATTGTGCCCATGTAGTAATTGTTAATATATAGAAATATAATTGATTTTTATGTGTCTCTTACCCTGTGACCATGCTGAACTCACTTATTCTAGGAGTCTTTTTGTAGATTCCTTGAGATTTTCTGCAGAGCATCACTTTGACTGCAAATAGAAAGAGTCCCCCCACTACTACTACCACTTTTTTGAATTATATGCCTTTTTATTATCTTGTTTGGCGTCACTGGCTGGAACTCTATTTGACTCTAACTTTAGAAGAGTTTGTTTGATGAATGTAGATGTTCCATTTTATAATTGTTAAGTCTTGTTGGTGTATGTTTCCCTTGAGCAGTATGTAGTGACCTTCTTTATCCCTTTTGATTAACTTTAGCTTGAAGTCTATTTTATTTGATATGAGGATGGAAACCCTTGCTTGCTTCCACATTCCCTGTGATATAATTTTTCCCAGCCTTTCACCTTCAGTCTGTGGATGTCTTTTCCTATGAGATGAGTTTCTTGGAGGCAGCACATTGTTGGGTTTTGTTTTGTTTTGTTTTTTGTTTTTTGTTTTTTTTTTATCAAATCCCCTAGTCTATGTCTCTTGATTGGTAAATTTAGGCCATTAATGTTCAGGGTTATTATGGAGACAGGATATGTATTCCCAGCCATTTTTGTTATTTAACGTGACTTGGTTTCTCCTCCAATTAATTTTTCCTTTAGTATAATACCTCCCTCTGCTTATTTTCATCATTGTTTTTCATTTCCTCTTTGTGGAATATTTTGCTGAAGATGTTCTGTAGTGCAGGCTTTCTAGTTGTAAATTCTTTTAACTTCTGTTTATCATGGAAGGTTGTTATTTAATTATCAAATCTAAAGCTTAATTTTGCTGGATATAAGATTCTTGGTTGACACCCAATTTCTTTCAGAGCTTGGTATATGTTGTTCCATGATCCCTTGGCTTTGAGGGTCTGGGTTGAAAAATCTGCTGGGATACGAATTGGTCTCCCCCTATATGTGATCTGATTCCTCTCTCTTGTGGCTTTTGAGATTCTATCCTTATTCCATATGCTAGGCATTTTCATTATAATGTGGCTTGGTATAAATCTGTTGTAATTTTGTACATTTGGTGTCCTATAAGCCTCTTGTATTTGGTTTTCCAATTTGTTCTTCATGTTTGGGAAATTTTCTGATATTATCTCATTGAAGAGATTGTACATTTCTTTGGTTTGAAACTCTGTGCCTTCTTCTATCCCAGTAACTCTTAGATTTAGTCTTTTGATGCTATCCCATAATTCTTGGATGTTCTGTTCATGGTTTCTTACTATCTGCACTGTGTGGTCAACTTTATTTTCCAGATTGTATACTTTGTTTTCATTATCTGACATTCTTTCTTCCAAGTGATCTTGTCTGTTGGTTATGTTTTCTATTGAGTTTTTTATTTGGTTTATTGTTCCTTCATTTCAAGGATTTCTGACTGGTTTGTTTCAGAGTCTCTATCTCTCTCTCTTTGAGTAATCTTTTGCTACTTGTATTTGCTCTCTTATCTCATTATTGGAGTGATCAATTTTTGCCTGGGTTTGCTCATTTAGGTCATTCTTTAATTCCCAGATCATATTAATTATGAACCTTCTGAACTCCTTCTCTGATATTTCATCACCTTTGCTGTCCATGGGTTCTGTTATTATAGTATCCTGGTTTGCTTGGGGCACTTCCCTCCCTTGGTTTTTCATGTTGTCTATGTGTCTTCCTTTCTTGCAGTGTGGATCTGAGATATTACAGCTTCTTCCATATATTGTTGTAGTGCCCGTGCAGATTGTCTGTACCTCACCTTGATGTTGGGCTTGCAGACTCTGCTGGTATCCCTCAATGTATGCTACTGCAACTAAAGGTGGTGGCAACAATAGCCATGGTAACTTGAGATAATAGTTGAGGTGGCCCAAGATGGAAGTAATGTCTTACAGCGATGGGGTTGAAAGGGTGGGCATCACACTCTCTTAGGGATGCCTGCTCTGAGATGCAACTGCTTCTAGGCCCTATCTATTATCAAAAAGTTATGAGCTACTGCGTGGGGAAGGCTATAGCAATGACTACAGTGTCCTAAGTGGGAAGTGAGTTAGGCTTAGGCTCCTTAATTTGCTTTTTATTATTGCTTCCCAGGTGGGGAAGGGGTGGGCGAACTCGGACCTACCTTGGACCTGGGTCCTGTGCAAGTTGATGTGGTTGGATCTGGGCCAAGCCAGGCCAGTTTCCGAGGTAGTCTGCTGGTCAGAAGAGGCAGTCCTGCATCAGAGGCTAGGCTCTGGATGGTGTCTGTCCCGCTGTGGAGGGGCTGGACCCAGGCTGCCTGGCTTGACCTCCTGTGGTAGTCTACTGGTTGGAAGGGGCAGTCCTGTGCTGGAGAATGGGCTCCAGAGGATGCCTGCCATTGGAGGGATGGACCCAGTCCTACTGTGAGCCTGGGTCCCACACAAGCTGGTGTGGGCAGATCTCTAGCTACAGATTTATTGCCAAATACTCTTTATCAAGCTGAGGATGTTCCCTCTACTGCTATTTTCTACAAGTCATTATCATGAGTGACTTAATGAATATTGAGTTTAATACTTTTTATGCATCAATTGATATAAACATGTTTTTATTCTTTCATCTTAATAAGAATTACATTGATTTTCAATAGAGAGCCTTGCCTCCCTTAAGGTAATAGCACTTAGGATATAAATCTTTTCATATATTGCTGAAGTATCTTTGCTAATATTTGATTAATATTTTTGCATATCTACTTATGAGGAATATTGGTGTGCAGTTTTCATTTTTGGTATAGTCTTTGATTTTGTTATCAAGGTAATATTATTTATTGCTAATGATTAATTTCATAAAACAAATCAGGATGTGTTCCCTCTTCTGTATTAGAAGAGGTTGAGTAAAATTCTCCAGTAAAATAATCTAGGCTCAAAGATTTCTTTTTTCTTTTCTGGCTTTCTTCCTTCCTTCCTTTCTTCCTTCCATGTGTGTATATATATATATATATATATATATATATATATATATGTGTGTTTCTAAATAATGAATTCAATTTTCTTAATTATCCTTAAAGTACAATTCAAATGATCTATTTTGTATTAGGTAAATTATGGGAGCCCGTGTTTTCCAGGGAAGTGCAGATCAATTGATTGCAGATATAAGAATTCATTTCCAGGCTCTATATTCTGTTCCATTGATCTGTTTTTGAGTCAGTACCAACTGTTTTGATTACCTTGACTTTGAAGTATAGTTTGAAATCAGATAGTGTGGTACCTATAGTTTTGATTTCCTCACACCGAATTGCTTTGACTATTATGATTCTTTTGTGGTTCCATGTGAATTTTAAAATTATTTTTCCTATTTGTGAAAAATATCAATGTAATTTTGATGGAGATTGCATTGAAATTATAGATCCTTTGAGCAGAATAGATATTTCAACAGTATTAAGCCTTTCAATTCATAAGTATGGTATATCTTTCATTATATTTGTGTCATTCTTAGTTTTTTTCTTCAGTGTTTTATATTTCCAGTATATTTTTTCCTTCTTGGTTAAATTTATTCATTAGTATTTTAATTTTTGACACTATTCTACAAGGGATTATTTTTTAATTTGATTTTTATTATCTACTTGGTTTGATTGATTTGGTTCTTTCTCTATAAATAGAAATTAAATTTAAAGATTATTACATTCAGTAGAAGAGAACATTATTTTTATATGAAGCTTTAAACAAATTTAATTATTAGTGAGGAAGACAATTTTAAAATTAGTTTTCTCATAATTAAAGATACAATGATAGACCATAGGAATAGTAATTTTTAAATATAAACAAACTATGAAGTTACTATATTTCTTATATAACTTTCACAAGTTGCAAAAAAATGTCAGAGGAAACATTGAAATGACATCATATATGTTTATATTTAAAAGTAAATTCAGAGTTACCCAGAATCTTTTGTGGTAAAAATCTTCAAGAATCATTAAAATAAATATATTAGAATTTATTTTTTTAAGTTATTTATCAAAAATTTATCCAAATGTTATTATAATATTTAAAATATTCTCAACAGGCCCAGTCATGTTGCATCATCAGAAGAAATCCCTTTGAAATTAAAAATTGTATATGATCTTGCATTTATCAAGGACAAAGCAAGCCAGGAAAATCTTATGGTTCATCAGGATCACATTAGTAAAGTGTTACTATTTATTATATTACATAAAAATGACGCTAAAAATATCATATTTTTTGCAATTTGTCATTATTACTTATGTATTACTATTATATACATACCAGATTAAATAACTGATCCAGTATTTTTAAGAATAAGGCTTTATATTTCAGTGCTTTTAATTTTTTCCTACTTTCTGAATAGTGTCCAAAGGCTCAAAATTATTGTGGGTATAAAAATTTTTATTTTGTGCTAAGCCCCCAAAATATATAAATAATTCATCTCACAAGTTTTGGCAAAGTCCTAAGGCTGATCCCACTGGCCTGGCTTGAGACATGTGTCACCTGAGAACCAATCACCATGGGTGGTATATAATGTATTCTAACCGGCCACTGTTCAAACTGATAAGGGTCAAAATCACCCAAACCATATATATTTAGAATATAGGAGGAATGATGACCTAATGGGAAATCAGGAAGAAAAAATAATGGACATCTACTACAAAAAATTGCTTAAGTATATTTTAAAGACTTAAAATAGATTTATGATGATGACTAATTAAGAGATTCCTAAGATATTTGGGAAATGCCCTTCACCTTTGAAATTTGACAGTAAAGGAAACAAGACTTCTTACTTCACAGTCCTTGGTATTTTTTTTTTAAGGCAAAATCATGGGATCAAATGGACCATGAATCTAGCTGCCCTGACCTATCCCTTATGGCTCTCATGTGAGACTATCTTATTAGAGGTTCACTTGTCACTTTGTGTTAATAAGCTGCTTTGTGGATTTCAAGATAACTTTCCTTTTAACTCAGTATTATTTCTCATTGTGCAGCCATGTCCTGCCAGTCACTGTGGTTGAAAGTGGTGCTGTATACACGCAATTACTCAAAGAAGGTGATGTTTAACAAAGTAGTGGCCATGCCACCTTCTAGCCATGAGACTCGGATCTCACTTTTCTCATCTGTAAATCCAGATGTTTCCCTTCCTGCTTCCCTTCATGGGTTTACTCTAGGGCTCAAAATTATTGTGGGTATAAAATGTTCTGCAAGTGTTCATAATATTTTTTGTTGTTTGTGTGCTTAATTTGTGATTGCCCACTGTTTCCAGCATCAAACACACTTTGTAATCTCCCTTTCAGATCTAACACTCACCAGAAACTTTGGTTCTAAAAGGCTAAGATCCATTCTGGACCATGGTGGGTCTGCCTTTCACATCCTGAAGTATGCCTCAGTCTACCCAACAGCATTCCTGTTTTCTGTGCAATTCCACTTTTCTACAAGAAGATGTTTGATTTTCTACCTGTACCCTCCACTTCCAGAGACATTTTGATTTGAACTTGTCTGTGGTTCAGCACTGCCTTTGTACTCTAGGACCATGGTGTAAAAGGAAGCCAATTTCATGAGTCCTTGGGTGTAGAGTTTCATCGTTCTTTCCACCCATCTTACTATTTCTAACCTGTTCTCTCATACCTGGATACTCACTCCTACAGTTGAATCCCTAATACATCTTTGTGCCCACTTTCTCAGTATCCCTACTACCAGATCTCTGGCCCTCTTCGGTCTTCCCTGGTCCTCCTGATCCCTGTTGGTCTCCAGGTGTTTAGCCTTTGCTACCTGATCACCCACTGGGAAAATCATTAGCTTCCAGCCTCACACCTTCTCAAGCCTGTACCTGATTTTGCAATTTAATCATATTATAAAGCACCTACTATGTGCTAGGCACAATACCAAATCTTGGGACATTACAGTGAACATGGAATGGATTCCCTCTCCCATGAAACTCAGTACAGAAGGGAAAAATTGACAAAGATCAGGTAAAGAAAGAATAATTATCCATATAGTTGGTCCTTTTAAGAAAACATTAGGATTCTGAGATAGAGATGAACAGAGATGAGGAAAAATATTTCTTCTCTGGGGAAATAATATTAATGACAGATCTGAGGGATGAAAGATGCCCCATCCTGTGGAAGCAGGGACAAATATTTTAGGAATACAGAACAGTGTATGTGAAGGTCATAAGGAAGGCCCTCAGAGAGAGCTACACAGATCATTTCTGGCACAAATATGCCTGGCCCAGGGAATAAAGCAGGGCTGACACCTAGCCAGGTTCTGCTCTCCAAGCAGTACACCAGAGTAAATGGGAGAAAGAGGTTCTTACAGCTGATTCTCCCAAGAACACCACACAGGCCAGCAACAGACCAGTGTCTTGAGGTGGAGTAAGGATGGCTCTCAGTGCTGTTCTCCTAGTCTTTGGGCCACAGTCCTGGATCCTGGATCTTGCACTTGATTTTCAGATGCACATTTTCACAAATCTGGCTATTCTTAGAAACCTAGTCTATGTTTTATCTTAGTCCATAAAATAGTAACAATTCAAATTTACATGGTATTTTAATTGCTTCAAATATTATTTGATCTTCCAATATCTCTGTAAAGTGGTGAGGGAAGACATAATTTTAAATTAATTAGAAGATAACTTACATATAATAAAATTAATAGATTTTGCGTGTGGTTTGATACATTTCAATAATTGTATATTACACCTAAATCAAGGTACAGAAAGTTTCCAACAGTGCCAAATGTTTTCTTCTGCTACTGTCCAAATATCCCATGATCTCAGTCCTTTGACAACTAGTGTTTTGAGTTCTGTCTTATTGATAAGTTCCTGGCCTTTGTGGAAATGTCGCTGTGCAATAAGTATTCTGTTGTGTCTGTCTTCTTTTGTTCAATCTGACCTTTTTGAGATTCATTCATTCACATTGCTGTATGTCTCAGTAATCCATTCCTTTTTATTATTGAGTAATAGTTCATAGAATGAATATTACTACCATTTGTTTATGTATTATTTTATTGATGAATGATTATCAATGTTCAGATTGATTATTATTACTAAAACTGCTAAAAAGTCTTGTATGATTCTCCTTGCAGTCATTTATTTTTCTTTCTTTGGGATAAAACCCCAAAGTAGAAGTGCTTAGTCTTAAGTACATTATACTTAACTTTACAAGTTGTCAAACAGTTCTCCAATTGTGCCATTTGACATCCCCATCAGTACTGGGTGTCCCACAGTCCCACCAACATTTCATTTTTATCCATCCTAGTGGCAATAATTGGCATCTCATTGTGGTTCTATTTTGTAATTCTCTGAAGACAGATAGTGTTGAGCACCTTTCCATAGGCGTTGGATTTCTTATAGATCTTCTATTTTTTCTTTTTCTTTCTTTTTTTTTTTTTTGGCGGGGGGGCGGGGTGGGTACTGGGAATTGAAATCAAGGGCACTGAGCACACATCCCCAGCCCTATTTTGTATTTTATTTAGAGACAGGGTCTCACTGAGTTGCTTAGTGCCTTGCCTTTGCTGAGGCTGGCTTTGAATTTGTGATCCTCCTTCCTCAGTCTCCCGAGCCACTGGGATTACAGGTATGCCCCACCACACCTGGCAGATCTTCTCTTGTGATTTGTTTATTCAAGCATTTTTCAAGGTAATTACTATTAATCCCATCTTAGAGAAAAGAAAGTTAAGACTCAGGGCAAGTAGCTATCAGAGAGTCAAAGCTAATAAATCTGATTCTTTTACTCATATCTTCTGACTCTGAGAGTTCCGGCATCCTATGCCTTTTCATACAGTGGAGCCCCAGCTTAGGCTGCCCTCCTCCATAACATTCTATAGCAATTTGAACCTCAAGTACTTTTCAATAGAGAGGGGTATAGATTTAGAGGTAAGAGAAGAAAGATTTTAGGTTAACTGAAAGCAACAGTGATTTTTTTTTTCAAACAGATCTCAAAACATCTCATTCTAATTCTGGGATCCTTATGCAATCTCTGATGCTCTCAGGCATTGATCTACTTTGTTACTCATTGCTGAGAAGCTCAAAATAAGTTGTTCCTGTTCACTGGGCTGTTTGGTTTAAATGTATTCAATTAAGACAGTCATATTTCCTCCTGTCCATATACTACATTGCACAATATTAGTTAGGTTCATGAAGTGTTAATGCTCCTCAGTGCTTGATTTTCTCACTAACATGTCTACCAGAGATGGTGAATATGTAGCATGGGTCTTTCTCTCTTTCAGCATTTTGGAGTTGCAAATGTCACAGAAAATCTCTACTTCCCCTTGATGCTTTAAGGCTGAGCACTCAAGCGGCAATGAGAATGGATGACTATCTCTGCTTGTATTTGATAGACTGTGTTAAGAGTTGGGGAGGAGGAGAAACTCTTTGACTTCCCTTTCAAACCAAGAGGAGACAGTCCCAGCTGGAAGGGCCACACAGAGGGAGGGCGCCTGCTGCTGTCCTTTTAATCCTCTCTGAGAAAAATCTTGGATTTTCCCTCCAAATAATGAATGAAGTGAATAAGCCATTGAGCCTCTAATTCTATTCAAAATGCTGAAGAATGACATGGAGTACTTGGCATAGGTGTACTGGAGAAAGTTCTGCTGAACACTCCAATCAAGTGGCCAGAGCACCCCATTCAAACCAGCCACCTCATGGAGCTCAAAGTCTGGGAGAGAGTGAAGAATGGGAAGTGGGGCAGGAGCCTAAAGACAGAACTCGGCCAGCAGTCAAAGGGCCTTGCCAATGTCTCTGAGGCAAGACTGGAATAATAGAGATGAGACCAAAATTTAATGAGACAAATCCTCAAAGCTTTCTTTAAAAGTAAGATAACATATCTTATAGCTTTCTTTTTATTTTGTCCTCTATGTTTTTCTTTCTTTTCCAACTCATCAAATGTCATTTTGCTGCTACATGCTTTAGGCCAGATGCTCCTAACATTTGTATATCAAACTTGATCTGGAATTTTCTGAAGATTTTCCCTTCAGGTGAGAGTAGTTTGAATAGGTATAGTGGTACTTTTCAGTCCAATGTTTCTCTGATAGGGTCTGCCTTTATAATTGGCAGGCCCTATCATACAACTACAGGTTTAATTACTATGTTTGAATGAACTTCCTCACTGCTCCTTTGCTTTAGTGTTCTGAATTCTTCCCATGATGAGTTGCAGAGAATATTTTCTTCAATACTGAGATTGCATGCCATGAAATTTGGAGATAGGCTGAGGAAACTGTTCTACTACTCAAATGAATGATACATATCTTGAAGGGTTAAGAAGCTGGACAATTTGGCAAAAGACGGGATCATAAGGCTGTCACTCAAATATCATCTAAGGAACTCCTCAGCTGTGTAATAAACAGGAAAGAAGGCCTGTAAAAGAGGAAATGTCTGTAGAGATTTATTTATTTAGCAGCTCACAGAGGATAAGAGGACTCTTTCTGAAATTTGGTCTTAAGGGGTCTAGAATTCAATGTAAGCCTGGACTTAAAAATGTCAAAAAGAAATATTCCTCAAAGAGGAATTTTGATTGGCCCTCAGGAGAAAAAAATAATAAGTGAAGATGGAAAGAAGATAATTTTCTATATGGCTTGACTGATTGACAGCTAAAATCTACCATGATTCTTTTTTTTTTTTTTTTTTTGTACCAGGGATTAAACCCAGAGGTGCTTTATACCATGATTCTTTATGCAAATCACCATTCCCCAGAAGGCCTATCATTCCCCGCTGATGATAACTGAAGGAGTAAATGCTCTTGTGCTGTTCATAAACATGTAAAAATTACCAGCCCCACCAATAGAAAGATCTTATTGGCTTTATCAAAGAGCCTGGATACAGGCTTCTATTAAGGAATAAACATCTACATTAGTTTTTTGTTTTGTTTGTTTTGTTTTTTAAAACAAACATTTCTGATAAAGAAGACATGCTTAAGAAAAATTTCACATATTGCTTCTGAAGTATCAGAACATATCAAATACAATTCAAGAGAACTGGGCAGAAATAAAACATTGAGTGTTTGTGGCAGAATGTCCTTGGTGTTAAGTGCTTCTTTAGCCTCTGTTGTATAGCATGTGAGCCCTGGAAGGCCTTCAGATCATCTGGATTCCCTCTCTTAATAGAGGAGAAGTTTGAATGTGTTTTTAAAAAGGCCAGGAGAAGCTTCAAAAGAAGTCTCCAGTTGCTGTCAACCTATGTAGGCTTTTCTACAGAAAGGAACACTCAGCCTGCCTTCACCTTTGACTTAGGAAGGTGTGAATCCCACCTACCGAGTTAAAGTTTGCTTGCTGCTTGTTGGGAGGTTAGGAAAGGCTAAGGAAGCCTATTGAGAAATATTCATTTGGAGGGCCAGAACCTAAACTTCCACTCCTTGTCATGCTGATTTTTTTAAAAGATGATGACAGATTGGAACAGCAGGAGGGGAAAGACTCCACAGAAGACCCTGCTCCTTCTCCTGGCTTCTTGTTGTTATTGTTGTTTTCTTGTGTGCCTGAGGGTATCAGATTCATCACCATGGCTGGGGAGGAGGCTGGGAATGTGGTGGACAATATGACAACAATTTTCTTCCTGGTGTGTCCCTGAATAGCCAGCACAGTCAACGTGTAATCAAGCAATCTCCAGTTGAACTGTTGCTGTTGACAACTTCATTTATGCCTGTGATTTTGGGCTGGGTAATTTATTTCCTGAGCATGGCAATATCTCCTGATATGCTAATGGGTTGAATGTAGTTCTGTAAGCTTTTGAAGATGAACATCCTCCTTTCTGCCCAACTTTGCCCTAATAAGGGAAAGAACTATAGCTGCCACTAGGAAACAGCATTGCCGTATTCAGAGTTTTAGTGCAGATTTGGGCTGCAAACCACAAAGGCAGGAAACATTAGTAATTGGAATGATACACTCTATGTGGGTCACTTAATGTCCCTGGTAACTGCTTTTGTGCCTGCTTCTGTACTTAACATCCACATGACCAGAGTGTTCTACAAAATAAAGTGGCCTTGCCAAGGATATAAAATTAGTTAATTATTGGCTCCAGGGGTGAGGTGGGCTTTGGCCTGCTATGCCCACTGTCAAAAAGACTGCCTGAAATGGAAGAACCAGGTAGAAAATAAGAAATGTAACTCATGCATCATATTCAATATCCAAGCTTCAGTTTTTCTTTAAACCAGACAAAAATATAAAATATATTCCTCTGAGTTCTCTTTAATTCCATTCATTTAAACATGTATGTATTCAAAATCATATATCATGCACAAAACCCTGCCCCAGGCGCTCAGGAGAAATCAAAGATTAATAATGAAGGCTGAGTCCCATCCTCATGGGAATTTCAGTGTAGTAAGTAGGGAGAGTCCCAAGTCAGGAAGGTAGACGATGCTGAGTTATAGGTACCAGAAGGAGGTAGGAGAAAGTCACTCATTCCATTTGGGAACATGAAAGAGAAGTGAATATGCTGACTCAAGTCCATCTTCCTCAGTCCACCAGCCAATCTGAATTTTTTTAAGAGAATCTGGTCTCCTGAGAATCTGACTTGAGTCAACTTGCTAGTTCTGAGAGTTGGGGCTTATTGGGTTTCTGAGTGTTCTTAGTGGCTGTTGATAATGATCACTTCCAAGAATCCCAAATAAAAATGAAGAAACCCACACAGATAGATCTAAGAATTCGGCTTATTCTTTTATTTACCCTGACACTTGTTTTCCTGACTTGCTGAAACCAAGTTCTAGGCAGACTCCTGTTGTCAGCTAGAAAATAGAGACTGGTTTTGTGACAATACTTTTACCAACAGATTATTTTTGACATTATGATTTTCTTTATAGAAAAAAAAAAGGAGAAGGAAGAAGAACAGAGAGTGTAGGCAGAGGAGGAGGGATCTTCTTAAATCTTAGTAAAATCATTTGCCCTCAGTATTTTGACTCATCAACTTGACCACTTTACTTTTGCCTGCAGTTGAAGTTTCTAAGACTTGATGGGTAGATATACTGGTCCATAGAGTTCTAGAGAAGTTGAAACCATGCCGCCTGCAAATTGCTGTATTATTTTAACCTGAACAAACTCTTTCTGGATCATGAATTATCAAATCCTATCGCATTAACCCTTTCGTTTTAAAATTATTTGAGAAGTCCACATAATACTCTTGAAGCAAGTGAAGACAAAAAATCACTTTTGGCTTTGAATTGCCAACAGAAGTACTCCCCAGGGAAAAGGCCAAAATGAGTTATGTAAAGGGAGAGGGATCCCAATGCCAGTCCTCTACCATAACCCACTTCAGTCCCAATCTCACTGAACATAGACATGACTGAGAGCCAGTGAGCAACCCATTTATTGCATACACTGTTTGTTATGACCAAATCCAGTACATCAAAGAATACAGATGGCCTTGGGGATGGTGTAAGAAGAGACCTGTGCTGACTCCTCTTGGAGAGATTTAGGTGAATACTGCCACCTATTGATAGGTGGAATATATGCGACAGATTCTACTTGACCCGACATGGTGCTAATGCTTATCAGAGCAGATCTCATTACTCAGTTGTCCAAAGGATCTTAAGGGCTCTTAAGTTTCTAACTCTTAATGTGACTTTAAAAAAAAAAGCCTGTTACATTCACCTAAAAATATATTTCTGATAAGAGGCAAAGGAGTGAGGTAGAAATACCATGAGCTTGGCACTCAGAGACCTGGGTTTGAGTCTCAGTTCAGCCCCTAAGTGCATATAAACAAGCTAATTAATCTCTCTGAACCTTAGTTTCTCCATCAATAAAAAGTGGATAATCCTACTTTGTAAGGTGTGAGAATTCAGTGATATTGCTGCACAGCACACAGAAGGTATTTGACCCACAGTGGCATTTACTATTACTTTTCCACAGAGTCATTCAAAGTACCCATTCGTGATACGATGACGGGTACTGTGACAAACCCCATCACGTATCACATCCTGATGAACTCTTCCACTTGTGTCAGTCATCCTTTAGCAATGATCCTTGTCTAGTAGACTATCTTTGACATCCAAAATTAGGACAGTGTGAACATAAATATTGGAACTTTAAGTGTGCCAATTGAGAAAATGAGGATTAATGGGCTTCATTACCAAACATCTCCTGACTGCCCAGGAGAATATATGGGGTTGAGTCTATAAAGAATTATGATAAAACTTTGGAGCTGCATATAAATGGGGCTTTGTGACCTGCTGGATAGGGTTGAAACCGAGAGCCAGACCTCGGAGGCTCACATTCCTCCCTCTGCATGGTGTGGGGGATCCTGGGCTCCCACAGACAATAGGGGATTCATAGCACGGGAACTCTAATGCTGACTGAAAGGAGGGTGGCAGCCAGAACAAGAGGACTTTTCAGAAACATGGACTCTGATTATCACCTCAGTACTCCAGCCCGCCAAGAGGCGGCTGTGAGGACCTACAAGGCCATTCTTGGAAAGCTTTCAGTGAAATATTTGTAACCTCCTTAAGAGAATCCCATTTCTCAAAATTGTGACACTGGAAAATCTTCCACGATTAGTTCAGGTAAACACTCTTGTTATCGACTCCCACCTTCTCTTTTTGAAGAGTCCCTTCAAATGTCATGAATCCAGGCTTCCAAGATTTAGATAAAAATCCCAAAGGGGGGTTTCCCAGGATATTTTTGGGACCATTGCTTTTAATATGAAAGGTCAACTGGGGCTTAAAACAAAATAATCAAGAAATAACATGCCTATGAACAGTCTGCACCTTTTGTAAAGGTCTGCTTTGGACTGAATAGCCAGTGCCCTCCCAGCCCCTTTCTTTTTTTCCTTTGGGGCTTAGAAATTGAGAGGGAGGAGGAGGGAGAGTGTCACATTCATTACTAACAACTTCGCACATAATAAGCATGTTCAGATACACCCTGGGGTGTTAGTTTTCTTTTTCTATTTTTTTGTCCCCTTTTAGCTGCTTTTGATAAATAGCACATTTTATTTTTGAAAAAAGAATCAGAGCTGTTATTGAGCAGCCGCGCCCTAAGGAAGGTCAAGAGATTAGAGGACGGAAGTAGGCTGGCTGGACTCTTTGCTGACCACAGTAAGGGACTGCAGCTTTCTTCTCATAATTTAATTTTGAGATTCTGATGAAAAGGTACTCCCTTAAAGAAGTGAAAAATTGTTAGAAAATAGTCATCAAAAAGTGATCAATTTAATTTATGTCTTAGAAACAAACCGCATGTAACTAACTGAAGGGCAGATATGCATTTGCTATGATATATGGACATTTTCAAAATATGGGCAGGATTTTGTAACAGAAAGTGGACATTACTGGGTTCTGGTATTGGTGATAATAGCTTTGGCCTCATTTCACAAGTATTCTGAAATTCTAAACCAGAGAACAGTACACTGAGAGGAACCTTTGAATTTAACTGGTCCAACTCCCTTATTTTACAAGTGAGAAAATTGAGGCCTAATGATAAACAATAACTTGCCCAAGGTTACACAGTGGATGAGAAGCAGCACCAGGACCCAAGCTCAAACCCCCCATTCCCAGTCCCAAGTTTCTTCCACTGAGTGAACCAACTCCAAGGGGAAACTGCAAACTCTCACATTAAATGAGAAAGTCCTCTTTCCAGCAAAACCAGCATCTAGTCCCCTTTCAAATGGCCTCACATGTTTCTCAAGGCCTGGACTTGTCTGGCCTGGCCTGGACTGACTTCTTCAAGGCAGTCTAAGACAAATCCTTGCAGCCCCAAGAACTCAGCTCCCTGATCTCTGTCTTTCAAAAATGCACAGACTCTATCACAAATGCCCAAACTGTCTTTATGGACATGTCCTGGGATCATCAATGTTACCATTATCTGCCATCACACGAGTTAAAACTTTAAAAGTCACCTCAACTTCTTTCTAGTTCTCTCATCCTCTCCTACTCCTACTTGTACTGCTGACAAGTCCTGTAAATTTTACCTCCAAAATGTATCCTATTTGCATCTCCTAATTTATGTTTCCAAAGGCCTCCATCAGTGTCTTCCTGCCTCCAGGTTCGTACCACTTCAGCTCATTGTCCACAAAGGCCAGACCAGAGGGCTCTTACTCAACAGCACTGACATGCTCCTGCTCAAATTCCTGTCACCTACAGTATAGAATCCTTTAACACAGCATGCAAGCCCTCCTCAATCTGATCTACTTACTTTGAGACAAGCTCCATTCGATCATCCCAGCTCATTCATTCCATTCCAGTGCATTGGACTACTTGTTTTCTCCAAATGGTCAAGACCTTGTTGCCTCAACTTGGCTTCTCTTCAACCTCCAGAAGTCTTCATTCCTCTACATCCAGTTCAAATGCAACCTTCCCTGTGAATCTTCCCTAAGCATTCCAGAAGGAAGTAGTAATTCTTTTAAGTTCCCTTAGCACTTTGCTCAGACATTTTTAATGGTACTTATTTAATTCTACCTTAAAATCAGTTGGAACTCTTTTGTCTTTGAGAAGATGCTTCATTCCTCTTGGAATCCCCAACATATTCCCTCATCCAATGCTTTGCACAAAATAAATGTTTGACTTTCTTAGCATTCATTGAGCACTTACTATCTGTGAGGCACTAGGCCAAGAAGTATAAGGAATGTAGGAGAAAGATACAAAATAAAATGCAATCCCTTTCTTCAAAGGATATTTTAATATAATCACCAAGACACCATCACAAATAACATAAGCAAGTGAAATAGCTGTGGGGGTGGAACTAGGTGGAGGGGAAGTTCAGAATATGGATGGATAAAACATTCTCTGTGTTCCCAATGAGAACACTGGTGTTATGACATGGAAGGAGGGGCAAGGAGGGAGAGGGAGGAAAGAAAGGGCAAAGCTGCTTCTCGATCCCATGTCTGTTTTTGTAGTAATTACTAAAGAAGTCTTCCTAAAGGAGATTCTGATCACTTAACTACCTGTTCAAATGTTTGCTGTTCAATGAATCAAACATCACATAATTATAGGCTTATGCTTGGAGTTAAGGAGAATACCAGTTTGTAGAGATGAGACACACTTCAGGAAACAGCTGGAGAACACAAAACAAGAACATGCTGTAAAAGTGCTAGGGAGTGGGGGAAAAAGTAAGGACATGATCAGTAAAGGCTGAGATTCATTGAGAAGGACTAGAGGAGGCAAACTTCCAGTGGATGGCCACTTGGTAAGAAAAAAGTACACATACCAAGAGAACTTTAAGTTTCCTGTAAGGTTAAGACCCTCCTTATTATTTGAGGTGGTTTATTCATTCATTCAATAAATACATACTAGGCACTTCCACAAAATACTAAATATTGACTGAATGTTTTCTATGTGCCAGGAACTCTGCTACACAATGGAAATAGCAGTGAATAAGAGACTTTGCACTTAAACTCTTAAAATATAATGGAGATGGCTGATACCATACAAGTGCAATAAAATGTGATGGATACACTGACAGAGAGCATCAGGTGTCACAATCTCCAGCCACAAAGCAAGGAACTGAATACACCAAGGGCTAGGAGAATATCCCTTAGGAGGTAGTATTTAAGCCAAGACACCAAAGCTGCCCAAGAGTGAAGTCAGACAAAGCTCACTCAGCACCCAAGTAGAAGAACATCATCTGTGATGATCTGGCATTAAGAATGAATCTGGCATGTCTAAGAAACTGCAGAATATTCAAAAAGTCTACCACAAGGAAAGTAAGTAGGAAGGAGATGAGGGATTTGGCTATAAAGGTAAGCAGGATCAGACTACAGAGTTTGACTAAGTTACACCAAGGATTTTATGCTTTCTCAGTAGGTTTTAATGTCACATTGACACACTATCACATCTACTAAATGCATAATAAACGTCTGTTGAAGAATGGATTAGTGAATGAATGGATGAAGGAATGAATCTCCTTTGCAATGAGCTTGGGCTTTTTGACTGAGACTTTAGTGCAGATTGTGTAGCCCTTGTCCAAAATGCTTGGACCAGAAGTGTCCCAGATTTTGTAGTCTGGAATGCGTGCATATGCATAATGAGATATCTTGAGAATGGAACCCAACTCTAAACCCAAAATTCATTTGTTTCATATATACCTTATATACACAGCCTGAAGGTAATTGTATACAATTGTTTTAATAATTTTGTGCATGAAACTTTTGATGCAGAATCTTCTACCAGTGGTATCATGTAAGCACTCAGTTTTGGATTTTGGAGCATTTTGGTTGGATATCAGATTTTAGATTAACTATGCTCAACCCATATTTGCTCCAGGGAGTGGTGCTGTCACAGAGGCATTGTCCCCTTAGATTTCCATATCAGATTGAACTCATGACCCCTCTAGGTAGACCCTGACCTTCTTAAGAGTCACTCAGAGTCACCTGGCTCACCCTAGCAGACAGAACATATGTAAATCTGCATTGAAGTCAAAGATTTTTTTAGAAAGTAGAGTGAATGTTTTTATTTAGAAACCATTTAGGCATAAGGTATGAAAGGGTAGACTGGCCCTTTCTTAATCCTTGATGGAAAGAAATTTGCCTTCTGAATCTCAAGGGCAAGAATATTCCCAAATTAGATTATTCATAGCAATTCCAACAGGACAGATAAGTCCAAGGAAAGAAAGAATAAATGTTCCAGAAGGAGATTTTCGCCTTTCTAATATGAACAGAAAAAGTAAGACAGTTCTAAAAAGCTAAATTGGCTCTTCCTTTGGACCCCCAGGTTTTCTAAGTCACTGAGCTGCAACTCCGAACCCAGCTCCAGAGCAGCCACCTGCTGGAGCAAATGAGCTGCTGGGGGGAGTTGGGGGCCAGGTGGTATATCTAGAAAGGAGGAAATTTTCAGGAATACAAGATGCCATTCCCAGGATTCTAAGAAATTATCAGGCCAAATATTACCACTCCACCCTCTTGCTTATAACCAAGAAACTTTCTCTTGATTTGCCATAGAGTCACATTTGAAATTTAGGAGTTGATTTGGCTCCAGGTATAAATAACAGACCAGATTCAGTACCTAGTAAAAGAGTCCAAAATTATCCCTGAAGTCATCATAATAGCTAAGCATTCATTTGGCAGAGACAGTATCTGAATAGAGCTTCAGAAAGATTCTTAATGCTGTTGCTAGGGCTGTGGGGTGTGTGTGTGTGTGTGTGTGTGTGTGTGTGTATTCATGCATGGAGGTGCATGTGTGTGTGCACAGTATTCATATGCATTTTAATCAGCAAAGCATCCCTGACATAATCAACAGCCAGAGATGGTCATTTGGCATCTTACTTCAGGGAGAAAAAACCCAAAATGCCTACATGTGGCTTTCTAGGAAATATATTTTGTGTTTCATTAGTCATGTAAAGCATAACACTGTGAAAGAAGGCAGGTACACCCATTTGTGGCTGGCACAGAAGCAGCACTGTAATCTTCTGCCTGAGACTGAGCCTCTTGGTGCTAAGTGCCAGGTCTACCGACTACTTTCTCAGACCTGCTTAGACAGAAACCTAAGACTAGGTTGAACAGCCCCGACTGGATTTAGAGCTTCCTTAAGGGATCCCCTTACTCTTACTGGGAACATGCATGGGTGCCCCGTGTTGAGGAGATGTGCTGCCACCTGTGTGCTTCTGGTCCCAGGCAGCTGTGGAACTAAGGGGCTGGCCCCAGAAGAGCTATAGCCACAGATCTCTTCACAGGCTCTTGGATGCCAGGTGGTAATTCTTTCCCTGCCATTGATAAAGTACAAAGCTAACTGTCTGACTCCCTGTACCCTGGAGCGACATCCAGTTCAGAGTCAGCATTGTTTGACATGAAGCTTGTTGTTCTTGCATGCTGTTCCGAGTGGTCCTCACAGATAGGATAGGCTAAACACACTGAAGTCATGGCATCTTTTAACTACACGCACACAAGCCTTTCCCAGGCTGCAGTCCCAAGAATACACCTAGATTCTGAGCCAAGCTGTTTCCCTCTCCCCTTCTCACCCTGTGCATCATTTGCTCTTTTATTTTGCATTAATAGTAGCTTAGTGATCATGGACTTCAGCTCTTGCCCGTAGTGATCCTGTTCGCGTTTTATTCTTTACACAGAATAGGAAGGAGGTTCGCTTGCTTTACGCAGAGGCTGAGCCACAGGAGAAAGCAAAGCCAATGTGATTTATTGAATGAAAGCACTGGACAATTACCAACAACTTGTTCCTCTGCTGCCTGGAACAACCTAAACTGGTAAGTGAAATTTATTGTTGTCTTTTTTCATGTGAACGTGAGGCTTTCTTAGTCACTGATTATTTTTTAAATGTGTTTTTATTGCTGTGGTTTAAATGCTTTAAAAAAAATCTGCATCTTCCAAAGTTAGCTGCAGGCAGTCCATGAAGGATGCAACCAAGCACAGACACAGTGGTCTGCAATAGCACATACACTTCCATGTGAACCGTGAAGGGTGGGGGTAGGGAAGCCCCTTTTCTAATAATTGGTTATTTTCTTTGATTTTTCTCTGCAGTAAGCTTAATCATATTAAATGCTTGCATAACTGATTAGCATAAGCTATGAAAATTAAATTACTGTTTTATTATATAAAGTCATTTTCTAATCAGGTTCCTGAATACCTACACCTATTGGATCAGGTAAAGATGGGTAATTTCATGCTGATAATCCTGACTTTAAACCCAGGCATACTGGTATCTTATAGCCAGTTTGCAGGATGGGCATATAGAGTTTAATGCCAGCATTCTGTCCATCCTGGGTGAGCATGCCCATTAATAACATCATGATGGTGATGCTGAGGATGCACACAATGGACATGCATCCAAACTCTTGCTTGACCCACTGCCACTTCCACATCTGCATTCCTTAAGTTTTGCCTTTATTCCATTAATATGGTTGCTAGGGTGCACTAGGCACAAAGCAGGATATTTTAAGTGTCTTTCTACTCTTAAGTGCTTGTTCTTGGCCTGGAAAAGCCAAAGGGAATACCATTGATAATCAAGGGTGAGTCTGCTTCTGTGCTGGGTTCCAAAAATCCTCATACTCACTTGACTTCTTCATTTCCTAAATATGATGTAAGCCAACTTCTTAGAGGGGTAAAGTGAATGGAGAAAGATATTGCTTTTCTTACCCTCCCTCAACCAGTTTCCTCAGTCTTTGCCTAGCCTGGATACCACAAAACTTTATGGCAGCATCAATCCATCTCTGGTGAGCTGAGAGTCCATATAAACATCATATAGAGTTCAATGTCTTTGTGCACTGTATCTGCCATACGTCACAGGCCATTCCAATGAAGTTGTGGCCTTGGGTGCTGACAAAGATGGATGATGTTAGAACAGAGAGCAGCATGATTCTCTAAATAAAAACCAAAGCCAGGAAATCCCAGAGATGGGTGAAGTTTTGCCTTGTAGAAAGGATCCCTAGACACTCAATCAAAGAGTAGGATCATTCTCCCATGTTATTTGGCTATTTCACTATTGATGGTGTTCCAACAGGAAGGAGATAAAATTACCTCCTGGTTAGGGGATGGGAGAGATGTCAAGATAGTGGGGCACTTTTTCCAAGTCCCAGACTTATTTTGTGTTTTTGAGAAATTCCCTTAGCCTTTCCTGGATCTCTATCCCTCTGTTCCCTCCATCCCTGATAATTTCAAAGAAGACATGCTAAACTCAATTAACGTATCCAGAAGCTACCACTATAACCTCTTTTGTTAAAGTGTGCATTAGGCAATGAAGGTCATTGTCAATGCACTTTAATCCAGAGACTATTCATCAGAATGCAAGTGGAGCATGAAGGGTGGGGGTGGGGAAGCCTCTTTTCCAGTAATTGGGCATTTTCTTTGATTTTCTTTGCAGCAAGCTTAGTCACATTAAATGCTTGCATAACTGATTAGTATAAGCTATGAAAAACAAATTATTGTCTTATTACATAAAATCATTTTGTGATCACTTTCCTGAATACCTACCCTTGTTGGATCAGCTAAAGATGGGCCCCTTCATGCTGATAATCCTGAATACAGAGCCTCAGAGGAGAGTGTATGTAGGGATGAAGGGCTGTATGCCCCATCTAAAGGATATAGAACACTCAGAAGGAAGCGTGATCAGGAGAGAACAAATCTAAAAATAGAATTCAAATAAATAGGTAAATAATTGAATAATCAATAGATAATCAAATAAATAGGTGAATATGCAAATAATCAGGATTATTTTTCAAAGTAGTTCAGTAATAGCTTTTTTCCTATATTTAAGATTCCAGAATTCTAACGGTCTCCAATGTTTTGAAAAAAATATGTAAGTATTTTTCAGGGAGTAGTTCATGTGTAGGTAGAATCCATGTATAGAACTGATGGCAACTTCTAGTTCTTCAAATTACCCCCACACTCTTGCACATGGAATTGAAAGCTATAAATGTACTATGAGTTGAGATGATCTAGAAGCCTCATTTGCCAAAGACACTGTCTCACATTTAGGATTTGGTTACCCGAAATACTTTAATTAGGGATCCTGTCAGGTATTGCTCTTTTACAAAATACAAACATTCTTACAAGGAATAACAAATTAAGCCACTGATATCATAAATGAATGTATTAATGTTTTTTACCTCAAGGGCACCCCAAAGGATGTTGAATTATTATGATATTAATTATTAGACTTTCTATTTACTTCATACTTGCCTCTAAGAACTTCCTTTACAATTATTATTTCACTCTCAATCAGAAAAGTAGGAAGTCCTTAGGACAAGCTATTTCCTTCTTTTTATGGAATACTTGAATTAAACAATGCCCGATAAATTGTTCTAATAGGTCTTTAAGAGTCACATGTGGAAAGCCAAACCCACTATCCTTTCCCCTTTGAAATTCACATTTCCTGCTATATTCCTTTTTTTTCCCCATTATTGGTGAACCCATCATGCACCCAGCCAACCAACAAGGCTCACAGAATTTATCTTCAGGTTTCTTGATCACTTTAGCCCCTCCATCCAATCACTAACCAAGTCTGGTCTATTTTGTTCATCTTTTAAATTTGTCTAGCCCTCTCTGTCCCTGTTCATGGGACATTTTCAAGAGATCTGAACTTGATTATTCTCTGCTACCATTATCACACTTCTTTCCTTTTGATAATCTTCTGGCTGCTACCAGAGTAATTCTCTAAAAATGCAAATTTCAACTTTTAAAATATGTGTGTATATTTAATCAACACATACTAATTGTACCTATTTATAGGGTACAGTATGACATTTCAATATATGTATACAATGTGCAATGATCAGATCAGGATAATTGGCATATCCATCACATAAGGATCTCTGGTGCTCTCCTGTTGTGCCCAAGTTAAAATATGTGTTCCTTATTGTATGTGAGAGGCCCTGGATGATTTGGCCCCTTTATCTCTCCAGGTTTCTTCCCCAAAGTCTCAGCATTGTCTACAAAGTGTTCCACCGTGTGTCAAAGGTCAGAGGACTTTCATCCAGAGGACTTCCATTCCCCCATGCTCTGGCCCTGACTAACAGCCACACCATGACCTTTCTCATCATTGTAGCCTTATGCCTGGAATGCCCTTATCTATCCTTGCTCATCAATTTCTCTTTTCTCGTTTCAAATCCTTTTCAGGCATCACCTTCTCTGACCCATTTCCCCACAACATCTTTTCCCATGATCTTCTCCTCTCACCCAAAAAGTCAACCACTCACTCCTCTGTTTTATTTCTAGGTCTTGGATTTCTTGAGAAAAGTGTTTGGAGGTTAAGAACTCAGATACAGACCCAGAGTGCCTGCATTTGAATCCCATATCTACCTTTTACTAATACCTCAATTTCTTACATATGTAAAATGGAGATAATAACAATCCTTCCTTCAAAATGACTATTATAGAATTCAAGAAGTTAATAGATGTCAATGCAATGCAATGTACTGAATTCTTGTGCCCCCCCACCCCCCGCCAAATTCATGTGTTGAAATCCTAACATTCAAGTTAATGGTATTAGGAGGTGAGGCCTCTGGGTGTGGTAAAGTCATAAAAGCACAGCCCTTGTGGCTTGGATTTGTGCCTCCCCAAAGCACCCAGGAGCTAGCTAGCCCCTCTCATCATGTGAGGACACAGCAAGAAGGCACTGCCTGTGAATCAGAAAGCATCCCTTGTCCTGACACTGAATCTGCAGACACCTTTGTCTTGAACTTCCCAGCCTCCAGGACAGTGAGAAATTAATTCCTGTTGTTTATAAATTATCCAGTTTATGTTGGTTTGTTAAAGCCGCCTGAATGGACTAAGATGGGCATTATTCTGAACATTACCTGGCTCACAGAGGGAGCTATAGAAGTGTAAACTCTCATTATTATCCTATTTCACACACCACACTATTTGATAACTACATATTTGTTTCACTGTCTTCCTTTCTAACATATGAGCTCCTTGGGGACAGATAGGATAAACAACTCATCTTAATTTGCCCAGGACATTCCTGGTTTAACGCTGGGAGTGCTGCATCCTGGGAACTTTCTCAATTCTAGGCAAACCAATATAGGGGTTACTCTACATGAAACTCTATTCACTTATAAATTTCCAGAGTCTATCCCAGGATACATAGATTGCAGAATAGATCTTCCATAAGTGTTTGTTGAACTATAGAATCAATGTTAATTATCTTTTCACCTCTTCCCCATAAACATATGCTATAAAGATTCAAAAATCAATTTTCTTCTTGTCATGAAGTCACAACTAACCTTTCAAAACTTAGTACAGAAATATATATGTGTATGTGCAATGTCATATATATTATGTGTATAATATATTGTATATAATTATATATGTGTAATATTTTGCATATGTGATATTTTATAATATTTTATTTATATGTGTGTAATGTATATTTCATATACATGCATGTGATATTTTATATATATACATATACACATATATACATATATGTATTTATATGTGTGTGTATATATATAGACACACACACATACTCTAGTCAGGCTGCTTCCACTCTGTTATGTCATCATTGTAATAGAATTGGCCACCCTTTAGCAATCAAAGACACACTTGTCATGTTAACAGCAGGTGGAGAATGAAAGGGGTCAAACTTTTTTCTGGATAGTGATAGGTAGGTTGAAGACTGAAGGTTCCCTAGTTCACATCACAGAAAGAAGAACAATATTGTCCCAGACAGTAATGTTCCCTTCACTGAATAACTGCCACCCAGCTGTCAAGAATGGTTAGAACTCCTATTTCTAATATGCCACATCTTAACAACTGTTTCTCATCCATATTGGCTCAGATTTCTTTTCACATTACAAATACAATGAAAAATTCCCACAACCAAGATTCACTGAAGCATGGACTCTGGAAGTGCCAGGACCATAAAGGGTATAAGAAGTCTTGTCTCCAGAATCAAGATCTAGAGAGAAGCATCTGACTGGCAGCTAGATCAAGCCACCTTAAGAATAATAATAACAGAGTTGTTAAGAGCATGGGGCTTGGGGTCAGAGTTTAAATCTTACATCTTATTTACTGGATATAAGGTCTTAGACAAGTTGTATAGTGCCTGAGGATATAATAATAGCACTTACTTCCTTGTAGCATTATTAGTACATTTCATTTAACAAAGCTTGATTATGACTGATGTATTGGGTTTTGGGAGATACAATCTTGGAAAACCAGGGTTGAAGGAAAAAGGGGATAAGAAAAAAAATGAAGGTGCTTTGTAACTGAAATACCCAGAGCACCACAAGAACACATATTCTTGTTTACTTGTGTGTCAGTGAAGCCCCCAGGAAAATTCCCAGGGATGGCATGGAGAGGAAATTATTTGCTGACTACTACTAGTCTCCTGTCCCTTCTTGGTCCAGTTTTTCTCATTTCCCAGTCTCTCAAGGTAGCTATCAGTGGAGGTGGACCCTCCTTGGGTCTTGTTGTGTCAGGGGTGCTGCAGTATGGTTCACCCTCCATGGGGACAGCAGTGGTGTTAAGGCAGGGTGGTGGAGGTCAAGCAAGCAGCAAAGCCCTGGAAACAGCAGGTGGTGGCCAGGGAAGTGCGGCACCATTCTCCACAGGCACCTCTTGTCATTTTGATCTTGATTTTCCAGGCTACTGTTACTCTATTTTTTACAGTTCATCTCTTCATATATTCACAAATCCTTCACAAGTCCCACAGTGTGGATAGTTAAGGCTATAATATTTCAAAGAGCAGAAGTTTTTGATAAGCCAAATTTATCAATTATTTTATGCTTTGCACTTTTTGTAACATCTCTAAGAAATCTTTTATTCAAGTTTACAAAGATTTTCTCCTATGCTTTTTTTTTTGTATAGTTTTATCTTTTACATTAGGATCTGTGATCTATTTCAAATTAAAGTTTGTATATAATGTGAAGTAAGGTCTTTTTTTGAAATAATTATTTTTTTCCGTATTGAATCACTGGCACATTTTCAAATGTCAATTATCATATACGTGCAGGTTATTCTGGGATCTCCAGTCTACTTCATTCATCTGTTTCTATCCTTATGACATTTTCTTTATCTATATAGTTATTCTTAAACTGATTCCATATGTCTTGGTTACCATAGCTTTACAGAAAATCTTGAAATCAAGTTGTATAAATCTTCCAAATTTGTTCTTTTGTTTCAAAATTATTTTTGCTATTTTAGATCCTTTCCATTTCTTTAAAAATTTTGAAGTCAGATAATAAATTTCTACCAAAAAAGAACTGCTAGTATTTTGTTTAGGATTGCAGTGAATATATAGGTCATTTTGGAAGACTCACATCTAAACAATAGTAATTATTCCAATCCATAAATAAGGCATATCTCTATTTATTTAGTTCTTCTTTAATTTCATTCATAATGTCATGTATTTGTCAGTATATAGTTTTTTCATATATTTTATTATGTTCATGCTGAGTAGATTTTTGAAGATTAATTAATTTATTCTACATAAACTTTTACATCATCTGAAAATGAAGTCTATTTTACTTCTTTCCTCTGTGTGTGCATGTGTGTGTCTATGCATATTATATTTATTTGTCTTGCCCTCATTCACTATGAGGGTGTCCAGTATAATAGAAAAAGTGGCAGAGGGCATTTTTGCCTTGCTTCTTTTCCCAGAAGGAAGCACTTGATATTTAATCATTATATTTGATGTTGGCTATAGAATTTGTAGATTCTTATATTCCTGAAAGACAGTTTTTCAAGCATGAATGGAAGTTGTATATTATTAACTTCCAATCTGCATCTGTGGAGGTGACCAAATAGTGTAGGGTTTTTTATTATTATTATTATTACTTTTCTCTTAATGCAGAAATTACAGAGATATTTATGGTGTTCAAATGTTATAGTAACCTTGCATTCCCAGAATAAACCTTGCTGGATTTTAATTGCTAATATTCTTGTTCAGGCCTCCATTCTCATGACAAACATTGAGCCATTCTTCTCTTTTCTTGTGAAACTTGTTTTTTTAAAAACAGGTCAATGATGGCTGGGCCTGGTGGTGCATACCTGTAATCCCAGTGGCTGGGGAGGATTGCGAGTTCAAAGCCAGCCTCAGCAACAACAAGGCCCTAAGTAACTCAGTGAGTCCCTGTCTCTAAATAAAATACAAAATAGGGCTGGGGATGTGCCTCAGTGGTCAAATGCTCTGAGTTCAATCCCTGGTACCTAAATAAATAAATAAATACCAGGGCAATTATATTAAACTTTAAAAATGAAGACAGACTTTTAAAATGGTTTTGTGTCGAATTTGGCATCATTTTTTTCTTAAATGGTTTGCAGACTTTGAAACTTAATATGACTTTTGTTAAGGATTTTAGAATAAGAAAAACCATGAGGATGCAGGAAAAGCACAAGCAGTACTAGAAGTTGATTTTCCTAGGGAAGTGTCCTCCTAGCTAATTATCTCCTAAAATCTGGTCCCGTAGCCACATTGTACCTTCAGCCAACCATATGTACCCCTCATTGCAGCTCAGCCTTTCTGATGAAAGAAAAAAAAATGCATACTTTTTTAGGGTGAATTCCATGGGTTTTAACTTTTCTTGTGAAAATAATAGCTAACAAATAGCTAACAAACGTATAAGCAGTTATATAGCTACACAATAGAATACTACTTAGCAATAAAAAATGAAGAACTATTGACACACACTGTCTCAAAATAATCCAAATTAAAGAAGCTGGATAAAAAAGGAGTACATACTGATGATTCCCTTTATATGAAATTCTAGAACATGAAATTTAATCTATTTTATCAGAAATTAAATGTGTAATTTCCTGGAAACAGAGGCATTAGCAAAAGGAATTTATTTAGGGGAAAGGGGGAAAGATTACAAAGAGATAAGGAATCTTTTTAGTACAATAGAAATGTTCATTATCTTGACTGTGGCAATGGTTTCACAAGTGTACATTCATGTCAAAGGTTATCAAATTGTACCTTTTAAACACAGGTAATTTATAACATGTGAGTGACAACTCAACAGAGCTATTATGAGATAATAGCTGGTATTTATTAAACACCTATTTTTAGATACTCTGCTAAACTATTTACATATATCCTCACATTGAAAACTCTGATATTCCTTTTAGATTATTGCATGACTATTATTATTTAGAAGAGAAATAATGTTAATGATGAGGAAATTGAAGCCCAGACAAACTAAATAACTTACTCAAGGTCATACAGTTAATAAGCAGAAAAGCCAAAATATAAAGCTTGGGTCAGTCTTATATCAAAGTCCTAATTTTTTAATATTGTGCTTAAACTTCCATGATTATCTTGGGGTTGAAGAAGGTAATACAGTGTAATGGAGACCTCCACTTGTGGTGTGTTCTGTGAAACTGGCTAACAAGGAATACTCTGAAAAGAGTGCTATCCCAAACAAAAAATAGTTCCCCTCTTCAGTCTCCTTCCTGGACTCTGTATCTATATTACCTATCAGGTATTTCATTCAACATCTAAGTCTTTTTCTTTCCAGTTCAATTTAATGACGCAAAGAATACTCTTGCTATGGTTTTCAAGACATCCTTGTGGTTGCTAGATCCTAGTAAGAATTATATACCACATTCAAACCAAGTAATCCAGGGGAGGTTAATAATATGAACATTTACAAAGGGGTAAAGAGATTAAGGAAAATACAGTAAGGAACAGCGAAGCCCAAAAGGACAAAAGGAAGGAGAAATCTCTGTAATGCAGAGAAAGCAGTTGAATAGAAAAGGATTTCCCACAGAAGAACCACTACTACCTCATGCTCCAGTTTCCAACTGGAGTCTCAAGTTGGCTAGGTAATATTAAGTCCATGAACAAGGAATGTCTTTTATTTATTTAGATTATCTTTAATCTGTTTTAATAATGTTTTGTAGTTTGGGGAAAAATTAGCTTTTTACTTACCTGGTTAAATGTATTCCTAAGTATTTTAATATTTTTGATACTACTGTAAGTGAAATTATTTTCTTGATTTCGTTGTTTAACCCAGAAAGAGGGAAAAATAAACAACTTAAAAGATTGATTCATACTTTTTATATTTATATTGTTTTACGTTTACCTATGTAGTTTCTTTACTAATGTTCTTTCTTCATGTGGATTTGAGTTACTTTTTAATGTGTTCTTTTATTTCAGCCCAAAGGACTCTCCTTTAGGGAAAGCCTAATAACAAATTCTCTGTTTTTGTTTATCATCTTTGTAATATCTTAATTCTCCCTGCATTATGAAGGTATAGTTTTGTTGGATAGAGAAAATTTTATTTTAAAGTATTTTTCTTTTACCACTTTCAATAATTCATTACACTTTTGGCCTTCATGGTTTCTGGTGAAAGATTAGCTGACAATTTTTTTGAGGATCCTTTGTATTCAACAAGTGATTTTTCTTATGCTATTTATAAGAATCTTTGGCTTTGTCTTTTGAAAGTTTGATAATGATATATTGAGGGGTGAATTTCTTTGAATTTATGCTACTTACTACTTCTAAGCTTGTGGATGTGTAGATTAATTTGTAATATACAAATCTATTACTATTTTCAAATATCTGTCTTTACCCCTCTTTCTTCTGGGAATGCTATTATGCATTCATAGGTAAACTTGACAATGTCCCACAAATCTCTGAGGCTGTTAATTTTCCTCCATTCTTTCTCCTTCTCCTCAGACTGGTAAATTTGAGTGGATTTACCTTCAAGCTTGCTGATTTTTTTCTTGTGACTGCTCAAAAATGGTGTTGAATTCCTCTAGTGAATTTTTCATTTCAGTTATTGCACTTTTCAATTCCAGAATTTCTATTTCGTTCTTTTTAAAATTTTTCTTCATTAATACTCTCAGTTCAGTGAGACATCATCCTAATGGTTTCTTTCATTTCTTTACACATGATTTACTTTAGTTCTCTGAATATATTTAAAATCATTAATTTATAGTCTTTGTGCATTAAGTCTAACATGTGGACTTCTTTGGGGTAATTTCTATTGACAAATTTATTTTCGGGGCATGAGTCATAATTTTTGTTTCTTTAAATGTCTCATAATTTTTTGTAAACTAAGCATTTTAATAATATAATGTGGAAACTCTGAAAATCAAATTAGATTCACTTTCCTTCTAGGTCTTTGTTTTTGCTGTTGTTGTTTACTGATTTTTTCAGAATTAAATTTTTGAAGTCTATTTTTTGTCATATGTGGCTACTGAAGTCTCTGTTTCTTAGAGGTCAGATAACAACTTGACAGAGATTTCCTTAAATACCTATAATAAGCAAGTCCCCCTCTTGCAGAAAGAATCTGTGTGTTAGAGCATACCCAGTGGTTGATAACTCTGCCTTAGTCTTCATTTCCTTTTTAAATGGAGCCTCAACGTCAGATAAAAATGGAAATTTAGAATATTCTCAGAGAGATTTGTTCATTTATTTATTTTTTGACCATGTTCTGTCCCCAGCCCTAGATTCCTAGATTCCTAGATTCACAGGAATATGGCAGAGTTTTTTCAAAGCCCTCTATGAATATCTCATTGCCCTACTTTTGTACAATTTTTAAAAAGTATTAAAAAATTTTTGATGCTTATTTTTGACAAGTACCCTAAGTAAAAGATTATTTGCCCTGGTGTGCTCCAAGTCAGTTCAAATAAAAACAAGCCTAATATATGAGGTCTTCCTGGGAACCATCAGGTGTCTCAAATAATGACAGTTCTCCACAAATAGAAATTTTGAAGGAGTTCCAACCCTGTCCTATCCCCATGAATGTGCACTCTTGTTTGCAATGGTTACACAGAGCTAGAGAAGATAGGAATCAGGGTAAATAACATGCTGCAAAGCATGCCATTCTTTTTCTGGAATAAGCATTCCTGGATTATTGCAAGCCTTTGTTTAACAAAAACTCCAGGATTCTGAAAAGTTAATTCTGATAACATTACCAGTATTCTCATTGCTTTTATGGAGGAAAAGATTCCTAAAGTTCCCTTCTTTACCCTTCCCACTGATGTACTAGTTTTTATTTTTAGGTTTTTTTTTTTTGTGTGTGTGTGTGTGTGTGTGTGAGAGAGAGAGAGAGAGTGAGAGAGAGAGAGAGAGAGAGAGAGAAATGTTTATTTAGGTATACCACTTATAAACAACCTTTCTAAAGTTCCATTTGGAGAACTTTTGCCTTTTATTAGGAGAAAAGTAAACTCTTAATACATTCTATTCATGAATATATTTTATCTTAGCCCTACTTGTTTATTTTATATTTTCTATTATTTTTTTCAATTATTTTTAGATTTTTCTTTATTCAACTCTACTCTAATAGTCTGAAGTTCTCCTTCCTAGTTGCTTTAATATTAGTTACTATAAAGATACATCCCAAAAATATCTGAACTTACATTTTTCTCTCAATATAAAAACTAAATAATATACTAAGTACATAAAATCAGACTCAAGACAATTTTAAAACAAGCAAGAAAAATAAATCATTACAATATACTTCAGTGTCTCTAGTTTGGGAAGAAGACTTGGTGTAACCTGAACAATTACTGCTATTAATCAAGTGGTTAAAATGCACCAAACAAGATAGTACCTTTCATGTGTTGATTAATATTCACAACTCATAAGAAATGTACTATTATGCCCATTTATATATGATTAAATAACTCAGAAAATTTAAATAAAGTGTCCAAAGTCACATAGATTGCAGGTAACGATATCAGGATAGATGTCTGGGTACACCAAATTCCAGAGCCAAAACTACACTGATTTTCAAATGCTTCTCTCTTTCCATAAGGGTAAAAAAAATAGAGTTGGGAGAGGTATTTATATTTATAAACATAGATACCAGAAAATTGTTTTGTCACTATCTTTCATCTGGCAAAATTTTAAATATAGAGGAGAAGAACAGACCATAATGATAGATGAAAGCTAGAAGAGTGGAAACATACTGAAGAATAGCTGGAAGAAAGGGACAGCTGGGGGAGTGTGAGAAGGGAGTCAAAGAGACAGAGAAAGTCAACCTGTTTTGACGGAAGGAAACAGATGGGAGATGAGCAAAGACAAAAGGGGCCCTGTGGGTAGGTGTCATCAGTTAGAGGGCAAGTCACTGGAATTTGATCAATCGACAAGAATTTATTTACTGGACTCCTGGGCATTGTGGGAGATACAAAAGAATGTAGAGTTATTTTGGGAACAATAATGATGTAGACAAGACAGATGGCTTAAACTAGGACATTAATGCTGAAGGAAAAGGCTAGAGACAGAAGGCAGAAAGAAAGAGGTTAAGGCAATCCCCATGTGATCCAGCTTGCACATGAATCTGGAATTTTTGTAGGTATGAAAAGAAATAAATTAGAGGAAGTCCTGTAACTGCTATTGAAGCAAAGGTAAAGAATTTATAGATGGAAGGACAAAGATGACAAATAACCTAACTTTTTCTTTTCAGCTTTTGTGAATAATTAAAATGACTATTTATAAACTCAAACACACACACACACACACACACAGTACAGACAATGCCTTGTGTCATTCTTCCAAATGTTAAACATGCCCACTTAGCTAAGACTGGGTGGGGCCTGATGGATGTGACTAAGTCTGATTGTGCCTGATCACCTTGTAAGGAGCCAGGAAATCTTTCTGTCTTGGAGGAAATTGCAAGTAAGACTTAAAACATGCCTAAGGACATTTAGCAATGGCATGAAGATGGATTTGCATTTGTTGAAGTGAAAGTAATTAAGGTTGGTTGGTGCCAGTGAACATGTAACCAAGCTCAGAAGTAAGACAGACTTTAAGTCTTTCTCCTATATTGCAAGTAACAGACTCTCCTATGTGCACTCATTTATTCTGAAGTATTTATTGATATTTTCTGTAACAAAACATTAGCTACTAGGAGTCCTCCTATACACTAGGCTCTTTGCATGCATTGTTACATCAAATTCTCATAACAATAATATGCAGATGCCATATTATCCCCATTTTATAAAGGAGAAAAATGAAATTGGTTAAGTAACTTATCCAAGATTACACAGTCAGTAGGTGAAAGAGTAGGAATTTATACTCTAATCTGTTTTATTTCTTTTACCTTGTGCCACATGTTAGGCACTGAGGATATACAAATTAGGATTTGGCAGTCCTCACCCATAAGGAACATATAGACTAGCTGAGAGACCCAGAGCCAAGCAATTGTAATATGATTGCCATAAAGACATATACCAAATTTGCCTGGGAGTGTCAGAGACTTCTTAAAAATATACTTTAAGGATTGATAACCATTTCTAAGGTGATGAAAACAGAGATTCACTTCTCTTACATATAAAGTAATATATGCAAAGACCAAGAGGCAAAAAACCTTTGAATTATTTAGTAAAAACTCCACAGAGTTCAGAAGGATTAAAACATAACATGTAGAAGTACAGTAAAAGATGAGAAAAGCACTTGTATCTGAGGCTAAAGAATTTATATTTTATCTTTTGGGAACTGAAGAATCATCAAAATCAGTTCTGTGAAGAGTTTGATCAATAAAAGATTTTCTACACAGCTTTATGTCATAGGGTCTGTAAGGGTCTAAAAACTTAAGGCCTAGCAATGATCTAAAGGTCACAGCTAAGTAGCAATGCAGCCTTACAAATGAAGACTCCACTCAAATTTGATAGGAGGTGTTTGGAAGACAGCAGCATGCCCCAGAGGTTTCCTCAGTCATGAAAATAGTGAAAAGATTAGAATATAAATTTGCATTGAAGTACATTGGCTAGTGATTTCATTTGTACATTTGCTCATTCAAAACACACACACACACTCACACACTAGGTGGTCATAGTCTTGGTAGCAACAATATTTCAGTAACAATATCCCCAAATAATGGTGGATGACTTTTGAAATGACATGACTGATCTCTTAAAAACTGACTTCAGTTATGACATTAGTGGGACCTGTTAATAGATTTTTGGAACAACAGCTAAGTCTATTTGGAGAATGCACATAGAGAGTACCCTGGAAGATCTCTATCCTGGGCACACTAAGTGAACACAATTAACTTCACAATTTGACTGCTATCCTCAAGAGAAATGGAGGGTGTTCAGGGAACAACTACACTTTTTTATCCACCCAACAAAGGCCAGTTTCTAGGAGAAGGTAAATAGAAAAGTACCAATTGCACATATCCAAGATAATTGGACACACCCTTAGGTTTCAGAATTGACACACTTCCTCAATTGGATGAGATACCAAAAAAGACTAAAGTCATATATATATATATATATATATATATATATATATATATATATATATATATATATATATATATATATAAATGAATATGTAATGTAGTAAATGGAGGTTGTCATTCCTGCTACCAATTATCTATGTGGTCATAAACAAGCTACTTCCTTTACCTGGGTTTCAATTTTCTCATCTAAACCAGAAAGAAATTAGATCTGATGATCTCTGATGTCCCTTCCAATTATGATATTGTATTAGGATTCAAGATGGTTACTATCGACTTGCAGTTATAATGTGTAAATAATACATAAGATTTTCCTTTTCCTAGGAACTGCTGTATAAAAATGACCCAACAGATGCAGAATTTACATCTTTCCCAGTCAAAGAAGCACAGTGCCCCATCGTCCCCCAATGCTGCCAAACGCTTGTACCGGAATCTCTCAGAGAAACTGAAAGGGAGCCACTCCTCATTTGATGAGGCCTATTTTAGAACAAGAACTGATCGGCTGGGTCTTAGGAAGACCTCGGTGGTAACAACAAAACTCTTTTTAGTCTTCTGTCAATTAGATTTGTTTATTTATGTTTGGGTTTAAAGAAATTCTAAGATGATTCACATTCATTTCTGAAGCTCATATTTTTACAGTTTTATGCTGAAATAGAATCTGTCAAGATGGGAAGTGCACCTATCCATGATTGTGGACAAAGTATGAGTGATTATGAGATTTTTCCTTTCTTTTTCTTAACTTCTTTCCCTTTAATGTTTCTTTCACTACTAGACCAAAGAAACCAATCAAAAAAGTAGCTGTTTGACAAATATGGACTCTCAGGTTAAATAGTTTTTTTTTGAGAAGTCCAGTAATCATTCAAATAATAGTATTAATATTACTTACTTACATCTAATGTATAATCCACATGCTTTTCAAAGACATAAAATAGAATCCAGGCAAAGAATGCATATTTACTATATAATAGCTAGGAGTAGAAGGGATAAATAGCAAAAAAAAAAAAAAAGAAGACGAAGAAAGAAAGAAAGAAAAAGAAAATATATGATCTAGATAGGGCAGAGGGGTGGGAGGGGAAGGGAGAGGGCAGGGGGTTAGCAATGATGGTGGAATGTGATAGACATCATTATCCAAAGTACATGTATGAAGACATGAATTGGTGTGAACATACTTTATAAAAAAACAGAGATATGAAAAATTGTGCTCTATATGTGTAATAAGAATTGTAATGCATTCTACTGTCATATATTTAAAAAATAAATTCAATTAAATATTTTTAAAAAGAAAGAAAATATATGAGCATGAAAAGAGAAACACACATACCAAAAACCTAGGCAAATAGACTACATGAAATTTATTATGACACTTATCTTTGAGTTCTCAGGCAGTGAAAGCAGAAAAGGAAACAGAACTGGTTTTGGCATCCCATTAGCTGATAACTGAAAGTGTTATCAGTCCATCAAGAGAAATGAGTATTTTCCTGCTGCTACGTCATCTGGCCTGCATAGATGTCATAGTAAACTAGGTGACAACAAATAGCAAAGAGAAGTATTGGCAATACCGTAGATGTTCTCATATGGTAGTCTTCTATATCGGCCCTCAGTAAAATCTGAGCGCATAACATGCACATGTTCAACACAGGTATTTTTGCAAGGTTATAATGGCTCCATTTGTTTGAACTTAAAACAGAAGTGAGTCCTGACCTTTCCAGATAGAAGCAAGTTAGAATTTTCCAACAAAAGCATAGAGCAGGAAATGACTAAAGAATGAGGGTAAATATGGATCATGAGAAATCAGAAATACTAAGAATCAAAAACAAATACACACTATGGACAGGGCAGCATTTTAACTTTGAACTCATTTGTTTTCTAATACATTTTCTTGTTTCTAACTCATCTTCTGGGAGGGTTTGGCTGTGGTTAAGTTGCAGCCCAAGCATCAGGGACCTTTCAGTTTAGCAGATTGTGGACAAAACATTTTTCACTCAGCAGCTATTCTATAGCAAAGAGAACTGCATACAAAAATAGCTCTATTCCCTGGGTTCCCACTGTCAAAATGAGTATTTGCATAATCACTTCATATTTTCCTTAGTTTCCATTTTGTGGGGTGTACTCAGTTAAAGCCAACCAGCAGTCTTTGAGACAATCAATTTTTAATAAAACTTTTTAAAAATAAAAACTGCCCATCTAAACATTTGGTCACCACAGATCTTCCACATGCTAATCAGGCAACTATGGTGCTAGGTCAAGATCAATGGTATTTCAACATTTTAAAGACCAAGCAACTCTTGGAGCAGATACCAGATAAATATGTAAGTAGTGTATGTGTTGGTCTCTTCCTATGAGCTGCAGAAATGATGTAAGAGAATTCCAGAGCACTTCTTCATTGCTAATCCTTTGAAAGAACCATATTGTCCATAGATATCTTTTTCTGTAGCTGGCTTGTTTATTTCATTCTGGCCCTCTCAGGTCCCCAGTTAGTTACAGAGTCCCTGAAACCCTCCCTGGACATTGCCACTTGTACCCCTCACCACAGGGCTCAGAAATGCCAGGTGTCCAATGGTTGGGGCTCCAGGTTAAGAAAGTATGGAATTAGAGACCAAGAGGCTAGGAATAGGGGCATCAGCTCGTAGGCACTGGGAAGTGCTTAGTGATCTATAAACAGAGAAGTGACATGCAGTATGTATTATTATGGTTCAGATAAGAGGATCCCCCCAAATGTTCACATGTGAGACAATGCAAGAATTTTCAGAGGTGAAATGATTAGATTATGAGAAATAGATTGTGACCCAATCTGCGTATTGATCCATTTGAATGGATTAACTAAGCAGTAATGGTAGGCAGGCAAGGTATAGCTTATCTAGAGGAGGTATGTCACTGGTGGTATGTCTTTGGGAATATATTTTGTCCCTGATGAAAAGAATTCTCTCTGTTTCCTTGTTGCCACGTCTGGAGCCGCATTCCTCCACCATACCCTTCCACTATGATGTTCTGCTCACCTTGGGCCCAAAGCAACGGAGTTGGCCATCTATTGACTGAAACCATGAGCCCCAAATAAACTTCTCCTCCTCTACATTATTCTTTTCAGGACTTTTGGTTACAATGACCAAAAATTTACTAAAATATGTATATTTTAGGAAGATTATTCTTGTGACAGTACAGGAGACCAAGAGTAGCAGCAGATAGGTCACTGCCACAAGTCAAGACAAAGGATGATAAAACTTGCAGATGGAGAGGAAGGGGATGAGCTTGAAAGAAACTGTACTCTCCATATCAAACCAGCCCTGATTAAACTACATGTGCTAACATTATCTATGCCAGCATTCCCCAACCTGTGTTCTATAGCACACTATTCCAGGTGTAGGTAGAGCTAAATACAATAAAACACATGTAAAAATAATTGACATCAGATATCCTACAGTCAATAATTGAGTGACTTAGTTTAACCTAATGTTTACCATATTTATTTGACTATATGCTACTTTCTTCACAAGAACATCTTTTAATGACCTATCAAACATTATTCTTTCCACAGAGAATTGGTTTAAGATGTTTATTTTGTGCTTACTTACAAACTAGCACTGCTATACAGTGCAGTATTTTCTCAGTTCATCTACTTATAATATCTGTTCAATGCCCATTGGAAAGTAAGCAAAGACCACAAGAATGGGATCCTAATTAGAATAACTTATACTCCATGTATGTATAATAATTTGTCAAAATACATTGTACTGTCATGTGTATCTAAAAAGCAAATAGAAAGAAAGGAAGGAAGGAAGGAAGGAAGGAAGGAAGGAAGGAAGGAAGGAAGACAGGCAGGTCCAATCCAGTGTTTACTTGGTAGACCTTAGGATTAATCTTGGTTATGCAACTATCTGTATATAAGTGGGCACATAGTCCCTGAAGCAATCTTTAAAGTTCAGTATAGCTATGCCACAAAGACACACTGGTCTAGCAAACTATACTAACCTGCTTTCACTCTTCTCCAGAATTTCCAGGGCAACGAAGCCATGTTTGAAGCAGTTGAGCAGCAAGACATTGATGCTGTGCAGCTCCTCCTGTACCAGTACACACCAGAAGAGCTAGACCTCAACACGCCTAACAGTGAGGGACTAACGCCCCTGGATATTGCCATCATGACAAACAATGTGCCCATTGCTAGGATTCTTCTGAGGACAGGAGCTAGAGAAAGTCCACACTGTAAGTAAGCCTGAGAATAGAATTGCCTACTAGTAGAGCTAGATCTCTGCTTTAAACTACTGAAATAACCATTGCTGATCTTCCAAGTAAGAATGGTTGCCTACTCAAAGGCTCTGAAACCCTTTACAAATTTTCTGGACTTTCAGGCAAAGAGCAATTGTGTTTTTCAGTCTAAGCATTTAATTGCATTTTAATTCAATATGATGAATGATATTGAAAAGGGATAAAAGAATTTTATCCCAAGCTTTCAAGTATGTAAGATACTTCCAAAGATGATGCAGAGTAGGAGACACACATATTTTAAAAAAATGAGTACGTATGTGTTTCTGTTTCTGTATCTACAGTTAATGTTGTGGCTTCATTCATTCATTCAACAAGCAATGAGTGCGGGGAACTGTTCTAGGTACTAAGAGTACAGTAGTAAAAGAGAAAAACTGTCTCCTCCTAATGGAGGAGACTTCCAAAAAGCATGTAAATAGATAAAATGTAAATTCAAAGAGTGATAAATTCCATGAAAAAAAAATTTAATATTTATTTTTTTAGTTCTCGGCGGACACAACATCTTTGTTTGTATGTGGGGCTGAGGATCGAACCCGGGCCACACGCGTGCCAGGCGAGCGCGCTACTGCTTGAGCCACATCCCCAGCCCATGAAAAAAATTTTAATGAGTGGCTAGAGATTGATGGGAGGAGACCATATTAAACTTTTTACACAAGGAAAGCTTTTCTGGTTTGATGATATTTTAGTTAAGTCCTAGATAATATAAAGAAACTATCCATGAAAAGATGTGGGGGTCAAATTCTGGGCATATTGTGTAGAAAATAGAAAGATGCTGAGCAGGCAGGGATGAGATCAATGTATTGCAAGAATAAGAAGGCCAAAGGAGCTAGCAAAGTATCAAATGGGAACATAGTGGCCAAGGAAGAAGTCACTAGGACCCGACTGAGCAGGTCCTTGAGACCATGCTAAAATGTTTCACACTGATGACTGAATGGGATAAGAAGGTGGTGGAGCAGTTTAGGCAGGTATATGCCATAGTCTGCTGTCCATGAAAAGATCACAGTGGTGCTAGAGTCAGTACAGTGGCAAGGATGCTGTGAATGGTAAGACCAGTTAAGAGGCTATTGTAACAGAGAGGTAGACAGACACTGGTTTCTTTGACTAATAGGATCATGATGTTGGCCAGTGGCAGAATTCTAAACACACACACATGATTTATTAAGATATTATATATGTATAATAATATTATGTTATAATAAGCACATACATATATATGCTTTATTAAGATATAATCCTCACATCATATAATTCATCTGTTTAATTTGATTATCTTTAGAATATGCACAGTCATGAAGACATCACCACAGTCAGTTTTAGAACTTCATCATTCCCAAAAGAAACCTCATGGCCTTTTGTGACTGGCTTCTTTCTGAATCTGCTTCCAAGTAGAATCTGTGATAGTAACTGCAGAGGCAGCTGCTCAGGGGCCAGTGGCAGACCCTGCCCAGAATTGTACAGGTAATACCATATAGCATCAGTCTGTGCCAGGCACTATTCTGAGTTCTTTACATGTATTGACTCCTTTAATCCTCAAAACAACATTTTGGGATAGATACTCACATTCTCTTTGGTGCAAACTCTCTGACCTAATGACCACAGTGGCTCTCTGCCACTGTTTTTTATGTTTCCTAAAAGAAAAAAAGTAAACACTTCAAACTGTTAGTTTCTTTAATACTGCTTCACTTATTTCCAAGTAGGGAGACCCAAAAGGCTGAAAGAGAAGTAAATGACTATATAATTTGAGAACACATCTCTACTCCTACATTTCATAAACCACTACTACCCAAAGACTGGATATGGAGGCAGATCCTTATATCAGAAAATTCTTTATTTGAAAAATGTTAAGCTTACCACATCCATGTCAGAGAGAGTGAGGATTTGGGTTCAATAGTATTTGGGCTCCTCAAAAGCACTCCATAGTCAAAGTGCTGCTCCTTTTCTGGTGAAACTAGAGGTTTTGGAGGGATGGCAAATTAGGATGGAATAAATCAAAAGGTCACTTTTGTTGCCTTCTGATTCATTTGGCAATAATGTCTGTCCTGGAGACTCAGTGAGAGAGGGATGGAGAGAGAATCAGAAGGTCTGACCATGGAGAAAGCAGACTTAGCCCCATTCTATAGGAACAAGGGGACTATTCATCCAGAAGTTGCCTCAGCCGTCCTGCACTGGGTTGGATGAAACATTAGTCCTACTTACCTGAGACACTGTGGCGAATTCTGCATTTTTCCCTGAGAACAGTAAGACTTCTAACCTCCCAAAGCCCCCATGTGCATAAATGAACCTCCATAACTGAACTTGAGGAATAACTATCTAGTTAAGCCAAAAGCAAAGTTGTTCAAAAGGTCCCTATTTTCTCTGGGAAGATAAGCACATTATCATTACAAAGTTGCAAAGGACAGAGAGTGAGAGATAAGCCCAGGCTTCAGCTATGAAATATGACACCTAAGTCACCAGGACCACCCAAGAAGTCAAAGAGATAATACCACACATAGACTGACACATGTGTAAAAAAAAAAATGGCAAAGGAATATTGATTGAGAGCCTATGAAGTCTGCATACACAGTATCTCTGGTGTTTACATTTACCCATCATTATGATATCTCAATTCAATTTTGAAGATAAGAAATCTGTGATTCTTGCAGGTTATGTGACTGAGCAAAGGTCACACATCTAGCAACAAACAGGGATGTCAGGGACTCAAGTCCCCATCTGTGGGATGTCAATACCTGGGATCCTACACAAACTCACTGACTTTCTAGGTAACCAGTATGGAGGGCAGTGGCTACTAGAAGCCCACATCTTTCCCTGTGTGATGTTCCCTAAAATCCTATGGTGCATTTCTTTGTTCTGTTCTGTAACTGAGGTGCCATTTGTGTTGGAGATTAACAGGATAGAAGAACACACTGTTTTGGGGAGTTTTGATACTTTCTTTTTAAAAAAATATTTATTTTTTAGTTGGACACAATATCTTTATTTATTTATTTTTATGTGGTGTTGAGAATCGAACCCAGGGCCTTGCATGTGCTAGGCGAGTGCTCTACCGCAGAGCCACAACCCCAGCCCAGTTTTGATACTTTCTATACCAAGTCCAAAAGAAATAGAATTGCTTCTGTTCATGAGTATGAGCTTGCCCAAGAGAAAAAACAGCCACAATGTTATAAGCAAACACCTGCTACAAGCCATTCCCAAGAAGTGGGAGAAACAGGATATAAGAAAAACAACAATGAGACCTTGAGTTCTTATACTGTTTTTACACACAGAAAAAAAAAATGCTTTTGTCTACATCTTCTTACCTGATCTCCGCAACTGGCTTGTGAGGTAGGAGTTGTTTTTCTAATTTTACCAGCAAAAAATAATAGAATAAAAAAAAGTTAAATAGTTTACCTAACATAAAGAAGCTAACAGGTGGTGGAGTCATGATTTGAACCCAGGTCATCTGTACCCAGTGCTTTGGTATTTGTAGAAAAGCTTTAGCAAATTCACTGTTATACAAGAGATGTTCAGTTCCTTTCTTCCCTGGTTCTCCATCTGCTCCTCTAATGACTATCAAATATTTCAAAACAGAGAAAATGGTTTCTAATATAGCTAATTTTATTTACTTACTTCCCCTATGCATTTCATTCTGAAAACTAGCCCTATACTCTTTTCACTATGCCAACCAAGGATCCTAACACAATTCAGAAGAAAGTCCTCTGTAAAAAGAATCACAATGACACAGTTTGGTTTAGGGATTTACTTCCAAAGCCACTGGTCAGACCTGCCTTTAGCCCCTAGATCACAGAGCTAGATGGAGGTATTCTTTACAAACATGGCTTTATACTCAACCAGGCACATTTCCTTACTCATAAGAAAAGCCCAAGAAGCTGCCATCCACAGCTGCATATTCCTCTGAGGTTATATATAGAACCCCAGCCCAATGGTTAGATGAATTTGCTATCTTTATCCAGTAACTGTCTTCAGTTCCTCCCACCTGCAAGCAAGTAACACAAAGTACAGCCATCCCTCATTATCCAGAGGATATGTTCCAAGACCCTTAGTGGATGCTTCGAACTACAGATAGCATCAACCCCTATACAAACTCTCTTTCCTATACACACATACCTATAATAAAGTTTAATGTATGAGTTAGGCACAGTAACAGATTAGCAACAACAATAACAAAATAAAACAATTATAAAATAAAGTAAAACAATTATAATGATAAAACATCATTACTATTGTATTTTGGGATAATTATTAAGTAAAATAAGGGTTACTAGAACAAAAGTACTGCAGTATCATGACAACTGATCTGATTACTAAGACCATTACAAAGTGACTAACAGGTGGGTAGTGTATACAGCATGGATACAATAGGCAAAGAGATGATTCTCATTCTGGTGGTATAGAGCAGGACAGTATGAGATTTTATCACACTACTCAGAACAACATGTAATTTAAAACTTATGAATTACTTCTGGAATTTTTCATTTGATATCTTTGGACTACACTTGGCCAAGGGTAACTGAAATTGTGGAAAGTGAAACCAGGAATGGGGAGCTGACTACTGTAATACTCATATCCACAGAAGCAAACATCAGCCATTATTGAAGTAGAATCCCAAGTACTACCCTGCAGACTGTGGTGCTGAGCCTAGGAAACAGGCACAGAATCTGAAAGAAGGGATCACAAGACACCTGCAGCTATGCCACTGAGGATTTCCCAGTCACTATGATTCATGATCAATTGAACAGCTGCTATTTGAGAAAATCAATATATCTCTGTATAAAAACCCCCAGTCACACACTCCTCCCTTTTTCTAACTAACTCATATTTTGCCCCTACCCTGCAATCACAGTTCAACAGTCTCCAGGCAGAATTGCTAAATTATCAATGAGGGCCTTGCCTTTCTGAGGCTGCCATTGGTTTGGCATCAGTAAGGTCTTAGAAACACTAAAGAAACTAGCTCCTCTGGGTGTCTACCATTTATGAATCTGGTCACTCATGTGTGTTTGATCTTATCCTTGGATCCTAGTACCTAGGACATAGTGGATTCTCAGAAAATCTCAGGTGAAACCTCAGTCTTTGTAGTAGCCCATCTTATTTTGCTGGGAATCACAGATACTGAGTTCTGTGTATGTATGTCCACACATGTGTGTGCAATTGACATACATACATATACACAGTGCATGGGGAAATGCCTGGAAGTCATCTAGTAATTTAGAATTGGAGGCACTCTTGCCTGCTGCTGGGGTATTCCAGTTACTGCTGGGGGTTTTCAATGAAGCCTGGTGTTTGCATTTTGACAGTGTTAACACAGACCTGTGAGAATAGCTAAGTACTCCTCCACCTTAGACCTGACCTTTCCCTTAGTGAGTTCTCTTGTCTCTCCAGACCCCCTTACCTCCCACTGCATGTCTCAGTGAGCTCTTCTCTCTCACCATCTCTCTTGATGCTGCCTGTGGAAACAGGAAGTGTCACCTAGAATTCCTTATGTTCAGTTACTTCATAAAATGTGACTGTAGAGCAGCTGTCATCCAGGGATGGTGTGGACACCAGCATTACAATCTTGGCAGGCTGGTCAGGATGCACCCCTCACTCCTGCAGTAGCTGGGGGCTTGTGTTAGTTCTGGGACTGGTTCAGGCCATGTCTAAAAGGTGTGACTATAAACTAATGAGGCTGGCTTTGTGTAAACAAACACAGCAGAAAGTCTAAAACCCAAGCGAATGTTATCCTTCAATATGGTCCTCCCGGGAGACCCCACACTCCATCCAACAATGCTGCCATTGCTCCAAACACTTTAGGAATTGTCCTCAGAGTCTGTTCATAAGAAAGTCAGACTCACTGCTTACACACCTGATTTTTGTTCCAAAACAGCATTGCCCAAAGTCATCACTCTTCATGTTCACCCGTCTGGGCCTCAGATGACGTTGAGAGGTTTCCTGAAACCAAATCCACCCTCAAAGGACAGAGATTGGTAACCATTGAGGACACGTAAAGAATGAGCCTTAAGCAGGTCTCAAGAATAAGTCCCAGATATTTTTATTGGCTTTATTAAAACTGGGATATAAACCTCACCCTGATTTACCAATCTGTTCCTCGAGCCACATCTCTTGTTGTATGCCACTCACCCACACCAACCACTTTTATGTTCCTTCAACATGGGTAAGCCATTCTATCACAGGGCCTTTGCACTAGCTGTCCCCTCTACCTTGAGGTTTTTAATCTTGACTATTACATGGTCAACTCCTTAACATTTATGTTTCAGCTCAAATATGGTATTTTCAAGATAGGTTTTTTCTGACCATCAAGTCCAACATCTGAATCACATCATTCTATTATAATTTTCTAGCATAGCACTCATCACTGTTTTCCCCAGTGTTTTTATTTGTTTATTTTCTGCCTTCCCTGCATTAGAATGTAAACTCCATCAAGAGTAGGGCCTGTCTGTCTCATTCATCATTTTATCCCCGGTCAACAGTGGGCAATATTTGTTTAATTGAACTGAGCAAATCCCAAGGCTACTATTCTCTTTAGGGATATGAATCCATTATTTCTTATTTCGGGATTACTTTACTAACTAATCCTCACATTTCCCTCCAGTGGCTGGCAACCACCATTCTATGCCCTATTGCCTTGAATTTAGCATTTTTAGATACTATATTACATGTGATCCTGTGGTATTTGTCTTTCTGTGTCTGGCTTAGTTCACTGCATAATGTCCTTCAGGTTCATTCATGTTGTTACAAATGGCAGGATTTCCTTTTTTTGATAGTTGTCTTTTCTTTCATCTGTCTTTAATTTTTTTATTATATATATATATATATATATATATATATATATATATATATATATACACACATACACACAACACAGAATATATTCTCCTTGTCAAAAATGAAGACATTACAGATGAAGTTAAAAGATGTCATTGAATGCCTAATCCACTTCTCCGTACATACACAGGTATACACTTAGGAACTAGTGTCCATCCCTAAACTCCCCCAACATAATTGCTGATATCAGTTTGGAAGGTATCCGGACTTTCCCCCATGAGTTTCAAAACACACACATACACCCCCCCCACCATCACCAACAACAACAGAAAAAAAATTGGGAGTGAAATTTTTAAATTTCATCTTTTGCAAGGTCTAAAAATTAAATTTCTGAACTCAGGGAGTTTGGGCTTCAAATTCCATATCTGATATTTGTAGCAATGAGAAAATTCCTTAAACTCCTGTGCCTCCATTCATTTATAAAATGAAGATGATAATTAATATGTCCATGTATATTAGTTTTATATTGTTGTGTAATGAATTATCCAAAAATGTAGGAGTTGAGGGTGACAAACATCTCCCTCACACAGTTTATGTGGGTCAGAAATGTGGAAATGGATTCAGCAGGTGGCTCTGGCTCAGGTAGCCCAGGGGATTGCTGTCATCACTAGGTCTGATGGAGCTGGAGGATCTACTTCCACACTTACACAGAGCAGCAACTGGCAAGGGGCCCACATTCCCCACTATATGGGTGTCTCCTTATGACTGTTGTATGGCATGGCAGTCAGCTTTCAACAGATCTAAGAAACAGAGATCTGAGAAAGAAAAAAGGAAGAGAGCAACCAAGGTGAGAGCAGTATCTTTTATAACCCAATCTCAGGAGTGGAATTCTATCATTTCAGTGGGTTTTGGATCACACAGACTTGCAGGAGTGAAACACATAAGGGTATAAACACCAGTAGATAGAGGTCACTGGGTACCCCTTTGGAGGCAGGCTCTCAGCAGAAGAGTGAAATTGAACCATGCACAAAGTCAATGCAAAATGTATTAAATACTGAAATGTAAAACCATAAACAATAAACTAGTAGAGGAAAACATAGTGGAAATACTGCATGATCTTGATCAGGACAATTAATTTGGCCCCAAAAGAGTAGGCAGCAAAATTAAAAATACAAAATGGGACTACATCAAACTAAAAGTTTCTGCATATCAAAGGAAACAATTAACAGTGAAGAGATATCATCAATGGAATGGGAGATATTTGCAAATTATACATCTAATAAGGGTTTAATATCCAAAATATATAAGAAACTCAATCAGCTCAATAGCAGAAAAAAAAATTAAATTTTTTTTAAAATGCAAATTAGAATCTCAATGAGATATCTCATACCTTGTCAGAATTGCTACCTTCAAAAAGACATAAATAAATAAATAAATAAATAAGCAAGCACTGCTGGAGATGTGAAGAAAAGGAAACCCTTGTACATTATTGACAGGGATATAAATCAGTGCAGCCATTGTGGAAAACTATACAAAGTTTCCTCAAAAAATTAAAAATAGTGCTAGAGATGTAGCTCAGTGGGAGAGTGTGTGTTTAGACCCTGGGTTTGATCCTTAGCATAATTAATTAATTAATTAATTAAATTAACATATGATCCAACAATCCCACTTCTGGGAATTTACCCAAAAGATTTTAAATCTGTTTGTCAAAGACATTTCTGCAGTCCCATGTTTATTACACTATTATTTACATTAGCTAAGTTATAGAACCAACCTAAGTGTCCATCAGAAACAAATTAAGAGATGAAAACATTGGCATATAAACATATATATACATATATACATGGAATACTAATCTGCCTCTACAAAGAAGGAAACTCTGTCATTTGTGACAATATTTATGTAACTGGCAAATTATTGTACTAAGTAAATAAACCAGAACAAAAAGACAAATACTGCTTTATCTCATTTATATGAGCAATATAAAATAATCAAACTCATCAAAACAGAGCAGAATAGTGGCTAGAGAAATTTAGGGTGAGGTGAGGAAAAAGGAGAAATGATGGTCAAAGAATATAAAATCTGTTAGAAGAATTATTTTTCAATCTATTGCATAGGGTGGTGAATATAGTTAACATTGCATTGTACATTTTTAAATTTCTAAATAGTACATTTCAGGGCTGGGGCTGGGGCTGGGGCTCAGTGGTGGAACGCTTGTCTCGCACGAGTGAGGCACTGGGTTCGATCCTCAGCACCAAGTAAAAATAAATAAGTAGATATATCCATTTACAATTTAAAAAATGTTTTTAAAAAAGATATAGTACATTTCAAATAATCTCATCAAAAAAAAAAAACAAGCATTTCAGACAATGGCTAAGTCAATTAGCTGGATTTAATCATTCCACATTGTATCATCACTTTGTATCCATCGATACAATTACAAATTGTTCGTTTACTATGAAATAAAATTAAAAAGAAACATGTCTACTCCAAATTGAAATTTGTTCTAAATATAAAATTTATACTGGCATTCAAAGGCTCAGTTCAAAAAAATATAAAGTACCTAAATAATAATTTTTACATTGATTACATGTTGAAATGACAACATTTTGGATATATTAACCAAAATACATTATTAAAGCTAATTTCACATATTTCTCTTTTTTTTCCCCTAAACATCACCAGGAAATTTTAAATGATAGGGTTCACACTATATGTCCATAGACTGTGCTGAAAATATTGGCAGAAGATATGGTTGTCATGTTTCATACTTAACCCCCACATGATACCATTGAGTAATCTGCTTTGGGTTTCCTAAACAATTCTCTTAAGTGTTTTTCCATGTCTGTTTTTGAGAAGATGTGTGCTTCCCTTTTGAGTTTGATGAGACCTGGGCAGGAAGTCCCCCTCTGTGTCATCAGTATCGCCTTCCTGAGGAATCACTAGTTACATCCTAATTTATCTAATAGGGACTTTGTGAATCCGTGTTCTGCTAGAAAGAAGAGGGGAATGGTATTTCAAAGCCCATGTCCAGGTGTATTGAGTTTTAGAAGAAAGCTCCATAGCAATGAAAATGAAACATTTACTCTCCGGATCTCTAAAACCTTCTTGGAACCATATTCTCTTGGGAAAACCCTAAAACAAGACAACAGGTTGAGACCTAAGTGAAGCCAAGGCTTTGAGTTCTGAACCTTATCAGGATAGATAAAATTGCTACTTAGATTTTGCATGTTTCTTCTATAAGGTTTTCTTAATTTAACATAATTTAATCATTAGTATACCTAATACTTTACTTCTTTTGATATTCCTACCTTAAACCAAGTCAGTTGTAAAGTTGTATTACGCTTATGATCAGCAAGGATAAATTTTATTAACTGCTCTTCTTGGCTGCCAAGGGGATACTGACTTACAGTACAGGTTTATGCTTAAGTGATCTTGTTTTTGCCTTTGAAATAACAGGGTTGAAATTGACACCACTTATGAGCATATATTATATTGCTAAGTAGTAGCAGAATAGAAAATTTTTATCTGAAGCAAGAGATTTTTAATGGAAAATACCAAACTGTTACCTAAAAAAGTATTCTGATTTATAATTACGTGTCTCTAAAAGTATAAACTCAATGTGTATAATAATAATAATGTAAACCTCCACTCAGAGCCTTCTATGTAAATATTATCATTAATTTATTGCATCTTATGAGATGGGTGCCATTATTATGCCAGTTTACAGATGAGATACTGAGGCTGAATATGGCAGAGTAACTGGTAGCATGATGTATTTGTTAGGCATAGTGCTTGATCTACAAAATGCCAAAGCCATTTTAAGAATTGTCTCCACTTTGAAAAGTAATAGGAAAATAGATTTCAGGATTTAAATTCAGAATTGGGTGACAGTAGGTGAGACTACTTTGATGAACATTGAGGTCCCCTCATGAAGAAGATCCGACAAGGCCAAGGGTGCCATGGGTTAGGCAACCTAAGGTTTAGCAAACCTAAAGTTGCTTGTAAGAATCCTTCTGTCACTGAGGTTAAATGATTATATTAGTGCTTCCCTTTTCTCATCAATAAAAGAGGAAAATGCTAATAATAATAATAGAAAAGCTGCTACTAAATTGCAAAATGGCATATCATTAATAATGTGCAAATGTGTCTATTTTTTCCATTTCTTCAAGCAAGCCAAGTAAATTGTTCCCTAAAATCCTCAATTAAAGATTAAAATTGGTTTATATTTTACCCTCATTATACTTTCAAGTTTTAAGCAATTATCAACCAGGCCCAAATTCACCAATTTCAGGGCAAGGGTATAATTAAGAAATAGTAAGTAGTTGGCAATCCATACATTAGATTCTGATGGTGAAGAAAACCCATTCAGTCCCTGATCATTATTTATCTCAGGATTTAAACAGTAACCGTAATTGTATTCTTTGAACACCAAGTTCCCAGCCCTCCTCCAACCCCTCCCGCAGTTAATTAGCTGGGTAGGTCTTATAACAAATACCCACTCAGAAGCATTGGGTGGTAGAAACGCTGTTGATAATTAAACACCACAATAGCAAGGAGCCTGTTTCAGGAGCTGCAGAGTGGTCTTGCCCGCCGGACTGCTCACCACACACCCACAGACCCTCTATTGTGCTGGCTATAGCTGCTCAGAGGGACAGTTGCTTGGCTGGACAGGGGACCAACTGCAATGAGAGAAAAGGCCAAACCCTGAAAAAAGTTTGAGAGTGCTGAGCTCAAAGGGAAATACCCAGTGGGTGGAAGTGAAAGGGAATGGATGGACCCTCCCCCGCAAAAAAATGAAAGTGAAAAACAATTATGAAATTATGGCAGGAAAAACAATTATAAAATAAACATAAGCTTTCTATTTTGTAAGTCCAACCAGCCAGCCAAAATGAGTTCATCTATTTCATGCCAAATAGTGACTGGAAAAATTATAATATAATAGGTCGGTTCATCTTCCATTTGGTTTAGAGAAAGTTCCCTGAGGTCTTTAAGATTTTTAAGAAAATTGTGGCTTAAGTCATCCCAACTTCCGTGATCTCAGTTTCTTCATGTTTAAAATAAGGAGATTGTAAAGCTTCCCATACTGGAATCAAAAAAACAGAAATGTGGTTCCCAAAACTATTTCCAAGGTGTCAAACAGCCTACCCTATCACACTATTATTCCAGATAAAATTACCACTCTAATATAATTATCATATTAATTTGCTTCTGCTTAAAATATATTAACTCAGTTGGGTTGATTATCTCATCTGAACAGATGCTTCTATTGGCAGTTAAAATAGGTCATTAATAATAGGGAGAAACATGATTACTTTGTAAGTCAGCTGGTTTGGTGGCAAAAAAAAAAAAAAGCTTTCAAAAGAGTGTTTTATTAAGCTATTAAAAAATCCATAGGGGGAAAAAATAAAGATTTGCTCTGTGAAATGGCTGGAAACCACTAACTTAGTCAGTGCCTCTCTGACTTGTCTATGCAATTACCCCCAACAACAGAGGCGAGTAAGTATAGCTTCAAGGACACCTGGGGAATGAACCCCCAAAAGGGGGAGATTTCTATACAATTTCTCTTTTTACAAAATCTCCAGTTTTTAGAAACACTTTCCATTCTTCTCCACATTAAGTATGTTCATTTCTTATTTCTAAATGATATTTCCAACAAAATCTGCAAATAAAATTCAACACTCCAGGAAGACATAAATACTCATACTGTGGGATCAATAGGTGAATCTCTACTTCAGTAATCATTACTACCAAGAAATTATGATGAAGTTTAAGTATCCCTGTTTAAGGAGCACAGGGATAGAAATAATCTTGGGAAGCTAACCTAGCTGTAAAAGTCCACAAATCCCCCTGTTAAGTATCTGAAGAGACAGCAAGCTTTATCATAAAGTGGAATCCCTTTGCAATCACAACTCAAATTGCATCAAGTCTAAAGCCTAGGAGAAAAGGAAGGTACAGAAGTAACATGTGTTCTGCTGGTGAAAGCAGGAAAAATGTCAAGGGGAACCCAGCGTAGCTCAAGAGAAGCTGTCCATCTTAAATGCCACCTGGAATTCACACCAGTAATAACAGTTGTGGATATAAAAATTAATAGGGGGGATTTCATAGTATTAGAAAAATTTATTTTTATAAATCATGTGTCTATCACCCAAGTGTTGACGCATGCATGCAATTCAAACATCAGGCTTACAATAAAAGGCTCACTGAATAACTTAACAAGGACAATTCCCCCATTTTCTCTATAATTTGGAGTGGAAGAAGAAGGGGGGCAGTGGGTAAAGGGTGCAGTTACTGGGTCAATTAATCAACCTGAAAACTGTGACACAAACTCTGACGCCTAACCTATGTCTAAAAATACACAAATGTATACGAATTTGTTTTAAACTGTCAATGCCTATATTTAGGACCTTCCCAGCAAGGCTATAATGAGACTGTGTTTGAGGGCTTCAGTCATAGCAGACTCTACCATTAATCTGAAGTTAGTTAAATTAACAGCATTTAGTACTGACTTGTCAATCTCACTACTCCAGGAAATTGCACCTTGAGGCTACTAATATTGCCAATTTTTCCACTGGAGTGTGCACCCGAGTATGTGTGTGTGTGTGTGTGTGTGTTTTTTCTCCAGAACCTCCGCGTTCATACACCATCCTTGCTTCCCGACGTCCACAGCACTTATATTATCATTTATTCTGGCCTCCTTTAGCCTTCCCGGGGGATTCTGCATAGTGTAGCTGCTCAGTGAAAGAGTTTTTTAGCTTTATATTTATTTGTTTATTTTTCTGTCATGGCTCATGACTGAGGCTTTTTAAAAAAAGCGTGACAGTATTTAGAGTACATGATTGACTGCTACAGCAACATTCATTAACCATGACAAATCTGCAGCAAAACACAGTCCTGAGTGTTCTAAACAGCAACTTTAAGAAGAAAGAAGAAAGAAAGAAAAAGAAAAAAGACTCAACTAATTTTTCATTGACCTCATATGTAAATAAATTTAGACTGATGGTACGCAGGGGCAATAATAAATTAGTATTCATTTCCTGTAATTAATGCAAACATGCCTATGAACACAGAGAATATGAATATATAACCACCTAATTTCCATTTCAAAATACACCTAACAAATTTTCACTTGAGTTATCTTCATAATATTTTCCCCCTTAATTAAAAGAATGAAATAGATGGATTTCTTTCCCACCCACCAGGGGGAAATATTGTTTTGGTCACAGGACCTGTCAAACACATTTCAGCAACAAATCTGCAGACCTTGATTCTGATTCATTTCACTGTGTGATCTCCTACCACACTTCCATATGGAGGCTGTCTTCTCTCCTACACTGACCAAGAGAGGATCCTCTGAAGTGACCAGATGACCCCATAGGCAGACCCTCATATGCTGAGAGCAAGAATCAGCCTCATAGCATAGCACAGGGATGGAAAAGTTCTATCACTGATGAACACTCAATCACACAGAGGCAGATCAGGTAAACAAGATGATGTAAATCAAATAAAGATTATGAAGCACCATGTAAAACAGAAATGTCAAGCTCCATAGTGTTTCTTGGAAAAAGGAACCAGTATAAGTTGTTATTTTGAGAATGGACATCTCTGGACAACTTTAATTCTATAATTAGACTACCATCAAAGATCAAATTGCTCAAAGGTAAGTATGGGATGGTACCCAAGTTATCCATCCCTCAGAGCTCACTAGCTCCACTGTGGCACCAGCAGTACAACACTTTGTTAGCAATAAATAAATTGATAGTAACAAAATTATATCTCTAAGACAGGCATTCAAAAGCGTCTATGTGTTGGGAAGAATGTGATAAGAACAGAAAATCTAAATCAGGCTCTATCAAATGAATAGCTTTGACAGAACACAACTTGCCTCATGGGTAGCTTTTTCTAGTGCCTCTCCTGCCCCTACAGAGCTTTTGTCCCTTAGTGTTTGTCTTTCTGAACATCACAGACACAAATCTGTGCAATTATAATTATCTGTGCCTAGCAGCTAATTGGGATGCATATGACCAGAGAACAATAGGAATATCTTAATTTGATGAATTTACCAGTTAATCTAGTTGTAAATGTCACTAATTAGACTTTATCATAATAAGATAATAAGATGGTTCACAGATCCCACTTTCTCCGGGCATTCTCCATAGCAGACACTCAGATATGCAGCAGCATTTTTCCCAGAAAGAAAAGTCATCCCATTTCTTTGCCTTAGTTGTCAGCCTGGAAAGCCGAGCGATGCACCTCAACACACTGGTCCAGGAGGCCCAGGACAGGGTGAGTGAACTGTCTGCCCAGGTGGAGAATGAAGGATTCACTCTGGACAACACAGAGAAAGAGAAACAGCTAAAAGCCTGGGAGTGGAGGTATCGGCTCTACAGGCGTATGAAAACGGGCTTCGAACATGCCAGTGAGTATTCACAGAGGACTCCTACATTTAATTAGACTTTTAACTTTACTCGGAGACAGCCAGGCCTTCTTTTTTTTTTTTTTTTTTTTTTTGCCATAGTCATGGATGGCCGTTGTCAGCCTGTTTGGAATAGGGGCTCTGGGAGGCTGTAAAAGGGTCTTTTGTCTTGCTTGATTTTCTGGCTCCTGATAGGTTCTCTGACCACAGCCATGAGACCTTGGTGCTTCTGGCCTCCCTCCACCATGTCATACTCATCTAGCACTTTCCACCCACTATGCCCTAATGCCTAATGACCTGGACTGTCTGATGCCCTAAGTGGCTATATTTTGGGATGTGGAGGTGGAAAAAAATTTGTTTGCCTATTTGTCTAGTTTCTGCTTCAAGCTCAAGTTTAAGTTGTTTTCAACTCTCTCCTACATTTTTTAATAGAGAGCTATAAACTGAACTTCAATTAATAAAGCAACAGAGAAGAACAGTCAATCAAACCATAAATTATGCTATTGTCTGCATATCCATTCTCCTTACTGATTCTTTTTGTTAGCTTAAGAAAAATCTTTCTGGATAATACTCATTATTAACACTGGAAAGTACTGCTAAAAGAAAGAGCAGCCCCTAGTATAAAAACAAAATATGCAACTCAAACACTTGTGTAATATCATACTCTCTTTCTGGAAGATTTTATTCAAACAATAAAAAAAATTGACTTTACATTTTAAATGTAAGGGAAAAGTCAGATGACTCCTTTGAAATTCTCTGCCTCTGCCTCAGACTATTTGCAAAAGAATAACTGACTCCGATTCAGACCAAAAAACTAAAGGCAGAGCAGTTTTCTTAAGTAGCACTTTACACTGAATACCAAATGTAAGCCTAACCCCTTCTCTGAAGCAAATAACTTCAGCAATATTAATTAAAGTTTGCTCTCAATATTAACAATTTCCTCAACATGATGATATATGGATTTTACAGAGACTCAGCAATTGCTTTAGTAAGTGCATTTGCTACTGTGCCTTATTTAGCACAGATTAACATTGGAAACAGATACGTTTGTAGACTTGATGCCATTTTTCAATAATTTTCTAAATTATAAAACTCCTTCTGGGTGTTAAGAAATACCTAAGACCACCATCAGTCCTTAGAGACTGAGATTAGGGCATGAAACTTGTCCATAAGAGAAAAGACTACCTGAAATGTAATAGAAGGCAGCCTGAGAGTAAGCTGGCTAGAATCCTGTTCTGGAAGAGACCCAGAATTAGGCATTAGGAAGCCATGAGCTTTCATCCCACTGAGTTCTTGAGCAAAGAAATTGGCCTCTTTGGGCAGGAGTTTTAGCTTAATGAAATAATTTACATGAAAGTATTTCGTGCAAGGTATGGAATTCTGTCTACAGATCCTGCTGTCACTTCTGCCATTCCTTTGCTGGCCCAGCCCTATCTATCTTGTGTTTCTAGGATACTTTGGGAAGGATTGACTGCTATTATTTCCCCCTTCAGAAGACATTCTAATCCTTAGAAAAGACCAGGATGGCCACAAATAAAAATCATTGAAACTTCTAATGAAAATATTCAAAAGCAAAATCTAACAGCTTCTACAAACAAATGTTCCAGGTATCCTTTGAAGAGGCAGAGACATTGTTTGAAAAGGATTTGCTATGTTAAGATCCCTGTGTTTTTCCTTCTGTCCCAGGAGCCCCCGAGGTGCCAGCCAATGCCTGTCTCACAGTAACCAGCAGCACATCACTCACTGTCAGCTTCCAAGAGCCGCTCAGTGCCAACGCAGCTGTAGTGACCAGGTATAAAGGTACTGCACTCCTGATATCTTCTCCCTGATTCCCTCCTAGAAGAAAGGTGTGGTTGGGGGTCCATTGTGCATTTTGTTTGTTTGGTTTCCTGCTGATAGGTTTTCATCCCATTTACTTCCGGGGTTGAAATAGTTCCAGAGGCACGGATGTGAAGGAGAAACGAGGTGACTAAGAATAAGTCACAGAAAGATGAAGCCACAAGACCAGCTCCTCAGTGACTGTGCCATCCATGTTGGAAGAGGGGCTGCTCTAGGTAGAGCATAGGATAGGGATATCAGAAAAACTGAAAATCAGCCCTGATCCATGAAGCTGAGAGGCTGGAATGTGGAACATAAATAGGAGGCATATCAAGTGATGACTGTCACTCCAGGTGAAGTTCAAGGGGGTCAGAAAAAAATGAAGGGATGGTAAAATGGTGGTAAGACCCATAAAGGCTCCAGGGTGGAGGTAGCATCCAGGCCTGGCTTTGAAGGATGGCCAGGATTTGGACTGAATGTAAATTCCAAGTGGAAAGAAGAATGAGCAGTTATAAAAACAGAAAATTCTGGAACAAGTAGAGGAGAATAAGGAAATACATAGAGGGAATAGAAAAATAGTATGGCTCTGGAAGTGCCTAGGTTCATGAGAAAGGGAAGTGAAATATAAAATTAGAGGGTGAAACCAAGGCCAGCAAGTGGTGGGGGTCATTGTGGGCTTGCATTCAAGGCCAAGGAGTTTAGTCTTTTTGTGATGAACTCTGTACAGCCATTGAACAAGATAGGTATGAGATGGCAAGTGGGCTTTTGAAAGCTGAAGTGTCAGTACTTTGTGTGATGTATTGGAAGAGTTATGGACTTAGAATAAGGAAATAAATTAGGAAGCTTGCAGGACAGAGGTTGTGACAGCCTGAACAGGCTATAGTGGCAGCACTGGGAAAGGAGAGGAAGAGCCCAGAGAAAGAGACTTTGTAGGGCGTGACAATGATGACAGCCACACTTTCAGGGCAACTACCACACACCAGGTGCTGCTTAAGACTGTCTGTATTATCTCTAATCAATTCACACAGCTACCTAATGAGACAGTACTGTTGATTTCCCATTTTACAGACGAAAACACGGAGAAGTTTGAAGAGTGTGCCCAAAGGCTCACAGCACATCCAGAGTCTCACATTATGTTGACTCTTGAATGTGGAGGCCAAAAGAAAAGAAAGCTATTGTCCTGATTCTCAAGAACATATGGAAATAACCTGTATAGTTCTATTCAAACCTTGTCCAGGTACCAGGCCACAGATAGAATTTCTACATGCTCAGGCCACTATTGCTCCCTCTACCTGCAAAAATGCCCAAGTAGAGCACGTGCGTAGCTTTCTCTTTCCAAGGGTTTCTTCCTAGGAAATCCTCAGGTCTCTGTAGATGTGACTCTGTCCATACTCTACAGATTTCTGGAAACTGGAATTCTCCACACAACTCCACTCTGTTTGTAATGCCTTAGGTAAGACAGTATTTACTTGGTTATCATTGGGTTTTCCGTATCAAAGAGAAGGCAGCCTGAGGGTACTGTACATAAATGCAGTCACCCAGGATAGCCTCCCACAGCCATCCTTTGCAACATTTCTGGTACTTACTCTTGTTTGTCTCTTCTGCCAAGGCTGATATTTCAGAGAAGTATTTGGAGGCACTGTTAAGACATGGACATTTTCCCTTTTTTCTGTCTCTCTCCAGCTCAGGATTTTGATGAAGGATTTCATCAATGCTGCCCAACTTGACATTTCCTTATTACACTTGATTAGTGAGCTATCAGAAGCTAATTTATCCAGACTGTCAGCTATTTAATACTTGACCATAATGCCAGCAAATTCTATCAGCATTCACATATTAACACTTCTCGTCTCAGGAGACTTGCTTTTGGGTGAGGTTGAAACAGAAGGTCACAAGCAGGTTTTGTTAGTGACTGGATAGGATTAATTAAAATTTAGAAATAGAATTGTCTATTGCATGATGGAGTAGGTTTCCTTGTGTTAATTTATAAGGGCAGAAATTCAGTCCTTAACCTGATGCACTCAAGGGTTATTGAAACCAGCAGGCAGCCCACTGCATCCACAGAGACAGCTGACAGTTTTTAATTCAGGGGTTAAAATAATTATTTAATTGTGAAAATATTAGTGACATTACCCTGAGACAAAGCTAATTTCTTTTTTTTTTTTTTTTTGCTTTATAAAAAAAATGAAGAGGGGCTGGGTATGTGGCTTAAGCGGTAGAGCGCTCGCCTGGCATGCGTGGGGCACTGGGTTCGATCCTCAGCACCACATAAAAATAAAATAAAGATGTTGTGTCCACAGAAAACTAAAAACTAAATATTAAAAAAATTCTCTCTCTCTCTGTCTTTAAAAAAAATGATGAAGAAACAATTGAGAAATCCACAAAATGAAATGTATCTAATTAGTGAGAGGGAATGCTCAACTCTGCAGTATTTAGGGTTTGGCAAGAGCATCTCACCCTACTCTTCAGAATTTCTGGGTTCAGCAAAACCCCAAGCATATTTCAATAACTGAATGTTTTTCTCTTTCATGCTTAAGCCGGTATATATTTGAAAGAAAATCTGTATTCTTATGTTTCCTATTTGTTTACACTCAACTCATCAACATACTTTCTGAGAGTTTGTTGATATACAGAAATCTTTTTAATAGCATCTCTTTATACTTTATACTTTTCTTCTTTAGAGTCCAGGGCTGTGCACCAGGCCAACTGCCATCACAATTTGGAGATTAAAGGTGTCAATTATAGCTTAAAACCCAGCAAATAGTTTTCAGTGAGAGCCGCAAGATTTTTCTGTCTGCATTTGTCCTGAATACAGTAAAGTAAGGTGTTTCTCAGAGTATCCTCTTTGGATTCAAATCCTTGCATCTTTTAGCCTCATCTCACCAATTTCCAGGGCTTACAGAAAAAAAAAAAAAAAACTAGAGTTATTTCAGGTGCTTTGATGCTTTGGACAAATGCCAGAACTTTGTTCCACATGTACTCCTGAGAGCCTTGGGTACCTGCCTGAACCTTTCATTTACAGATCAGATGTTATTTCTCTGCAGACTCAAAGCAGAAAACATTTTCAAAACTGAATTTGCTGCTCCTTGCAGGATAGAAGTGTGTCTTGTAACAGGTGCAGTGCAGCAAGGCTTCTAGAGTATAAAACATTTTCTAGTTTTATTTTTAAAAGTGGGGCTTGAAGTGGTGACACTTTTGTGGTTTGCTGATTACAGTATGCTGCAATGGATCCACAGTTGTGTGTGAGTGGAGTCCTGGTTGTGTACAAGCCCTTCCCCAACTTTCTTCCCACCTCAATCCCTAATGAATTAGAAACCACCATCCTAATTCTTCCCTATAAAAGCTTGTAAAAGCACATTGTTTAACTGCTCTTCATTTGATTGCATTATTTAAAATAAAAAAGGATTCATCCTTGCAAAAGTAGCCAGAGCCTTTCAGAAGCTGGTAGTGTATCTGCCAGTGCTTCTTCAGACCACCACCATTGAGTTATTCCTCAAAAGGAGAGGAAGCCAAAGAATTCCAGAGAGCTATCCCAGGGCCCTTCAGTTTCCAAGTGGGAGAGTCCACCACATGCAAATTAAAACCTTCAGGGTCATCACTTATAATGATAGTGTCAACTTGATCATGACTTGAAGACTGAGGACCATCTTTCTACAAGACTTGAGACAACCCTGACTTCATGGGGCTTGGGTGCACATCACCCAGTGATTTCTACTCTTTTCATTCTTTACTGTTTTTTCTTCTTATATCTTAAAGTTGGAATGATATTTGTCTAACAAGAAAAATATATTGCATTAACAGATATGGTTATTGTCTATGTTAAAGTAATTGAAGAATTAATCTAATCAGAAGCATAAAGTAACTGCCCTCATTAATGGATTGAAATGATATGATTTATTGAAGCAAAAAAAATATATAAATTTATTGAGCCTGTTTGGGTTTCAGAGAAGGGGAAATGAGGCCAGAGGTTTGAAGATGAGAGAGCAACAAAAAAAGGCAGAAAATGTCACGAGCAGACGACACAAAACTCAGTGGATTGACACTGTTTGCACATGGGTGAAAACATGAAAGGGAGTTGAGCAACTACTTGCATGTTGGTTTATACAGCAGATTCAGTGAAAGAGGGAGACTGGGAAAGTGAGGAGCAATACTGCAAGAGCTATTTCCCCAAGCTGCTAAGGCTTCTGCTTTCTCAATTGTCCCAATTTCCTCTGCAAGTTGTGGAGTGGTCAGAGTGCAGCCAATTTATTCTCCAACAATCTTGTGAACCACTTTGATACTTTCTCCAGTAAGATATGTCATTTAAAAAAGCTTATTTTTACATTTTCAATATTTTTTTAAAAAATTAGCCCTCACACAATACAGTACAGAATTATATAAAAATCAAAACCTGCCTTGACCCTTCCCCCATCTTCACCTCCCTATCACAAAGTTCATCTTTGTAATAAGTCTGATGCATGTATTTATAAATCCTTTCTTTATTGAATGAACATATAGGTAGTCATAAGATTCATAATGATGAATGATGTTTCAGTCAACAGACAACTAAATATGGTAACCCCTTAAGAGTATGTTGCCTAGTGATAGAGACATCTTAGTCTGTGTAGTGATACTCCATGATATCTGCACATTAATTAATGTATTCCCATAATTGACACACAAGTGTATATACAAAGGTGTATTCATTTGTTTGTATACTCTAGTATAAATATTATCACACTCTTTGCTGAATCTTTTCCAGCTCATTAACATTTTTGCAGTGCATAATATATCATATACCTGGTTTTTTGTCAGTGTGTTTGGATCTTTTTCATCCTGTATAATAGTTGCATAGTATTCCCATGTCATGAGGTGTAATTATTCTTCTACAGATAGATTTATGTTGTTTTAAATTTTTTGTCTATTATACAATGTTGCAATCCTTTTATTCATATGTGTCTTTTACTTGTAAGAATGGTTTTCCTAGACTAGTTAACCGGAAGTGTAAGGGTTTAAGTATTCATATACTCTTTCATTAATCTGTCCATATCTGTGCAAATACCATATAATAACTTTATAGTGTATTTTAACATCTTGTACGGCAAATCCTTCCTCATGGTAACCTTTTTCAAAATGCCTTTGTTATTTACACACATTTTCTCTTCCAAATGACTTTTAGAATTGGCTTGTCAAGTTCAATCTTCAAAATCTTATTGGGCTTGAATCATATTTAATTAATTTGGGAAGATTTCCCATCCATGAGCACGTTTTTCTAATCAAGTTCAATTTTATGTATTCAGAACAGTTCAATCATTTTCTTATGGATCTTCTATACTTCCTGCTGAGTTTCAAACCAGATATATTTTATAATTTTTATGACTATTATGAATGAATTCTCTTTTCAAGATGTTCTTTAATTGTTGTGGGCCAGTAGAAGAATATTGCTAATTTAAAAATCTTTATTTGGCTGCTTTGACAAAATCTCTGATTCTTTTTAGTAGACTGGCCTCTCATGAATTTATTGGTTGTTGTGGCTGTTTGTTTGTTGTTTTGTTTTTTTATTTTTCCAACTTCAAGAATGAAGGGTTTGTCTCTTACTAATATTTTAATATTATCTTTCTATTTTTGATCTCACCTCACTAATAAGAATCAATGTGAATTTTTGTTCTCAGTATATTTTGAAGGGTAACTGTAAAAGCTGATATCTATCTCTCTTACCTGTTTTTGATAAAATGCATCCAATATTTTACTTTTAAGTATGAGGTCTAACTACCAATTTCTGGTAGGTACTCTTTATCAAATTAAGATAGTTTTATTTTCTTTCCAACTTGCTAAAAGGTTTTGTTTTATATAAGAAAAAGGTGTTAAATTATCTCATGATTTTTCTAAATTTTCCTGGAAAATCATAAATTTCATCTGGATTATGACAGTTGACATATGTTATGCATAGTACTTTCACATACATTTTAGATCTTTGTAATTATCATCCTTTTAACATTTCAAAAATTGTATATTTGTACCTTTACTCTTAGACTGCTGAACATTTGTTTATTTTGTTGGTTTGAAGAATTAACTTTTGATTCATAAAATCTTTTTTTGCTTATTTTCTACTTTATTAACTTTTTTATTTGGTCTGGAGTATTTTGTAAATTATCACTTTTATTGACGATGGTCAGTGAATACACAATTTCTACTCTAAGAAATGGACTGATGCTCTTTCTGTGACCCAAAATATGATGTATTAATTTTTTTGATGCTTGCAACAAAAAGACATTAGTACTTCACTGTGAAAGTTTGTCACGTGTATCTTTTCAATCAATCATCATTCGTAGACTATTGAGTTTTGCTTTCTCTGTGAAAGGAAAGAAAGGCAAAATGCAAAGTATTGGAACCCTCGACTCCAGGCTCAGATGCACTTGGTTTTGAAATCCAACTTTACTACTTCCTCATTGTTGGACCTTTGGCATGTTACCGGAAAACCTCTGTTTTATCACTTTACAGATAAATTTAGAAATTTTAATTTTTGTTATTTTATGTTGTTGATTTCTGCTACTTTATTTGGGTTTGCTTTACCATTTCTTTACTAGTTCTTTCATAATTTGAAATTTTAATTCACTCTTCCTTTATTTTTCTTGTTTTCTAATCTATGAATTTAAGGCAATAAATATTTCCCTGAGTACTGTTTTGTCCATATCCAAAAAAGTTTAAAATGAGATGCTGTGTTTTTCATTTATTTCTATATGCAATTCATTCTATTTCTACTTTAATTTTTTTACACAAATTATTTTAAATTTCCCAGTAGCCAGATTATACTTGCTCTATTTTTATTGTTATCCTCTAATTTTTAGTATATTACATTAAGAAATTTTAAAATAAGGACCGTATCCCTTGGGGGATTTTTAAATTCTTTTTAAATTCTTGGCTAACAACTGACTCAGTTTTACATGTGCCATACACAATGTTTGAAAAGCATCTGTAAACTCCCTTCAGTATAAAGTGTGAACCTGTGTGGTGTTGAAGTGCTTTTTTTTTTCTTAAAGTATTTGTCCTTTTGATCTTTGATCTCTGGGAGAAGCTGCTTTGTCTTGCCTCATTCTATTTCTAATTTTCTCTGTAGTTAACATTGTTTTATATATATTTCCATTTACCTATTGTCTTCACTCCCATTACTTTCAGCCTTTCTATAACATTTGAAATACATTTTCCTCCTATAAAGAGTATTTATTTACTCAATCTGGGGCTTTAAGAATTGCACTGAAAGATTTAAGACGAAGAAACAATAATCATTTGCTCTCTTTACTGCCCTCTTCTTTTAACTTGTTTAGCTCTGGTAGTCACTACACTAACTGATATGGCTCTGTGGCTATTTCTTGATTTGTCAGTTGCTGGTCTTATTTGTGCAATTACAACTATAATAAAAAAGAATCTGACACTCCCATAATCAGAATACACTCATCTTTATGCTCCTATTCTCTCACTCTGTGAGTCAACAATGTTTTTTATAATTTATGAATATAGAAATTTTTGAATTTGCAAAATCAAGTAGTATTTTTTGATTATATATCATTTCTTAAATCTCTCATTACATTTTACCCTTTCCTATACTTCTCACCATTATATTCTCAATTCCTTTCAAACAACTCTTTCAGAGTATTTGCTGTTCCCAAGAGCAATACTTATTTTCTCTCGCAAAGTACTCTCTGTTTCTGCTCCAGTAAATAATAATAACAAATTAAAACCACAGTGAAGTATTACTGCATACCAATCACAGTATTCATTTTTTTTTAATGGTGATACCACCAAATACTGGCAAGAGTTTGGAAAATCTGGATCATTAATACATTGCTAGTAGAAATGCAAATGGTACAGCTGCTCTGGAAAAGAGCTTGGCAATTTCTTAATAAACTAAACATGCAACTACCACACATCCTACCATTACCACTACTGAGCATTTATCCCAGAAAAATGCAAGTTTATATTCCTACAAAACCCTCTACGTAAATGTTTATAGCAGCTTTCTGTCTAACAGTCAAGTGCTGGAAACAATCCAGTTGTCCTTCAATTGATGAATGCTTATACAAGCTGTGATCCATCCTTACTATAGAATACTGGCCAGCAATAAAAAGAAACAAACTATATACACAACAACCTGGATGAATCTTCAGAGAATGATATTGAGTGGAAAAGCTAATCCCTAAAAATCTCTGATTCCATTATATAACACTGTTGAAATGACAAAAATTACTAAAGTAGAATACATATTAGTGATTGCCTGGAGGAGACAACCAGGAAGCAAGTAGATATGTATTATTCCCATTCTTATCTTCTAGCTAAGGATACATTTTAAAACACCTTGTTAGCCTTTTGAAGAATTTGGAGAGAAATAGGGGAGTCAGTTTGGCATCTTGATGCAATCTTTAAATCACTTCTCCTTCTCACGCAGACTATATGCTCAGAAAACATGACCTAATGCTAATATTAGCCCCACACTTGTGAACACATATCTGCTGTTTCTAAAAATTATGTAAGTTTGTAAGTTACCAAGCGACAAACATGAAACTGGGTTCTTACATCAGCTGGTAAAGGATTACTCCTGACACTGATTTCTTCTTCCTGTTATATTTGAAAATCAAAGACTCATAATGTAATAGAAATTTTGGAATATGAGAGTTTTTACCTGAAGTAAGAGTTCCTTGAAGGCAGAAGTTTTGACTTTTTTCATTTTCATTTCTTCTTCCTACCTGCTACATTCCAGTGGCACTGGACTTCTTTTTGTTCTTAAATCAGATCCTCCTCCACAGGCCCTTTGCACATGATGATCCCCTGCACTGGGAACACTGCCTCCCACTCACCTGCTCACTGATAGCACAGATCTCCATTATAAGTTATTTATTAAAAAACATTTTCTAAGTATCTACTATAAACCAGGACCTATAACTTACAATACTACACATTATAAACTTATAATTTGTAGAATTCTGAATTCTGGTACACTCTTCACCTTTTCTTCAAAGTAATGTTTACAGCTTGCACCCATCTATTTATTTATGTGATATATTTTAAAATTTAAAGATATTTCTTTATTATAGAACTTCTTAGTATTTCCTATATGGTATATGTAATAACACAATTTCCAAATTAATTTGGCCACCACTGCAATTCATGAAAAAAATGTTTCATGGAGCCCTGAGAAGATTTATACCCAGAATTCTCAACTGAGCTGCCCATTAGAATCACTGGAGATTGATGACAGAACTCCTTTCAGCTAATCTGAGTCTTTATAGAGTGAGAGCCCAAACAAAATATCTTTTCAAGAGTGATTGAGTGATTTTAATCCACAGTGAGGCTGAAAATATGTGACCCATTCTACTGTAAGCCCCACATGAGCAGAGATCTTTTGTTCATTTCTATATTCCTAATACTAGGCATAAGGTCCCAAAAATATGTAAAAGTACTAAATTAATTACTTTTTTCCTTAAAAATTTAGTGATACTTATTATGTAGCAGGCTGTATTCTAGGAAGTGGAAATATAACATAAATAAATACAACATAAATAAGCAAAGAAAAATCTCCCTGTAGAGCTTGCATTTCATGAAGAAACACATATCAAGGGGTTACTACCTAGCAGGCCATGTTCTAATGACTTTTCTATGTAGTAGTAATCCACTTAATCCTTACAACACACCTTTGGCAATGTTATCACCCCCAAAATCATACTTAGGGAAACTGAAGAGCAAGGATGTTAAGCAATTTGCCCAAGGTCATAAGACAAGTAGGTGGCACAGCAGAGAACTGGACCCAGTCAGCATTGCTCTGGGGCCCATGCTCTGACCACTGTGCAGTCCTGGTTTATAAAACTTCTCTCAGTGAATTAACAAACAGATACATGAATCAGTCTTTGACTCACCCACAGTCTAGCAAAGTGTCTAGTTCCTAAAGGCAAACCATCAAGTCCAAGTCCCATTTTCTACTTCCACATGTCCCTTAGAGGGAGTCTGCCAGCCTGAGCTTGGACACCTCTGCATTCAGAGAATGCACCACTCTGTAAGAGAATCTTTGCCATCATGGAATAGGAGTTTCGCACCCTTACGACTCATGCCCTTCATTTCAAAATCAGGTCAGCTGAGTCATGGATAAAATAAACATACTGTGGATACAATGAACACACTATAGGAATTCCTAGTCTCCCCCAAATTTAATACAGTATGGAAAATTTTAATAATCAACTCCAAAATAAATAAACAACTGTTAAGATGACTTACAGTCTGGCCACTAAGCAGACTGGGGGTCTATCCAGCTTTCTCAGTCTCAGGACAATCTCCTTTTGCTCCAGAATGTAGATCCAGCATTAATGTCAGGAGTTAGAGAATCATATTTCAGAAAGATTGTTATAAGATTCACTTGGTATCCTAGTATACCCAGCCTTTCGCTGAGTCCTTCTATTCATGAAAACTTCCCCCATAACTCTTCATGGATTTTAGCTCTGATCCCCATGTCACCCAGAAGGGCTCCTAGCCAGCAGCTCTTTAGCTGTTTGGAAATTGCTGTCACACACCTCCTTTTCTTTCTTAGGTCATTCTGCTCCACACTATAGATATCCCCTGTTCCTTTCTTATGGCAAGGTTTCTGACCTCATCCTGGCTTCTTCACATGGAACTTTTCTGGGTGGGGCCCACAGGTTGAACAAAATCTGCTCAGAGCCTTAGTGTCTCTGAGAGCAACAAGACTGAGTCATCAGCCTTTAGGACACAATAGCCTTCAAGTAATACACCAGATGTTTGTCTTATCCAACATTTCTGTAGGGAAAAGTCCCATAGAAAGTTCAGCACTAACCCCATCTTTGGACATGGTCTTGCAATCCTCCAAGCCTCCTTGACTGCCTAGTAGACTCCCATCACCCTTCAGAACTTTGCAGGCACATTGCCTCTTCATGAAGCCTTTACTGGTTTCCACCTCTCACCCAGAGCCAGTTAGTACATCCTCTGTAACACTTGAGTCTATTTTCATTGAGAACATCACACAGTATCACATTTATCCGCATGCCTGGCTATATAGACAACATGAGTGCAAACAGAAATTGTGTCTTTTTAATTTTCATCCTCATGAAGCACAGATCCAAGGAAATTGTTGAACCAAACTAAATTCTTGAAGAAAAAGAACTACAAAAGCAAAAGTTCTGTGTAAAGACAGGAAAACATAAGAATAGGTATTATCTATTGTTGATTCAATAAACCTATGAGTGGCCTTTAGGTAGGTACTGTGGGTACAAAGAAGATGTAATGATTTTTGCCATCAGGGAAAATATGGTCAAGTGGTCATTTACTCACTTATCCAGCCATTCATTCATTCATTTATCAATCATTCAACAAACACTTTTGAAGTTCCTACCAGGCACTTTTCTAGTCATCATGAACACAGCGTCAGAAAAATCAGCTCAGTTCCTCCCTAATGGAATTCCTACACCAGCAGCTCTGGACCGTAACCTTTAGGCATCAGTTCCTTCCCCGGGCACCAAATCGGGTCCCGTCCATCCTCGTGCCTTGAAAAGCAAGGGGTATGCAACACTGAGCAGGATAAGCAGCTCAATTGCTTGTGGAGCTTTGAGGCTAGCAAGGAAATCAAAACTCACCAAAATAATAACTCCCTTTGCAATATAAAGTAAATAAAGTCTAAATTTGGGCCCCAAGTGTTAAAGCTAGGGTTCTCAGCTGGCTTTGTCCTACAGTGTCTTTGAGTGAGCCTCACCTCACTTCCCTTTCCTTTGTAAAGAGTCCACAGCTCTCTTCTCAGACCCCAGCCCTTGTCTTCACCTTCACCCTGTGCACTAGGCTGGCTGCCCCCAGCTCTCTGTCTTCAGCACATTCACCACTGGAAAGTTTCTGCAAATGTGACCATTTCACCAACTGAATAGAGGAGCTTATTACTCCTTCCTCCCCACACACCCCTCCGGAACTTTGGAGCCATGAAGCCTCTTGGCAGAGAAGGAGGCCCACCCGACAGCTCTTTATTGCCATGCAACTGTGAGATTCCTCCCCACACTTCCTCCTGGGGACAAGTCAGCCTGCCAATGGGGATTTAACAGCAGAGCAGTGCACGGTGATGTGCCAATTCCCCCTGCAGCCCTCCAACCAGCTCCAGCCCCATCCCCACCTCCTACCGCCATCCCCACCCTGGTCTGAACAAACTGCATCACTTACCCCCTGGGAGCCTGGCAGTTGCTGAGCCCAGACGCCTCAGGGGCTGGTTAGTTTCCAGTGGCCACAGTGGCAGGTGTCCATTCAAGGCAGACTCTGTCCTCAAGTATGGCTCTGTCCATTACTGCCTGAATGGACATGCAGCTGGCACTGCAGATGACGAGCCACTTTCCAGGCTACCTTCTCCCCACAGACATTTTTCTCTTGAATCCTTTTTGGCCAGACCCCTTTACAGCATTATAGTTTGTCAATAGCCCGCGACTGCTTTCTAGAATTTCTCTCCAGGAGAAAGTGTGTTTTTCTAAGAAATAGGTGTTCTAGCCTGCAGCCTAGTTTCATGTGAGGGCTGAAAAATGAAACAAAAATAATCACCCTCAAGTCTAGGAGCTGAGGGGCCTCTCTACTCCCTGAAGAGTGCTTCCTTTTGCAAGGTGGGAAGTAGGGGGTAGACTTTTGTGTTGTTTTCATAAAATTTTTCCAATTATAAAAATAATACAGGCCCCTTGGGTCAGACAATTTCCAGCAGAAAACAGAAGCCACACTCAGCTTGAATTCTGAAGAAATTTTAAGGAAGGGAAGATTGACAGAGAGGTGAGCAGGGTTAGTGATGGACAGGGACAACGGAAGCACCCAGGACTAGCTATACTGGGTGGCGGCTACCACTGCTATGCTTGAAGAGGAGGGGTTGGAGGAGGCTAATCAGGAGCTTCCATATGAAAAGCTGACCACAGCCAGACGGAGGCACTGCTGAACCAACAGGACACCTGAGGGCAAGGGGCGTAGAAGATGTAGCTGCAGGCAGCCTATAGGAGACACTAAGGAGACACAGGAGGTCATCAAAAGAGTTCTGAAGTAAAAAGACAAGCAACTCTGGAGGCACCTGGAAAAACCAATACAAAAGTTGTAGATATTGCAAAGAGCAGAAAATTTAAAACAAGAAAAAAAGAATCACCCTTAGTTTTAGATCTGAATGAACTCTACTCCTTGAAGGAATATCAGTATTTCTGATGTGTTTATAATAAAGTTGAGGTCACATATGTAATAATAATGGTGAACACTTCTTGAGCCCATACCACATGCCAGGCTTTAGGTCAGGGCTTTATAAGCATGGCTTCTTGCAAATCTCACACAGCCCTATGGAAGCATGGGAAGGACTAGTATGGTCCTCTCCTGATGAAAGAAGAATCTAAAGCATACAGGAACTTGCTGGAAGTCTGAGAGCCAGTATATGCTGCAGTCTAATTTAACTCCAGTCACTAATTCCAGAGACTTTACTCAATGATTACACTACCCCACCAACTTTACCCCGGCTCTTCTACTCACATGAGCATCCCAATGCTGAGTTTTGCATTGAAGCATTTTAAATCCACATGTAATATTACAGGAAACATGTCAATATGTATTTTTTCCTTTATCAGTTGTTGGTTGTTCAAGCTTCTTCCCATTGTTTTATGATTATAAATGTCACTGACATATATATCTCTTTATTTAGAGTTTTTCCTGCATTTTAGAATATTTCTTTAAAGACAGATCCCCAGCATGATTTTTCTCTAGTTTTAAGTCACAAAATTGCTGATAGTTAAATGTGGGCATGGGAAATAATATAAAAACTCTTTTTGACCACTCTTTCCTCAAAAATAGAAAATTATAATTTTATAAAATTATAAAATTAAATTTATACTCTTTAAACTTAATATAATAAGCCAAAGAGCTCAATTTTTAATAAGAAATGCAAATAAATAGGTAAAGATTCATCACCCCTACCTAGTCCAACAGTTCCATGCTAAATGGAAACATATCCATGAACACTGAGTACATGACACATAGGAAGTACTGCTGAAACAAATGGGATTGTGTCTCTTATATCCCATCCAACATTTCAACGTCTTTGATTACTACACATATACACAGATACAATTCATAAAGGGAACTTGGGTCACACTTTAGACTGCCAAAGAAGATCTGTCTATTGACAAAGGAAGGATTTGAACTTCTCTATAAAGTGCTTTAAATTCTAAAGATGTGCACTTGCTTTAGGAAAATTCAGTACAATAACCAATTTTCAGTGCAATAACCAATGAACCACTCAAGGAAATGAGAGGAACTCTTTGCTTAAAAAGGTTTAGCATCACTGGCAACTGTTTGTCAAAATCTTGATTTGCCTGTTCTACACAAAGTGCTGACTACAGCATAGTATTAACTAAATCAGATGACAAAATGCCCCTGGTGCCATGACCCACATAGGTTGGCATCATTGCTAACTTTGGTAACAGAGTTGGGTCTGTGCTAAGGAGGGCCTTATCCAGGGTAAGGAGCCCCAGCCAGGAAGTGAGGAAGCTCTTATGCTAGTCCTGTGTTCTATTTAGCTAGGTGACCTCGCAGGCAAGTCATGTCTCCTCTTTAAGCTTCAGTTCTCTTCTCTGAAGAAATGAGGGAATAAAACCAGACTGATCCATGGAAACTTGGGTCTCCATGGAGATGCCTCAGGGACAGTATGGGGTAGGAAAGAAGCAGATGAGGAAGATGTTACAGACTCCACAGATGAAATTAGGTTTTCCTGTTATACCTTTTAAGGCCCCATGTAAGTTTCTCTCAGATTCCTTTTTCCACTTTGTAATTTTATCTTTATTTATTAATTGCTTTATATGTTTTTCTCCCTAGATTGTATTCTCCATAAGGGCAGAGACTGTTCCTATTCAGTTCATCATTATTAATCCCACAAGTAGCACAGTGCCTGGCACATTGTATGTGTTCACTTATGGAAAGAATGTGTGAATTCATGCCTTTTATTTCTGGCCCTAGAGGTGCTTGTAAGTTTGGAGACAATGAATTTCAGTGAAGTATAACTGATATTTTCCTCATCTTTTCCTTATTAAACCAAATGAAAAGAACTGTCTCTGATTTCTAACTCAGCCCTGACATATTAGTAACTGACCTTGGGTACAGAGGTCACAACTTCTATGAGCTATGGTTTCCTGGCCTATAAAAAAACAAGTTGACACGTGATCTCTCAGGTCTCCCACTGTTACATTCTATGATTTCGCAATTTCATCCTTTTCTCAATCTAAAGATTAAATAAAGCTGATGGTCCTGCCTAGATTTAGAACTAAAGAGCACACAGTTAATCTATTTGCATGAACAATCTCTCTGATTAAGATAGATAAAGAGGATTCCAAGATATTCTGAGAGGTGTGACCATGAATATGCAAAGACACACAACTAAGAAGCATTCTGTCACTGTGCCACCTTTTAATCTTGGTAAACATTTCATTCCCTCTGAGCCTCAGTTCTTCATGTATAAAATAAGGACAGATGTATCCATTTAAGTTGCCCTATGCAATGTTATGAATATCAAAACAAATGATACAATGTATGTGAAAATGCTTTGTAAATTATAATGTGCCACATAAATCTAAATTGATGCTATACTTATGTTATCAGGTTAACATAAAGGTAATGTTATTAATGCATTATAAAGCAAAAACATTTAAACAGTGCAGTGCCTGGTACATAATAGACCAATGAATAGAAGAGAAAATCCATAAGTAGTTCAAATAAAAGATTTCAGTATGAGATAAAAGTATTATTGCATATCAGTAGGGAAAAATATATAACACAATAAGAAGGCTACGGAATTGGCATCAGAAAAATAAAATGAAATTAGATTCATGTCTCACAGATTACTCTAGGATAAATTATAAAGTAACTACAGATTTCAGTGTCAAAATAAAATAAACCATGAATGTTCTACAAGATAACATGGGAGACATTTTATAAAATTAGAGTAGAAAAAACTTTTTTAACCATGATTCAAAAGCGAGAATAAAATCAACTTAAGAAAAATTAAGGTTTTAGCAGAAACAAATATAAACAAAGATTTTTTAAAGTCAAATGTTTATATGGTGCAGGTTCATTTTAAAAATATATATCTAGCTCTTGAAATCTACTGAAAACAAATGAGGAAAGAATATTTCACAGTTTTTAAAGAAAACACAAATGGTCCCTAAGCATATAAAAGATTTTAAAAGTAGGTGCAGTGGCACATACCTGTCATCCCAGCTGAGGAAGAGGATCTTGATCTGGGGAGTTCAAGGCCAGCTGGGGCAACATAGTAAAAATTCAAATTATCTTGTTATAAAAGAATGCAATTCAAAACTAACCTGATACATCACTTTTCATATTTAAAAATGTAGAAAATTCAAAAATTTAACACATACTCTATAAATTGACCTCTAGGAAATACTCAATTTCATATAATGTTGGTGGAAGTTTAAATTTTTATGACCTTTATGGAAGGCAGTTTGTCAATATCTATCAAAAGTACAAAGACTAATAACTTTTGACCTCATAATTTAAATTAGGGGAAGTTTATGTACACAAAGACTGTAAGAATTTAAAACATAAATTATATCACAGGCAGTTCATAGGAATAAAATATGAAAATATAGACTATCTTTCCATTAAAATATGTTAACTAAATAGTCATACACATTCATACAAAGCACCTATTAAAAAAAAAAGAATGTGGAATCCCATCATTAATCCATATGGAAGCATTTTGATATGGTTTGAATCTTAAAGGCTCCCCAAAGGCACAAGTGCTAAAGGCTTGGTCTCTGGTCTGTGGTGCTACAAGGAGGTGGTAGAACTTTTAGGAGGTGGGGCCTCATTGAGGGAAGTTAGGTCACTGGGAACATACCCTTGAAGGGGATACTGAGACCCTGGACCTTTCTTCTCTCTCTTTTATGCTTCCTGTCTGTCATGAAATGAGCAGCCTCTTTCTTAGACATGTTCCCACCATGTGAACTGTGTTGCCATAAGCTCAAAGCAACAGAGCCAAGCAGCCATGGACTGAAAACTCTTAAAAACTCTAAGACAAAATTAACATTTCCCCTTTATTAGTTGTTTATCTTAAGTATTTTGTCATAGCAATGCAAAGCTGATTTATACAAAGCTGATCTCCAAAATATATTAAGTTTAAAAAAAAAACAGTTTGGTGAATGTGTGTATGTGTGTCTGTGTGTGTGTGTATGAGCACACACACACACACACACACACACACTGCTATCTTTTGGGTAAAATGGGAAGAGAGATCTATATTCCTATTTGTTTGAAAATCTTAGTCTAAAAAAATATATAAGACAGTAAAAGCAGTGAATGGGTATGGTGGCATGGCAAATCTAAGACCTGGGAAGATGATAGATCAGAAATTAAAGGAGACTGTATAACTGCTTATAGTTTTCAGGTTTTAAGCCATGTAAATCTATTCAAAATACTCAATTTAATAAAAAGACCAAAGTAAAAATGAATTTCGCATCTTCTATAGGAAACTGCATGAGGTAACAGAAGAAAAGGAATGAAAAAAGCCATATCAGAAGACTACCATAAAGGAATATTCTTTAAAGATTACATAAGGGCCTTCCACAAGGCAAGCCCAAGTAGAGAAACACTTTTCATCCCCTGCCCAGAGGTAGAAAGTATTCAAAAGCATGTACCTGAAAGAAGAGAGAAATAGAACAAAATTTTCTGTAAATTTCCAGTGTTTTTCCTGTTTTGACAAACAAGAGAGAACAATATAATAAGCCAAAGTGGGCAAATATTTAGAATCTTTCAGGGAGAAAGAAAAGAAAAATCTGTTGCTATCATTTCTATGATGGTAGTGGGTGAATTTCATGGAGCAGGCTCTCATACTAAATGAAATAATAAATTTCTCCAAAGGAGTCTTTTGTAGTGCTTATTTAAGCTATCAGGAAAGTGAAGAGTCTTAAGTGACAAGAGTGTTTACATATTTAATTTTTGTGTAACATTAGAACCATAAAAGCTCTCTCTTTAAGATGGGGAATATATGACACATGCAGTTAATTTCCACATTAAATTATTGAATGAAAAACACACACATTATCCATTGCAACTCCAGGATTAGGTCAGGTCAAATTTTATTGCTTTTGGCCAAGGGCTTTTGTAAGACTTACAAGGCTAAGAGCAGGTACAGTGTGATCTTTGGTATAAGTTATAGACTTCGAATGAGGTTGTGAGTGGGAAAATACTTAGCATTTCAGAGGTAATTTCATGAAAGTCATCATGAGCCCAGTACAACACCGTGTTGATTTAACTGGAACTTTATAAGATCACTTTAGCTCTGGTTTCTGAAACTGCCAAGGTTTATGTATTCACCTGACAATAAATAACCAACTTTTTCTAGATTGATCTGAAATGAATGCTAATTTGAATTAGCCCCAAGCAGTTTCTGGCATGGGAACAGATAAATATGGCAAGGGAAGAAAAAGGAGAAAAAATGTGGATGATTCTGCAGCTCAGAGGTTCCAAAAATAAGCATTTCATGGGCGAAAGGTATCTAAGAGTACCTGTCTTCAAACCAGACGTGAGCATGAAAACCAGAAACTGGGTTTGATTATTCTCTAGAGTAAACAAAATTGGTGTCTAATAAAAAAAAAAACAGTCCACCAAACAAGGTATTTTGAACAATGAACCATCCCTCAAATTGTTCTGAGAGAAATATAGTAGAAGCAATAGCAGCAATCATAGGAAACATTTGTTGAGTCCTTACTATGTGTTAACTAAATGTTTGGTGTGTATTATCTCATTTAATCCTCTTAATAATCTTATTAGGTAGAATCTAATCTTATCTTCATTTTTCAGATGAGGAAATTGAGGAAAAGAGAAATTAAGAAGTTACCCAAGTGTACCAGCTAGTACATGGTGAGGCCAGAATTCACATTTTCCCAGCTCATGCTTTTAGCATCATGTTTGACCTCTGTCAATCCTAAACAATTCTAGGCTTTCATTGTTCTATAGTGAGTCAGGGCTTACTAATGATCAATAGATTCTTTGTATTTCATATGGCTTCTTAAACATAGGTTCAAATCAAGGGGAATCAACTCCCAGCTTAGAGCCACCAAAGTATTGAAATACTAAAGTTAAAATATAAAAGGGTTTTTAACACTATTATAAAGAGTTTCTGGCTACATTAACTATAGATCTTTTTAGTTCCATACTTCTCCATCTGAAATAATCTTAGAACTAAGGTTTCAACCCAATTTCTTTTTTTTTTTTAATTTTTTTTCTATATGTTTTCTTTATCGAATGTAATTACTATGATTTGTTTTTCAATACAAACTTTCTAGAAGAGTATTTTATTAAGCACAAATAAGTATATGAATTTCTTACATTCATCAATCACATGTCATCATAATATTCAGAGTGTCTCTTTGAAAATCACTGAAGTTGTTTATAGGAGTTTTCTCTACTTATGCCTATTTTTTAATAATATTATCTCTATTTCTTTTCTTTGAGACACTCTTATTAAACCTGAGCTTCTATTATGAATTAACATAGGTATAAATTGCTGGCAGTGGGTTAGTATCATAATACCTATGAAAATGAGAGAATCTTTTATGTGGACCCACCAGGGATCACATAGGAAGGGAGGAAGGGAACAGTCAGATTCTTTATGGTCAGAAACTACATCCAACAGACAAATATTGTGAAAAAGAAAGTGAGAAGAGAGTCAGAGACACTATATTAGATTATTGAGTTAATAGAAGCTTTAATTTCAATTCCCTGTTTCAAAATTATTGACAAACAAAATAGAGAACTATGGTTTTAGAGTGCAAAATAGAGAACTATGGTATAGTCTGTGATGATGTGACATCCTTCCTGATTGCAAAGGTAACCAGCTTACAAGATTCTGTGCAGATGGTGAAATCAATACAAAAACAAAAGTTCCTTCTCCCCACTTAGACAGGGTTTGACTACAGGGATTAAAAATGACTAATAGCCGGGAGTTGGGAGGAAGTCATGAGATCATGTTACTTAGAAACACAAAATGGTAAATGCTTTTAAGATTCTAAGTTTGAATCTTAAAATTTATTTCTCCATCCTATGAGACTCCAAGGAAGCAGCTGGATTGTAATAATCTTAAAATCTCATCTAAGGACAGTGTGAGCTTACAGGAAGATGAGTTAGATGTACTTTTCCCTATTCTTTCTGTTAAATACTACTAGAAACACCAGGCATTGTATATAAAACAAGCCTAAAAAGACTCTGAAAGGTGAAGGAAAGCAAGCAGAGAATCTAGAGACCTCAGGACATAAGAACTACTCACAGAAGTGGTTTCCTAGATTGGGAACTGAAAATACCTCTTATAAATCTCATTTATTTAAAAATGTGTTCCTATGATATTTAAATAAACCCTGATGAGGGAAAGCCTTCAGAAATTAATTAGGATCTCTTTTAATGACATTCAAGTAGCCTCATGACCCTTGCTCCTCATTAAGCCAAGTTATTTTCAGACAGCTTGATCACAATTCTATTATGCCTAATTTTAAATAGTAATAATCTTATGCCTGATTTTTCTGAAATATGAGTTTGATAAAGGAAGAACAGGTACTATTTTTTAAACACAAGCAATCACAATTCCCTTCCTCAATTATGTAACTTGGTTCCCAGTTCCTCTACTCAGTAGCTGTGTGACCTTTAGCAATTTCCTTAATCCCACTGGCCTCAGTTTCTTCCTAAAATAGGAAGCTAATGTTTCAAAGTCAAATGTCTTCAGAGTCATAAAAATGGATCTACAGTTACCTAAATAATATATAATTTTAAAAAAAATAACTGAGACTACAATAACCATTAAGCAAGAAAAAGGCAGGCCAGTTTTGAGAATTGAAACCTCAAATGACAGACTTTTCTTTACACTGGGTTATAACTAAGAACCTAGGAGAATTCTCCAATGTCCATGTTCCTTTTGTTGTCCAAGGAGTTAGGTCTTACGATAGTTTGTCATATACATGGGAGGATGAGCCTGAAGTCTTCATCTTTTCTACATGAATATTTCCTTGAATCAGAAGATACTAGTTTTGCTTTGTTAGCTAGGGGAATCCAATTTCTGGCAACTTCTATGTGAGTAGTTTTCCATTGGATAATTCTAATTGCCTAATAGAAATTGTCAGAAGTTTCTCAGGATTTTCAAGGAAATTTACTTGATCATAATTATTAAATGGTTTCTAGAGGTATCCTTTTATTTTTGTGTGTGTATTTATTTATTTATTTTTATTTTTATTTATTTTTTTTAGTCATACATGACAGTAGATGCATTTTGATATATAATACATACATGGAATGTACATACATCAATCATATTGTCTATTCTATTCTGCTGCCCTTCCTATCCTCCCTACTCCTCCCCTCCTCTCCCATCCTTTCTCTCTATCCAATCTAATGTGACACACTTTTTTTTCTTTTTCTCATTACAACATCATATACGTATTCTGTATAACAATGAGGTTCTCCTTCCATCTTCTGTGCAACTCCCCTTCTCCCTCTTTTTCCCTCCCACCTCTCTTCCCTATTTAGTGGTAGTCTTCTTCTCATGCTCTTCCTCCCTACCCCATTTTGAGTCACCCCCCTTATATCAGGGAAGACATTTGGCATTTGTTTTTTAGGGATTGGCTAACTTCACTTAGCATAATCTGCTCTAATGCCATCCATTTGCCTGCAAATGCCACGATTTTATTATTTTTTAGTGCTGAGTAATATTCCATTGTGTATAAATGCCACATTTTTTAATCCATTCATCTATTGAAGGGCATCTAGGTTGGTTCCACATTCTAGCTATTGTGAATTGTGCTGCTATAAACATTGATGTGGCTGTCTCCCTATAGTATGCTCTTCTTAAGTCTTTTGGATATAGTCTGAGAAGGGGAATAGCTGGGTCAAATGGTGGTTCCATTCCCAGCTTTCCAAGGAATCTCCATACTGCTTTCTAAATTGGCTGCACCAATTTGCAGTCCCACCAGCAGTGTATGAGTGTACCTTTTTTCCCGCATCCTCGCCAGCACTTATTGTTATTTGACTTCATAATGGCTGCCATTCTTATTGGAGTGAGATGGTATCTTAGAGTAGTTTTAATTTGCATTTCTCTGACTGCTAGAGGTATCCTTTTAAATGATATTTCATCCCATTATTTTTAAATAATTTTATTCTTCCATATTTAAATAGTCAATTGCATTTGACAATGTAATGCTAAATTCTTTGTTATTTGGTAAGGAATTTGCAAAAACCAAAGAATGGCTTTGTGCTGGTTTATGTTCTTCAACATTGTAGGATAAAGATTTGGCCTAATAGATCTTTTCTCAATTTGTCTCATCTGATTCTAGAAAAATCCCAACCCAGTAAGAGCTAACAAAAGAACTGAGATTTTTTTTTAATGATCTTAACAGATGATCTTTCATTTTAAAACAGAATAATTCAGAGTGCTAAAAGGGGTAAAATCAAAAATAAATAAGTCAATTTTGGACATGGTTTGATTTAAAATGTGATGAGATCCTAAAAAGTAAGAATAAAATTATAAAACATATTAAAAACAACATACAATAAATAATAAATGAAACCCCAGGAATCAGCAGCATTATGAAAGAAAAGCACTTGTCACCTGGCCCATTCTATTCCTTTGAAACAGAAGAGACTGGGACTCCGAAAGGCAAAGGGGCTTTCTAAAGCTCACAAAATGAACTGGCAGAGCCAGGACAAAAGCCCAAGACTTCTGACTATTAGTTCACATTATTTTCTCTGTATCATACTATTTACCAAGTAAAAATTACTGGAACCCACAAGAGAATTTTGAAGCCTACCCTGGGAACTTTAAGCGTTAATGCCCCTTGCCTATGATTTGAGCCATTTGTAGAATGGGGATGAGATTTCTTGAGTTTTCAGAAGATGAGACTTCTCAGCAAGAAAAAGTCGGTTTCACTCTGATCTCCAGGGGATTAGGGTAATATACTAAAGTGAAGGGCATCTTAAGCCCTTGCTACTTCTACTAGCTTTAGAGGGTCACACCTCAGCCCTCAGATTCCTGCATTTCTAACTGGATGGATCCTGGGAACAAACCCACCAGGACAGACTCTCCAGGCAGTTGGCCAACTCCCAATCAGTGGTCCTGATCATGATGTTAAGAATCTAAGAATCTGATTTGTCTCTTCATGTGGATAAACCAGCTTTAATCAAAACAACTTTATGTGGTAATGACTAGATGGATCTAAACACCTTAGCACACAATTTTTTAATAACCTAGTCCCATGGCTCCTTTCCATTTTATCTGCTACCACTTATCCTCCTGCATTTCTTGGACAAAACTTCAGAGCAGTTCACCTTACCTTGGTGAGCTATCATCTAATCTCATGTCTTTGGGCCATTGTCTATCCTGCTTCTTCTGCAGAGTATTTCTTTTCCACCTCTCACCCAACAATTAGATTGAATCAATAAATGTCTGCATGGATAAATGGATGGATGAAAAATGAATGAGGCAATGAATAAATATAATTTGAGGAGCACTAGAAAAACTTGCTTCTCTTAAAGTAATTCCAGTTTCCATTCAAAAAAGTAAAATTAAACCTCAATTATTTAAATTGCCTCAACTTCCTTGCAGTTGATACCAGTCTTGTGAAAATCACCTATAAGGTATACAGCAATGAGTTGAAATAATGTTTATGATTCTGAAGTTGGAGTGGTGACTTCACCATTTACAGGAACCCATGATCCATTTTGTGTGTAGCAGGAGAAAAGGCTTGCAAACTCTGTAGTTGAAATTAATACTATGTTGCTTCTTCTGACTCCCTCTTTTTAAATAAATATAAACTTGGAAAACAAATGATTAATTAATTAAAATATAAAAATGAAAATAAATAACTTCAAGCAAGTCCTTATGTTATTATTATGGCTCAGAATTTGACACAAAGTAATTTATCATTAGATGCATAGTTAACTTAATTAGGAGTTTAACTTTCTCCTGTGATGGCTGGATTCAGATTTTTGATAACAAGAGAAGTCAGCAAGATAATTTTGGAAGCTTGGCACAATGGTACAAAATTCTAGGCTTAGACAGAAGAAAGGGCTCTCATAATGAGGAACATGTAGGCATTGAGCAAAGCTCAGTTAGATTCTGGGTGAAGTAATACTCGTTCTGGGTACAAGGAAAAAAGAGAAATAGACCCAGGAAAAGAAAGTCAGGAAACCCTGATGACACATATTAACTATTTCATAATTGTTGTCCTTTCATTTGTCTCAGACCCATTCAGTGAAGACGGCACAATCCCAAGAAAATGGCAGTTAGCATCTTGGCTGATCCTAAACTATCCATTCAACTATCAGTGTATTAATCTACTGATGGGGTCAGGGCCTTCATGATCCAATCACTTCCCTAAAGCCCAGCCTACAGACATTGCTGCACTGGGGACAAAATTTTTAACATGTGAGTTTTGGGGACCATTTCAGATCCAAATCATAACATCCTGTATATTGTACCTACAATTTCAGGCCTTTTACAGACTCCCTGAAACCAAACTTTAAATTTTGTTCAACTCCAGGTTAAGAGTCCCTGTGTTCAATTAACACTGGCAGACTCTCAAACTTTGTTAAGGGTTTTTCATATTATCATGTCACTTAATAACTCAGTTAAACAACTACCATCTTACTTAATTAACTCATGAGGAATCATAACATCACCCCAATTCATCAGAATGTATTCTTTCTTTTTATGTACATGAGAAATATCTGGAAGGCAACTCAAAAACTGATGTGTAAATGCCATGACAAGTTAGATAAGGGGGAGTACAACCTTCTCCTAGTGTTTGTATTTTTCTCAAATGTGATGTCATTTGTTGGGCTTTTTTTAAAAAACTACTTTCAAAACCTGCATTTTTAACCCTCTCAATGGATAAAATATGTAAACTTAAAAATATCAAATATTCCCAATATCTTCCAAAAAATGAAACCTTCTATTATACAAATTCATATATAATATTAAAAACATTTATTTCCTAATCCTAGCCAAGGAACTAATAAATAAATTATATATTTTCAAAATAAATTTCTTTGCAACATCATTATAGCACACCTTGACAACACATGGTACTTCTGTCTGTAACAATTATATGTTTCTTGGGGTCTTCTTGCCCTTTAACTTGCAAATTAGTTTTCAGTAGGCTTATAGGATCATATAGATTATATACTAGATTTTTTATACACCAAATACTAAAATAAATATACTTTTACTTCTTCATTTTCCAGTGCCAGGAAACATTTACCCAAACCTCCTTCTCCTCACACACTCACATTTTCAACTATTTCTTCCTTGTTTATGTTAACAATTTTTTTAAAAAACTAAGTAATAATTATTCAATGTTTATTAATGAGTTTTGAAAATTAAAACCCTGAAATAAGAGATGCTCATTATTTTTTAATCTTAACACTTAAATATAAAATGGCAAGGATTTTTATAAAGAAATAAGGATAGTAAAAATCTTGTAAAACTGCCATTCAGAAAGACTGAAATATACTATTAAGTGGTGACCCTTAAATTTCCTGAATTTTGATTTCATCCTTGACCCAACACCAATAGGCTTTTAAATTTCTATTTTAAAATGAAGAGTCTGTTCCCTAAAGGGCATGGCCAGAGCAACATAACCTCTTTTAGCCTCTGCCTGGAATCTAGCTGTTGCTTTCACTTACTGCTAGAGCTCAATGGCAGGGGTTGCAAAGGTGAACTTCAAGTAGAGTCCTCCACCAGTTTCCCAAAATGGAGACAAACATGTGCTGGGTCTGCAATTGCAGTTGTCCAGGTCTCCAGAGGCCTGGCCCTACCCCAGGAGGGTGAAAGCAACAGTTGGACATGCTGCAGAGCTCTCTGGGGATTACCAAGAGCACAACAGCAGTGGATGATATGGTCCAAGCTTCTGTCAACACCATCCAGCAATTACTAAGAGGAGATTGATTCATCTTGGTGATCAAGTTGAAGTAAAAGAGAAAAAAAATAGAAGAAACATATTTAGAAAGCTCACTGTTCTCGAGTATGCCATATCTTCATGGGAAATCTAGGTTATCTCTGCACAATGTCAGTGGTAAATGAGCTGGGCAGACCAACCCAACCATTCTACACCAAAGGTTTCTTCAGAAAATAGAGACTTGAGGCCTTGTATCACAGAGGCATGGAGAGCAGCAGGAATTGAGGTCAGAGGTGGTACAGCTGAGTCATGACACCTAACCCCATCAGCTATTAGGGAAGCCACTGGACAGCCTGAGAATCAGCTTCCTGATTTAAAATACAGGAGTAAGAAAGACAGAGCTTATGAGATATAATTGTATTCAGTGTTCCTCTTTACACCAACACCAGTCATCAGATTAATATGAATTGATCAAGTCACTCCCCTGCTCATAACCTTTCTCCGGCTCCCCTCAAGATAAACACCAGTCCTTAGTACTGCATGCAAGGCCCTTCTCACATCAGCCCATCCCTCAGTCCCCAACATCTTGCTTTCCTCTCCTGTAAAACATCCTTCTTTTACCTAATCATGCCCAACTCTTTCAACTCGCTTTCAAATCTCCAGGGAGCTGCCTGGAATGCCCTTTTCCATATGGTAAAATCCTACTCAGTCTTCAAAACTCAGACCATAAGTTATCTTCTCTTATCCCATTGTCCATCCCCAGCATTGCTCACATGCCTGATATAGGCAGAATCTCATTTTATTGTAATTATCTCTGTCTTTATCCATCTGTCTGTGCACTATGAGTCCTTCTAGGGCAAAGATAATGTCTTATTGGTGTTTTACAACCTCATCCGCTTGCACTGTGCCCTCAATCTTAAAGATGCTTAGGAAAAGCATTGACTTCATATGTGGAAATATGAGTATACAAAGGGGTTTTTAAACTGTTAGAGTTCCTCAGTATCCATGGAGAATTTGTTCTAGGATCCCCTTGGCTACCAAAATCTGTGAATACTCAAGTACCTAATATAAGATAGTGTAGTATTTGCATACAACCTATGCATAGCATTTGGTATATTTTAAATCATCTCCAGGTTACTTATAATACCTAATACAATATAAATTCTATGTAGGAATTTAGGGAATAATGACAAGAAAAAGTATTTCCATATTCAGTACTGCCGCAGTCTGGCTGGGCACAATCAGGAGCCACTTGTCAAAAGAAACTAACTTTATTTTTAGAACCACACACGCCAAACAAAACAGCCTCTCAGGAAAAACCCTCAGAGCCTCAACTGCCACCACCGGCTTTCCACAAGCCTCTCTCTCTCACACCAGCTTCTCTCCACCTCCCACAATCCTCCTGCTCTTGAGGCCGATTGGCTGGGTCACGTGGGCGGAGCCAAAAAAGTCCCCCAATGAGCAGCTCCGTGGTCTGAAAGGGCAGGGAAACAGCCCAATGAGCATCACCGCAGAGGAGCCAATCAGCTAGATGTTGCTGGGGCCGAGGAGCCAATCAGCTAGATGTTGCTGGGGCCGCTGTGAGCCAATCATCAGCCGGCAGCTGGAAGTTTGCTGGCAGCTGGAAGTTTGCTGGGGCCCCTTCGGCTGTGGCTCTCAACATCTCCCCCTCTCTGTTTAAACAACAAGCATGTGGCTTAGGGACCGTGCCTGCCTTAGGTTGTCCAATAGTACATATGGTCCTTAGGTTGGTACCATTGCAATTGGATCTTACCCGTCACTGACTACCGGTCCAGTATACAGCCACACCTGTGGAGAGGTCTTTGTACCAGCAGGGGGGTGAGGTACTTTGCCTCACCTCTGTTGGCCCCCAAATTTTAGCTGGACGATCATGACAAGAAGAAGGGAGGAAGATACACCAAGCCAATTGACGGCTCCTTTTGGAAAAATTGTACCACCAATGACATCATCAGCAAAAATACCCCAACACTACCACAAGTCGCTGCACCAACAGATAGTTCACAATGCATACAGGTGAGCTCACAATGTGTCCAAGCAAGTTCTGCAAGCAGTTCAGTGATGGCTATTGTATAGAAGCTGTAGATTGGTTTTATCTTTGACTTCACCAGCACTGGGATGAAGATAGGAATTCTGGCAATAATGGCTAAAGAAAAAATTATGTAACATTACAGAAGGCACTAAAAGAAAACAATTTTCTTAACAATTTACATTATCTTTAAGAGAATTATTAAATATAATGAAAAGGAAAGGTGAAAGTAAACAAACAGATCTGTTAACCTTCTTTTTTGTTTACATATTAAAACAATCCTCAACAGTTGTTTACCCAATTTAAATTAAACCATATAAATCACGTGAAAAAAAAAATATTTGGATCCATTTTATCATGAGCGCTCATCATATATGATATATGGACATACATACATTCAAACATATAACACAAAACACAAGTGTGCACACATAATATAATACATACAACACATAACATTATAGTAAAGGCCTTATAACTTTTTATAGGTGAAATCTCCATTGCAATGTTTAAAAACTCTATAGTCAAAAAATAGAACTGATCAGCAAAACATTAACCTAGGTCTGTATGAGCTCAAAAAACAAAATAGAACTTCATGATATGGCAAAGGGCAATAATAAAATAGATATTGAAAAAAGCATCCTGGTTCTGTTGCAGATGTAAGAATAGCCAAACTGGAGTTTTGGATATCAGTTGTTATGGATTTGAGCCAAATCATCTTCTTTTTGGTCTGTAGAAATCACTTTAGTTAATCTTTCTGGAATCCAAATCGGCTGCTGTTCTCCCTGTGGAACCACACAAACAGACCCCCGACTCCAGACAATTACTGGGTCAGGACCTTTCCATTGTCCTGTTAGAATATCCTTCCAAAGTACCTTGGGCTTATGCACATTTTTTGGACACATATGCCTTTCCACAGCACTAAGTCCTGATGAATCCAAATTTAAAAAGTTTAGAGTAAAAAGCGTTATTTTAAGTTTATCTTTGGGGAATATATACCCCTTCCCAGTTCCTTCTTTTTGCTTTAATAAGTACATTTTAATAGTTTGATCAGCTCTTTCAACTATGCCTTGTCCCTGTGGATTGTATGGGATTCCTGTTATATGAGTAATGCCAAATGTTGAGCAAAATTGTTTAAAAGAGGTAGAAGTATAACCAGGGGCATTATCTGTTTTTAACTGTTTTGGAACACCCACAGTGGCAAAATTTTGTAAGCAATGAGCTATAACATCTTTAGTTTTTTCTCCGGCATGAAGGGAGCCCATCAAAAATCCAGAAGAAGTATCAACTGTAACATGCAAATATTTTAATTTTCCAAATTCTGGCAAGTGTGTGACGTCCATCTGCCAAATATGGTTAGGTATCAATCCTCTAGGATTGACTCCAAGATTAACTTGTGGTAAAAAGGTCACACAATTTTGACATTGTTTTATTATTTGTCTAGCTTGTTCCTTAGTTATTTTAAAACGCTTTTGTAAAGTATTAGCATTGACATGGAACTTTTTATGAAAATTTATAGCTTCTTCTAGTGTAGAAAAAATATGTATGTCATGTGTAGTTTTATCTGCTAAATCATTGCCCAAACTAAGGGCTCCAGGCAATCCTGTATGTGCCCTGATATGTCCTATAAAGAATGGATCTTTTCTGTCCCAGATTAGACTTTGTATAGTGGAAAGCAAAGAGAAAACAGTAGAAGAAGGGGAAATCCTACCAGCATCTTCAAGAGATACTATAGCATTAACTACATACTGACTATCAGAAAATAAATTAAATACAGAATCTTTAAACATCACAAAAGCTTGTAAAACTGCATTAAGCTCTACCTTTTGAGCTGATTGTTTGGGTACTAAAAATGTAAAAGTTTGATCAGGGGTAACTACTGCTGCTGTACCATTATTTGACCCATCAGTGAATATATTTGGAGCATTCATGATAGGTGTTTTTCTTGTCATTTTTGGAAAAATTACAGGATGCAATGACCAAAAAGACAATAAAGGATTAGATGGTAAGTGGTTATCAAATGAAACATTAGATTTGCACATGATTATTGCCCAAGTATTTAACTCATTAGCTAACTCATCAATTTGATTCATAGTATATGGAGTAATAATTTTATTGGGAGAAATTCCAAACACTCCCTTTGCTGCTTTTATTCCTTTGAGTATTAATTGTCCTACAGCCTCAGGATACCTAGTAAGAATAGTGTTAGGAGAATAAGATAAATGTATCCATAATAATGGACCTTCTTGCCAAAATACTCCTGTAGGAATATTTTTTGTTGGTAGTACAATAAATAATAAAGGCAAACTTATATCAATTCTATCCAAATGCATATTTTCCATATATGTTTCAATGATTTTTAATGCCTTTCTTGCTTCAGGCGTTAACATTCGGGGTGAATTTGGATCTGATGGACCTTTTAGGATATCAAATAAAGGTCCCAACTCTCCTGTTGGTATACCTAAATAAGGCCTTATCCAATTTATGTCTCCTAATAACTTTTGAAAGTCATTAAGTGATTTGAGTTGATCTACTCGTATTTGAATTTTTGGTGGGTGGACCATGGTTGAGGATAATAGAACTCATAAATAATTAATTGGAAAATTTAATTGTACTTTATCTATTGCTATCTCTAGATTATAATTTTTTAATAAGTTTGTAAGTGTGGCATAACATTCTAGCAATGTGTTTTTATCTTTGTGTGCTAATAATACATCATCCATATAGTGAAATATTTGTAGTTCAGGATTTTGATTTCTAAGTGGCTGGATTACTTTGTTAACATAAATTTGACACATAGTTGGGCTGTTAGCCATCCCTTGAGGGAGTACTTTCCATTCATATCTCTGATCAGGACCTTCATGATTCAGTGCAGGGATAGTAAATGCAAAACGTGGACTATCCTCAGGATGAATTGGAATTGAAAAAAAACAATCTTTAATATCTATAACTAAAACATACCAGGTTTTTGGCAAAGCAGACAACTGAGGAATCCCTGATTGAGCAGGTCCCATAATAACCATCTCATTATTAATGGCTCTTAAATCTTGCAATAATCTCCATTTACCAGATTTCTTTTTGATGACAAAAATGGGAGTATTATGGGGAGATACAGAAGGTTGTATATGTCCTTCCGCTAATTGTTGTTTGACCAGGTCGTGGGCTGCTTGTATCTTTTCTTTAGTCAGGGGCCACTGAGGAACCCATACTGGTCTTTCTGATTTCCAAGTAATTTTTATTGTCTCAGTGGCCCTTTCTGAAAATCCAACCCATGTCTTTCTGTTCCTTGATCTATTTGTATTGGTGCTGCTATACCTTGTTCTTGTTTTTCTAATCTTTTTCCTTTCCTAAAACCTTGTCTAGTCATAATAGTGGGTGCATTTTGGTTGATGTTATTTGTTAATGTCAAACCTAATTGATCTAGGACATCTCGTCCCCATAAATTTACGGGAAGATGATCCAATACATATGGCTGTATAGTTCCTTCATATCCTTCAGGATCCTTCCAATCTAATACCATTGCACTTCTATGGGGATTAGTCGCCACTCCTAGGCCTCGAAGCGTTTGAGTGGCTTGTTGTAATGGCCAATGTTTTGGCCATTCTTGACGAGAGATGATGCTAAGGTCTGCACCTGTATCCAGTAGCCCATTAAATTCATGTCCTTGAATATTTAGTTTTAGCATGGGGCGAGAATCTAAATTTAAAGAAAGCATAGCCCAATCTACACCTGTGGAGCCTAATCCCTTGGAACCTCTTTCTACAGTATGACTGGAAAATTTATCATGTAGGCTGGGTATTATTAGTAACTGTGCTATTCTATCTCCTGGTGAAATTACTGATATACCCTTTGGAGAACTGGCTATAATTTTTATTTCACCTTCATAATCGGGATCAATTACCCCAGGACTTATCATAAGTCCTTTTAGAGTAGAAGAGCTGCGTCCCAATAATAAGCCTACTGTTCCTTTGGGAAGAGGTCCTTTCACCCCTGTGGGAATGATTTGAACTCCCATCTCTGGAGTTAGTACTGCTCTGGCAGAGGCGCAGATGTCCAACCCTGCACTCCCTCTGGTTTGTCTGATGAGGGATCTGATGGACAATGTGTCCTGGGCACTACCCTGATGGGGTTGCTGGGTTCCTCCAGTGCTCCGTATATTTGTGGTTTTGGGCCCCGGAGCATTGGGCCGCCCTGTCCATTTTTTGGCAATGGAGCCCGATGCCTTTCTCCACGATATCATGGATAAACATCTGGTCCTTGTTCGTTTTTTGATAATGGAGTACCCTCTATGGTGGTTTGAGAACGGCATTCATTAGCCCAATGTCTCCCTCTACGGCATCGTGGGCAAATACCTGGTATTCTACTCCTTTGATACCTAGTTTTGTTAAACCCTCCTCCAATGGGGCAATTCCTTTTAAAATGTCCTGTTTGTTCACAATTGTAGCATGTTCTTGGCCTGGCATCTAAAGCCTGTTTTACTGAAGCTGCCACAATTTGCCCTTGTTCATTAATGTCTCTGGCATCTAAAGCCTGTTTTACTGCAGCTGCCACAACTTGCTCTTGTTCATTAATGTCTCTACATAATTTAATATATGTGTTTAAATCTTCATGTTTCCATGGTCTAATGATATCTCTGCACCAACGATTCGCTTGCTCATAAGCCAGGTGTTTTAGTAATGGCATTGCTTGTTCTGTATTCCCAAAAACTCTGGTAGCTGTTTGAATAAGCCTATCTACAAATTCAGCATAAGGTTCATTAGCTCCTTGTATTACCTTAGATAATTGACCTTGTAAACCTCCATGTCCTTGTAAAGTCTTCCATGCCTTAATTGCATCTGCAGCAATTTGTGCATATACACCAGGATCATATGCAATTTGTTGCTGCTGATCCTCATAAGGTCCCTTTCCTAACAACATATCTAGATTTCTCTGAGGATAACCAGCTGCTGCATTTCGCCTAGCCGTCTCCTTGCAAAATTCCTCATTGGCAACCTTCCATAACAGGTATTGTCCTCCATCTGGCACAGCTTTACACATATTAGCCCAATCTGCTGGCGTCATGTTCAAGTTGTTAATGGATTCGACCATGCTTACAGTGAAGGGTGCTTGAGGACCATAGGTTGTTACAGCCTCTTTTAGCTGCTTCACTGTTTTGAAATTTAAAACTTGGTAAAATCGCTGCCCTCCTGCCTCAAATACAGGGCATGTTAATATTTGAGATCTTGTCTCAGGATCCCAACTATCAACTGCGGGGGTTGGGGACCTCCCAGCATATGGAGGTGGCCTTGTTAGTTGGACACTTACGTCCTCTGGTGATAGAAAGGTGTTAGTAGCAGTCTCCTGTAGAGGTGGTGCTGTTGGTTGGACACTTACACCCTCTGGTGATAGAAAGGTGTTAGTAGCAGTCTCCTGTTGTAACTTTCCCCCTGATGGCTTTTTCTGTTTTACACTTTCTTTCTCTGTCTGACTAGCTTGAGAGGCCTTCTCTTTTACTTGAATCTTTTCCTCTGTCTGACTAACTTGAGAGACCTTCTCTTTTACTTGAATCATTATGTCTTCTCCTTCCTCTACCATTGTCTGAACTGAAGGCTTTGGACTAAGCAAACAAGATATGAACGTCCACAATGGCAATGTGCCAACTGGCAGAGTCCCTGGGCTTTTCTTTTCTATTCTTTTTAAATCTTCACCATGATGGTTCCATTGTGATATATTTAACAACTCCTCCTTAAAAAGCCATGGGCTACATTTTTGTATTGTATCAACGTATGCCCTGATTGTTCTTGATTTTACTGAGATGCCTCCTTCCTCTAACAATTTACTTAACACTCTTTCAGTTTGTTTTTTACTAATTTCTGATCCCGTATTTCTACTATAATACAACCCAACAAGATAACGCCTAACAAAACTGAAACAGAGTGAAACAAAATTGGAACAACACAAAATCATTATAATAGCCTCCTGAAATGTCCATCCGACCTTTCTCCCTATCTGTTCCTCAGATGTGAGCGGTTTTTCTTCCATCTTACACATCTCCAGGGACAGGCAACTTAAAACAAAAGTGAAACAAAATAACAAAAGAAGAATCTTAAAATGGCTACCCATCCTCTCGCCCTGCCCTCAGGGGCGAGCAGTTCACTTACCCTCAGTCGCTCCCCGTGCGAGCCACCAAATGCCGCAGTCTGGCTGGGCACAATCAGGAGCCACTTGTCAAAAGAAACTAACTTTATTTTTAGAACCACACACGCCAAACAAAACAGCCTCTCAGGAAAAACCCTCAGAGCCTCAACTGCCACCACCGGCTTTCCACAAGCCTCTCTCTCTCACACCAGCTTCTCTCCACCTCCCACAATCCTCCTGCTCTTGAGGCCGATTGGCTGGGTCACGTGGGCGGAGCCAAAAAAGTCCCCCAATGAGCAGCTCCGTAGTCTGAAAGGGCAGGGAAACAGCCCAATGAGCATCACCAGAGAGGAGCCAATCAGCTAGATGTTGCTGGGGCCGCTGTGAGCCAATCATCAGCCGGCAGCTGGAAGTTTGCTGGCAGCTGGAAGTTTGCTGGGGCCCCTTTGGCTGTGGCTCTCAACACAGTACAGGTGCTTTTTAAAAAAAAAAAATACATTTTTGATTCTCAGTTGTTTGAATCCACTGGTTCAGAACCCACAGATAATTACTGTTACTGAAGGTAGAGAACCTGAGCATAAGAAGAACTCAGTCCCAGAACTTTGCACTTGAAAGAACTGGAATTGCAACCCTTCTAAATCTGGATACTACGAATTTCCCCAGGGCCCTTCCAGGAAGTAGATAGGTACACCAAAGGGTGAACCCCTTGAGGGTTGTAAGGCATAAAGCTCTTCCCATCATTGTAGGACTAAGCTGGTCCATAGAACTAACTTCCCTCAGACTTTCCCCAAATCAAAATTTAAAACCTCCATGGTTTCTTTATAGTGACAGTTTTCTTATCTTTGGATATGTGTAGGAGTTTCATGAAACTGTGTGGGTTACAGGTACCAGATGTGGAACCCTGACCCTCCCATTTATTCCCAGTAGACATGAACAATGCACTCAGTCTGGTGAGGCCTGTGACCTTGCTCTACATCGACAAAAATGCATAATAGGATTGTTGTGAAAACCAAAAAGAAAAATGGGGATGAAGATATTACAGACCAAATAATTTGCACAATTGTAAGACACTACTCCAGTAATAAAGAAAAGTAGATGGTTATCAGCCCCAGTCTCACCTTTCTCACTTTTATGTTTCCCCTGTATCTATCTCTCTCTCTCTCTCTCTCTCTCTCTCTCTCTCTCTCTCTCTCTCTCTCTCGGATTTCCAGCAAGAAGCCATGGAACTAACGAACTTCTGACTGGGCTTGGGTCTGCCTTTGCCTAAAGGCGTTTTTTTCCCATCCTTAATAAGGCTGATCTAGTTTCTTCTCTGCAAAGGGAAAACTTTTGTGGGGGAAGTAACAGTTTCAGCAGCCCCAGTGGTAACAGAGCATTTCTTTGATCTCCTGCCACTATCTGAGTGTTGTTTTCAAAGTTATTTAAGAATGAAAGCATGCCCCCCAAATTCTACTGTCAAAGGGGATTCAGCTCACCTCAAATCCAACCAACTTTGAGGTTTTGAATGTGTAAAATTGAGATGGCGACAGCTACGTAAATATTAAATGAGCAACGAGATGTCAATGTTTTTATTACTGTTTGCAATTGAACTTTGAGTAAAGCTGAGCCAGTTACATACACCTGGAGAGAGATCATGGTTTTTGATATGACCACGATATATTTAATTTGGACATTTTTAAGTATACAGTGCTGCTAATAGCTCTTGTTTTTTTTTTTTTTTAAGTAAGTTGTTGAACTTCAGTATTCACTATGCCTATGAGAGCTTGTGATGCCAAATATTTGGGTTTACATAAAAAGTTGGCTCACAAATGCCTAAGGATTAGGAAAAACCAAATTGGATGTTCAAGGAAGTCAGACAGTTCACTCCTCACAAAGGTGGAGCTGATGCTGACCCAAATTCTCTTCATACCTCACTGGGATAAAAGCACCAATTTCTTTCTGGTCTCCCCACCTGTGTAGCTTTGCCTCTCTCCAATTTTTCTCCCATAAGCTATAGAAGTGATCCTCCTAAAATCCATATCTACTCATATAATATCCAGATTTTACAATTACTTTATGTACCTTCAAATAATGTGGCCCATCTTAGCAAGACTCCAGGCTGCTGTCCCATCTCATCCCAGGTTAAAGTCACATTCCCATTTCACCTCATCTCTTCTTCTGTGTCCCATGCTTTGCCTTGCAGTTTCCAGACCCCTATCCCCCATTTATCAGTGTAGACTGAGGTCACCCAAATATCTGGCATCACAAGCTCTCATAGGCATAGTGAATACTGAAGTTCAACAACTTATTCTTGAAAAAAAAAAAAACAAGAGCTATTAGCAGCACTGAATACCTTTGCACACACAGCAACCTCTTCCTGGAGCACCTTCTGCCACTCTCTTCCCGTGGCTGACCTGCACATCCTTCAGGGTTCTGCTAGAAGCCAGTGTGTCCAACAGGATCCTTAAACACCATCCCCAGATTGGCCCCATCCTGAGCCTGTCCCTTTCATAACACTTATCATGTTATATTTTAATCCTGCATTGACTTTTCTCTCTCTTCTACTGGGTTGCAATTTTCATGAGTGTAAAAATCAGGCTTTAATCATATTTACACCCCCAGAACTTTTCAGTATCTGGTCCCTAGTGAAGTGTCAGTCAAAATCTGACAAATCAATCAGCCATTCAGCACTAGATTTAAAGTTGGATTTGATTTCATAAACCAAATGTGCCAGCAATTAGCTTGGCATTGGGTATTGGACAGATAGATAGAAAATTCAATGAAACCAATTGTCTTTATTTATTCAAAACCTATTATATGTATTTCCTTCCAATAAGTTCACATAATTCTCTTTCCCACTATCTATGGGTCAAGTCTTTTACTCCCCCAAGATGCAGTTATTACCAAGGACTTTCTTGCCTCACCTTGCTTATGGTAGAGTAAATAAAAGACTTTAAAATCTTTCCTCCATCCTCTTCTCAGTGGTAACCTCCTTTGAATGTTTGCAAAATAGCAGTGCTATTCTTCTTTATCAGTTTTGAGTGTGACAAAGTCTCTTTTATTAATTGAATTATTATCTGCATTCATTTAAAACATCTTTATCAAGCAACTACCATGTGCCAGTTGTTGTCATGGCCCAAGATAAAAGCCATGCAAAGGTCAATCTGCCAGTTAAACAGATGAGCTTGAAAATACTCAACATTATACAGTAGAGGTCCAAACTACTGGTTCAAATATGTTTAGTGAATGTTGAAAATTTATAGATATCATAGATAAGCAGAAATGCACAAACAAAAGTCAACAAACATAATAGCTATAACTGTAACACTAGCCCAAGAAAGTAATTAGTGCCTTCAGATAGCCCTTGCTAGGATATACATTGTACATTGTGATGTTCAACTCCTCAAAAAAAAAAATCAAACAAACAAAAAAAAAACACATGATGCTTACAACCTGAAGGTTTTCTTTGATCCCCTAAAGCCTATTTGGAATCCCCAAGAAAAGGATCCCCTTTGTGAATCTACTTAGATTTGTGCCTTGATGTCAGTCAGTCCGACTATCCACAAGTAGCACAGGCTGAGCCTCAGAGGAGAAAATAAGGCCCTCATCTCCCTAGGAAGCTATGAAAGGCATCTTCCTGACTTGATGGGAAAACCTAAAGATTGAATTTTTCAGGATAAATAAGGCACCTTGTTGAGTAATTTACAGTAGAATGTGAAAACAAATACAGGAGAAAAGAGCCAGGAACAGCACATTCCCCTTAATGAGACAGAGGGAAGAGGACAGTGACTGGCTGCTCCCAAGGTGGTCTGGCTCCCTCCCTCCCTTCCTTTCTTCCTACTTATTTATACTCTCCTTCAAATTCCTCTAGGTCTGGGTAAAATCTCCCATATTGGAGTTGGCTTGTTCCTTGTTCCCCCATTCAATCACCTACCTCAGCTTACTTGTCTCCAGAGGAAAGAGAAACAGGTGGAAAAGAAGATTTGGGCCTCATTCAGAGCTGGGAGTGCTCAAAGCAGGCTACCGAAGGGCAGAGGAGGAGGAAGACTTGGTATCAGGAAGGTTACATAACATGAACCAGGCTCCAGTTATGGGTTAGCAATTTCTAACAGTTTTCTGTGACTGTTTACAATGCTGCTTTTTTTTTAATTAGTACTTATCTTGGCCACCATCATCACATGAAGCTGTCATGAAAATATAGAACATCATCATGAGACTCACAACCTCCCACATTAGTACATTTCCCTGTTCTACTCAGTGGTCGATGCCCCCCACGCTCTCTCCCTCCCTGTTGAAACCATAACAGGGAAATCACAGTATTGGAGACAGCCTGGCCCTTAGGGGGAGGGGATAGAGACGCCAACTAGCATAGCAGCCCTGCCTTAGGTTCACAGAGCAGAAGTCTGGTATTGCAAATACTTTTTGTAAGCTGTTCATAGCTGGATCTTTCTCTGGCCCAAAGACCTCAAAAAAGCTGTTGATCCTTTTATCACTTTCTCTTCATATGGAGTTATAAGTATGATAACGCAGAGAGGGGTTCAAATCCAGATTCTATGTTGAGGGGTTCTGTGAACTAAAGCTAGTTATTTAAAAGTTTTGAGTCTCATCATCTTCATCTATAAAATGAGAAAAATACTACCTACCATAAAGAATCAAGTGAAATACTTACAAGTAAAGCACAATGCCCAATCAATATCATAGATGTCTCCCAGCATCCTCCAAAGATAACTGTAGTTTTTTGTGAACCCTTATATATTTTAACTCATGATTTTCTTTTTACCTTTTTTATTCTGACATTACACACATGCTGTATTTTAAAGAGTAATCTATAACCTTTTAAAAAATAATTGGAGCAATTTTATTAAGAATAACTGCCAGCCCCACCCTTTGTTCATGGGTTTTTCCATTATCACAAAACACCTGGCCTCACTCTGCATCTAGAAATATCCTTCACTGGGACACGTATGTTCCCACAGCCACTGTTCTGAGGACTGAGCTGGAATTCATGGCCTCTCTTTAAAATGTGCTCCCAAACAATGGAGTACAGATTAGGCAGAAAAGATGCTATACACCTTTTTGTTTTAGGGGTTCAGCTGGCAACAAGAAGATGGGGAAGTAACTGGCACTTTTTCATTCAACAGCTATTTTTTGGAACTGTAAGTAGCACTATGTTGACTACCGTGATAAATACAAGAGTGAGACAGACACGGTGTCTGCCCTGAAGAACTTACATGAAATGCTCATTTCGAACAAAATTTCTGAATGCCTACAATGTGCAGCTCCTCTTCTAGGCCTTAGGGACACAGCAGGGGTGAAAATCCCATCAAACACACATTTTCTTACGTAAACAAACTAACAAATAAGACAATAATGAGAAATGTTAAAAATAAAATAACATGCTAGAGTGAGAGGCAGGAAGGAGCTTTGTAGAAATAGTGTGGTAAGTGTGAGAAACAGAAACTTCAGAGGAAGCAAAAGAGATAGAATGCAAAGAGAAGAAGGCCACATGTGGTAACATACACCTATTATTCCAGGCTTAGGAAGCTGAGGCAGGAACAGCACAAGTTCAAGGCCAGCCTTAGCAAGATCCTGTCTCAACATTTTAAAAAGGGATGTTGAACATTTTTTCATATATTTGTTGACCATTCATATTTATTCTGTGAAGTGCCTGTTCAGTTCCTTTGCCTATTTATGGATTGGGTGGTGGTGGTGGTTGTTGTTGTTGTTGTTTCTAGTGTGAAGTTTTTTGATTTCTTTATATATCTGGAGATTAATGTTCTATCTGAGGTTCAGGTGGCAAAAATTTTCTCCCATTCTTGATGCTCTTTCTTCTTGTTCTTGATTGTTTCCTTTGCTGTGAAGAAGCTTTTTAGTTTGACACCATCCCATTTACTGATTCTTGATTTTACTTCTTGCACTTTAGGAGTCTCGTTGAGGAAGTCAGTTCCTATGCCAACATGATATGGTGCTGGGCTTACATTTTCTTCTAGTAGGCACAGGGTCTCTGTTCTAATACCTAGGTCCTTGTTCCACTTGAGTTGAGTTTTGTGCAGGGTGAGAGATAGGGGTTAAATTTCATTCTGCTTATGGATATCCTGTTTTCTCAGCACCATTTTTTTGAAGAGGCTAACTTTTCTCCATTGTATGTTTATAGTGCCTTTGTATGTATGAGATAACTGTATTTATATGGCCTTCTATTCTGTTCCATTGAACTTCATGTCTCTTTTGGTGCCAATACCATGCCTTTTATTGTTACTATAGCTCTGTAGTATAATTTAAGGTCTGGTATTTTGATGCCTCCTGCTTCATTTTTCTCGATTAGGATTGCTTTGGCTATTCTGGACCTCTTATTTTTTCAAATGAGTTTTATGATGGCTTTTTATATTTCTATGAAGAATGTCATTGGAATTTTAATTGCAAGTGCATTAAATCTATACAGTGCTTTTGGATAAGAGAAATGCAAATGAAAACTACTGAGGGCTGGAGTTATAGCTCAGTTGGTAAAGTGCTTGCCTTGCATGCACAATCCCCAACACCACACAAACACACATACACAAAAAAAACTACACTGAGATTTCATCTCACTCTAGTCAGAATGGCAATTATGAAGAATACAAGTAACAATAAATGTTGTAAAGGATGTGTGGGAAAAGATATATTCATACATTGCAAATTGGTGCAACCACCCTGGAAAGCAATATGGAGATTCCTCAGAAAACTTGGAATGGAACCACCATTTTATCCAGTTATTTTACTCCTTAGTGGATTTAAGTCCCAAACGACTTAAAATCAACATACTACAGAGACACAATCATATCAATGTTTATACCAGCTCAATTCACAATACCTAGGTGCTCTTGAACAGATGAACGTATTTTAAAAAGTGGTATATATACACACAACAGAATATTACTTAGCCATAAAAAAGAATGACTTTATGGCTTGCCAAAAATGGATGGATCTGGAGACCCTCAAGCTAAGTGAAAGAAGCCAATCCCCAAAAACCAAAAGTCAAATGTTCTCTTTGATATGCAGATGCTAACACACAGTAAAGGTGAGGGGGAGGAAGAATAGAAGAAGCTCAGTGGATTAGACAAAGGGGAATGAAGGGAAGGGAGAAAAGTAGGATAGGAAAGACAGTGGAATGACTCTATAATTTTCCCATATCCATATATGAATACACGAACAGTGAAACTTCACATCACGTACAACCATAAGAATGATATCCTAATTAGTATACGTTATACTATGTGTGTGTATAATATGTTGAAATACACTCTGCTGTCATGTATATCTAAAAAAATTTTTTTTAAAAAATTTAAAGGGCTGGGTATATGGCTCAGTGGTAAAACATCCCTGAGTTTAACCTCCAGTACCAAAAAAAAAGAAAGAAAGAAAGAAAAGGGGTATATAGAAGAAGGTGAGAGCCAGATCATGACTCCATGTAGGCTTAAGGGTGGCAAACTGTTTTTGAAAAAGGTCAGAATGTAAATATTTCAGCTTCTGAAACTTACACAATCTCTATTACAATTCTTCAATTCTGCCATCAACACAGTATATAAACAAATGAGCAGGGTTGTAGTCTAAAAAATTTTTATTTAGGGACTCTGAAATTTAAATGTCATTAATTTTTCATGTTATGAAATATTTTGATTTTGTTTTCAACATAAAAACCATTCTCAGCTTAGCAAATCTCAATTTGAAAGCCCCTGCCATAGTCTACATTAAGAAGTTTGAATTTTATTCCAAGTGCACCAGGGAACCATTACGAGGTTTCTGTGTAGAAAAGTATTGTGATGATTTATACTTTGAAGAAATCATTCTGGCTTAAATGGACTGGAGGAAGAGACTAGGTCCACTGTAGGAGTACAGATGTGAAAAGATGGTGGCTTGAGTGGGTGGTGATGGCAGTAGAGTTAAAAAAAAAAATTGTATGGAGACCAATTTGAAATATATTGTGAAGGTTAAGTTGAAAATACATATGCATAAATCATACTATGAAGTATAGAGCACAAATGCCAGAAAGAATGATGCTGAAATTACTCTGGAAGGTCAGAGAAGATTCCCTAAATTGATGGAAGGTAAGCCTTTCATTCAAGCAGGTTTTTGACAAAGGACATGATTCAGGCAAAGGAGAAGAGACAGGGAAACAAAACTTGGGTCTAGATGGGCTTGATATCTCTAAACTTCCTGTCTTGGTTTGTAAAAATGTGTTATAATATTGAACCATGAGCTCTTTGTGGCCAGGGACCATGTCCTTTGCCTCCTCACAGCCCTGCAACCTTGCTAATCAGTAATCTAACATCATCATTTGTGACAACATGAATGAATTTAGAGGCTATTTTGCTAAGTGAAATAAATCAGGTACAGAAATAAAAATATCACATGACTCTCTTATACATGAAACCTAAAAACCAAGTAAGCAGCATAGAAAAGGGGAATCAAATGGTGGCTACCAGAGGCAGCAGGAGAGGTGGGAGACTGGGAGGTATAGGTCAAAGGATACAATGCTGCTGTTATGTGGGGTGAATAAGACCAGAGGTCAAATGTATAGCATGAGGACTGTAGTTAACATTATGGTATAATATACTGGTAATTTAGTAAGATAGTAGATTTTAGGTGTTCTTTACACACACAAGAAGGATAGCTATTTGAGATGATGGATGTGTCAATTGGCTTGACTGTAGTAATCATTTTCCTGGTATATTAAAATGTCATGTGTATACCTTAAATATATACAATAAAAAATTTTAAATAAAATAAAATTTCATGGCAATGATAAAAAATAAGCTTGATAAGTATTTATTGGCCTATTATAAGCTGTGGCATGTGCTAATTGCTGGGGATAGATGTGTTCACTGTCCTTACAAAGTCACTGTCCTATAGAATTAGAGATAATTGCACAAGTTTCTAATTTCTGTACTTTGGAAATTAGAGACTTGTGCAGTTATCTCTAATTCTATTATATCTAGATAGAATTAGAATTATCTCTAATTCTAATACAAAGGCGCAATCTTTGGTGCTTTAAGAGAGATAACGGGACCTAATGTTTTGGAGGTCAGAAGAAGACATCTGTGTGGAAATGACATTTACATTGACGGCTGAGGGGAAAAGTAGAAATAATTAATGAAAGTGAGTAGGGAGGAGAAAGAGAATTTCCAGTAAGATGAACAACACACATGAATTTCCCAAGAGAGGAAAGTGCCCAACATGTCTGAGGATCTAAAAACCAGAGAAAGAAAACAATTAAGTGTGATGAAATTGAAGCTCAAGGATGAAGAAGCATCCTAGCCTTCATCCCAGTCTTAGTAAGAAGTGATAGTGGAGTCGGATTCAAGCACACCTCACCTTCAATTCCCAGTTTTGGCACTTGGGTTAATGGGTAGAAATACTGAATGAATGACTTAACCTGTCTTGTAGGAATTATAAGAATAGATGATGAAATTATTTATTGTGAGAAACAAATGGTGAAATTATCTGTAAAAGATACTGGTAGATTTTCACAAAGTATTGGTTTTCCATCCCTGGGCACAGGTTAAACATAGAAAATCCTGTGAAAGGAAGATTAAGTTAAATGCCCAACAGAGTCTTTACCTTGTACCTCACAGGGAACAAAAAGGAATGAGGAAGATTGTCTCCCATCTACCAAAGTCTACACACAAGTCAAACCCAGTCTACCTGAGCCCTGGGTTCCATACTTCTACGGAAGAAACTGGAGCAGATGTCCAAGACATTATTGCATGGATCCACTGAGTTTGATTAGGATCTTTTAAATGGGTGTAATAGGGAAATAAAAGAAAAGCCAGATAGAGTGCCTTCCTTTAGAAGGCTGCCTGGGATGTTTTTGCTTTTGCCCCTGTGGCTGGTTGACTTTATTCCATGAGTGCCCAACAGATTTTGGAAGCTGTAAACTGGGCATATGTCTTGGACCTTGTGTGTATAAATCAAACTACTACTCACATGCTCCCCTTGCTTTGTATCCTTTGGAAGTGTAAACTAGCTTGCCAGAGCTCTCTCCCTTGGACAGCAAGAGTATCACCCTATTGTAGAAAAAAAATACAGTAATCCCAGAAATCTATTCCAGGACAAGAGCTCTTGCCCCCGACACTGCTGCTTCTTCTCTGGGGAGGAGGGGTAGGGCAGCATCCTAGCCTGCAGCTCTGTAATTGTCACTAGGTTTTGAGTCCCTCTTATTGCTCAGCTGTATCTATTATAGTCATTAAAAAGCTTATCCTTCTTTCATGAGCAAAAATTATCCAAAGAGTTTCTCAAAAAAAAAAAAAAAAAAACTAAACAAGTGACAATCTAGCCAGACATCTTACAATTCAAGGTCATGGCAGTGTACCAAGGAAAAAGAAAACATGGAGGAGTCTATCTTAATTAGTGAACTATGTGCCTATTTTCAGATCACAGTGTCCTCAAACTGCCTATTCACGAAGCCCAGATAATCATGAAATAAAATATTATAACAATGTATAATAATAAATTATTGCTATACATAATAAAATAATTACAGGGAAGCCCAGATAGTCCTGTTTAGGTTCTTCCATGCCATCAGGAGAGCTATCTGGCATGCCCTGCCATGCATGCAGTCAACCTTCAGGTTCATCTCTCAGTCCCCACCTCTGCCCTCCTGATTGCTCAGTCAGGTTCACAGATGCTTGCAGGCTGCTTCCTAAACCAGTTTCTGGACTGGCCCTATCTTAGGCAGGAAGAATTGGTAAAGGGAGCCTGGGCCCCTTCCTGCTGAGTAGAGGCCTGAGCAGTGGACTGATTGGTAACCAGCCTTCCACCCTAGATAACACTCACTGTGTCACTCCTGACTCTTAAAAGAATTTAAGTACCTTGTTCTTGACTCTTGCTTGTAAAATGTTACTTAAATTATGCCTGAGAATCTACACCCTTCAGATACTATAACTTACAGGTCAGTATATATTCCCCTTCCAGAGTTTGCCTGAGCAATCACCTAGCATTTATCCAGTGATGAGACACTAAATGCTTAACCAGCTCTGGGGTGGGGGGAATATATTTATAAACACATAATCACACATGAATCTAAGTCCACTATAAATATACAAATGTTTTATTATTATCTGTAAATCAGTAAAATATACTCTTTGCTACAGAGTACTTATAACCTATTGATTCTCCTAATATGCTTTTATTGCTGAATTTATTGAATCTGTAGCCAACTTACAGCTACAATGAATGAACAAGTGTAATTTCCATGTAAATGTTGGTTGATATTTTTATTACTTAGAGGAAATAAAATAAAATGAAACAACAAAGACCTATGTTGGAACTTTACTCATTTATCGGTGACATAGGCACTTTGTTGAATCAAATTATAGTTTTTGAATATTGGAAGAATATTTCCTCAATTTTTTGCACAATTTTTAACTTTAATCTGTTATAATATTATAGAAATTTTTAACTTTAATCTGTATTATTAATATTTTCTTCATCACTGTCTTAAGTCTAGACCAGTGGTTACCAATTTTCTCTTGTAAAGGGCCACATAAGCTACCTGTCACATATTCTTTGTGTGTATTGTGTTTTGTTTTGATTTTACAATAATCTTTGAAAGATGCAAAACAGAACAATCCTTAGCTTCTGAGGCATAAAAAAACAGCTTTGGACCAGATTTGACTCATGGAACTGTCATTTGCTGATACTCAGCATAGATAGTTCATGAAATAATAAATCAAAAGTGGTTTATACTATTGGCTGGTTTCTGTGTTGTAAATATTCCCACATGGCAAATTTTAAGACCCCAGTTTAATAACCCTGAACACAGAGACTGAGAAGGGAGTGTGGTAGTACACAGTGTATGCTGTTTCCACCATGCAGATACCATGATGTCAATCACCTCAAAGGCATAAATAATAGTAAAGTGCAGTAAAATCAGGAACAATGAGTTTTAAGTTTCTGCTTTTATATAATTTATTTAACTTCATGTTTATATAATTTAACTTTCTGTGATGGCTGAGTTGACAAAATTTCTGAAATTTTAATGACATGTGGCTCAACTGCAGCACCCTGATCCATGGATCCCATGTAAGGGTAGATCTGGGGCAAGTTCTGCCTTCCCCCACCTCCTGTTTGTGCTGCTTCTAAAAATTCACTATCACAACACATAATCTTAGAAGTGACATGATATGGGAATTTTGTACTCTGAACTTTGTGATCAGTCTGAGATCTTCCTGATTCTTAGTTCAATATTATAAAAAAAATAATAACACTAAGGAAAGTTTGGGGTTTTTTTTAATAAAAATCTAAGGTAAAGGAAAAAAAAATGATTTCTATGTGACCTGTGGTTTGAGGATTATTTATGCTTTCAGTATTTCCACTAGTGCACTTTATTTAAACTTTCTCATCCCAGAGCTATAGAAATCAGGATTGGGATATACAGTAGTAGAGCTCTTGCCTAGCATCCTCAAGGGCCCAGTGGGTTTGATCCCCAGCACTGAAAAGTCAAACAAAAACCCAAAACCACAGAAATCAGTGAAGGAAGTTCTACTTGCAGATACTCCTGATTGAGTTTCCAAAGTACCTGAGAGGTGAAACTCCACAAATGTCACTGGAGAACTTAGGCTGCTGCAGCTGGGCTTCTGGGCAACTGGTATTCATTTAGCAAAAATTTCATGCCAGGCATGGAAATAGAGAACTATTCGTATAGAAAGAACAATAAAAATAATAACACCTTTCATTTAGAAATCCAAAGGGATCAAGAAAAAGAATAAATTTAGTAAGAGCCATTATATAATAATTATTGGGAAGGAAATTAAGAAGCAAAATGGTTCAGACTATGGAGCAAACCTTTTTTGTGGCCTTTTGTGACTTTTTTTCAAAAGCCTGAACTTTTAGACATCTCTGCTCCCTAACGGTATCTGTGCAGCTTTCACAGGACAAGCAAAGCCCAGAGAGTGTATAATAGTCACAGATAGGATCAATTCATTTTTGTGGATGGCAAAATCTGATAATCAATAAGTAAATATTGCCTTCCAATTCCAACTTTGTTTTTAATCTCCCAGAAGTAGTAGGTGCAAGAAGGCTTTCCTAGTGTCAAAAGAAAAAAAAAAAAGCCTTTGGCCCTTCATTTAAATCATTGTTTTTGTAGGGAAATTTAATTTGGGAAAAAAATGTTTTTCTAATTAACTGGATGGCTGTGTGCTATGCAAACAATAAAGATTCTTGTTTGAAAGTAACGCATGCCCCTGCTCCTAGGACTACCAAGGGAATTTAAAATAAAAAATGCAAGCAGCTGCAACCTCGTTTTTTGCCAGAGCTAAACAGAATTCCCAGCTCCAGAGTTTTCACGTCAGTTCCCAATTTAAAACCCACAAGTGTTGAGTGGGTTCATGCTGTATTGAGACACCTCTTCTCATCTCTAGAAATGACGGTATTTGATCTCTGTCTGGGTTTCTGGGCACATCCTTCCCTCCCTCTCTTCCTCTTGTGCTATGGTTGGCCTGAAAGGTTAGAAACTGCACATTTAGATGGATCAGAAGAAGATTTCATAATACTGTAGTGCTGGGCTGGGCAGTCTAGCCAAATTCCATTCATTAGCTAAGGCGCCAGGGTGAGTGTGACCAGTAAGAATGCTGTTTTGGTTCCATCGAAGAGCTGATAGGAAATAGGAAATGCACTTTTTTTTTTTTTTTTTTTTGGTTTCTGAGAGGCAGTATGGACAAATAAAGAGTCTGGGATGCTGAAAAGTGGATGCCAGGAATTAATCCCTATTTCAGCCCCTAACTGAGTAACTCAAGCAACTGCCATCCTCTTTTTAACTGTGTTTCTCTCTATTCTGACCCAGTTTTCTTATTCTTAATGTACCAATATCAAATTTCTGTCTATCTTAAACTTTGAGCATTCCAAGATCAAGAATCAAGCATTTAATTCATCTGATAATACAGAGCCTCCTACCCTGCTGTAGGGTCTAAGATGGGAGCTTTGGATGTGGTCCCTGCGCTCAAAGAGCTTATAAACTACAGGGGAGACAGATCTCTTACAATGAAGCAAGTGCAATGTAAGAAACATAAAAATTACTATGGGAAAATTGGCAAGTCAGGGAAACTACAGTTAGGGAGGAAATTTTAGCCAGGCCCATGTAAATGCAAGGATAGAAGCTTTGGAAGAAGAAAGTAGAGGAAGAGGGAGAACAGCAATAAGCAATGGGTTTGAAGTCAAGTGCCTTGAGGTCAAGTAGAGTGAGGGTGAGGCCTGGGGAAGAGGAAAGAATATTGCTTTTCTGATACACGCCTCATAATATATGAACAAGATAAAACCACCCTGGGCTTTGAAGCATTTGAGACTTTAGAGAGAATCTACACAAATTAGATTTTGTATTTTTTGTAATCAATTGAAGAGAAATCAATTCAACATTTACACAGTATTATTTCTTTATGCTCTTGCTTTTGCATAGTCTTTGCCCCTCAAAAAGCTGGCCCGAGGCTTAGAAACCCTACTTCTATTTTGCAAACCTGAATAGAAACAGTTTCTGTGATCTATATCTTAAAATTGTAAGTCTTAAATAGTTTAAAAGTTCACATACATGGCTCCAGCTCTTCAGGGATGTAAAAGTAAGTGATTTTCTCAGGGTTTTACATGAAGTCTTTAAACTACCTACACACAACTTGCCAGAGAGAACATGCAAAGTTGCCTTCTTAAAATTCCCTGTTGCTCTCAAAGGAAGTCCTACTTATTGTGTGTCCCTTCTTATTCTTTAAACTATCCCTTTAGTTTCCATGTGGCTTTGTGCTGAAAGGAGTCTATCACCCTAAGGAAGTACATAGAGGGAAGTCTGTTTGTTGTCCCAGAATACATTCTCCATTCCAGCAAGGAGAATTTCTTTCCTCCAGTCTGAATCTTCTTTCTCTAACCCCTTCTCCTTCAAAACTTAGATGTGTTACAAGATCTAATTAGACTTAACTGTTTAAAACCCCTTATTAACGCCAAAGCAGAAACACGCCTCCTTACAAAACTGCTTCAGTTCTTTTTTTTTTTCCAAGAAGCCAGGCCCTCTTTTTCCAGCTGAAACATTCTTTGAAAAACATTTCAGTAAAACATGAAAAGGTTTTATTTAAAAATGAACTGAGTACTATTCAGAAAGTTTAAACATTGTATCTTTGAGCAACTTCCTATTAATGACTTGCTATCTAATCTGGCATTGCTCCCACTAACCCTCCCACTGCTCTTCCTTTGGGAAGTCATCCTTAATTCTTAGTCTGGACTTGAAACCCTTGACTTGAAACCCTGGGTCTGGAGCTCCACCATAGCAATCAATTATGTACATCTCAATGGTAACCAAAGGACATTTTTGCTTCTAGAATTTTCCTGTATTCTTTGCCCTTTCTAGATGTCCTTGCACAACTGCTTCTCATTTTTGTTTTGTTTATATAAACTCCCTCAATCATCACTTTTCTTCTTTAGCTAGAATTAGATACAACATTATTCTCTGATGACAAACCCTCTCCAGTTTGATTTCAAAGTCTAGAAACAATGAAGCCTGGCTTTCCATGTGATTTCAGCTTCTCAAACTCCTGCTTCGTTGAACTTTGCTTTGAATCTCATTACATGTAAACAGTTACTTATGACATTTTTTACCCAAGATGCTTTTTTCAAGAGCTAATAGCTCATAATCAGAATAAAACATTTTGAAAAATAGACACATGTATGATTTATCTAACATATATAATAAATATGTTTTAGAATATGTACTTTTCAGGAGATATAGGCCTCATTTGAGAGTTACCATAAAATCATAATCATTTGATTCTAACTACACTTTCTACCACACCTGAAAGCTTCAAAGTCAGGAAACTAGAAAAGAAAAATCACAAGAAAGAAAAGTATATACATGTTAGAGAAAGTACTGTTGTCTACTCTGAAGGCATATGTGTGTACATATAAACATACGATCAAATGTATTAAAGAACTGGAGAGGGAAAAAAAATGAATGATACTTCTCCTGTTCAAGTTTCTCACAATCTAACAAGAGAAAAAGACACATCCCATAAAACATAATACAGGGTAGTAAATCTTATTTTTATATAAGTAAAGACTTTAGGACACAAATCAGGTATATTTAATTAAATACTACTGAGCAATTTAGAGTTAATTTTACTAGGTCTTAAAAGATTACTAGAACTTCACCAAATGAAGGTTGGAAGATGAGTAAAAATACACTAGGGCAGAAAAATACATGAAATAATCTGGTGATGGAAACTTCCAGAACAAAGACTTTCTTCTGGCAAATGGCAGATTAGAATAATAATGTAAGACTGAAATCAGATATAAAGGTCCTTGCATGCCTTGCTAAGATTTTGTTTAATTCACAAAGCAACTATACACTATGAAAAGATGTTAGGCCAGTGTTAGATCTATATTTTTAAATTATAATTCATGGTACATTCAGATGATTGATTATATGTAAAGATTAAGAGACAAGCTGAAAAATCAATTAGAAAGCAAAGTTGAAGGGCTATGGATATAGTACAGTGGTTAAGTGTCAATCCCAGTACCCCCCCAAAAAAAATTTTTTTTCAGAAAGCAAAGTTAATGCTTGCAATCATAAAGTCCTGTTCTAGGGTTAGTATCGTGGGACAGGAAGAGGAGAACTTATAGCACATATTTTAGAAGTAGAAACTACATAGTTATCAACTGGTTGGGTAATTAAAATGGAACTGCCACTAGCTACCACTGAGAAAACCCTCTTTTTGCAAAGAGAAGTACTTAGAGAACACTAAATGGAGTGTGAGACACTCAAGTGGAGATTTACAGAAGAAAGTTAGAGCTCAAGAGAGAGGCTAGACCTAGAATCACAGCTTCAAGTCTCATAGAGACAAAAAAAAAAAATAAGGTCAACACTAGGGACAAGTACATGGAATGGGGGGGGGGGGGCGGGGTGACAAGGAACATCACATCAAAGGGAAAGGAGAAAAAGAAGGCCAGAAAGAGGAAGTCTGGAAAAGGCAGGAGAAGCAAAAGAGAGGATGCAACAAAGACAAAGGGGAGAGAAGGTTGCAAAAACAACCAAGAGGCCAAAGGGGCAGAATGTCTCAAAAAGTTGTTGCCAATTGGAGCACTAGGAATTTTAGAAGAGGAAATTCAGAAAACTGAAGGAAGCAAACTAGATTTGCAGGGGCAGAAGGAGGAGGAGCAGGGGATGCTGCTCCAAATCATAGGAATGAATGACCCAGGAGAAGAGTAGGAGTTGGGGGTGGCTTGGCTTGATTTTGAGGTATTAAAATCAAGAATATACCTTAAATCTCAAGGCCACTACTTTGTCATCATGAAGCATAGAAACATTGAAGCCTGGCTTTCCATGTGATTTCACTTCTCAAACTCCTGCTTCATTGAACTTTGCTTTAAATCTCATTACATGTAAACAGTTACTTATAACATTTTTTACCCAAGATGCACAATTTATCCTTCCTGACCATGGCCTTTCCAACCAATGGAGGATGTTAGGAAAGAACATGGTTTCACAGTAAAAGTGGGTATTAGAATTCAGATGATTTAACTACAAATGAACACCTACCTTGGGATGTCACCAGGGAAAAGCATTGAATAAAGGTAATCCGCAAACCCCAGATCCTAGGGGCTGCAAAGAAGCCCATGAAAAAAGCTTGCAAGAAGATATCAGGAGGGAAGAGGAGAAAAGGAAAGGGAGACATATAAAGTATTGAAGGTGGAAGAAATGAAAAAAGGCTTTTTTTATTTCGAATGTCACTGGACCCTTGAAAGAGCATTTTCAGTAGAGAAATGAAGCAGAAGCCAACCTTGGGAAGTAAATAGTGGTAATGTCCTGATGTACCCTTCAATTCTCATATACAATAAATGATTTATCTTCTATATACAATGAACTGTTATATATTATCTGCCTAAGTGTGTGTATATATATATTCATGAACACACACATACACACATTATGTTTTATATAGCAATGGCCTTATGGCAACACTATTCAGTCATGAACCCCATCAGGATATTTTAGTCAAGGACAGACCAAATACATATCACCTGGTGACATCATGGCCAACTTAATTTGTGAAAGTACGCTGTATGATATTTACATACACCAAAAAAATGCCTTCCAGGAGAAGTGATGCACACCTATAATCCAAGCAACTGGAGAAACTGAGGCAAGAAGATCACAAATACAGGAGGCTGAGGCAGGAGGATTGCTTGAGTTCCTCATCAACTTAATGAGGCTCTAAACAACTTAGGAAACCATACCTCAAAATAAAAAATTAAAATAGCTGGGAAAGTAGCTTAGTAGTAAAGCATCCCTGGGTTTAATCCCCAGTACAAAAAAAAAAAAAGAATTTGAGTAATGATACATTTCTCAGAACATATCCTGTTGTTCAGGGTCATATGACTATAAATTCTATTTCATGTTAAGAAAATCACAAAAACATACACATACCACAATAAAATATCTTTTGAGGTTCAAAAAACTCATAAGGTATATTAATTACTATAGAATTATTGCTTTGGGGCTCCTCTTTTAAAAAATACTGGTGATTTTGGAAACACCTAGCATCCCAAGGAGGATTGTTATTGTGCCAATATAAGGAGAAGAAGGTGAACAAAGTTTGTGAAAAGGATTATATGCTAGAGTTTCTATGGTGCTTCTTGATTTGACTAAACTTCATTCTCTTTCTCTCCTTCCTGTCCCCTAATCTCCCACAGTGGAATGGAGTATGTCTAAAGACTTTTCTCCCTTGGCTGGAGAAATCATCATGGATAACCTACAGACGCTGAGATGCACAATCACAGGACTTAAGACGGTAAATGTCCTTGTGGTAGGCTTACCATTCCCTGTCACTGACATTTGTGCTGGGATGTTGGTAGCAAATGCCTATTCTGGAAGCCACAGCCAACAGCCAGTCCTCTGGCAACAACTGCCACTCATTAAGCATGATATGTCTGGTATCCATAATCTGAATTTCACAAAGGAGTGAGCAGACAGCATGAACCACTTTGTAAGTTGCCATGTTCTAAGGAGATCAGAAAAAGACTGGCCTCATGCAAGCCTTGAAAGCTGCTGCTTTCTGGATCACAGTCTAATCTTCGGGGGATCAAAGGCTCTGAGAGATCCAATTTTGACTCCCTGTCTGATGGTAAAAATAACAGCCCCATCTAGCCTCACCCCCACAGCCTTAGTTGAGATCAGTCATCAATTGGAGTCACACAATTTCCTGAAAGATATCCTTTTCCCTTGATTAAAAAGAAAGAAAGAAAAAAAAACTGTCTAAATTTCCTTTCACAAGAAAGAAACTATATATGGTGGAGCTATGTTTCTCAGTAACCTAAACCAATTTAAACTGTGAATGAAAAACTGGCACAAACCATGTTTATTTGTACAACCAGTATAAACTCAAATTATTTATGAAATTATGAACCATAAGAGCATGTGAAATACACACACCAAGAAAAAAAACAGAAAATTAGTTCAAACACAAACCCTGTATTTCCTCAAATAACTACAATATAAAATATTTTAAAAATTCTTTCTTTTAATAAAAATTGTTTTAAAGTAAAAAAAAAATCAAAACTTCCATATTTTTTGTTCCATTCAAATAATATCTTAAGAATTTTGCATGGAGGCCATAGAGGGACAATTCTGTTGTTTTCTTAAAGGTTAATCAATTAAAACTATTATTTGAAAAATATAATCCTGAAACCCAGTACTAAAAAGGTGCATTAGGTTGCATCTTTTTAAGCTTTAGCCATATTATTCTAATAGAATTCTTGGTGGTTGGGTCACCACCAAGAATCCTGACTTTTAGTCTTAATCACTTGTCTATACCAGGGGCCAGAACTGTGAATTACTGGAGCAAACAAACCCCGGAGTGGGTGGCCCCCCTAGATGCTATCAGCAGAAGACTGATTCCAAACCCATGGCTCACATGGTGGAAGAGGGCCAGAAGGAACCCTAGGGAATTTCCATTGCTTAAAAGAAAAAGTGATATGGTGATAAAAATGGAAAACTCTCCATAGACAGTTTCTCTAATATCTGTACTAATTCCTACAGGGATTAAGTTTTTCCACTTGGCCATCCAATGAGAGCAATGCAGACACTATCCTAATCATATAAAAGCCTAGAAGTAGATTTACACTTCTACATAATTCTTATAACCTTGGGGTGCATAGAAATCCATATTCAGTGTTAAAAAATAACTTCATAGTATGGTAAGGCCAATATTATTAAATCCCTAGCAAAAAGCTCCACAAAGATATATGATTTTTTAAACTTCAAACAACATTTTACAATTTTTGCAAGCAATATTTCATCAAACTCTGGCTTCTCAAATGCTTCTTTGATTCATTAGAAAAAAAGGAAAACCTCAAAGCAAAGAAGAAAACATACAAAAAATTCTAATGAACTATCAGCAAACAAAAAACAACTCCTTAATTCTTAATGCCATAAAAAAATTAAAGAATATAAGCCATTATTTTAATAATAGTTTTAAAATGGAAATCAAATCAGAGTTAATTTTTAAAATGTCTGAACAGCCAAGTTAAGGATGCTTATTGCAGCATTATTTGTTGTGGGGAAAAATGGAAACAATTCAAATGTCTACCAATAAGGGATGGTTAAATAAATGACAGTATCTTCTCACAGTGAAGCCACTGAAAGAATGAAGCAAGTTTTTAATGGACTATTCTGAAAAGATATTCATTACAGCTTGTTAATTTCTAAACTTTATCAACTAAAGGGGTGATGGCTGATGCCTCTGGGGAGTGAAAAATAAGAAGAAAGAGGAAAGAGTAGAGGTCACTGTTTTGGGTAAACCTTACAGGACTGTGTGATTTTTAAAGAGTAGTGTTTGGCCGGGTGTGGTGGTACACGCCTGTAATCCCAGTGGCTCAGGAGTCTGAGGCACAAGGATAACAAGTTCAAATCCAGCCTTAGCAACTTAGCAAGGCCCTAAGCAACTTAGACGCTGTCTCAAAATCTTAAAAAATTTAAAAAGACCTGAGGATGTGGCTCAGTGCCTAAGAGCCCCTGGGTTCAATCTCTTGCACCAAATAAAATAAAAAATAAAAGTAAAAATTTAAAAATTGGTGTATAAATTTTGAGGCTTGCCATTTTGCCAGGTTGGTGGCACATGCCTAATATCCCAAAGACTCAGAAGGCTGACACAGGAGGATTACAAGTTCAAGGCCAGCCTCAACAACTTAGCAAGACCTTATCTCAAAATAAAAAAATAAAAAGGGCTGGGAGGGTTGGAGATATAGCTCAATTGGTCAAGTGCTTACCCCACACGCACAAGGCCCTGGGTTCAGTCCCCAGCACCAGTAAAAACAGGGGTCGAGGCGGTGCTGGGGATGTGACTTACTTATTAAGCACCCTGGATTCAATCCCTAGTACCCCCAACACACAAATTAATTAATTAATTAATTAATTAAAGGGAGTGGGAATTAGGAAAAATAATTATAACATTTCAATCTTTAAAACCAAAAAATACATAGAAACAAGGCACTTTAATATGGCTACTATAATTTATAAACATAATGCTCAAGAAAAGTCAGAAAGCTATAGTATGGACAGAAGAGTTCAAAATGGATGAGCAAGCTAATGCAAAGATCTGCTTCTAGGGAAAAAAATGATTGACTGAAATGTCTAATGTATTATTCTATTTCAATTCTTTGCAGGGCCAACAATATTTTGTTCAGGTCTCGGCTTATAACATGAAAGGATGGGGACCAGCTCAGACCACGACACCGGCATGTGCCTCTCCTTCTAGTAGGTGTTGGCTACTCTCAGGCCTGGCAGCAGGCTCCAACTCTAGCTCCCTCTCTGTGGTGCCCTGGCCATCCCCTCTCACACTACTTGCAACCCACCAGACCTTCTCAGGGCAGCATCTCAGACACAGAATGAGTGATTCCTCTGCAAAAACACTCCTGGGACAGCAGCTCAGTAGGTGAAAGGAGAGGGAACTTGGAACCAGAAAGACTGACCTTATATCCCATATCATGTGTGCCTTCAAAATCAAACTCTCAAAACTGCAATTCAACATCTATAGAATAGGCCTAATCATATCCTTTCACAGGGCTGTAATGGGAATGGAGAAACGGTACCGTGGGAGCTGCTGGCCCAGAGTACATACAGTCCATTTTAGCTCTCCTCTCCCCTTCTTTGCCCCCAGTGGACACATCATATCCATTCCTTAACAGAATAGAATCTAACATTTTACTCATCTAACATTCTGAGTGAAGAAATACTTTCTTGCTAACAGGCTCTGCAACAAACACAATCTGTATCATTTGTAGTGTTGGCTGAGAAACCAGCAAAGGCCTCTTCTATTTGCTTGAAGATTAATAATTCATGCCTGGTATGTTTGGTGACTTTCTCCTAACCAGAAAATGTAGTTAACCAGAACAAACAACTCCAGACAGACGATAAGATAGATTTTTATCTGTAATGAGCCCAGAGCCCTGGATTGTGTTTTCATCTTTTTAAAAATATGTCACTAATGTGATAGTTAAAAATGGTATCGTATGCTTCTTGTGAGAGTTCAAACTACTACATCCTTTATGGAACACAATTTCCCATAAGAAAATTTTCCCTTAAGAAAATCCCTTTCCTTTTATCCCATAATCACACATCTAGGAATCTAACCTAAGGAAACAGAAATATAGATAAACAATTATATACAAAGATGGGCAGTGCCACAGTATATGGATAACAATGAGTAATGAAGAAAATAAATCCAATATTAATTTAATAGCTAAGTAAAACATGATATATACGTATTCATCATACTATAGAACCAAACATAGCCACTAAAAATGGTATTTCAAAAAAGTCATTCAATACATGAAAGAAATTTCTACTATACAAATTTTATGTAAAAATTATAATATAAAATGTGGAGATCTTTTCTGTAACATTTGATCATTAATTTACCTATACTTAGATACAGTGTCTGTGACTCTTGATAATTATCAAAATTTAACAGTGGTCATTTAGGTTATGGGATTATGATGGGCTCCTTTAGTTTATTGTTTTATATATATGTAAATTTCTCAAGTTTTATAACAATACTTTACCCAAGATGAACCATGAGCCAAGCAATACATTATAGACTTTCATATCTCTCTCTTAAGCCTCACAGCAATCCTTTATCTTCCTCCTTGTCCTATAGATAAGCATTATTATCATTATTATCTGTATCACTATCAAAATTAGAGATAACCTTCATAAGACTCATAATATGCAGAGCATCAATCTAAGTACTTTACATGGATTGATCCATTTTACTAGATAGGGAACTATTAGCACAAACACAAATACACAAATTGGGATTCAGAAATGATGTTCCTTTTCCCCAAGGTCACAACACTTGGTAAGTGTCTGAGTGAGGATTCAAACCTGAGCTGGTCAAGACCCTGCTGTGTCTCCTGTGCCATAATAACTAACCATCAGGTAGACAAGCAGACTAAGAGCCAACCAAACAGCCTGACCACCACCTATGGTGGGTTCAAATAGCTATACCAGTTCATATAGAGCCAGAGAGCTCCAAGACCCCTGCGTCCCTCTGAATTTGATGACTTAATTACTCCAGTCTTATTTGAATATCTTTATGGCTGAAGATTTATCAGAAACACAAACTGAAAATTACAAGATGATGATACTAAAGGGGACCATCTGTGACTAGGGAAGCAGGGAGTGTGTATTATTGGAGATGGAGGACAAAAAGTACATAAAAACACAAAATATATTAATTGCCATTGACCTGAAAGTGAAACGGGGAAAACTCATTCCAAATGCATACCCATGCAGATTCTAATCTATATACAGATGCATAAAGTTCAGGTTCAATTCTATAAACTACAAATGTGTGCAGATACCCTCTCTCAGAGCATATTTGAAGAGCTCACTCTGGAGTGACAAGAATAGTTGTTCAGGACTCAGGGGAGTCATTTATTTGTTGGTAATTTAAATAGAATGCTTTCTAAACTGGTATGTGTGATTAGTAGGGATAACTGGAAAAGAACTGAAATCCTAACATGTGGTAATAGTTGCTGTAGACATGCCATATCACTTGGAAAGAACAATACAAAAACACTCCCATTCTATTTATAAACAGAGTATGACATTGTGATGTAACATATATCAGTATTCAGATATTTACTAGAGGACAATGTATTCTAACATGACAGAGTAATTGGAAATTTGGTAATATGTTCCAGTAAGCTATAAAACTTTTTTTATATTTTTACAAAAGTCCTTAATGTGTTTTTATAGACCTATGTTATATGGTATGGTACATAATAAGAGAAAAGCACCCAGACAGGCTTGTCTGAGTTACGATCAGGAAAACCCTGATATGGCCAGTGAATGTAAGCTCTGCATTGTGTTGCAATTGAAGTGTCTCATTACCAGAACAGTGAACTGTATTATGTGGCACAATCTGCTCTTTTCCTACCATGCTAAGTTTATTCCTGTTAGGGTCCTGATTTCTTAATATATTTTCAATTTTCTCTCTCATCCCTAAAGTCTCCTATTTTATGTAGTCATCAGAACCTTCCAAACATCTATTAGAAAAACTCATTCTTTCCAAAAACCTTGGCATCAAGTTCAATGCTAACTTGGGCTGCAATTTAGCATTAGCAATTTTCTAATGTATCATAAAACCATTAGTCGAGTTTGCCCCTTGATGTAATAGGGCTAAGCTGGAATAGCCAGAACCATTTTATCTCCCCTTGCTTTGATGGCAGCTTTAACACTCATTAGAAGGATTAGCATGATTAGGGCCACATAGTAATTCAGCCACCCAGGAGTCTTACTCAAGGGCACCATCTTGCTCATCTGTGGTGAGCATTCAGATGTATGCATCCAACTAAGGCAACAAACTCACAATGGCCTTTGGGAATCCATGAGGGCAATGTTTATTATCACTTTGCCCAGAGATGAGAGGCACTAGTCTAAAGGCCACAAGAAATTATTTCCTTAAACTTTACCTAATTTCCCAGTAAAAAACACCCTTCCCTTTCCCAGTGTACCTGAACACCATCAAGCTTTTTAATCATAGTGCCTCACCAGCCACACTCGAATGACAACTGTGCCCAGGATAGTGCTCTACTTACATTGTTTCTTTTAACTCTCAAATAACCTAAAAAATACTTTTAAAACTCAATTTAAAGGAGAAAAATGAGACAGAGATTAAGTAATGATCTTGCCCACAAGGAACAAAGAGTCTATAAAAGTCTACAATTCCCTGTCTACAAAGCTGACCACAGCTAAACCCCAGCCCAAACCCCACCCTAGCCTCTGACCCTCCTTTCCAAAATAAAAGAAAATGTCCCTGGGATAATGAAATGAGCATGAGCACTTTCCAAAAGATCACTTGACTATGTTATACCCCATGCCACCAACATGCTCAGTAAGATAGGACTGAAATGGCTGTCTCTGCACTTCAGTCTTCTGAAAGACAGAATGAAGAGTTGTGCATGGGGGAGAATGGGAAGGAAGATGAGTTACAAAATCTCTGAGGTCCCCTTCTTCGTGGGTAATTATCTGATAGGGTAAGAAATGGTGTTTCCATAATGAATTGCCTCCATTTTACATTATTATTTACAGAATTCCTGTCACATAATAGGCATAGTGCCAGAAACCTAATATACTTCTCATGTAATCCCTGTAAAAATCCCACAAAGTATATACCATCCTCATTTTTCAAATTAGGGAGTAGTAGCTCTGTCAGTGTAAGCAACTTGCTTGCAGACAACAATATAGGAATGCAGGGAGCCAGGATTCACACTCAGGGGTATCTGACTCCAGAACCTGTGTTCTTCCTAATGGTATAGCTCTCCTGGCTTGGAGAGACGATGGCAGGAAGCTTTTACTGAATTTTGACTGGCATGACATAGGCTTAACTTTCTGAATGAGGAAGACCCCATATTTCAAAATAAACCTATGGGGAGGGAATTTGGAACTTGTTTAACTAGCGTTTAAGTCTAAGATACACAGTCTTTTCTAGAATTAACAGTCTTTTCTAGGGAAGAGTGACCAGCCTTTTTAGAAAAAGCAGTTCACCTAAGAAGTGCTTTAAGTTGTTGCTTTTAACAGGCTCAGAAAGGAAAATGGGGGGAGGGAAATGGAGGAGAGGAGGGATGAACAATGAAATGACTGACCTGCTGAAAAACAATCTAGAGTTGGAGACAGCAGAATTACAATCTTGACATTAGTCCCATATGAGTTATTACCCTTGATATCATTATAGCCAAATGGAATGAAAATAGAAGAGGGAGAAAAGTCTCAGTGGGTATTGCAATTTAAATTTGCCATGTAAGCTAATACTGTATATTCAAAGACTGAGCAGACAGGGTGGTTGGTGGCTCAGAGTATGTGCAGGGGGTGCTGTGCCAGCTAACCAAAGCAGACATTCATTAGAGCAAAATGTAGATTTCCATTTCTTGGCATCCGACATGGGCTCTTTCCTTGGAAAGAAATGTCAATTTGGCCCAAAGTGTGAAACCTACAATAAAAGCATTGGGACTGTGGATTTCATCTAGTCTACACATTCCCACCCCTTTCTTTCCTACTGTGGAAATCCAGTTGAGGACTTGGGGTGCTGAGTGGAGAAGTGGCAGGGGGAATTATTAGGATGTGGGATGCTGAAAGGGGCAGGGGGCTATGATAGGGGAGATTGGACTCCCAAATGTCATATTTTCTTTTGGTTTTCAATTGCCATTTTCCCTTGCCCTAAAACTGCCCAGCACAAGAAACCAACCACAATTACTGTTTTGCTCAGGGCTCTGAACAATGGCAGCTTCCAACTACTTGGCTAGCTGTGGGTGTGCTGGGTGCTCATCCACAGAGCCTGCGGATAGTGTGAGCAAAACCCCAGCTCCTGAAAGGCTGGGCAGGGAAGAGGCCTCCCCTGCTTTAAAATTTCACTCTGTTTGTTTCTTTTGTTCAATAGACTGGAAAGACTATGACGACAGAGAGCCCAGACACAAGGGACAGAGCGAAGTTTTGGAGAGTCTGCTGCAGCAGGTCCGAGCCCTTCATCAGCATCACAGTTGTCGGGGTAAGGATAAAAATCTGAGCTGGGCCATCGAGTGAGGTCTCAGTGGCGCCGGTAATTTTAGCAGTTTCCTAGCTGGGTCATACCTTCTCATTCATCAGGGAGAGGGAGATATTAATATTTGTACATCTGGAATCACTTTACAGCACTATCTTGCTTTAACCCTTCAGCAGAGACTTCCCTTTTCCTCCCTCCCTTCTTTTCTTTTTCCCTCTCGCCCTCTCTGTATGAACAGTCTGAAAATAAGCACAAGAAAAACAGCAGCTGCCATAAGTTCCTTTCTCTTTGAATTGTATTCTCCCAAGACTCCTCCATGGTGCTGGGTCTTTGGGGATATTCAGCCTCAAAATTTCCACCCCCAAGGGAAATTCCCTGAGCATCCCTGAGGGAGCGCAAACAATTATAAAGATAATCATAAGAAGTCTTCAAATCTATTTAGAATATAGTTTGCAATGCAAAATTTCATAGTGTCTCCTTTTCTTCCTCATTTTGGCAGTTATAACTGAGGCTAAGTGACTTGCCCTAGGTCACCATGCCAGGAAAAGACAGAATGGATCCAACCTGAGTTTTCTGATTCCAAGTTCAATCATCCTGCCACACCTTATTTCTTTAGTTTCCCAGCCTACATCAGGACTGGATGCTGAACTTTTAATCTCTCCCTGAATATTACTGCTCCTCTGCACCACTGTGCAGGAGAAAGGCTGGCACACCTTCCCTAGATCTAAAGCAACTGCACCCAGAGAATCTCTTCAGTTGTTTAACTGAGACATGGTCAGATTTCTGATCTATGCAAGGATTCACAGAAGAGGTACTTACTTTATTTGGAGAATTAAAGTCTCCATAAAGTTTTCATTTTCCACCCTCCCATCAGCTCTTCAGCTACATTGTGCTTTCCAGATTTAGGGCACTGCTGGGCCAGGGAGGGGAGAACTCCATAGTTGAAACTAAGAGATGCTATGCTAGCTTGTTTGCACTAGGTATAGATCATACTTAGCATTAGCAAAAAGTTTTCCCAATTACCATACAGCTATGACAACAGGGCCCTTCAGAAATGTTGGCTCCAGCTAGCAATGAGGACAAGTGTTTGCGAGAAAATAATGTTTTTCTAATGACTGGTTCATTAGGAGATGTAAATATATATGGAAGCAGCTTGAGAAGGAAACCCTAGTGGGATTTCCATTCCCTGCTCTCTAGGAAGAATGTACCCAAACTGGGACCTTCAACACTTCACACTGACTGAAGTCCACACAGTTCTGTTATCCAGGGCTCATCTAACCCAGCTGGGGATTACCTGGGCTTCTTTCTCTTCTGCCTCTCCATCACTTCCCTTGTCCATTGTTTCCTGTATGGAAGCAAAAACAATAAAGCAATTAAACTGATGGTTCTTTACAATTCATAAGCACTTTATTTTTGGTCCTTATCAGAGAGGGAAAGCTAAAACTACTTGTAAGGATGATGGGGCCAGGCTTGGTGGCACATGCCTATAATCCCAGCAACTCCCAAAGCTGAGGCAGGAGGGTCACATGTTCGAGGCCAGCCTCAGCAATTTATGAAGACTCTGTCTCAAAACAAAAAATTAAAAGGGCTGGGGATGTAGCTTAGCGGTAAAGCACTCCTAGATTCAATTCCCAGTAATAAAAAATAAAAGAATGATGGGGTTTCCCCCTAAGATTCCTTTTGGATTACTATAATAATCAGGAAATGACTGCCTGGCCAGCCTATTTCTATAGTTGCCATTCAACTTCTGTCATGTATATTCTAGTTACTGCAGGAACATAAATATATACATGATATTAGGAAATATTTAAGTTAGGCCTAAGGTAGAGTTTCCTAAAAAAGAGAATTGTTTTTTATATTGAAATGCACTCTGAACATATAAAGATACTCAGATTGTACCCAGAGAACAGCTGTTCTATAAGATACTCAGTTAGAAAAGGTTCTCTTTGTTAGGTAGTTTGAGAAATGCTACATTTTTCATCCCTCTCTCAGAAATGTAAAATAAAAATTAGAATATTAAAGACACTAATAAAGAGGCATAATAAATTTGGTTAAACAAGCATTTTCCAAACTTCTTCAGCAATGTAAAGCATTTTCATAACATTACTACTCCAAGGCACAAATTTTATAAAATGCTGATCTGTGATACACCAAGATTAAGGGTATTAATGTGCACAAAAAAAGGTGTGATTTGAAGATGACTTAACACAATTTCATCTAGTTTAACAAATAAATGAAGACTAATATAAGTATTGTTTACAGAGAACTAGAAATTTGCTACGTAAAATATTCAATCACATTGAGCCAGGTACCACCAGTGGTACACGCCTGTAATCCCAGCAGCTTGGAAGACTGAGACAGGCGGACCACAAGTTCAAAGCCAGCCTTAGCAACAATGAGGCACTAAACAATTCCATGAGACCCTGTCCCTAAAAAAATACAAATTAGGGTTGGGAGTGTGGCTCTCTGGTTTAGTGCCCCTGAGTCCAATCCCTGGTACCCACCACCCCCACAAAACAAAACAAAAATAATTCAACCACATTGAGATACTATGTGGCTTACTGGGAATGTAAGTCTTTATAAAATTTATAATTAGAAAAAATAATTATTTTAAATCCCAGTTCTACCATTTGTTAGCTGTATGTCCTTGGGGAAATCATTTAACATCTCTGAGCCAAAGCTTCCTCATCAGAAAAATCAGGATAATAATATCCAATTTGCAGTGTTGTTATGAGGATTAAATCAGATAATAGATTAAATTCACCTAGGACAATGTAAGCCCCTTGCAAACTCTAGCTTGTCTTTCTTTCATTGTTCTTCCAGATGAAGAAGGATACTTGCTATCTTCAGTGCTTTATTGATATACCTTAAAATTAAAGTGCAGTCAGTGACTCCACTGAGATGAGGTGGTGTAGTCATTAAATACACAGTAAATTCCAAATACAGAAGTAATACAACATCTCTTCTCCTACCAGAACCCTGCAGAGACAGTGCGGAAACTCACAGAACCAGAACTGTGCAACAAATCCGCAGGCTCAGTGCTAGGATGAAAATTTGAGGGAGACGTAAAACAAACTTTATTGTTTGCACAGTTCATGCCCTTAACAGACATAGTGAATTATAAAGCAGCCCACTGTTTTCATCCTAACAGAGTGAGTTTCAATTATCATGCAATTATTCAATTAGCAAACTGACATTAACTGAAACCCTGCCTACTATGTGTCAGGTGCTAGACAAGCTAGTATGAGCAAAGGAAACTTCCTGTGCTCCAAGCACTTACTGCTTATAATCCCCAGACTATTCTCCGGTTGGGTCAATCTTCTCTCAACATAATCAAGTACATCAGGCATTGCTTCAGTCATATCTCCTTGAGCAATGCTCTCGTGAGGCCCTGCCCTGCTGCCACTTGGGCAGGTAACTAGCTGCCTCCATGCTCAGTGTACAGCAGTCCCCCTTTCACTACCATGTTACAGACTCTTCCTATCGCTCTCCAGTGTTGGATTTCTATTTTCTGTACCCCAGGTCTTCCTCTTTCCTGTGGGGAGATCTTCTTCTAGTACCTTCCTGAGAGGGTTACTTGGGAACTAATTTTTGGAGGCATCCCATGTCTAAAGAGAGATGTATTCTACTTATCATTTACTCATAGTTTGAGTTTGAACAAGTGTAGAATTCACAGTTGAAATCATTTTCCTTCAGATTTGCAAGACTTTGCTGTACGTCTTCTAGCTTTTGGAGATGACAAGTCTGATGCCATTCTGATTCCAGAAGTTCTATTCCCCACCCCCCTTTCTGGAATGTTTTCATTTTCTTTTGACTTCACTATTCTAAAATTTCACTGTGATGTGCCTTAGAATCTTTGTCTGGTTTCCTGGGCACTTGGCAATTGCAGAAGTTTACATCCTTCAATTATGTGACATTTTCTTATTTATTTAATTATTCCCTCACCTCCTTTTCCTCTCCTTTCTTCTACCAGCACTCTTTTTATTCAGATGACAGATATCCTCCATTGATCCTTTCATTTTCTTTTCTTTTGCTTTTTTTTCGTCACTTTCCATCCAATGTCCTTTTACCCTAGTTCCTTGAAGGCCAAATCAGCTTTATTTTCTAAGCCTTCCACTGGATTTTTAAGTTTCTGGTATTATTTTTTAATTCTTAATATTCCCTTTTTCCTATAATTGGATCTTTTTATAGACCCCTGTCCTTTTTACAGTAATGTGATATTTTATCTCTCAGAGTACTAATGATGGGCTGTACTTCATTTATTGTTTTCTTTTCAGGATAATCTCTCTATCCTCTAAGTTGTTCTTTTGTTTATTTCTGGTCTTTGTATTATTTCATGCTAAATGTGTTTCTCAACTGCCTGGTGATCCTTTGCCATTTGTTTGGCTAAGAGCCATTGGCATGCTCTTTATTTACAGCCTTCACTATAGGGTGAACTTGTACCACCTTTTCATGGGGAAATCCCCAATGTTGGAATCTTCAGATATATTCTCTTAGGATGGTCAGATTCCCCAGAGGGTACAAGTTCGGGTATCATTGTTCTGAGAACCCAATGGTTTCATCTGGTTTGATATTATAGCACAACTACTATCATCACCCATTTTCTTTGTACCTGATGTCTCCCTATCTCTCACTGCAGAGACCTGTTCTGTGGTTTTGTTGGATTTTGATTTGATTGGGTTGAATTTGAGTTGATTTTTTATTTGTTCATTTGTTTTGCTTTCCAGAGATAAGCCAGTTGCTTCCATTTATGGTGGGGATGGGCTATTTGTCCATCTCTGCAGTAGGGGAGAAGATTTATAAGTCTAGCTGCTTGATAATAGATTTCAGCCAAACCTTCTGATTTTAGCTCCTCATGCACTCCCACTTCCAGCATCTCATGGTGCCCATGGGGTGAGGTGGGTTACTGTTCAGCTTCTTCCACTGCTGCCTTAGACTCTGTCTTTCTCAAGTCCATTAAATACATCTGTCCATCTGCTTTTCAGCAACCAGAATTTACTTGCTTTTGTCTTATTTCCCATTTATTTGTCTTTATAGATGTTTGTCATTTATTTATTTCACTTTCTTCCTTCCTCCCTTTCTCCCACCCCCTCTTTTGTTTTAGTGAAGTTTAGGAAGAGAGTGGTGTGTGGTGAATATGTTTACTTTGCAGCATTTAACACAGAGTCCCAGCAACATCATTTTCAAGCAGCCAAATTCATGTTCAAGCCAGGGAAAAAAATGTTTTTGCTTTCTTCTTCTAGGAATAACCAATACCAGCCCAAGTTTGAAATACTTCTATCAGTCAGCTATTCCTATAGGCTCACACGTAGAGCCACATGGGGACCTCAGTCATGGGCCATCTGCCCAAGTTTCTTTGCCCAACAGCAGTTATATGGACCGTGTTCTCAGCCCCAGTGACCTGTCTGTCCAAAGTTCAGTGATTCCACCAACAATTTCAGCTTCCTTTCATTTCATAGAATAAGAGTTGAAATTAGTGATCATCTAGTCTAGCTCTATGGAGAAATGTTTGCAAAGACTGTTACAGGAAGTCCAGGAATTCTACTAATTTTATTAGCAAGAGTTTCATTTTGTTAACAGAAGAGCAAAACAGAAGCAATGAATGATTTGCTCACCATTGTAGCTACAGTGCATAGTAGTTGCTCCAAAAAATATATTTGAAAGAATGTCTCAGTTTTTCTAGATAATGGCTCCGCGCAGTCTTCAGCAATCCACTTCACTTTTCAGCCTGTTTCTTCTTCTGAATAAAGAGGATAATAGGGCTGGGGATGTGGCTCAAGTGGTAGCGCGCTCGCCTGGCATGCGTGCAGCCCGGATTCGATCCTCAGCACCACATACAAACAAAGATCTTGTGTCCGCCGAAAACTAACTAAATAAATAAATATTTTAAAAAAAGAGGATAATAGCCATACCTATCTACAACTATTTTTGTAAGCCAGCATACAAACCCAGAATGCTGTTAGTAGGAGAACAGAAGTAGGAGTGTGATGGAAGGATTTTGGGGTTTTTTCCTATTTTCCAGACTTTCTGTAATATGTTTATATTGATTTTATAATGAAAAACTTTAATGGGATAAATAGACAAATAAAGAGTGCTTTGGAAACATTGAAAAGTGTGTATGTGTTACTTAGCAATTGGTGAGGTGGGGAGGAGGGCAAAGGAGTTGATTTCATTTCTTTTTATCCTACTTGATAATAAATCACTCATTGTAAGAGAATCAACAGAATATCAGTGGTTTCCATTAGAATTATAAATATTATTCATCTCCTACATTTTTGAAGAGTTATTAATTGAGTTAACCACTGGCATCTCATAAGACTTTCTTATAAGAATGAATAATCCAAATCCCTACATGAAACTGATACGTAACACTGAGGGGACAGAGGATGGGAAAGCAGGAAGAAGGAAAGGGGAGTGTTAATCTGTCACATGGAATTTATGATTTTTTTTCTGTGTTCCAGAAAGTTCAAAATTACAAACCACAGGCCGCAAGCAGTCAGTATCGAGGAGCCTGAAACACCTTTTCCATTCCTCCAATAAGTTTGTGAAGACCTTGAAACGGTGGGTCTTATATAGTTTTCCAGGAAGTCTTAACTTCTCAGGAATGATCTGGTTTTGATTCTGAGTGGAAACTTGGTAGAAATTTCTTCTTTATTAAAGAAGTAAATTCTCCTGAAAATTTAGGCAAGATAGTAATTTCTCTGAGTTCTTGTGATAGACATAGCAGGAATATGTTTTAAATTCATATTTCATCATGTAAAAAAAATATTTTTTTCTAAGAGTGAGTTTGGTAGAGGAGACAGCTGAAGACAATTTTTTTATTTTGCTTTTTCTTTTTAGGGGACTCTACATAGCAGTTATATTTTATTATAAAGACAACATGTTAGTCACCAATGAAGATCAAATACCAATTGTTGAAATAGATGATTCTCACACCAGTTCTATTACACAAGATTTTCTGTGGTTCACAAAGGTATTCTGAGTTCTGATTTCATTTTTTTCCCACTTTGCATCAGTGTTCTGCACATAAATCTCTGAAACCTTAGTTGAGGGGGTCTCTAATGATCAAAGTTTTGGGGGTGGAAGTAAATTATCTCAAAAGTCCCTTTCAGACCTAATAGGCTCTATGTCATAAAAAACACCAAAGTAGTGTCTACACTACATTTTCAAAGCAAAGAAGCTTGCATCCTGTCAGAGTATGTCTCCACTATTCTGAGTTATGGGATCATTTGGCAAAGACTAAAATGTGGATCTGACTGTTTCATTAGCATTCAGATCTTTTTCCAATTGGACAGAGATCAAAAAGTTGTTTCGTGTGTATCTGAAAATGGACTGGAGAACAAACACCAGGGTTCAGGTTTCCTTCTCCCAGCTTTGCTTTGATGCCACAACCTAAATCACGCACTGGCCTGGACGATGATATGACCTCGTGACTTCTTTTGCAGCTGTCTTGTATGTGGGAAGACATAAGGTGGCTGAGGCAAAGCGTACCTATCTCCATGTCTTCATCCACAGTGCTGCAAACTCGGCAGAAGATGCTCACTGCAACTGCCCAGCTACAGGTGAGGGAAAAAATTTCAACCCAAACTCTCAAGGAAGTGTTTTATTTATTTTTTAAGTTGGAGCATTCAGTTATCAGTCTTACCTGGAAAGGAAAAGGGTGGGTTCCTTCCTGTTTCAGATCTCTAGACACATGAAGGCATCTTGGACAGTTTGAGCTGCATGTCTACTTATGTGGGAGCCTATGCCTTTGGCATGACCCCCTAAACAAGAACTTAGGAAACTTACATTCTAAATTTGATATTAATTGTTCAACAACTCAGTTCTTCTTAAGGGCTTCAGATTCATCACTTGCAAAACAAGAAGAGTTTGACTAGATGCTGAGCGATGCTTGCTGTTCTGGCAGCCTATGCATCAGTGAATGTGTGGAAAAGGAAACAGAAGCCAGCAGATGTTTTGAGGGGTTTCTGAATGTGACACTTTTGGTAAAGCCATAGGCATTTATGCTTACTCACAAAGGGTAAACAACCAAAAACAACTCTTAAAACAGCTCTCCCATATTATCATTCAAATTAGATCAAGTCCATAATCCTGTAATAATCTTTGTAGGTCACAAATCTTCTAGAAATGGCATTGAATTCTAAACAAGTTCTTCTGGGTTTTCCTCTCATTGTTTTCTGGTATGGCCTTAATTTGTGCCTCTTAGCACAGAAAATCATCTGCTAAATGAAGTCAGGGTCCTTAGGAGATCACAGAGTCTTTTTCAGAGATGGGTAACTACCTACAAAGCTGACAGTAAACATCAAACTTAGAAATCAGCAGACATGAATCCATGTAAGCTGTGTTTGACTAGACCATACCAGCCATGGTATTAAAATAAGATCATGAAAAAAATCTATGTCCTCCCTACAATCATGGAAACTTCATTTCTTGAGCCCCTACAATAATAATAATTCAATCCTCTGCATGAATAATAATTACTGTGTTGCTAATAAAATTAATTCTGAAAGGTTACTGCTGCCCCTCTGTGCTGTACTTCATTACATAGGTTGTTTACTGCCTTGTGTCCTCAGTGGCCTCAGAGGTTTTAACAAACAGTTCTCTTCATTTCAACCTACTCTTTGTTGCAGAATCTTCTCCTAAACTCAAGGAGAATTTCTTGGATCTGGGCCATGGAAACTGTACTGAATTCATAGTACTCCTTCCTTTCATCACTGATCCACTTGATTGGACCATACCACTCTCTCTCTCAAACTTCTCATTCTTTAGGATGAAGTACATACCCAGGGGGCTCAGACCCCTTAGTGGACCTTCCCATTAGCTCACCAGGCAGCCCAGACCTGCATGGATTATAGACTGAGCAACCTTGGAATTTCAAGCAAGGCTCTTTATCATGTGTTTATTGGAGGCTTCCTAGAACACTTTCATCTGATATCAGTAACATGAGAAGGATCAGGCTGTTACAAGCCAATGAAGTCAGATGCTGAGGGATACCATGATGGCCAGTGTGACCCCACTCAACTACTCTTATTGCAATAGTCTTAGATTTTTTGGCCTCTAAATCTATTGATCCTATCATTTTTCATAATGAATTATGCCTTGTTTAAGTTTTGATTTCTTTATTTATCATAACCATCCCCTTGAAAATATTCTAAATGTTTTCCCTCTTATTGTTTACTGGGGAAAAGCTCAAGTCTGAATGATATAGTATAATATGTCTATATTAAAGTAGTTGCATCTTGCTTGCATCTTGCAGGAAAAAACTATTAAAGTAGTTGCATCTTGCAGGAAAAAAAATATCACACACAAAAGAGGAAAATTGACTGTGTTTGTGTTAAACTCATTCATGAGTGCACTTCTCACATGGAATGTTAACTAGTGTCCCATTCCATTTTTTTTAATAAATTGCTTTCTCACACTATAAAGCAACTATTTAAAGCCTTCTCCTTTCCTCCACACCCCATTCCCCACATTCTCTGTCTCCATCTCAGGTGATGGCTTTACTGTCTAATTCATTAAGTAAATAAATGAGAATGGGAATAATTTTTTCACCAAATTTACAAACCTCCTTGCATTGATCCTACCTTCTCCTTCTTCCTTCCTATTCCAACAGCTAAAGTCTCACTCCTCCTACCAAAGGCTCATCCCTCCACATAAACTCTGGATCCTGTCTCATGCCCCCCACCCATGCTAATTTAAAAATACTCTAGTATTGCCAATGTGACCTCCCCCAAATTCTCACATGGAATGTTAACCACTTTCCCCTTCAGCTACCAAACAATCTCTCCCCTACCCTCTTATACCCAAAATTTTTAAAACATTACCTACATTATCTTTTTCCATTTACTTCCTCATTTCCCATAAACCCTCAGCCCTCTCTGTCACTTTTGCTGCCACTATGCCTGTAAAACTGCACTCTAAGGCCACCAGTAATCAGAGGCAAATAATGCTAATAAAGCCTGCATGAGCCCTTGTGAGAATGGAAGTCCTGATGTGTTTTAGGTGAGGAGGAGAAGCTGGGTTAAAATCAAGAGGCATTCTGATAAACAGTCTAAAAGAATTTTGAGGAGAAAAGGAGACCAAAAATTCCAGTATATAAGGGAGAGGGGACAGGAGAAGTAGGAGAAGTAGGGCTTCTTTTCTCATTCTAAATAAATATTCATTTTATACCTAATTTTATATTTGCAATTCTGTATTCTTTCTCTTAATGATATCCCCAAAATGATAATAGTGAAGCCCCCCCCAAAAATTTTCCATTTTCATCTCTGTCAGTTACCTCTGTTTCACTCAATCCAATGACCACTTTAAGTCCTCTTTGCAACTGATATCCCGGCAGCATTGGACACATGTGGTCCCTTTCTCCTTTTTCAAATTGGCATATTCATTGGCTTCCACAATTCCACACTCCCCTGATTTTCTTCCAGCTGACTGGTCTGTCTTTCCCATTCTCTTTTGCTAGGTCACATGCTATTTTCTGTTTAGAGTCCTCTTCTTCTACCTCTTTTTCTTGATAATTCTTACACTCCACTCCTTCAAGTCTCAGCTTAATTTTTATACTTCCTTTCTCTGATCTTCTGATTAAGTGACTCATTCCCATAGCATCTTGTATTCTCCTTTCAGAACAATGGCCATAATCCCATTCATTGTTTTATCTTTATCTGAATAGTGATCCACTTGGACCATGACTTTAAAAAATGACCATGAGTTTAAAAAAATATGTCTATCTTGATTACGTCTATATCCCCAACGCCTGGTATATGTTGGGCCTTCAGTACCTACTAGTTGAATGAGTATTATATTTGTCATCTCAACCCCAGGGACCCCAAAAATTGCAGTTAAGGGAAACTCCATCTAACCAAATGGAAAGTGATCGCAGAAATGTGTCTCATACCACAATTAATACCTGGATATTTCTCCAGCCCTGCATAGCAGTCAGAGCCTCAGTCCTCAATAAATATTCAGCACCTTACAGATCCCTCATCAAAAGCATGTTATACATTCCTTTCTCTCCTTCATGTTTCTATTTGCCCAATTAAATAATAAAGTTGCTTTCATTTTTTGCTGTGGGCTCTATTGCCCAAACTATTTTCTGGTCTCTAGGATGAAATGTCTAGAAATATGATATGTTTAAATGACATAAGAGTTTGTAAAGCACTTAGCACAGTGCCTGGCACCTAGTCTCTGTTAAATAAATGAAAGTTTAATGAAATATGAAACGCCTAGCACCTTTTTGTCAGGGGAAGGGTAAGGTGCAGGAAAAAAAAACTTTTCAGATGAAGAGGAAAAATAAACTTGTGAATTGATAAAATATTTTAAGTCACTTTACTAATCTAAAAAATTTTTTGCAATGTTCTGAGGATAGTAAAAATATATTATATATAACTTCATTGGCATCAGCCATATTAGTTCACCTCTTGCATATCTCATCTTACTCCCCTCCTCTTTCCATTCTTACTACTACTGTCTGATTACTCCAGTTTCATAAAAAGCCTTCAAAGTCACCCCTTTGTTTCCATTCTTATTCTTCAATCCATTCTCCACACTTCTTCTAGAGTAGCCAACCTAAAATGTCCTGACCACAGTATTCCCTGTCCTTTCAACAGTGGCCCGGTATTTTATCATGGCCTATGGAGCCTTAATCACAATCTTTCTCTTCCTCCTCTGTGTCTATTGCACACTGACTTAACCTTCATCGTGGTATATACCAATTGGTACAATTTAATCCTTGTTGTCTGTTTCTGCTATATAGTAATCTCCTCCTTTAATTAATATATAATAGTAAATAATAATAGTAGAACAACAACTTTTATTTGTTTAACAGAATAGGTGCCAGGCACTGTGCTAAGTGCTTTACAAACTCTATCTCATATAATCTTCACTATAACATGATGACAATGTACTAGTATTGATATTCACTTAACAGATGATAAAACTGAGACCAAGAAAGGCTAATTTGTGTCCAAGGTCACACAAATAGAAAGTGGTACTTATGGATTCAAATCCAGATCCATGTATCTCCAAGGAGTGTATTCTTCCCAATACTTTAACATATTATTGTGTGCTAATTTACAAAAAAAAAAAGTGGGCAAAGTTTTTAAAGAAATTATCCACACTATATCAAAAAAGAAAAAGTAGAAGTATATTCCACATCATTTGCAGCCTACTTAGAAGCAGCCTTTTATTGTTTTATTTAAAAGAAGGTAAAATATGCATTAGTTAATTAGTTAAAATTATCTAGGCAGAAAGAGAGAGACAGTATCTGTTAGCATTTGGGGAAGAAAAAATAAGACAAGAAAGCCTGCAAGTGACTAAGACCTAGCATTGTGTTCTTTCTTTCAGAAAAATAGCAAAGTTCTCTTCTTAGGAAGAGACAGAAGTATACTTTGCTCTCACAGATGTTATCTATACTACTTATCTCAAAACACAGGAATAATCTGAAAAGTGTAGATTGTATTACATTAAATTTTCATCCTCCATAGTTTTTTAAGAAATTAGTGTTAATGAGTAAGAATTAGGTGACACTTTTTGATGATATTGTGTTTTTTTCCCCTTTCTCAAGGGAGGGAAAAAAAGGGTTCCCCAAAATTTTATTGTTTTTTTCTAGGCCTTCACCTCCTGCCTCTGGACTTCCTTAAACTTCTCATGTCACCTTAAACTAAATACATATCTCTAAAAATGTGCCTGTAGTCAGGGTTTGTTGATAGTCTTTTAATATGTTCTGTTTATAATCTAAATGCATCCTGCCAACTATCAAGTGCTCTTATTCCTCTTTACCCTATAGAATCATCAAGAAACTTAACCTTGATTCCATAGTATGACAGGTATTAACATGGTCAATTTTTTTCCTTTAGGCCCAAAAGAACCCTGAATCTGCCTCTTTGAAATACAGCTTCAACTTATTTTCACAAGAATATTCTGCTTTTAATTGCACCCCACACCCAAGCTAACTAGCCAACCCAATTAATGTCAATGAAGAATTTCAGGAGGATTTTTAGTGCCTTCTTATTAATCCCATTAGAAAACCTATTCAAAGTTGACAGTGAACTAATGACATTAACCCTATACAAATGAAATGACCATCTCAATCAGTGTATATCCATCAGCCTTGGTCCACAGCAAATCATAATTTCCAATGTCTTAATGAAAATATGTATGTTAATTGAGTTGACAAACAATTGAGTTCTCACTATGTGCCAGACACTGTGCAAAGGACTCAGAGACACAATCATGAAAGATGAAACAATCATAATCTTATTAAATGAACATCAATCTTATGCAGTAAAGTCAAAGATGTGCTAAGATAGAAGTTTGCACAAGAAGCAACAGGGAAAAAGAAGATGGTAAATTCAGAGCTTTAGGAAAATCTACCCAGAGAAGGAAAGACTGAAAGACTGAAAGGGCTGTATCTTGAAAACGAGTAGGTGTAAGCCAAGGTGGACTCCAATTAGAGCAGAAAAGAAAGTCCATACACCATTTAGTAGCAAGCTTGAGAGTTTGCAAAACACTTTCTCATGCATTGTTTAACTCCTCAAACACTCTTAAGAGGTAAGGATTCCCATAAAAGATGTCTGAGAAGGAAAAAATTTTAAGTTAAGATAGTGAAACTCAGAATTAGAGAGAATAAACAGTCTAGCTATTAATGAATGGCAGCCAGCCCTCAAACTCAGTATCAGTTTAAGTCTTAATAGCAGTGGTGGCTGAGGCTGAGTCTAACTGGCTCAAGAGAACCAGTTGTTACATATTCAGGAATATTGAAAACTTGGTGTTATACCCTGGGTAGCCTAAAATCAACTGTGGCAGGAATATTTACACCACAGAGATTGGTATATGCTACAAATCAGTCATGCCCCATTTTTTTGTTTTGATTCATAGCCCATTTACAAGCATAGCACTGCATATTTAGCAAACTGCCTCTATATAAAACCACAGAACTACATAGGACTGAACTAAAAAGCTTATCCAAACTTACTCTGTCTGATTTAGAAGTAATTTATTAGAAAGAAAAAAATCTGAGAGATTAGACTATTTTTAGAAAATAATAATTCTGACAAATGAATTTTATGATATACTAATAATTATGAAATCCCTTACTCATTATGTGTCTGATCTTTTTGAAGAATAAGAAGCTTAAGACATAGTCCTTACTCCAGTGTTTTCACAGACATGAATACTAACCAGCTGGCTCATTTATTTTTAGGACAGCCTTGTCATTTTTACAATTTCCAATTCACTTTGCTTTAATGCTAGCAGGTTATCTCATCATCGTTTATATGAGTTCACAAAAGTACCAACTTGGAGCTTTGGGATTATTTTTTTTTTGAAACATATTAAAAGCAAGAAGGGATTTTATCCTAATCATCCAGTGCTCTACGTTAGAAATCTTCACACCCTGCATATTTGTAAAACTCCTGTTGATTCTAGTAGTACCCACCCAGACCCCTCCACATTTAGTGTGGCATTCTTCCTTTCCTACCTTTCTAAAAGTATTGTCTGCCTTAGTTGACCTAGTTCATAAGAAATTTTAACAAACCTTTAAATAAGTGAAACTCACCGAAACACAGATAAGTCAAACCAGGCCAATCTCTCAATTAAAGCATCTTGAAGGGAATGTGCAGTCATTTGGGGATCCGTACAATGTGCTACATTGTCAATTCACTTCTTCATTTTAAACAACCCCACCTCATACTAGCTTACTGTAGATCTCTTGAAAACTCCACAAATAGCATACTTGAAATATCAGGCATTTTTCTTTAAAACATCTGGGATTCTCTTCAAGTGCTGGTAACTGAGGTTTATGTGCTGGTGTGTCTATGTGGGTAAGAGATATTTACAGATATTGAATTTGCTTAAAAAAAACATAATATTTGTGCTCTTGCTATAATCTTTGCAGGCTCATGGTGAAGATATTTTCTTTGAGCCTCTGTTAAAAACATTTCTATGATGCCACATATTTTAGGTTTAAGTCTTAAAAACACTTCTCAGAAATCAGATAATTATTCACATCTTTTGTTGCTATTGTGTTCATTTTCTTTAAAAATATCATCTAAGCTACCAGTAATCTATTTATTTCTAGAATTTACTTGGAACACACAACTTGGGAAGAGTTTACTATGAGCCCATTAAAGACCGGCATGGAAACATACTCATAGTCACCATCAGAGAGGTGGAGATGCTTTATTCCTTTTTTAATGGCAAATGGATGCAGATCTCAAAGCTTCAAAGCCAGAGGAAGTCTCTATCAACACCAGAGGAACCAACAGCCTTAGACATTTTACTGATAACTATCCAGGTACAAATTGTTTTGTTTTTCATTGTTCTGATATATTTGAAATCCCAAATACTATTATGCAGGCTCTAGTGAAATATACCAAAAAACATCTACAGATGCAGTGGTAGAGTAGAGAGATTCCAGAGATGGGCCATTCCTCATACTCCACACACAAGAAAGATGCCAAACTTATTTTTATTTATCCCTCTCTAGATCTGGAACTTGTCAAGTAATACACAGAATGATCGCTCTGAAAATGCCCTGACCAACTGAACCAATAAGAAACACTCAGACCAATGACTGAGTAGGGTATCTATCCACAATATAACCAAGACATCAAACCAATACCAGATTGGACTGTAAAAATAATACATGTAGATTGTGTGTTTGGATACATTTATATGTATATGATACTGAACAAAAACACTTTGATATATACTCACTCTTGTTTGTTCTGTACAATACTTTCTTAGAACAGACAGGCATTATTAAATCCATTTTAGGAATAAATAACCAGGATTCAAACAGGTTAAGTGACACGAGGGTATACACAGAGGTCAATTCAGTGAAGTTAATGATGCTTCTATGTCATTCAGCTCTTTACTTGCACAAGCCCTTTCAAGGCACTGATCAGCACCCTGGCAATTTTGCATTGATAATTTTGTTATCAGAAACTATATTGGCTTCAGACCCTGCAAAACATGGAATGCATTCTTGGGCACACAACTAGAAAATGGCAGAACTGAGATTTCAACTCGGATCTTCTGATTGGAAGCTGGATTCTTTCTGCTCTGTCACAACCCATCTTTGGATAGGAGTTAGGATTTTAGTGAATGAGGGATGGAAGATGAAATAAAGCCTGAAATACTCATCTGAGTACTGAATAGGCACCAAAATTCAGAACCCAAGCACCTTGGATCCAGACTCTTGACCTGGATGGCAGCAGTGGGACACAAGCCCATATCTATTCGTAAGTGCATGCTCTGTCCCAGCGACCACTCTGCCTCAAGTGTTCTCATGTAAACATGGACATCAAACGGTTTCTCACTGTTTCTCTACCCCACCCCTTAAACCCTGTGATGAGTGTGAGTTGTATAGAACTCTCCATCTAGGTAGAAAAACTGGCAGAAACAGCTACTCTAAGCCCCATGAAACAAATGGCATATATCCACCAGACATCCCATCTGGAGTAACAGGAAAGGAAGGGCTCAGTCACACATGAACAAGCTGAATCTGCACGTTGGCCCCAATAGCCACTCATGGTCACCTTCAACAGCTAATTTACTTTCTAACTTCCTTTCATTCCCAACTGAGGGGTGTCTGGTACAATAATCTCATCCGTTCATTACTTGCACTGGCCCAAAGCAGGACAAAAGTCCAACACAGCAAGGGTAAGCTAATTGGTCAAAGCCAATGCCTCTGGATTTGATTTTATGGAATGTGGGTTCATAGGAAATTGATAGAGAGTGTACGTTCATATGTGGAGGTGGTGGGGGCAGGGAACACAGACACATTCGTGGCTCCCCTCTTCACCTTTTATAAGCAAGTGCTAAAAGAAACATTTAAAAAATCATAATAAATTGAGCTTTTACAGGGTGACTAATACACTAATCCCCTATAGGGATAAACTGGGGTCTGGGCTACCTTTGCTCCTAGAAACACAGCCCAGGCCCCAGCATGATATAATACCTGGTTTCTCCTAGACTTATTACATTAAAAATGTGTTACAGGTGCAGAAAAATTCCAATCTGGTGAAAGGTTGTTAGAGAAGGAGACCAAAAATAGAGGCAGGATCAGGTTTCCACACAGATCCAAGTGGAAAATTTACCCCCGCTGACTGGCGCATTCCTACTTGATGTCATTCCCACCCACCCCACTCTCCCTTTTCTTCCCCCCATTTTTTCTCCCTCCCCACCTTCCCATACAGGTCCTATGCTGGAGAGGAAGTGGGGAATAAAAATCCTAGGGCTGGTATCCAATCAGTTATAGATTTAAGATTTAATTATGTCAGATTTAAATTGGCTACACCAGCTTAAAATGAGGATTGAGCTAGGTCTTGATGGTGGCCCAAAGCAGTCTGGGTAATTCCCACAATGACAGGCTACAGACCACTTGATTTTCTCAGGGCAGTGGAGTGATGACCATCAGGCAACCTGATTGGAAACCTAGGTTTTCTCCTGCTACCTCACAACTTTGGAATCAGGCTGACTGGGTATGACTCCTGACCCCACCCTTTCTAGTTATGTGATCAGAGCAAGTTACTTAACTTCTCATCTCTTGTATCTCCTCCTCCTCTAAAAGCTCTATTTCGCAGGGTTCTAATGATGACTTAATGGGTTAATATGTAAAGCAGTAGAAGAGTAGCACAGTAAACATTCATGATTTTTTATTATTTCTTCACTCAGAAAAATCCAAGCAATACTATTTCTCCTCAGGACACATCCCATCCACCTCTTCTTCCCTGCTCTCCTGGGATACCTCTGGCACTAGCCCAGCCATCCCTTAGGACACTTCATTACTTCATCCACCTTTCATAATGATTAGGAAAGTCTGTATAAAAACTATATAATCAGGGCTGGGGCTGTGGCTCAGTGATAGAGCACTTGCCTGCATGTGTGAGGCACTGGGTTCGATTCTTAGCATCACATATAAACAAACAAAATAAAGGGCCATTGACAACTTAAAAAATATCTTTTAAAAACTATATGATCTACAATAGGGTTTTCAATAACAGGCCAAGACTCTAACAAAATCTCAGCCTGTAACTAATCTACTAATCCATAGGGCCCCAGGGAAGCTCCAATACCCAACTCCCTCAACATCCTGACCTCCTCAAACGCAGACCTTCACAACTGACCTCTCTCAAGTATCTATAAGAGAAAAATTGTTCTCATGCTTTCCTGCAAAAGAAAAGAGAGATATGGATCATTTAGAGTCCCTCTAAGGAACCTAATTGGCAATGATGTATATCCAATAAGAAGGCCCCTCTTGGGTGCTGGGTTATTCTCTTCAGGGGTTATTTCAGTAATTGAACACCTCATACGTGAAGTTTCTCCTGAAGATTAATCGCTCACATGTTAATTTTAACTTTGTAATACTTTGTCACATCTATATTATTTATTCTCATGAAAACTCAGTTGAGATTGAGTAATTCTATTGTCTAGTGCACAGATGAGGCCATGGATTTCAAGGAAATAGCTGGGCAAAGTCATATCAGCTGAAATGCAGCACTATGAGATACTAGGACCCACATCCCTGGTCCCCTTCCCATTCCACCACCTTGCTTTCTCTGCCTACTTTCTTTAAGATATGTCCAGGGAAATCATGGTGAGGCTGTCCTCTTTCTCCTCCCATTCCTATTTTCCTCTCCTCTTCTTGTCATCTGTAGGTACCCAATATCTTCTTACACTGCAGGTACCCAAGACCAACTACTTCTTCCGCCCTTCTCTACTGTTTTCCTGCACTTTCCTATTTTTTCTATCCCCAAGCAGCAACTAACATAAGTATCAAAACCTACAGGAATCAGAAAGATTAATGAAAATGAGCTAATTTCTTAATGACTTAAGAAACAATTGAGTTCACACAAAAACTCATTCACCGATATTCATACAATCAGTATTCATAACAGCCAAAGGGTAGAAACGATCTGAAAATCCAAGAAAGCTGATGAGTGGGTACATAAAATGTGGTGCAACCATATGGTGGAATATTATTTATCCATAAAAATGAATGAAGATCCATATTACAGAATGGATGAACCTTGAAAACATTATGCAAAGTGAAAGAAGACCAACACAAAATGCCACTTATTGTATGACGACTGCATTTAAATGTTTGCTATATCCATAATAAGCAAATTCATATTAGTGGTTCTACAAGCACAGAAGGAGAAATTGGAGAATGGTAATGAATGTGAGGCTTCTTTCTGGAATGATGAAAATGGCCTAGAATTAGACAGTGGTGGATAGTTATACAACCTTGTAAACATACTAAATACCACTGAATTGCATGCTTTAAGAGGATGGATTTTATGGTATATGACTTATAATGTTTAAAAAAGAAAGAAGTGAAAGTAATAGGGACTACATTAATCTGGAGAGTCCTTGTCCTATCTAAGGAGGCATTCCTATTCAGCCTCAGCTATTACAGTGTAAAAATGTAATCCCATTGATTAAGTATGCTCTGCTTTTTAAGAGAAGTTAGAAATCCAGAGTGTAGGGTGAAATCTCTTTAAAATTTAGGAAACAATTCAGAAAATTAAAATTCTTTGTGGTTTAAACAATCTTGGTCTTGCAAAGACTACCAGTCACGATTTTGTGACTTGTACTACCCTACACAATTCAGCTTCCACACCTCATCCAGCACAATAAAGGCCCTGCAGTTATCTTAAAAGCATCTATCTACTGTTCCCTTAAAAAGATCTCAGGATATCTGATCGATATGCCCTTCCCAGTTACTGCACCCACATAGCGTATTTCCCCCCAGAGGCCCAGCCCCAGAACCTACCACCTCTGGGCCTTTCACTTCATATTGAATAAACAGTTTTTTCCAACATCAAGGAGGTGCCAGGCACTCTTCTAGGTGCTATATGAAAAACAAATGAATAAGTCAAGGTCCTTGCTCTCAAGGAGTTCAGTCAAGGGAGGGAGACAGACTTGTAAACAAATCAAGGTAATACAAGGCAGAATTAAACCAGAGCCCGATAGCAGTACAAACAGTGTACTATGGGAGCACACACAAAGCAGCTATTAATTCTGCCTGAAAATATCAGGGAAGGTATTGCAGAAGATGTGGCATTTGGCTGAGCCATGAAGGTAAGTTAAGTTTATCAGGTGGAGAAAAGACAGCAAGAGAAGGGAGTGAGGAGGAATTAAACTAAATAGAGGAAATAGTAAAGAAATGAGGCAGAAGTTGGAAGAGTGGATCTCACCCTCCCTTGGTTCCACATGGACCTTACAGTCTTCTTATGGCCTTTATGGTGGGTTAGAAAAATTGGCTTACATATTTCTCCCATACACTGAAATGTTGATTTCCATTTAAGATATGTCCAGGGAAATCATGGTGAGGCTGTCCTCATGTCTTGTTCATCTTGGTGTCATTAATAACTTAGCATAATGCTTTACACATAGTGGGTGCTCAATAAAAGTTGGTAGGATAAGTGAATAAACTAACAAAAAAAGAGAGAGAAATTCAGAAATGTATGCAGACAGAAAAAGTAATCCATTATGGCTGAAGATAGGGGACACAAAAGGGCTGTAATGGAAGGTAGAGGCTAGAAATGCAGGTTAGAGGCTAAATCAGGTAATATATAGACCTACAGACATCCATTTTGATTTTACAGGGCCTTTCTAGTGTACTTAAGCTTATTTCTCTTCCCAAGCATTTTTCAGGTTGCAAAAGCATTCTGACCAATAAAGAACAAATGACTATGTAAAGGCAAGGGAATTCATAGTAGATGCTCAGTAATAGTCCTTTTAAAATTGAATGAAATAGTGAATTACTCCATCCCAGAATGGTGTTGGTTTTTATAAAACCACAGTATGTTCCTAACTCACAATCTATTTGTGGTCACTTCTGACTCGAATGTTTTTCTCTCATACCCTGACCCATCCTATCTTTGTACTCTTGGGTTTGAGTCTTTACAAGCACATTTTCTTATTAAGTTTTTTGGGTCATTCATAGCTTTACTACTATTTTCCAGAAAATCAAAACCACACTAAATTTGGGACCCACAAATTTGACACACACATTCTTGATTTTCTTTGTCTGGAATGTCAATAAATAAACTGAACATATTGGTTCTCTGGACCAATCCCTCCTGAGCCATCACTCAATCTATATACTATTCCAATACCATCTTCATTAACGACAAATCTTCAACCCAGATATTCAGCTTATTAAAGTAATGTGGTCATGATTCTGCTTGTTTTCAGGTTATCTTAATGACACAGATTACACTGGAGACTTCTCCTTGGTCCGTGAATCCTATTTTATAGCTGTTAGAAATTAAAGTTGTCTGTGTGATTGCTCTTCACAAACCCATGGTGACTCCTCTTTAGTGCCTTGGGATTTCCTGTGTGACTGCAAATTGAATGTTTGATTGATGGTTCTTTCTCATTTTTCCTAAAGATCAATATGACGAAGGTCTTTAATGACTAGGGTCATCCTGTGTTTTTCCCCTTTCTGTTGCAAAGCCAGGCATATTTGTCCTTTGGTAGTCTTGAGGGACTTTTCTAGTTCTCCATGACTTCTCAAAAATAATGACCCATGAGTCCACAGCCACATCTGCTTGTTCAGTAAGTGCCCCTAGGTTGCATATAATCAAATTCTTCTGATCAAAGAAGAATTGGCAATGAATGTATATCCTTCTATTTTTTATTCCCACATTAACCATTTCTCTCTCCTTAATTAGTTGTTTATTTCCTAAAACACTTACCTTGACCAAACTTCGTGTCAACTGCTTACCTAAGATCTATTTTTAAGAAACACAATTGAAAATATTAGTAAGTTCGGCCTTTTTCATCCTGTAGTAATAACAATTCTTCCTTCTTGATGAGAAGATTGCTTTTTTGTACATATTATATTGTCTTCCCAATTATGACCATTTTTATTTTGTCCTTTTCTACAATTACCATGTTGTTGTCTCTACTATAAAATTGACTTCAGTATGTTATAATCACCAATTTATTCATCTTTCTCTACCTCCTCAAGAGTAGGTATCACATCACCTTTACCTGAAACCCCAATATTTCCCATAGTGACCAATAAAACATGGGAATTCAAGCTTCATAAAGATGGGACAGACAATACAATACACAACAGAGTATGTTAGATTCTGCAAATAGTTAATCCTACAGATGAGAACTTGTTCCTTCAGAGCACAGAGGAAGCCTCATACCTTTCTCTTCCATATATACAAGTTTGTTTATTTCTTGCCTCATCTACATTTAGTAGAGAGTTGATTCCCTTTATTTTGCTCCTATTTATTCATCTTTATTAATACTTTTTGAACAAATCTTAATTGTAAACATGTATGAGGTACATAGTGATGTTTGATATATGTGGGCAATGTAGAATGATTAAATCAAGCTAATTCGAATACCTATCACCTCATTGGCTTATCTTGTGTGGGGTGTGTGTGTGTGTGTGTGTGTGTGTGTGTGTGTTGATACTTTTGAAACTTTATCTTAGTTATTTTACCCTTAGTGAAAACCAAGCTTATAGGAAACCTTCCCTTAAGATCATTACCCGATTCATCACTCCTAAATTTCTCACACCCTTCTACCCAAAGGTTTAAAAAGCCTTATCTACTAATATGGGCAGAAGGGAAAGAGAACTGTGTTTTCTAATTATTCACTATGAGTCCCTGCAGTTGTTCAGAGAGGCAAAAGTCATAACCCAAATAGTTCACTAGGTACTGATCACAAATAGAACAAGAATTGATTCAAATATCTCTCTGTACTTAGTTGGCACTTTCTACTCTATCAACAACTTCATTCAGTCTCTGCAGCCTGTAGAATATTTTGATGTGACAATACAATGTAAATCCAATGCCAATCCATTGCAAAGCAAAATTTTAAATATTGCAAAAGATGCAGAATTTTGTGAAGCTGATGAAGATAATGTGGAGACCTAATCAGCATGCAAAGCCACTGACAATTGAGACTCTAATATTAGTAGACTAGTTATGATTGACAAGCACAAAATGAACAAGAACTATATAAGAACATTTTAAGATTCCAGGAAAAATGTCTTAAGATTCCAGGAAAGAAATTCTGAAGCCCTCAAATATTTTTGCAAAAATTATCCTCTTCATGATGACTTTGTGAAAATCAAGTATGAGGAGTACCATTTCAGTTATAATTTAGTCTAAAGAATTAACTCCCCCCCAAAAAAGGGAATAAATGCTTAACTCATTCTCAGAATTAAGCTATACCTACAACTTAAATGTTAATAACATAAAATTATTATCTCATGATTACTTTAAGATACAGAATCAATCAACCTTTTATATATACTTGCTATAAAATTTTGACTCTGATTTAAATGGTTTCATTTATAATGGACTTTTCCATTTTAATTTTCCTGAAAGCATGAAGCTTCCTGTAACTGCTTTGTCAGCTTTTATACTGGCAAATGTCTGTTTCTCCCAGCTAAACAGTCAGTCCTCCAAGGATAGAAATTATGAATTCTCTTTCTTTATTATTTACCTCCACCACTAACAGCTTATTCCATCACAACCCACACACCTAGCCTTGGCAAAGAAATGTGAGGAAAACAAGCAGGCAGACTTATGTTAAAGGTGGATTACCTAACTTGGAGGAGAACTCTCCTGAAGGTGAGACTAGCTGCAACACCAACACTCCCCCTATATTCACGGTTGTTATGGTTCCTCACCTAATCATTCTCAGTGCCTATCATTCATTACAGGCCCACCTTAAAGAGAATAAGGTTTGGAGAGTGTCTATCAAAGTGATTTCTTATTTTGTCTTATTTCCCTCTACAGGATATTCTCTCCTATCACAAAAGGAGTCATCAGCGTCTCTCTCCTGGATTATATCTAGGTTACCTAAAACTATGTAGCTCTGTGGATCAGATCAAAGTTCTTGTAACTCAAAAGTTACCCAACATCCTCTGCCATGTGAAGATCCGTGAAAACAATAACATTTCCAAGTAAGTGGTCAGAGTCAGAATTTTCCTTGTGATGAAACAATGGCTCAAGTGACCAATTTGATGTGCCCAAAGGAAAATGAAACATTACTTGCCAGCACAGTTTCTATGGTGAGATGTCCCACAGCACACTGGAGCAATGCCACAGCTGAGATTTAACACTAGGATAAGGAGGGCTTCCATTGTGGGTTGGTGGAATGAGTGAGCCTATTAAAAGGGGGTACTGTCTTTCCATGATTCCCTCTGCATTATTAATGGTACAAGCACTGATGCTCAACTGATTAATGAACATATGACCTTTTCTTCCCAAATTGCTATTTATAATACCTTTTCTTCACAATCTAAAAGTCATGTTTGTTTTGTTCATTGTTTTTAAAATTCTCTATGGGAATGGAATCTGATAAAGCTACTGAATCTTAAAGGATCCCCCAATCTCACCTCAAACCTTCATTCTCCTTACTCCTAACCCCCTGGCCTGAGAATCTTATATGTTCCCTATGCCTCTTTTGATTCTCTAGGGAAGAAAAGAAGTAACAAGGTCTGAGCCTCTGTTGGAGATTTGCTGTATGGTTTGGCATTTGGTGAATTACCCTGTTAGCTTTGGGAAAATCTTGGTAATCTGGCTCAACTTTACAACTAATCCTAATAGCAGGCCTCTGAAACTCTACTATAATGTACTGAATTGTGTTCAACATTTAAAAAATGAAAAAGAAGAAATATATAATGAGATATTATATATTTGCTTCAAAAAGTATAAACTAGATCCTCAAATTCTATTTACACCTATGGATTTGCTTACAACCAAAGTAGACTCTAATTTGGTCATTTAAAATATGGCCCTCAAAATTTAAAGACTTCCTTTATTAACTATTATATCTCTCAGGGTTCAATACATAACTATTATTTGATGATAGTGGAATAAATGATGATGATGATGATAATCTCTTAAAGAACTCACTGACCACCATATTCTCTCCTTTCACTGATCAACTACACCTGGACTTTAAGTCTGCCCTCTGGTGGTCATTTCAACAATCAACATTAGTTATCTTCTGAGTCTTCCCAATAGGTTACATGGCTCATATTTGTGTTGAGTTGGCAGTGGTTGTTTTCATCCATTTCTAGATCATGTCCTAATAGCTTATACTCTATTAGTGGTTACATGAACTAATTTCCTCTGCCAATTATCCAAAGTTCATTTTTACAAGATTCCAATAACCTTTGCTCTGCCAGGGCCATCTCCCTCATCCTCATAGTCTAAAACAATTAGTTAGTGGTAGGTGTTTCATGGTATCCATACTGGTAGACTATTTCCTAATTTGATTATGAGACCCTATTTTAGCAATGTGGTCCTTTAGACTTTTTACACTTCAGCTAGCCATAAACCTCTCGCTTAGTTCAATATCAGTGATGGGAAAGAAGAAATAGTTACCAAGCCAGTTTTTAAGATAATTCTTTGTAAAGTCAAAAGTATACAATAGGGCTTAATTTTTATTCTTTTTTCTCTTATTGGGACAAAGAATAAGTGTTCTAGTCTTTTCCAGTATGAGACCTGATATGAAACAAATCTTAAAAAAAAAAAAACTATTCTGAAGGGATAGCTTAAAAAAGAGAATGGTGTTTGTTTGTTTGCTTTTGATGAAAAAGCTCATGACACATTCAATTTGACTCAGATTGGAGACAAGGCTGGTATGACCCTTTGGGGAAGTCCCTGGTTTTCACAGGATGGGAACATGTGTCAGCGCCTCCTCTCATTCTTTCCCCAAAGAGGGCTCTCCTTTCCTCTCTAGCCTGTTCCTGAGAGCACACTGCTGCTCCCTGAAGAGTTCCAAGGAGAAACCTGGCCAACTGAATGTGTTTCAAGACTTGTGCTAAAATACCTGTGGAAACAGTGTTACCCAAGAGGCATTTACCTTGATCTTTTCAAGTTCTTTTTGAAGAGCAGCCTTTGAGGGACAAACCAGATGTGCTTTCCTCCCACCACCATTCTTTTCCCTTCAGTTCTAAATGACATTTGGTAAAGTTCATCAGGAAGGACTACAGAGCATGCAGAATGAAGACATAGATGACTGTTTTGAGAGGAGGATGGAAGCAGTGATGTGTGTCCCTTACTTCTTTGTATTGAAATTGTCTGGTGTTTCTGTTTGTGATTTTCTTCAAGCTTTGGAAGAAGAAAGAAATAAAAATAGGCCCCACCATTACAACAGGACAAGGTTGAAATGTGCCATGTGGTTTGCTGCCTGAGTTGGACAAGATTCCAGTGGTTACCCAACTATGGAATTAACCAGCAGATGCCCCTGTGGTAAAATGTAGGCTCTTAGAACTTATGGAGGACCCACAGGGAAAGAAAAATAGGACAGTCAAGAAATTATTACAAAATATTTGAAAGCTTCAATCTCAAAACCTAGACATTTGGAAAATGTACACAAATTAGACCTGCATTCTGAGGCATATGTGGCTTGATAGGTGAACAAAAGCTTAAATTAGAAAAAGCTTATTTTAAACTCCATTCAGGTGGCAAAAGGTTCGAATTTTATGAATTTTGTTAAGTTTTAACCACCAAAAATTGCTTGTCCAGGTTCTGGACATATATGCTAAAGAAGTTCTGAGTTGTATTCTGAACTTTTGTTATATTTCTAATTTTAACTTGACTCAACATACAGAGAGGAGTGGGAATGGATCCAAAAGCTTTCTGGCTCTGAATCTATGGAAAGTGTGGATCATACTTCTGACTGCCCCATGCAATTGTTCTTCTACGAGCTCCAGATGGCAGTGAAAGCTCTCCTTAAGCAGATCAATATACCTCTACACCAGGTACTAGACTTTACCATTTTTATCTTCTTTTTATGGTTCATGGAAACTACATTGTAGCATAAAACTTACTCAAGAGGGATATATATATGCATATATATATACACACATATATATTTACTTTCTTTTATTTAAATACCACTTTGCATGTACGTGCACACTTTGAATTTAATGCTTATAAGCACACACAAACTATACTTGTGCTCTTTTTCCCTATTATCAGTCTCTTCCAAGTTTTCCAGATCCCACTGTACTGCCATCTAATCTACCTTGAAAGTCACCATGGCTCAATATCAGAATAGCATAAAGCAATGAGAATATATACATATATGCATGTGTAAACAAACAAGGGTGCAGCTAAATATACAAATGATTTATCTAAGAACAGAAGGATAATAGTATAATCTACAGTAGTGGCCCAACTACATCATTCTATCTACCCATTGAGAAGTTACTGTCAAAATTATTGTCTTATATAAATTAAAACATGAAATCTAACCTCCACAAATAAGTCATTTCAAAAAAATTTAAGAGAATATTAAAAGTTTATTAGGCTCTGTCTATCAATTTGATAGGATGTAGCACTAGGTTGAATTTGTTTCTTTTAGATATATGTTCATCATTTCTGCCCCTTTCCCCAAATCAATCCATCTCTCTCTCTCTCTCTCTCTCTCTCTCTCTCTCTCTCACACACACACACACACACACACACACACACACACACACACACACTTAGCCTATTTAGGAAAACCCTTACAGGAGTATCTGGCTCTCTTTTAATAAAAGAGAACTATGAGGTGGCCTCTGACCCATGGAGGCAGGGAGAAATTAAAGATTGCAGGAGTGTGCTTCCACTGGGGTACTGCTCTGATTTTAAGTCAATACTGCATGGCCAGTCTAAACCAGCCCAAACTAATGAATACTAATTTGCTAAACTGCAAGAGATGCCAGAAGTACACTATGGAAACAACTAGATTATTCCAGAGGTGGCCATGTGCTCATGAGGAAGGGGGAAAAAACAGCTCTACTTGTGACAGTCGATACTATTAAATGGTTTCTTGGACTTAACAGGTTTGAAGCAGCTCAAATTTCATTGGTGACTCTTGGGCTACATATACATGTTGGGAGAAAGCTGCCCAACTGCCTAACAGTATATACAACATTTTTTTTTTTTGATACTTGTAAAATTTTCTCAGTCCTTGGCCAGAAACTACATTTTTCCCCTTTAACCAACTTAAATTGAAACTAGTGGATTTTTAATTCAATCCATTTTTGTTACTTCATGTAATTATATTCATCATTTTGAAAAGCCCACAGAATGCAATCATTTTCTGCTTTTATAAGAAGCATAAATGTTGTTTTCAGAGTTTACGTGGAACATTATTGCCTTAAATCTTGATTTTATATAGCATTATTAAATGGGCTGAACCCTAATATTTATGTTGTATAAAAATTCCAAGCTTGAAGTCGTGTAATTTTGTTAGATGTTTTATGCCAGTTTGGTGTTGTTTATGTAAGTGCCATGTTGTAACTCTCCTATTTTTCCTCCGCGCGTGTCCCTCTGCAGGCAAGGAACTTCCGCCTCTACACACAGGAGGTGTTGGAATTGGGTCACAATGTGTCCTTTCTTCTCCTGCTCCCTGCTTCAGACGACGTCTGTACAGCCCCAGGACAGAATAATCCTTACACCCCACACTCAGGGTTTCTTAACCTCCCTCTTCAGATGTTTGAACTTGGTATAGTAGCTTGTTTCACCTAGAAATATTAACCCAGCCTCCTTATAATAAAATCACAAAGTTATATCTGTTCCCCCTTGTCCCAGTGGAGGGTCAATAAATCACATGATGGCTTTGGCAACAACCCTTCCTAGAACTGTGTACAAGTCTGAGAAAAAGCAAAGCTCCAAGACTATGTGCCTGAGCAATAATTATTGAAACATAGCTAAGGCCCAATGGAGAGGAAGGAATTCTAAACAGAAAGTTCAGTTATCAGGCTGTGCTTATTGCCTTTCCTTTGCTTTCTTAAAATATAAATATAAGAACGATGTTTTTATGAAAAGTACTGCCCCTTCTCTCCCCTTCCCCACCTCCAACTGGGAAAAAATAATAATGAAATTAAAATGTAGAGTTTGTATCACTTGGGAGGGGGAAAAAGGTCCATAAATATAAGTCATAAATAGACTCTAATATTAAATAGACTAAATTTCTGACAGACCATTAATAAATGCACCGAGTCTCTCAGGATGCAATGTTGTGACTTTTTATAAGGGGTTCTGAGTAAGGTGGAAGATCTTGTCCTGACTTTCAAAAATGAACAGCTTGGGCTCCAGTTTCTCCATCTTTGCAGAGACCCCTGCTGCCTACTGAGAATGTGAATAGGAAGGCTTTGTCTCCCTTTCCGTGCTTCATCTTGTAACAGGCCAATAAGAGGCAATTAGTAAGGTCTCTGTCAATTCAAATGAATTATACAGTTTGTGGGAGGCTGACTGGGTGGATGGATGGAATGGAGGCAGACCCTCTTTGAATTGCTCCCTAGCCACCAGATCTAGAAGCAGACAAGGAAACTGCCTGATGTCTTATTTTGAGACCTGGGCATTTGCATCTGAATTTATCTTTTCAGGATATTGTTTAAACTGCTCAGTTCCTATTATTCCAGGCAATTCAGATGCTAAAAGGTGATGAACAGCAACTGTTATTCTCCAGAGGAGGTAAAGTTCTTAAGATAAGTTTGAATCAGACTTGCAGACTGGAACTTGAGAGTTTTGGGTCACCTGCTGTATGACACTGGCAATCCCTTAACCTTTCTGTGCCTTTTCTGGGTTACACAATTAATACTATTAACCATACCACTCCCTAAAGCCTGGATGTAAATGTGACCATTTAATGAGTTCCCCAGCCAAAGGACATTATTAATCCATGTTATAACAGTATTGTTATTATGAAATATAGTTTGAGGCAAAGTATCTCACATGACCCAATGGCAATAGAAATAAATATTGGGTGCCTACTATAAGGATTTAGAAATCAGTAAGACAAAGGTTCTGCTCTTTTGATAAAAATTCAGAAAGAGGACAAGTGGTCCACTTTGCCTAGATCAGAAAAAAAAAATATGAGGAAACAGAGGAATAAAAAGCTCTACAAATAAAGTAAGGCCAAATTGACTCTTGAAAACCAGCCTGAAGAATCTGTTTAAGGTGGACCAGAAGCAAGGTTCAAAAAATTCAGAGATTATTATAATAGTTCAGGGTTAGGGTAGGAATCAAAAAGAAAAAAAGGAAATAAAAAGGAAACAAATACAAATATGAGAAATATTAGGAGTAATTAATAAGAGTGGGCAATTGTTTAAATGAGGTAAGGAGAAGTCTGAGGAATGCCCTGGTGGTTTTCAGTCCCAATGACTACAAATATATCGATGCCTCTACTAGAAGTATGAAAGTCAGGGAGAAAAACAATTTGGGGAAAAAAGTGATTTTCAGCTTTGAATATGTTGAGTCTCAAGGTGCTAAGTACACATGTCCCATTGGCAATAGAAATTCTGGAAAGAAAAATTGTTACTAAAACAGAAATTTGGCCAGTGTCTACTAAAAACAGCTAAAGCCATAAAAGTAAATGATTTCTGTAAGATAAGTAATTGACCAAGAACTAAGGAAAATACTTCATTAGAGAGCTAACCAATATTTCATTCTGTGTAAAACAATCATTGTTTTTCCATAATTACAGGTCAAACTACTTGAAATTCATTTTCCCATGTTTTAATGGCCTTGACGGAATAATCAGTGATTTGGTATCAATCAAAATAGTACATGACTCCTAAGGCCCTGGAGCGCCCAGACATGTGAGGGTCTCTCTTCTTTTCTGTGAGGCTCACACATTCCTCTTGGGCAACCACACTGTGTTCTACTGATTTGTACTCTACAATCTGGAGAAATGTACTAGTATCCATTTTCTCTCTCCATTCTTTTGTTTATGCATTCATTGACAAATATTATTGAGTAGGAGACTGAGGCAGGAGGATTGCAAGTTTGAGGCCAACCTGGGCAACTTAGCAAAACCCTATCTCAAAATAAAATGGAAAGGTCTGAGGACATATCTCAATGGTAGTGCACTTGCCTAGCAAGGTCCTGGGTTCAACCCCCAGTACCGGGAAGACCTTAGAGTGAGAGTATGCTTGGCTAAGAGATAAATGCACCTAGCATGTAGGTAAAAACAACAAAGATAGGAGATAAGATCAGAGAATCAATGGGGACCAGGATCATGCAGGCCCCATAGGCCATGATGAGGAATTTACATGTTATTTTAAATATATTGGGAATCCAATGGAGAATCAGGAGCAGTAGGGTAACATAAGTTCTCCTGCAAAATCCAGTAGAACTTCCTCACCACCAACAACAACAACAACAAAAAAAAATGCTTAACTTTGCTTACCTTAGCTTAACCCAACAGTCTCCAAATTCATTCAACCAAGACTGGAATCTTTTTTGCCACAGTACCTATTAAAAGTATACTGAACTCATATTTGGGATATGATGCCTTAGAACAGTGCTTCTCAAATTTTATTTGCATAAGAACTACCTGGATAGCTTGTTAAAATACAGATTCCTGAAGCCCAACCCCAGTGATGCTGAATCAGTACATCTGTGAAGAAGATAGGAAATGTACATTTCCAATAAGCTCTCTGGTGATACTAAATCCACAAATCCATTGACCATACTTAAAACAGTACTGCCAAACACACAGAGATGAACACAGAACTAGAGATGTGGTTAGTATTATAATACAGTAGAATTCAACTGTGTCTGCCTCCTTGATCTGCCTTACCTCCATATTGCTAAAAGCAATATAAGATCGGAAACTATCCTTCATCTATGAAAAGACAGAGATCAAAGCCCAGGTCTCACAGTTCCCGGCTTTAAGATGTTTCTTCCTAGAGTAAGACTTTCTTACTCTCTTTATCATCCCTTGTTGCCATATTATGGGTGATCCAACTGATCATTTAGGACCATGTAAATTTCCAGAAAAGACCTCTTAGTTGGGCTTGGTTCCACTGGCATATGCAATTCTATTAAACTTTTTTTAGGAACCTGCAAAAAGTGTTGCCAATACTTGATGATTAATACACTCTTTAGTACAATATTTATTGCATTCCACTAGTAACAATTTTAAAATATTACTGGGTCTCAGTAAGAATCATGACAAACTCTAACCTATCCCCACGCAATAAGAACTTTCCAAGAGGCAAATTATCAAAGCTACTTCCTCCAGTAAGCATCAGCCCACTGAGAAATTAATAACATCTTATATAGGAACTTTTAAGGACGGGCTATAGTTCATCTAACCCCTCTAAGAAATATGCTAAGCATTTTTTATTTGCTTTTTGTTAGAAGGGACTTCTATTCTCCATAGACAGTTTTATAATAAAACTGATACACTAAGCATTTCTGAGAAAGGAAAGAATGTTTTCAGAAATCCAGTCAGAACTCAGAAAAACTTTAATAACAACATGAGAATTCTAATGAAATTTGAAAAGGTGTGAATTATGGGAATATGTAAATTATAATAGAACAAATAATTGCACTATATTTCAGTTTGACTTGTATAAGTCATCCCCAGCCCCATGAAAGGATTTGAGATTTGGCAAACTGACCATGTTTCTGCCAGTGGCCTAAGTGAATCATAAATAACATTCTAACCAGCTATGTACCTATTCCAGCATTAAACAGATCTAGCAAGGACAAAGTGACAAAGGAGCTTAGCCCTCTGTCTCCTGGAGTAAAGACCAATGGGGCAAACACACAGGATACTCCTTCAGAGGATTATCTGTGTTTTTGAGAGAGAGATGGACCTATAGGAGGAGCATCTTATAAGATCTGGACAAGCAGGGTTCAGCTGAGGCAAAGTGGTATAATTTCACCAAAGACCCACTCCCTTTTCCACAGCTTCAGGGATGACACTTCATCTTCTCTGGGGTAGGAACAGGCAAGGATCCCTCTACAGGAATAAAACATGTGCCGGGGGGGGGCCATAAGCATCACTGTTTACACTATTCCAAAGATAAAAGGAAAATGAAGTATCATGAACCATTAGAAAATCCATCCAGTGATGTAGCCTCTTGAGGATTTGCCTAGCCTGAATACAGGAGGTCACCCTGCCCTGACCCTGTGGGCAGTCACAATTAACAGTAGGCTTGTGATGAGGAAAGCTGATTTTTATATATTCCTTTGGCTCTATGATTCATACTAACTGGACTAGAAAGACAAAAACTGGAGAATTTTTAAAAAATAGCCCTGGTATACATTTCATAGTTCTGTGCTTGGCTATTGACTATATCCTTTATTCAACAAACATTTACTGAGATTCCACAGTATGCCAGATACTGTGCTGGGGCTGGACATACAGATACTAAACAGGCACAGTGTGCCCACCAGAAACTCAGAATCTAGTAGGGAATGCAGGCAACTATGCCAATAGTCTTAAAACAATGAAAGCACTGCTATGAGATGTGGGCTACTGAATTTCGAGGAAAGATACTTATTCATTCCTTACAGAGATAATACTTTAGCTGGATTTTGAAGAAAAATAAAAATTCCGAAAGTGAAAGAAAGGCAGAACAGAAAAGGAAAATTATTTTAGGCAGAGAGGCCAGCATGCACAAAGGATTGGAAGGCTGGAAAGTTCTGTCCAATTAGATACATTCTTAGTAGCTCAATGTGAAGGATGCTTATGGCATCTGAGGAAGCCAAAAGTTAAAAAAGGGCAAAATCACAAAAAGCTACTCCTATATCATCCTAAGGAGGTGAGACTTTATATCCTGCAGGCAAAGGGGATTGATTAAAAAAAAAAAACACTTGAGAAAGGGACAACATGGTCTCAATGGATTTTAGTAGTTCTGTGAAGGATAGATTGTAGGAAAGTAAGGGAAAAAAAGGTCTGAGACCAGAGATTGATAATTAGAAAGACTGTCTCACTGGTTCAAGTAGGCAATAAGAACCTGAACCAAGGCAGCCACAGTGGAGGTAAAGAGAATAAAGCAGGAGAGCAAGAGGAATCTAGGAATTAAAGCTGATGAGACTTTGTGATTGATTTGATGTGGTTGAAGAGCAAGATGGAGGAGCCAGAAAGTCTGAATAGGGTGCTGAGATGAATAATGTTGACATCTACCCAAACAGGAAAAATATGAAGGGAGGAACAGGTTTGGGGGAGGGGACAGATGATGAGTTCAGTTTGACAAATGATGAGTTTTGAGGTGCCTGTGGGATATCCAGGCAATGAGCCTAATAGAATCCAGGCCATGGGCTTGCAAGAAATGGCATAGTCTCAACCTTCATTCCTAATGCCCATTATTCATAATTTAGGAGACCGTTCCTATATTCCAACTGCCAACTCATTCACTACTAGGAATCTAGAGGGGAACCTTCTGCCCAGGTTCTTTCTGAAACTTTGGCAAAGAATCATGGCACTTAAATGGACTCTTGGATATTATATCATGATTCCTTTACCTCCAAACCCACCCAGACTGATAAGGAGCTCAGCAAGTTAGAGAACCTTAGGGAAAATATTCTAATCTCAGTCCTGTTCTAATATTTTAGTCAATAAATGCTTCATTCCCCTTCCCAGGGCCGGGGAGGGGTTGGGACAGTGGGTGGGAACAAACATGTATTTTGTAAATGGTATGCGTTATATGCTCTGTTGGGTACCTGATATACATTGTATTATTTAATCCCAGGTAGGCATTGTAATCCCTGTTTTAGGGATAATACTAAGACTCCTAGAGGTTATCTGTACACCACACAGGTAGTGAGTGGCAGAACTATGATTCAAACCCAGGCCTGTGCGATAGCTAAGCCTATAAACTTTCCACTGTACTCTACTGCTAGTGTTCGTGCCAACTGTATTTCAGGCTGTCACTATCTTTTACAGGAAAAAGAGAGAGAGAGAAAGAAAGAGATAGAGAGACACAACACCACATAAAATCAGTCTTAGTTTGTAAGTTACTAACAAATCATGTGGTCCAGATAATGACATTATTGTAGCCTTATACCATCTTGTCTTTAAAATGAATGTGATTCACATTTTTTAAAAATTAGAAGCTTCCAATCTATCCTTCCCTCCTCAGTGATGGCTACCAAATGTATCATTGCTAGACCACAAAAGACTATGTTAAAGTAACATTTGTTAAAGTGACATTAAAGGCTCTGGATGAAAACCACTAGAGCGGGAAATGGAAGCGCTACAGTTGCTCATAACTCACTTGTGGTGCGTGGCATGGATGGTGTGGGTGCTGTGAGGCCACCCACTGATCTATGGCTCCTACTGCAAAGACACAACAAGGGAAAGCTGTGAACACCCTGACTTTTAAGATTCAGTTGGGACTGATAGTGTCTCTTTTAAAGAAATTATTCAGTGTATCTCCATAGTCAACTTTACCAGTCATATTTTATAGAGGGAAAAAAGTCAATTTTTTTTTTTACAACTCGGTTTGGAAAAGCAGGCTGTGAGACACTTCCCTCTCTCCACTCTCCAGCCAAAAGAGGACATCTGTCAAGTGCTAACAGGATATAATCCCTCCTTGAAAGGCATAAAGACACATTCAGAGAACTACATGGGTCAAGAGTAAGCTACCAAGTAATGGTGACTCCTTCCTGCAGAGCTGCCAGTAAATATCAGAGACCCGAAGTACCTTTCAAAACATGAAAATCTAGCACACAGTGAGAGAAGTGAGAACAGAGGGAAAGAAGAGCCTTCAGGGACAGGGTCTGCCCTCTTCAGATCAGCTCATGCATTTATTTTATTCATTTGGTCAATAAATATTAGCTGAGAAGCTACAATGTTCCATGTTTTGAGGAAATAAAAAGTAATAGTAGACATGCTTCCTGCCCTCAAAAAAATCAGTCTAATACCAAAATAGTCAGCTATCCACACAGTTACAGTGTAGCAGGATATGCCATCATATATTTAGAAATAAGTGCTCTAGAAGCACAAAAGAGGGAGAAACTGGTTCTGCAGGGAAAGGAAGAGATGTCAGTGAAAACTTCACTGAGAAGACACATCAGAAGAAACATCAGGATCAGAAGGTAAACATGGGTAGCTGAGGATGAGGAAAAGCATGTTAAAAGCATGAGAGTATAAAAGGAGTGTAGTATGTTCACCAAAGTAGTAGTTTCGCCAAAGGTTAAGGTTGATGCAGGGCTAAGGGTTGAAGGTGGTCACAGAATGAAAAATATAAGTGAAGTTATATTCAAATCCTCCACCACAAGGAGCTTCCTTATGGGAAACTTCCTTATGTTTGGATTTTATACTGAAGTCAAGAGCGTTCTCTATAGAGGTCTTTTAAGTGAAGAAACTGCTTGAGAATTCTATCATTTGAGAAAAGTGAAATAATTTGTCATTTACCGAAAGGGTATATAAAATCAGCTTCTCTTTGTGTCAGGCAAGGAAGTGCTAAAGAGAATAGAAAATATGGGAAGAAAGGATCTGACACCAGAGAGAAAAAATCAACCCCAGGTTGTAGACTACCTGGATTGAGAAATATCTCCTTGAAATGGGCACAGCTGGAGTAAGAATGAACCACTGAAGCCCTCACCCTATTCTTCTCTTCCACTTCTATGAGGAAAGACTTAGCAGGCTAACTTTCCACCCATCTAAGAGGAAATCACACAAGGAAGCAGGCAGTGGTAAGATGAGAATTGTGAGGTACACAGAAATCTCTCAATATGCAGAGAAGCAGGGCTTCCTCCCATTGCATAGAGATGACCAACGCCATATTCTGAGGCACTGTGGTTTAGCTTCCCTAAATGGCCAGATGTAGGTCTTGAGAATCAATAGAAAATGGTGCAAGAGCATTAATTATATGTTCTTTCTAGAATTTCTCACCCAAGAAGCCATAATAAAAATGTTCTAACAGACAGTTGAGTTAGAATGACCCTCTTTCTGAAGCATGGAACACACTGGTTAAGTCTGAGGTACACAAAATAATGAGGTTCAACAGTGAGCCAGAAAGAGACTGGAACTACACCAATCTGAATCAGGATGATTTTCTTATGCAATTGGAATCTGAAGTTATAGTTTATGATCAGAGTTTATCAGAGAAGACCAGACAATCTAACCATCTCAGGCTGTCTGCACTGGGCTCAGTCCTACATTGCTGGCCCTCTTGAACAGAAATAAATGAAGGAGATGAAGGTTGGACTCTTTCCTGTGGCTTGCCTCTGTCCCATTATTTTGAGAGGAGAAGGTCAAGTCTACTGAAGACAAAAATGGTCTGTCCAGGCGTCAGTTCCCACTATCCTTCCAGAGGAACTAAGGAAGGGAAAGATAGGAGGACCAAAGCCCATAATGACTGGCCCTCAAAGAAGTTTTCCAGTCAGACAAAAGATATCCCAAGAAAAAACATGGATCTTCTGGGAATTCTAGACTTGGAAAGGAGCAAGATACATAACAGGAAATCAGACATGAAAATTCAAATTTCAAATTGCTACTTGGCTTTGCTTTTTCTTTAAAGTGAAAAGCAAACTTATTTTTCCAGTCATACACAAACACATACATACATACACACACACACATACACACACACACACACACATACACACACACCACAAAAAAATACATACATGGATTTATGTGGACTTTAGAAAGCCACCTAAGTGAATTTAAGAAACACATACATACACAAAGATACACAGAATTATGTGTGACTTAACAATGGGGATTGGGAATACATCCTGAAAATTATGTCCTTAGGCAATTTATCTTTGTGCAAACATCATATAGTGTACTTAAACTAAGATGGCTATGATATCACTGGTGATATAATCTTACTGGACCACCATTGTATATGCAGTCCATGGTTGACTGAAACATCATTATGTGGCACATGATGACTATACATGAAATAAAAAGTCCTAATGTTAGGGAAAAGTCCACATAAACTGCAGCATGAGCCAACCTCACTTCCCCACACCTTACCAGGGCTTGGTAAACCTCAAAGGGAATAAATACTGTCTGAATGAAGCCAGACAACTGGCCCCTTAAGAGCACATTTATAATTTATTTATGGCTTAATATTTTCCACTGATAGGATTAATAAATCATGTTTTCATCCAATGGTTTTCTCTAAGGTATGAATTTCTCTATTTTGATACCAGATCTTAACATGTTTTATTTTGCTTGTCCATTTTCCAGTTCATTTTTGCAGCTATAGAGAGAAATTTATTAGTCTGTATTGCCGCCTTTCTGCTGTTGTGGAGCTGGATTCTCTGAATACCCAACAGTCCCTGAGGGAAGCCATCTCAGACAGTGAGGTTGCAGCTGCCAAACAAAGACACCAGCAAGTTTTAGATTTCATTCAGGTAACAGTTTTTGGTTTTGGTTTTGGTTTTTTCAGGTAATGAGAAGGAAGAGGCAGGGTGGAAAGGGTAAGAAACAAGCAGGGGAAAAAAAAAACAGCAATCTGGACAGATTCAAAGCACACAGTGTGCAAACAGCCTGTAGATCTGGTTAAAATATGGAGCTCAGGAAGATGTGTTTTCAAAGATTTAAGAAAACGTTACAGATAAATCACACTATTCCTAAGAACTGTATCAGCCATACTGTAGAAAAAAATAACCCCCAGAAATAATGATCAGAATATTGTTCTTGCCTGATATCCCATTGTTAATTCCAACAGAAAGAAAAATTTTAATCTACTCAATATCTCAGGGAAAAAAATGACCCATCAGTTTATGTTAACCCACATTCTTTAAGAACTGATATTCCCTGTGTTTTAAACTTTTGTCTAGCAGAGTTAACACTTTACTATGTGGCTACTGATATGAGAAAATATGTTCCCTGTCTATGGTCTTGTCTGTAAAGACCTCAAGGTGACAGCTCAGGGGGCTTATGAAAGGAGTACTAACTAGTAGTCAAAAGAATTTGGATCTGGCTTGAAATTGCCTCTAAATTCCTCAGCCAAATCTTACAATCTTTCCATCAGTTACCAATTCACACAATGAGTATAATAGCAACAGCCCCATTATAAATATCACCATGATATATATTCAGTTCAATTTGATAAATACTTATTAAACACCCAGGTGTCAGGCACTATATGGGAGATACAAAGTTGAAACAGATATAGTCCCTGACCGTAAGGAGTTTAAAATCCAAGATGATGGACAGAATATGTGTAAATACTACTTGTAAAATGTGCTGTATTTGTTCTGATTGGCCTGCTCACCAAATGATTTGCATCTCTCTCCTGGATTTGAGAATAATTACAGTAAAACAGACAAGATAACTTCTTACAACGATCCAGAAAAGGGTAAATGAGAACTTAAGTTTTATGAACTTTGGGCAAATAATCTCTCAAAGTCCCAATTTCATCTGAAAAAAATAGGGATGATAATAATAATAGTACAACCTCACAGCTTTACTGAGAGAATTCAATAAGAGAATGCATGTAAAACCCCCAGCAAAGTGTCTGTCACCTCATAGGCATACAATAAATTATATATTTATTTACTCATTCATTAATTAAAAGGAAAATCCTTTGAAATATGACTACACAAGAACTAAGAGTTTGAAGTATTCAGGACACTTGCGAAGTACTAAGTAACAAATCTTTAGGATTATCCTACTTCCCTCATCCTGGAAAGGAGATATCTTAGGTGACCTCTAAGACTAAAGAAATAACTTTTCAAGAAGTTACTTGTTCTGGTCTGAGAATATAATATTTAAAAATTCAAAACATTTGGTTCAGTTATTTCCAGTAAAAATGGAACATGGTGGGAAAGGGATAGGAAAGGCAGAATGCAGCATGAGGAGAATACAGAAGACTGGTTCATCTTTCGAGCCTTACATAAGGGACAACATAGCACGTAAGAATAATAATGGAAAAGTCAAAGAACACATATTTTAGCCCTGAATCTCCCTCTGATTAACTCTGGAGTAGTGGACAATTTATTTGATCTCCCAAGGTCTCATTCCATCATATGTGAAATAAAAGGACTGAATTAGATCATATCTAAGGGCTTAGTTGGCCCTAATGTTTCACAATTTTTAAAGAAATACTTCTCCAACCATGCTCTGCCTTCTTCCACATAAGCCTCTCTAAGTCCAATGTGCTCATCCAATGAGGAAGCTGACTCTCAGTAGTCTGTTGCATCTTGAACTCCTCCCAGATTTCCTGGCTCTATTCCCACTTCCTTACCACTACTCTCGCTCTTCTCTTATCACTTACCTAGAGCTTCACTAACATTTTCTCTTTGCCTTTCATCATGCCATTAAAGTGGGATGGATAAAAACAGATCACGCCAGAAATTTTTCAAAGTTCTTGCCTGCTCTGGTGTCCCAGAGCAGGTAACTTGAGAGCCCCTCTACATACTCCCTTACAAGCCAGCCAGGTATACATAGACTTGGATAAAAGCCAATTCCCAAATGGTTCAAAAAATAACTTCTTAGGCTGGGTATAACCAGACCCATCTTCCTGCCCCAGAGTCTTCATCTTCAGTATACTACACCTTGTTCCACCCAACTTAAATAACTACATCATCTCTCCCCTTATCTATATTGGCTTCTCCTTCTCTCTCTCTCTCTCTCTCTCTCTCTCTCTCTCTCTCTCTCTCTCTCTCTCAATGAAAACCAGCTGCAACCACTCATCCATTAGTGTTCACAGCTCAGACTACTACACACTATAACCTGCAGAGGCGACCGCCAGTCGCAAGAGCATTTGTATGATTCCAGATCTAAGACAGTGTTGAAGTCACTACACAAACCAAACATTGTAAAGAGCAAGGGAGTCTATGTAAATATGATTTGGAAAAGAAGCCAAGGAGTACAGCCAGAAAAGGGGAGGGTTGGATGGGGGGATATAGAAAACCATAGATAAGGTATACTGGCCTTAAGTCAGCACATACAGCAGAAAAGTCAGTGAGTAAAAGAAAAAGAGAGAGAAGGAAAAGGGCGGGGGAGAGAGAGAAATGTCAAAGTGCAAAGACCTAGAGCTCAGCATGTTTTGAGCTGCCAAAGCCTAAAGGGCAATTAGACCATAATTTATATACTGTAATGCTTCAAATGCTTCTAAGCTGTAATAGAAACACAGCTCATTAAATATAGCCAATCTATCATCCCCTCAAGCACCTTGTAGCTATGCTGTGAGAAAACCAATCACCTTTATATTTTAATAAAAATATTATCTTGCCTGAGTACAGAAAAAAGAGTCTAATTTATAGGATGAAAACTGAAATTTGTAAAGAGCAGGGTGAGAAATGAATGCAGAACTTTTAATCAACAGTCCTAGGGAGTTCATGGTCTTTCTTTTTTAAAATGTGTCAGCAAGTCTTTAGAAGCTGAATTTGGACCTTAAAATCAGGGGGGATTATGTTGTCAGTTACTTTCAGATCAACAGTATAAGGTAAAATGGGTGAAAATTATACTTCTTTTGGAGCTACTTAGCTAAGTCCCATTAAACTCAATCCATGGGCCTCCCTGTACCTATGGGTTTTTTGTTTTCTTCAGCTAAGACTTATCCATCTCATCACTGAAAAAAAAGCTAAGTAGCAAACATTTCTTCTATACAAAATTTTTTTAATTTCTATACTAACTCTATCCTTAGCAATAGGCTCAGATAATCTAATCTTAAAAAAAATAAACAGGTATGATAAGTACATTTATTCCCTAAGGTCTCTGTAACAAATTACTATAAACTGAGTTCCTGAAGACAATAGAAATTTATTTTCTACATTTCTGGAGACCAGAAATTTGAAATTAACATGTTGGTAAAGACGCACTTCCTAAAAGAGGCTCTTGGAATGGAAGGCAGCAGGGTGTTCATTTGCTACCTCTCCCAGCTTCCAGTGACTATTGGCATTCCTTAACTTGCAGCCACATCACTCTGACCTGTGCTTCTGTGGTCACATGGCCCCCTTTTCCTATGTCTGCCAAATCTTCCTCTGTCTTACTCTTACAAGAATATCCTTATGTTAACATTTGTCATTGGAATTAGGGCACATCCAGATAATCCAAGCTAAATTCCTCCTCTCAAAATCCTTAAACACATCTTTTTGCCATATAAGGTGATATTTACTTTTTTACCATATAAAGTAATATTCACAGGTTTGAGTATGAGAATTGGACATCTTTTAGAGGTCTACCTTCAGCCCACTACAATAACCATGATTGTCATTTTGACAAAAGTGCATTCTTCTACATTATCTTACTTTATCCTTATAATAACCCTTTGAGGGTAAAGATTTAAAGAATTATGCAACCATTCCATTCATTCATTCATCCATTCATTCTTTCACTAAGCAGTCATTTTTTTAATAACTACTCTACACAGCTAAAGAGAAGATAGAAAAGTATAGTTCCAGTCCTTGACAAGCACTCTAAAAGCAGTTCACAATAATGTGCCTTAAAATAACTTTGATAAATTTTTTTTAAAGTAACTTTGAGACAAAGAGTATGCTACATGAGGTAGGGCCAATAAAAGCCAGCTGAGACAGCTATAATCTCATCAGGAAAAGTCTCATCTGGGATTCCCACTTTGCTTTATCTCTTGAATTTCATATTTCTCCCTTCAAAATGGCTTGGTGCCTCCTTGTGAGCCTTCCTGCCCAACTCACCAAGCTAACAAACCCTGGAGCTCAGTATCATGCTCTGCCAGGTCCTATTACCCCAGAACAGAACTAGATAGCAAGGGAAATGACTATCGACCACACACACAATGCCATTCACTGGTTCATTCTAGTCTGCCTGTTATTCTGATCATGGCCCACTGCATGTTACCATTTCAGATTCAACTCTGTGTTGGGAACACCAGGTTTGTGAATATTCTTTAAAAGGCAGGCTTAAATACAGATAAGTACAGTTAAAGACACAAGAAGAAATTTTGAAAATAAAATATAACACTGGGCAATACCTTATCTTTAAAACCACTATAATCAAAAGGGCCTTGATCTTGAATTGTTCATGCAATGAACACCTTCTACCTGGAAGTAGAATTACATCAACTTTCTAAATATTCTTCAAAAATAAATCATAAAGTTGAAGTGACTTTAAACATCATTTAGTCCATTTTTGTGGTTGAGTAAATGGGCTTGAAGAAGTTAATGCCTTGCTCTAGGTACCTAGTGAAATCAGATGCAAAGCTAACCAGGGCCCTATGAAGCACTGTGTAACTAACTGCCTCTCCTTGGAGATAGAATAACCAGAAAGCTTACAGTCACCCTCTACCAAGACCTGGTAAAATATCTATCACCTATAGAAACAGGCACAGAAATTTGAGTGACTTTTACACAAACAGATTTTAGAGAAACTACTGTTATACTTTATAATGAAAATGTCATTAAAGTCACTTTGGTAATCCAGAAATCAAAACATAACAATTTAAAATGTGCTACCCTAAAAAAAATCCAAGAATGCTTAGATTACTTAAGAATAAGCTACGTAAGATGTTTTATACTTTGGAAGCAAGAAAACAATAAGTTTAATATATAAAGTTGCTTCATTTCTCTTAACATAGGCCCAAGTATTCTGATATTCACATCTGACTGTATTGCATCCCCCACAATATCCCAATGAGGAATATTTCATTAAATACTAAGAATTAATAGCACTTTATAAGTGTGTATGATGTCCTCTGCAATATCACAAAGCACTTTCAAATTCATCATTTTAGTCATTTATCACAGCCCTATGAAGTATAAAAGGGAAGATATTTTATCCATATTTTTTAAATAAGGCAACTTAGGCTCAAAATGGTCAAATACTTGCTAAAGGTTATTACAGAGCTAAATATCATCTGGGTCTTCTGTTTCCACTACAAGATATAGCTTTTCAGGTAAAATATGCAAAAAACAAGAGACTACAAAGAAGAGGTATTTTCTGGCTTAGCAAACACATTTTGAAATATTTTACTCTTATTCAAAAACCAATACTGTGGAAAACAGATCATTTTTTGGTTCTTAGAAAAACTTATTCCTTTTAAAAAGCTATTTGATAACTTAATGTCTCTTACCATTTTATTCCAAAGCAAATAGATGAAAGTTGGCGTGAAATGAGATGGATCATGGATGCTCTACAGTATGCAAGATACAAACAACCAGTTTCTGGCTTTCCCATCACTAAGCTGATATACCCCTCAGATGAGCAGGATCTAAAGAAGATCAATTCTACATCATCACATATCGACTGTCTTCCATCACTATCCCCATCCCCAGAGATGCACAGAAGAAAGGCAGTGAGTGGTAAGCAATAAAGTTCTAAAGTTCCTCGGTTCAGTCACCAGATTCTTGGTCCTCTCTCCACCAATGATTTTCTTTGTGCTGAGGCACTGGTTCAAGCAAATTGCAAGAAACACTGCTCAGTGGTAATAGTTTGAACACATAAAAGAAACCAAACCAGAATAGTGGAAAGGCCAGAAACTAGGTCAATAACCTGAAATCAACTCCATTTAGGAAAAGTGAAGAGTCAGTTAGGTTCTTGACCACACTTCCTGGAAAGAACACAGAGCAAGGGTAAAGATTCAGAAGTACCAAATGAGAATGGCTATGGTGCCAGGTGATGGCCATGTCAGCCAAGAGAATCTAATCAAATCAGGGTAGGGAAGAACAGACAGCCTATCATAAAGAAGAACTGACAAAACTGAGGCAGGAAGCCAAAGTAAGAGATGAAGACAAACTTCCCATCCATCTGGCACCAATATTCTGAAGTGAAGATGGGAAAGGGAGAAATCTTAGATAAACTAGTATCTCATAACCAAAGCCAAATAAGTAGCATGCCTCTCATGAATATGATGAACTTACAGAAAAGCTGAAGGATATGTCAAGCAAGGCACCTCCTCCCTTGGGAAGTCTGAGGTTAGATAGCAAAATACTATCAGCAAAAACATCAGTAGGTTAACAAATGTATACCAAAATCCTTTATGCTCATAAGCAGAGAAAAAGCATACTAAGCATAGGTTATGTAGTACCGTATAATTCTCTTTCCTAGAACATGTTGGGATTAGTGTTATTTGTCTAGTCTATTAAAATAATGGCCACTCAAAGCAGCTTTCTCAATTTTACAGCTTAAAAGATCTCCGATTTTATAATCTTCATAGTTATTTTTTAACAAACAGTTCCAATTTGTAGACTTGCCCCATAGGGGGCAGCATGGTGTAGCAGAAAGAGCTTGGGCCTAGAAATCAGAGATCTGGATTCAAATCTCAGCTTTGTTTTGCTATATGTGCTTGAACAGATTACCACATGTGAGCCTCATTTCCATTATGTAAAAGGTGAATAATAATATATACACCTTGAAGGGTTATTTGTGAATAAGATAATCTATATCAGCAATGCGTGGGATATAATACACAATTATTACAGACATATTTAATGTTGTTATTCTTATTATAGAAAAATTTAGTAAGGACATTAGCTAAGTCTATAAGTTAAGTCTGTATGTGCTCTTATGATTTAAAAGTCTCAATGTCTAAAAATCAAAACTTGGCAAAACTTGGCAAATTGAGGAATATTGGGAGACAGCTAATTTATATTACCAAAGGAGTCCGTGACTTATCAACTAATTCAACAAAAGAAATAGAGTATATTTTTATGAGCCTCTACTGGTTTGGGGATACAAACCAAATATCTTCTCTGCCAGAAACTAGTCTAATAGGAGATAGAAATATATTAACCAAAAATTGCATGGGTTATAGAGTCTATTAGAGGCATTAGCCTTTAAACTCATGAGATGTGAGTTTCTTGGAAGAAGTGACAGAATCCAGTACTAAGAATAAGCCAAAGATGAGCAGAAAAAGAATAAAATGGAGAACACTATAGGCAGAGCAAACAGATTATAACTGTGTACACTGTCTCACTGACATTCAGGACTTAAAGACATTGTTCATTCTTTTTGTTTTTCATTTAAAAATATTTTTTGAATACCCAGTATGTGCCAGGCACTCTTCAAAGAAATGGGATATAATGAAAAAGTAAAGTCTTTATTCCTATAAAATTTATATCTAGAAAGAATGAGAAACAATGAAAACATAAACAAAAAAGATAATATCAGATAGTGAAAATTCCAGTGTCTAATACAAAATAGCAATTGAATTGTGAGTAGGCAGGAAGATGTTGACTTCACTAGGATGATCAACAGAGATCTATCTGAGAAGGTGTGATATTTGAACCAACCACAGGATAAGGCAGTAATGCGAAAATCTGAAGATGGAGTATTATAAGCAACAAAAGAACAAAAGACCTTAGGTGGGTGAGGAATGGAAAGAAGGTCCAAGTGCTTGCAGTATAATGCACAAAGGTGCAAGTGGTACAAGATGGGGGGGCAGGGGGCTGGAATAGGCAGGATTCTGTAGGCAGTACTAAGAAGTTTGGATGTTTCCTACTTGTGACAGAAAGCCACTGGAAATTTTTAAGCAAGAATTGATTGGATCTTCAATTATAGTTCCACTTTCAAATCTTACTATTGTATGAAGAGACCATAGAGGAGAACTACTGAGAGGAGGGAGACCAATTAGGAAGCTATTAACGAAGGATATAAAAAGTTTTCTGGCTTAGGTATTTGGGGATATCATGATATTATTTAACAAAAAAAAGAAAAGAAAAAGAAAGAGAGAGAGAGAGAGAGAGAAAGAAAAGAAAGAAGGAGAAACAAGCTTGGTGGTTGGGCATGCTGAACTTGTATTAGCTTTGGAATATTCCAGAGGAAAAAAAGATGAGTACGGTCTGGAGCTAAGGAAAGAAAACTAAGCTGCTTATACAGATTTAAGAAATTGTTGACATGTGGATTATGTTTGAAGCTATGAAAATGCTTGCAATAGGTAAAATAAGAAGAGAGGATGATGGAAGTATTCCCTATGGAATGAAGCAGCAAGACTTCTTAGTCTAAAAGGGAACAAACAGAGAAAGAAGATACAAAAACAAGAGAGTATTGTCACAGAAATTAAAGCATGTCAAAGGATGGTGAGAGGTTAAACAAAACAACTGTAAATCTTCTGTTGTTTTGCTTTTTTCAACAAGAAGTCATTGGTAATCTTAATGAGAGCAGTTTGTGAGGGGAAAGAAAAGCTGAGCAGAAGTAGATCAGAGAGTAAATGGGAGGTGAAGAAGTGGATCAGTAAGACACATTCTATTATAATCTTGGCTGTGAAAAGGAAAAGGGAGGGAAGGCAGTAGCAAGAAGAGTAAAGGATTGAAAGGCATTTTTTAAGGCAGGAAAGAATGCCCTATCATCTTCCACAGTTCATAAAATTCTAGAAACAACCCTTTAATTCTATTTCCACCTTCACAGCTCATCAGCCCGCTCTGTTCACAGAACTTTCCCAGTGTTTAATCTTCTCTTGGCCACACAGTCCCAAGTGGGTTCCTCCTTGGCTGTATGAGGGTGGCCTCCTCCATGCCATAGAAATGCCAAACCCTCACATTGGCCTGAGGATGGATTACACACACTCCCTGCTGGGAGGATCTGGCCAATTACATTTGGATTTTATTATTAACTTAAAATGTGAGTGATCATCATTCTGTTTCCTAAAATACAACTTTCTCTTGGGTCCATTTATTTCTCTGAAGCCAAGATTCCATGGGCTATGAAACACAAAGACGTGGAGGGCAGCAAATGACAAATGGAACCCAGTGACAGGGAAGCACTGTTGAAAGCAAGGAGAATCTTATCCCCTTGAAAAGCAGAAGCCTTTCAGAACAATGGCATCTACCACACCATACTCTGTTCTCTCCACAAGTGTGACCATTTCAAATTGTTTGGAGACCATTTACAAAAGAGGAAAATATCCACTTTAGAGGAATATCCCCAATGGGTTACTCAACGAGGCTAGGTTTGCAGCATAATTCCATTCTGTGAAGACAGGGTTCACCTAACTTCTAAGGAACCTGTGTGACCTACAGAGCCTATGGTGCCAGCCCAAGATTCTAAGGTTGTTAAAATCATGTACCTTTGATTTGTTTATGAAAAATTTGTTGGGGATGGGAAGGCAGGGAGTGGAACTCTTTTAACTTACTTCCCATTTCTGTGTGGTTTTTAAAACACAAAGTAGAACTCTTCTGAGTCAATTAAAATTAAGCATCTCCCAAGGACCCAAGGGGGAAAGTTGGCTCCTAGAAAAGGCAGCTCAAGGCAGGGGGTGGAATGATTTGGTCCATCACATGGGTATTTTCTCTCCCACTCCTTTTCTGTGGGTATAGTGGTCACAGGCAGCAGCAATCTTTTTTTCCGATACTGATGTTTCTCCTGGTGACACATGGGTGAGGCAATAAAGGGGAGGGGGTGTTATTTTCTTCACATGTATTTGAATATTATCCTGATCTTCCAAATGTAAATGTTCCTGGTAACCTTTTCCCTCATGATGTTAAGAACACTGTGATATAAACCAAAGAGTTCAAAAATTCAATTTAAAGATATTATTTCTCTTGGGAAGTTAGAAGGTGAACAAATCTCTGAGGTTCTACCTAAGGCCTGATGAGAAATACAAAAAAATTATTTATTTTTATTTAGTTAGTTTTTGTGACTGTTGTTGTGGGGATTGTGCTTGTTTTTTGCAATGCTGGGATGGAACCCAGGGCAAGTGCCCTACTACCCAGCTACATCCGAGCCTAAATTTCTTTATTTAAATTATTTAAATTCTACTCATAGAGGAAATAGATTTAATGAAGCACTACACACATACACATATATATGTTTATACATATATATTTTTTGTTATATATATATATATATATGTACATATATTTGGATAGTGACACATTAAAAATGTGAAGATAGATTTTAGGCCAGATATGACTTATTATTTCTTTCTATCCTGCCATACCCCCTGCCTTGAAAAAAAAAAAGCAACAGCTTTAAATCAATTATTCCTTCCTGAAATGTCATCTCCCCATAACGCCCTCAAAATCCACATCAACTCTACTCTGCTGTTGTTGGCCTGATCCACAGAGACCAGGAATTGCAACACCATTACAATAGCATGAAAGCCAAGCTTCCTAAGCCAGCACTAATACTATGGGCAGAACTTTCAAGAGGCTCCCAGGTCAACCAGAGGGGAAACTCAAGATTCTACTAGTGCTGGCCTGCCCAGTGAGCCCTCTAAGGGAAGTTGAGGAGCACAACCAGGTTTATTAAAATAACAACCAGGCAAGATGCCTACAATGTTTAATGGAGCATATGGCCTGGATCTGGAGATGGAAGCTGCACTTTGCATTCTATTCCAGGAAGGGAGGGAGTAGTAGTGGCCTAAGTCCTTGGAAACTCTCCTCAGTGCCCTGGCTGGCATCCTGGAGATTTTCCCAGCTTGTTCTGGGAGGGCTATCCCACTCTAAGCAATAGATTCCACTAAGTCTTCTAATAATTATACAACTACCATGCAAGTCAAATATTTAGATTCCTATTAGAGCAGTATTTCCTACCTATGGGTCTGTGAACAAGATGATATTTACCACTCCATACCCAAGCCCTTTTTCACCCCCATCCTGAATTATTACATTTATAACTGGGCCTTGTTTCACCTATTATCTCTAATGCTCCTAGAAACTATAGTAAATAAGTTGTATCATTTACTAATTCATTCTGGAATAGCTTATCAACAGAAGATGCCATACAAGAAATTATTGTACTCCTTTATTATTAACAGTATTCTCACAGCAAAATCTTGAAATATATCTGTTTACTGATCTATATTTTAATGATCTTCATTTGTTTTCTAAATATTTTCTATTACAGGTGAAGGGATCTTGATAATGGTATGCCTTTGGTTTGTAAGGCATTTAAATGTATATTAGCAAACTAATATAATCCTCATAGCACCTATGGAAGATAAGCAATATTAACTATCTGCATGTTATAGACAAAAAAAGGTTCAGAAAAGTTGTAATTTACCCAAAATCATAGACACAGATAGGAGCCTGATAGAACTTCAGCCTAGGTTTGTCTAATTTTAAGACAATTGTTCTTTCTGCTCTACCTGGGCTAACTCTTGAGTCAAATATCACCAAAGATAAAGCAAAATTATCTGGGTAACTGTTTTAAGGAGTATATATTGCAGATTAAGTAAATTAAAGCTTTTCAAAATGCTTTCAGCGTTGTTTTCAAGGGACAATCAAATCTTACTACTCTTTTATGTTCCCATATTTCAGTGTCTGTTTAAGTTCCACTTCAATTCAAGGTGCTTTACAGCATAAGAGGCTAATAATAGAAGGATGATGAAGATGGAGCCTAATGGGGAGGTTCTCATGGTCTGCTCATATGCCCATGTTCAGATTAGATAATCTGGGAAATAACAGGAGATTCCACAAATCTCTTTGTTTGACTCATTCCTTAGCCCATTCCTTCATTCACTGACTTATCCAACATTTACTAAGCAGAGATATGAAAAAGACATAGTATACAGTATGTGGTCTCTAGGATTTGTAGTTCAATGAAGGAGACTAATATGAAAACGGATATTTGTAATAATGATAATAAAATTGTAAGTGCAATAACAGATAAAAGTAAAACTTGATAAGAGGCAAGAGAACTAAGCAACTTCCAATTCATCTGAGGAAATCAATACAGGCCCTTCTAGAGAGACCAGGTCTTAAAACATGAATGTCTGCTCCTTTGAAGCACATCTTCTTATACTCCTTAGTCCTCTCTAAACAATAAATGTTTGCTATTTGTATAATGAGAGATAAAAGTGCAAACTATTTTTGCAAAGTACTTGACCTATGAACTGGAAATAGTAAGAAAGTGTCACAAACTCCTCAGTGGTTGCTTCTGGTTTTAAGAACTTTTACTATCAGTCGTCCAGTGAATAGAATGATAGCATCCTCCTACTGTGGTTCAATCTATGACTGAAGATATTTGTGGTGAGGTTGATAAATTCAACAAGAAGCGTTGATCAGGTTTTGAACTCTAGTGTTGGCCTTGCATCTTAGTAAGAAAGATGGAAGAATGTGTTGTCCTCAGACAAGTGGTTAGGGAAGAAGACAAAGAGACTTTAAGGTTAAAAGGAAAGAAATGGATAAAGCCTTGGGCTGAATAAATTTGGTAATTCTTAAGAAGTTTTTTTTAAAGGTAAAAAAAACCTCTAAAGCTAGGCAATCAAGGCCTACATATATGTGGACTCCATAGTCTTCAAAGACCAAACTATTTTTCAGCCTCCCCATCTAAGCATCAGCTTGTTTCCAAGGCTGACTGAACACATCTTGTTGTAGGCAACTTAACAAAAGAAGAACAACAAAATGACCTGTCTCTCAGGGTAAGCCAATTCTTTTATTCAGCCTTCTGGAAGTTTCATACAATACTTCCAGTTTTATCTCAATGGCCAAAAATAATTTTATGATCACGCCCAGCTGTAAGGGAAACTAAAAAAAAAAAAGGTATTTTATGTGAGAGCATAGTTGTCCCAAATGAAGTTAAGATTTTGCAACTAAAAAAGTATACTGGTTACAACCACATGTGAGAGAGTGAAACTGACATCCTGCTCTGCCAATTATGAGTAAATATGCATGTCATCTCCTACAGTCAGGAAAGAAAGCATAAAATCACTTTATACCCTGACCCTGAAATAAACAAACAAAATGGCATTTCATGTATCTCTAATTTCTAAAGTAAAAGAAACCCTGATATTAACTCCCTAACAAAACAAACTTTATCCCAGATTTTTATAATATTCTTAAAATACTTGTATCTGATTTTCTACCACAGACTATCTGTATCCAGGTAATCCTGTGGATTTTTTTCTTCAGTTATCTGTTGCATTTTTTTTAAAGAGAGAGAGAGAAGAAAGAGAGAGAGAACTTTTTAATATTTATTTTTCAGTTTTTGGTGGACACACATCTTTATTTTATTTTATGTGGTGCTGAGGATAGAACCCAGCAGCCCAGTGCATGCCAGGCGAGTGCGTTACCACTTGAGCCACATCCCCAGCACAACATGTTGCATTTTTTAATCAACAAGTCTTCTGAATATGGATTCCTTTCCAGATCTCTCCAAGTAAACTATTTTTCTTTAAGTAGTGCTTCTAGGCCTCTAAGTCTTCCTTTCACAGCATCCTCAACCACAAGATGATGTCTCGTTTCTCACTATTATAAATCATGCTGCAGTAAACAACTTGTAAATGCCTCCATGTGCACATGGTGACAATTTCTCAAACAGATATCCAAAAAAGGACTTGCTAGGATAAATTATATGCACATTTTAAATATATTCTGCCAAATTGCTGTCTAAAGAGTTACACCAATTTATCCTCCTCATCACTACATGAGAGTCCTTAATTTCTCACACAACACTAACACATGAAATTTTCACTCTTGAATCTTTTGTAACTTTCATGGGCAAAAAAAAAAAAAAAGCCTCATTGTTTCAATCCATTTCCCTAATTACTATCTGGGCTAAACATAATAATAATAATATGTTTATTGGCCATTTGAACTAATTATTCTTCCAAGTGTTTCGTTCTTATCTTCTCTCATTTGCCTTGTCTCCTAATTTACAGATTTTTATATATTCTGACTTTTATTCTTGTTACACGTTGTTATTCTTCTTCTAATCACTTACGTTTTAACTTTGCTGAAGATGCCGTTTGTTTTTACGAAGCATTAAACTTTGATGCAATCAAATTTATCTGCCACTTCTTTTGTCCTCTGCGGTGTTGTCTTGCTTTAAAAGATCTTCCCATTCAAAATCTGCAAACATGCTGATTTCTAATATTTGGGGGTTTTCTTATTATATTTAACCCATATGGAATTTATTTTGATATATGTTATGAAGTAGGACTTTCTCTAATTATTTTGCTAAAAAGACAGCCTATTGTCCCAACACTACATATTGAATAATTTATTTTGTTCCCATACTTTTAAATTTTATCTTTACCATATGTTAAATTACCACAGTCATATGACTGTCTCTGGACTCTATTTTTCTGTACTTCAGATCTGTTACATTTCTGTACCAATACAACAAAGTTTTGATGACCAAAGCTCTACTGTATGCTTTAATATCTGGTAAAGCCGACTCCTTCCTATTGTATTAAAAATAAAAAGTTTGCTATTCTCATAAATTTTCTCTTCCACAATAATTTTAAAATCAATTCATTAAATTCCATTTTAAAATCCTATTGGGATTTTCACTGAGATTACCTCATATTTATAGATTAGGGACTACTTGTTTTTTAAAACCACTTGCACATTTTCAAAATTAACATGTATTCATCAAGTACCTACAATGGGCTAAGCTCTGTGGGAAATTCAAAGGATTTCAGACAGTTCTTGCTATACAGAAATGTAAAACCTGATTGGAGAAAAAAAGATATGAACAACTACTGAATTAAATAACAAATATCCATAGAACTAAACTTGTAGCTCACTCATGGCCATTATAGTATGCACCCTGAGGCTTATTTTCGCCTCTGAGTTTGTTTGTTTGTTGGGCCTTACATTTTTTGCTTTTTAAAAACTGGCAATGTGTTAAGTCATAAACATAATCAGTTTATTCTTTAGTCTTCCTAAGTAAGTACTGTCATCATCACCACTTATAAAGAAACCAGAGCTCAAAGAGGTTAAGCAACTTTCCTAAGATCACTGAGCAAGTAGAGGGAAATGAGGATCTTAAACCAGATTTCCTATCTTCAGTCACCTGTGTCTTTTCTTCTTTCCCCCTTTAAAAATCCCCATTGTGTGAAATACAAAATTCATCTCAGAAATAATAAGGAATGAATAAATGAGCAACATCCGGCTTTGTTTCTTATTTCATCCCTTCTGCAGATAGATGCCCAGAGAATAAAAGTGTATGTATGTGTGTGGAGGGGGATACGAAGGAGTGTTCCTCACCATTATTAGGGTTGGATTTGTCAGTTCATCTCTTTCCCTTGAGCCTTCTGTATAAATTGTCGGGCCTTGTGCAAAATGAAAAAGTGAAGCCCTTGTTCAAAATTAAAGTTTCAAGGGGTGACAACAGGAGAATTTAAGTGATGCGTGGGGCCAATGCAGGATCCTATGCTCATGATGCAAGCCCTGGCTCAGAGTCTCTTTTTCCTAACATTTGTTCTTGGCTTTGCAGAGTCCCAGCCCTGCTCTGATGAAGAAGGCTGTTCGGAAGTCTTCCTCCCCACGGACAGCGACTACGACTCCAGCGACGCCCTGAGCCCCAGAGACCTGGACCTGGTCTACCTTTCCTCCCATGACATCGCCCAACAGGCCCTTAGCGGTCTCAGCGGCAGCGCCCCGGACGTCCTACAGGTCCACGACATGAAGACGCCAGTGGGACTGGGACAGGACCCCCAGGGCAGGGCGCAAGGCCTTGACCCTGACCACTCGTGCGTCGAGTTCCTCCACGGCCTGTCGCTCACCGGCCTCGCGCCCAAGAACCACGCCAAGATGGCACCGGGCGCACGGCCGCCGCTGGGCTTCCTGGGAAAGCGGAAGTCAGGCAAGCACCAGCACTACGGAGGCTTCAGCCGCCACCGCCGCTGGCTGCGCATGCACAGTGAGACGCAGTCGCTGTCGCTCTCCGAGGGCGTCTACACGCCTCACCTGTCCCAAGCCTGTGATGCTGCCCAGGAGCGTAGGGTGGCCGAGGGGCCTGGACCTGCCCTCGACGGGCCCCGGGGCCTGACCTTGGCCCACGCAGCCAGCCTGCCCGAGGAGCGCAAGGGCTGCCTCCAGGACCCGAGGCCTTCTGCCCACCGCATCTACGTGGAGCCCTACCCCGGCGCCCTGATACGCCAGGATGCCCAGCCGTGGTCCGGCTTGAGCCCGCCCCCTGGAGGCCGAGTCCGTCTGTCCAGCCCTGCCCATCCTGAGATGAGTCCCGAGGGTCCCACCTCGCCAGTGTCCGAAATCCTCAGCAGCATGCTTTAGGAAGGCCCGCGCTGGCTGTCCACCATCCCACTGCTAGTCCCTGCCTTGCCCATCACCCTGGCTGCCCCTCTTTGTCCTCACCCATTTTTGAACGTTTTGAATGCTACAAATCCAAAGGTTACAGGTTCAAGGACCTCTTATTTAAGAGTAGAGCAGAAGCCAAGGCCAGAGTTGCCAGCGCTATTCCCGGTTCAACCTAGAAAGGGCGTAGAGAAGCTTTTATGTCAACATGGAGTCTGAGACGCAGTGATTCAAACATGCCACCCCGTTAGTGGCATCTGTGGCCGAGGAAGGCCAGCCCGAAGACACACCCTCAGTTTTGCAGCTGGCTCTGTAACCTGACCCCTGGGTTTAGGGCTGTTTCATGAATCTGTGATTAATGAGGAGTTTTACAGCTGGAAATAAGATTGGCATAGCTTTCTCCTTGAATCCAAACCTTTAGAGTGGTTTAGGGAAAAGAGACCTGGGTTGTGTCTTCAGAGCATGGTACCAAGTAGACTTTAACTAAGAGTTCCCTACCAGCTAAGCCGGGTCATGCCAAAGTGCAGGGTTCTCAGAACTCACCAAATCCAGTTTATCATCAGCACTTATCTGATTAAATAGGCCTTGGCAGACCTCTTTGTCTTTTAGTGCTATGTGGAGACCACCAGAAACTAAAATAGAGGACACTTCCAGCTCTAACTTGCAAAGATAGAATAGGATAGAAGGCAATCCTTCCTGCTCATTCAGCTCCCATTCTAATCTGAAAACGAGCCATAAATTGTCCTAGGCTGCAAGGAGATGGCTGAGTTAAATGAAAGCCTGAATTGTAGACAAGACCAGGAGAAGGAGAGAAATATGAGCAAAAATGTATTTCCTTTACAATTCTAAGCAAAAGAAGTCCATGGGCGTCATGTCTCCCAAAATTGCAGTGGATTTGCTCAGGATTATGAAGTGGTGAACTCATCTTTAAACAAGGAAGTTCCCTGCAGATGTGGCCAGGCAGTGATAGGCTCCTCACAGCCCCTTGAACATACCTCTAGGCCCACCCCACAGGTCAAGGGACTGGGGTCCAGGGTTAGGATTGGCTGCCTTCCTCTTTCAAATCTATTCAATGTCGATTTTGCCCCAAAATCGTCTGGCCCATGGGCCACAGGAAAAATCTTTCTTCAGAAGACCCTGGCAGTGGTTTATTCCAAGAATGTGCTCAAAAACACCTGGAAATCCTATACTCATTGACTCTTTCCTAAATTTCTCACAAATAAGCAACCCAAATCAAAGATAAATTCCACTGAATATTCATAAAGGGCATGAGTCTTTCATCTCTTGGAATCAAGACCCCTTCAGTTCAGTGATATTCTAAATGATTCTTTTCTGCTTCACAGGCATTTTAGTTAAATATTACTCTTTATGAGTCCTTCCATTTCTGCTCGTGGGAATTCATACAAAGTCCTCTGTTCACAATGTTATTTTGATCCCTTCCATTTTTAAAAAATTTAAACATAAATAATTACCATGCTGGAAAGGCACATATTTGACCCATGGCCTATGTTCATTAGAAAACTAAAGCCCAGAATTCAGTCTTTATTTTTTTTTAAGAGAATTTACACTCAATGAACTCCCTCCAAAATCTTCATCAGAATCACTACTGTTCCTTTTCCACGCCTGGGAGGATTTTAAAGTGTAGTTTTCTTCTATGTGAATGATATGGGGACAGAAGGAGTAAGAGTTAAAACAAGAAAGGCCATAAAATTTGTCCAAGTCCTTGCATTTATCAGGAAGGGCAATTAAAGTCCAGAGAGGTTAAGTACGTTGCTCAAGGTCTCAGAGCTGGTATAGTCTTAGAGTTAACATCAGAAACAAGAACCATATCCTTTATAGCAGGCTGTCCCATTGGGAATTGAAATATATATAGTCAACTCTTGATTATCTACAAGCTAATTACCTATTGTGCAAAACTAGCTCAGTGATAGAGTGCTTACCTAGCATATGTGAGGCATTGGGTTCGATCCTCAGCACCACATAAAAATAAAGTGTCCATATACAACTAAAAATATTTTTTAAAAACCTTTACTTCCAATTTCAATTCAAGTCCATTGCTCAACCTGTAGCTAACAAATTTCCAATATCTCAGAGTTCCTTGTTGCTAGGGAATGCAAAACTTCATGTAAAAGTTATCTAAGTTTACTAGCTAAAAAGCAAATTTGAGAGAAATTTCAGATTATGACTCCTAGATAATAAAAGGAATGGCAGAGTTACACACATTAAAGTTTCTTCTTATTTTAAGTAAGACAGATTGTTTACGTGAAATGAGTCCCTGAGATGAGATGCTGGAGTTGTCAAAACCTGAGAAGCCACGCAACTTTTTGATCCAGACCTTTCTGCCAACACAGGAGGAAGTTTTTGACTGTGCATCAGATGGGAGGCATTCAACAAGCAACTGAGACAGAGACTGACCCACCTTTTTGAACCCTCATTTGGTCATCAAGTTCTGGCTTACTGGACCCAAACTGTATTAATTTCAAACCCACTAACTTATATTGGGGATACAGTCATCTTTATTTTTTCACAAGTAAAAGAGAAATGAGTAATGCACAGTAGATTTTATTGGGCCTACTTGATCCACTTGAAAGTGTATTTTTCTAGCAATATTTTCTTAAAAAGTGGATATTTTATATCCTCAAGAATTAGCCATTTGTTCAGGTTGATCACCCCCATGTTCCATTTTGTAACACTCGTGAGCTCTTAATTTAAGAATTAAGGTATTCTAGTGAGAAAAAAAAATATGTGTTCTTTAATTCACAGATTTATATTTATCTGCATTAATTATAGAGATATGTCAGTGTCTAGGGAATTTTTGTTTTTTTATTTCAGATATGATGGACTTGGCCTTTTATTCTTGTCAAATCCAATCTGAGAGGCTTTGGAGGAAACTTTCCTACCCTGGGTCTTCTTTTCCAGCAATTTTCTCATGTGGTTTACTCTCCACTGCATTATTCAGCTCCCATCATTTGTAGAAATCCTTAAAGATCTTAACCAGGGCCTCCCATATCTCTTTTCCTCCCAAGTCCCATAGAGAACCAAAGAATCAAGGGTGAAACACATCCCCAGGCCTCAAGGGGCTCACAATCTGATCCAAGAACGCAGCCATACATTCAGCATACATCTTCTCTTTGAGGACTTGAAGAAGCAAGAACCTGTCTCCTCAGCTAGACAAACATAGCACATGTTCTGCTAGACATCTTTGATTGCACCCCCTGCTGTCTATTTGTAAGGGAGGAGAACCTAGAAAATACAAGTCCTGGATGTATATGCTGGACAACATTTACAAGGCTATCGCAGCCTCTTAATTGGTAAGGGTACCTGGTAGAGAGTAATTAAAAACTTTCACTCCAGGGAATGAGTATTTTAAGAAGTGGGTACTTAAAGATGAGATCCATTCCATTTTAAGAACATTCACTAACGCTCGAAGCAATAATTACACTGGAGAAAATGGTTCCATTTGGTTTGAAAATTGAAGCCAGTTTGTAATAATATTCCTCCAGTCCCCTTTCCTGAAGGATCCCAAAGCACTTCATGAAAAGCAATGACTGAAGCCTTGTTGTATTCCCCTAAAGAGACCTTGTCTGGGAGCCACCTGGCAAACACCTACCCCATCCTTGCCAGGAGATCATGCCAGACAAGTGGAAAAGAGGACTGGCCTCTCATTCATTGTTCTGGTGCCATACAAACGTGTACCCTGCTGAGGGTTGAGCTCTTCCCTGGAAGATAACCCCGTTAGGCAAGAAGGCATGCTAGAAAAATCTCAGCTCCCAGCCTCCTCTTTTTCCTTGCCCTTCACCTAAGATGTACTTGCTTTCTCTTGGAAAACCATCAATTCAAGCTGTCAGGGGGTCTGCAGTGCGTTTAAGTTCCCCAGTTATGTTAACAGCACACAGAATTTACTGGCTTCAGAAAATTTATATATGCAGAATGCCACTATTCTACAGCTCTCAACCCTGCAGGCAGCAGAGCCACAGCTGAGAGGGTGCATCTTTGCATATTTGTTTATTAAACCTTAATATACAGATTAAAGAGGGTAGTTATAGATGAACAAGAGCACACTCTTAGCCAATTCAAAGTGTTATATTGTCACTTTATAAAGCCTAAGTATTTTTCCAGATGATTCAGTGAAACAAATCTGGGATTTTTGTCAAGGTCATATCTTGAAGGAAATTTTTAAAGGAGCTATTTGGAGAGCAAGGGTATCTCTTGATAGGTAGTAAGGTGAACAAGGAAAAAATTTGTTTCTCTGCCGGTCACTTCTCCTAAAGATGTTCAAACACATGGCTTACGACTGTTAAGCTAAACTTCAATGCGGCCTTAAAACAACAAGGGTAGTGTATTTGAAACTATGTTGTACAGCTTGGAAACTTATTCTAAGATCTTAATTCAGAGTTTTTCTGAGGTGTTGAACTTTGCCATTAGCAAAAAGTATTTTTAGAAAAAAATCCATTGACTGTTTATGAAGCACTGATTTTGCCATATTTCAGGTCTCTGGTTTTTCCACCGCATATGTGCACAGTAGTTATATTTGGTTTTCAATTATTTCTTCTATTTCCATTAATAATGAATCTGTAAAATGGTCATTCGAAAGGGCAGTTGGTTTTGTTTAATGATTGGGTAAATGGACTGTGAAAATATTCTAATTTGATAGTGGAAGTAGGAGGTTTATTATTGTTGTGTTGTTTAAAATATTATGCTAGGGTCTTTCCCTTCCAGATGTACATGTCTTTAATTTCAGCAAAAGCCAATATTTAACTTAATGACAAATGTTATGAAGCTATTAGTTAATGCTCTTTGCTCTTCTTCCTTCAGTTGATGGCATGAAAGTCTAAATATACTTTCACAGTAACCACCCTCCAGTGACTGATTTACAAAGGGCACATCTGGCAAATTGTAAGTCACTCTGAGTTTCTGTGTTGCCTTTTGCCTTGTGACAAACCAGAATTTGCGAATATCCCAGGTATGTGATCACAAGTGTCAGTTTGAAGTTCGTAATGGAAAAAGAATGGGGGGGGGGCAGTATGTCACGGATGTTTCATAGAAAAAAATAATTTAAGTGACATTCTATTAGGCAATGCTTAATTGCTTCCTGCCTAATGTATACCTAGTAATCTGGCTGATTATTGGTTGTTATTTGTTCAGAATTTATTGTATCTTGTTGCCGCATATGCGACTGAGTATATGTTAAAATTTAGACTTCAGTATGTTATCTGCACAATTTTGTGTGCTTTACACCTCTGTAAATATACAAATAAAGAAATCACATATGATGTGTTAAATGTGACCTCCAATCTTGAAACAATTATATTTGGTAGTATGAATATTTGGAAATTATTTGAACATTTTAAATGGATATTGTAAATGGCCAGTACCTTCAATCAAAAACAGCCCTGGTAGAATGAGTGCCTCTTCAACTTGCCCATTAAGAAGAGGAGGTCAGGGGTTAACAAGAATTAAGATAATTTTTCTAATGGCAAGTATTTTTGATAATTTCCTACCTGCCTAATTGCATTTTCAAGAAAAATTGTTGACCGAAAAAAATCTTAGCTATCCAATGGAATGATTGTTTCAAAAGCATTAAATATACTTTATATCTCACCTGATAATGTTGAAATCTAAGTCAAGAGTGAAGAAGTAAAAAATATTTTTGATGCTTCATAAGATTTTTTTGTTGTTTAAAAGATAGTTTACAAGTCTTTTGTCTTTGGTGTGGAGAAATGTCAATTAAATAATAAACTAAAAGAATTCTCAGCACATGGCTTACCTAATGCTTTTTCCATGTCTCAATGAACACAAAAATTGTTCAGCCTGAACTTTTAAAATCTTTGCACTTAAACTTTGAAAGAGTTATTATCTGGGGCATTGTTTTGACAATTATTAGCAAAGTCTGACTCATTTATCTTGACTAATTAATAGCATTTAGGCTATTCCTCTTTCCTAATTGGTTATTGCCAAGTATTGAAGATACAGCAACATATTACAATGGCAAATACTCTCACCGGCTTGTACCCAGGAGCTTGGCCATCATAACCTCACTTCTTCCTCCAATGCATGCATGTTTGAACATCTGGAGTGCATTCTGCATGCCTTGTCCTATCTCCATTTCTTTATCCCTTCTTCACATCCACAGAGCTCCTTCTCCCCCTTCTACAGTGTTTGAGGACACTACAAAGAGATTATTTCAATCCCAGGAACCTGAACAAAAAAGTTCTCCTAAATTCCCAAGGACAGGAAATATGCTGCTTTGGACCATGTATTTGTCTTATGCTGTCTTACAGAATTCTTTTAAATGCACATGCGCACTATGTACACACACACACACACAAACACACACACACATTCAGCTCCTCATTGGCATGTTTGTGGTCGGCTTCCTGACAGCCTCAGAGGGCTGTTTTGTTGTCCTGGCCAAATGTGCTGTTTTCCCTATGTAAATTGTCATCTTTCTAAGCAAACCATTACTTTCTTTTCCTAATTCTGTCTTTAAATAAAAGTTTACCTTCTTTTTCAAACCAAACAGAAGCCATTGCTCTTTAATATCCCCTTCCTCTATGAACACTCTGGGGAGGTGTTTGGGGAGGGACAGAGTGGGATAAAGGGTAAAAGGAGGCCTTTTGAATTTAACCTGCTAAATAAGAAGTACGTCTTTAATTGAATGTTTAGCCCTTTCACAAGGTACACAGTATTTCCACCTGCTAACATGAAATAATTCCTTCTTCTGCATAATAATAACACAAAAATATCTTAGGAATCAGGCAAATTAAAAGCTAGAGCTTTTATCTATTTAGAGTGACTGTTAGAATAAAAACTCATAAGAAATTTTTCTTGCCCAATGTTTATTGTAATGTTAAGGAACTTAGACCTTTGCAATGATCTTTTGCCTGAGAAAATGCGTTTCCTATTCAAGAAGCTATGGCATTCGCACCTTGTAATGGTCTGTCCTATCAGTCATTGCCAAAGAAGGGACTGATGTCAGATACTGACTAGAGGAAGGGAGGCACTGGGCATTTACCAGACTAGATCAAAGGCTCTAAGTCAAAAGCCACTACCTACTTTGTCAGTCATCATTTCCCCCAGCACAATCTACAGCTCCTGGCACAAGTACCTGCTAAATAAGTGATAAACTGGTGACCACCAGACATTTCAGAGAGATCACTTAGAATCAGGTTAATTTCTCCATAAAGAATGGACTCAAAGGCCTTTACAAATGTTTGCCAGCCTGGGACTCTCTAAAGTTCTAAAGTCATTCTTTAGGACTGTCCCACCCACCTACCCGACCCACCGTTTCCAGAGTACATGATGGGGGTTGGACCCAGAAGGAAGCAAAAGGCCTGGGGAGAAACCTGCCCTTTCTTCTGGTGTTTCCAACAGTCAGAAATTATCTAAGCATCATGATATCTTACATATTGTTTGGACACCCCTGTGGATTGACATGGATTGACAGGCAGATCACCCATCTAAGAACCCAGAAAACCTACAAAAGTCTCATCCCCATGCCTGATAAAACTATATTTTTTCACATGCCATTTTCCTCATTGAGGATTTGATAGCTGCAATCTCCTACATGTTTAAAAAATACTCCCATAGCACCATCCTATTTGAGCTTGATGATCAGCCCTCGGAAGTGATCAGAACAAGAACTTTTATTTTATTTTATTTTTACAAATAAGAAGGGTGAGGTTCAGTACAGTGAAAACTGGGGCTGAGCACTCCTGACCTCCCTCTGTGCCATGCACCATTGAATTAGGTCAAGAAAGAGGAAAACAGCGCTGTGTAAGCCCTCTCTGAAACAGACACCCTGCAGAGACAGACATGCAAGGGATATTTACATACAGAGATGATGACCACAGATGAAGCCAAACAGGACAACACAGCAGACCTTTCCCACCAGACCAGGGCTCTAGTTCAGGGTCCGGATCTCTGTGGGTATGGGAAAACACCTTTCCTTTCTGAACTTACAGATGAAGATATCTCTAAAGTATGGAAACTTTTTTTTCACCTCTGAGATGCCATGAATTTAAAACGCTCACAATGAGTACTTCTCAGGAATGAGCAGAACACTTTCATGTTGATGATATGTTTTGTGCTATTGTTGTTCTAGGTGGGGAGCCCAGGTTGTGTAAGGTAAACAGAAGGTGAAATTGAGTCTATTGTAAAGAAAGTAAACTCAGGAAAACCATGCTGGGCATCCCTTTCCAATATTCTCCTCCATCTCCAAAAAATAATCTTCACCATGGAAAGATTTAAATCAATCACTCTTCTGCCTCACCTGATCCCAGTCTCTCTCAGAAGATGATTCTACCTATTTCAGTCCCCCAATCTTTGGCTGTCCAGACCACTGTGGAATCACACTGGATGTGGTCTGGAATATCCCTTGGACCTTCCACGGCATCTGATTTGGTACTAACCCCACCCACCAGCTGTTGTTTTAGATCTTGCTTGATCACTGCCATAAGACCCTTTCCCTGGAGTGTCCCAAAAAGGGTCAAACCATTGCCCCACTGCAGGGGGCACTATTATTAAGTGTGGAATGTGCTGCATTTGCCCTTTCTCAGAACCCAAGCAGGACCCCTTGCCAACAGCAAGGTTGCAAAAGGTATCTCATTTGTGGTGGAAAGGAAGACTAGAAACTGTCTTGGAATACAGCACTACACAGCACTGGTCCTTCCTTTATGTAGGATGTTTATCATGCCATAGTGGGGCCTGTTTGAGGCACCATGGTGGTCACACATCTGATGTTTCCAAGTTTGGGCCAACTTGAGCAAGGTTGACGTGGATCTTGCTTGGGCCATTTTGGTTTGGCTAGAGCCAAGTGCCAGGTATTGTTCTCCCTCTGCCCTCAGCAGAGTCTGTGAAGTGAGGACAGCGTCATTCTCTGACAAACATTCAGTACATTTCCTCGGGTCTCAGGAGGCCTGATATTGAAATGTTTTCCTCCCCATAGTTATATTTTCCTTGGTTGAAAAAGTTTTGTTTTGGAAGTTGCTACCCTGTCGAGGTAATGAGTCAGTTTGGGAGGCCAGTGCAGAGGGGAAAATGAACATCACTGGCAGAGAAGGATGCGGGTGAGAGAAGATGGGAGATTCCGGGTGGGAGAGAAAGGGTCACACCCTCTGCACCCTTCCACCCTTTCAGGAAGCACACGGCCTCTCCTCGCCATTTAGGGGCTTCTTCACTGAGGCCAGGAGCCAGGTTCAGCTGACACCCTAGGACTTGTTCCTGGGAAAAGAAAGCAGGCAGGAAAGGAGCTAATTTATGGGTCACCCTTTGAGTGCCATTTAATCTTCTGCTTTCCACTTTCTGTGAAAGTTGGTAGCATGATCAACCACATCTTTTAGATTGGGAAATTGAGGCACCAGAAAGGAAATTTCCTACCCAACATCACAGAATCAGCAAGTAGCAGAGCTAAGACTAGAATTTCAGTTCATTGTAGAAGTCCAATGCCCATTCTGTTGTGTGGTCTCTCTATAAGACTCACTCTTATCCAAAGAAACAGACCCAACAAGCCTAGGGGCAGGATAAAAAAAGTTAGAGGGATGATTGAAATAACCTGACTTTGGGGAGGAGCAGTCTTATTGGAAGACAGAGAAGAAGAGGTTTATAGATTTGAACCGCCCTTTTTACTTCTCTCCATTCTCAACTCCCCTCAATTTCCCCAGCCCAATGTTTTCTTCATGAGGAGAGAAAAGCCATAGAGATACAACACACACACACACACACAAACACACACAGATTCCCTCACTCACACACACAACACAAACACACACGTCCACACAAGCACAGAGGCACACACATCTGGAGGTAAATCTCAGGATTCAAGGGTTGGCCTCATGCCAGCTCTGAGCCCCATGTAGCCCACTGAGGAGCCCTGGTCTGCAGCACTTTGGGAGGTCAAATCCATGAAAGAGCCTGGTAGTTTAAAAAAGAGAAAGGGAGAATGAAAGAACACCAGCACCTCTCATGATGGGAGGTCAGCAGGAATGAAACCAGGAGAGGGGTGGGGGTGGGGCAAGAGCATGGGGGTAGGGAGCCTGGTGCTGGCAGCTGAATTCCTACCCTGGCCCAGCTCCAAAAGATTAAAATAGAGCTCTTAGAGTGTCCCCTCCACAGACTAGCCTGCCAGGGGCCAGACAATACGTGGGTTTGTGCTCCAGCACAGGCCTCCAGAGAGGTGATGTTTTTACCCGGACAGCTAAAGGCACAGAGGCAGGTCTAAGCAATTCCAAGGCTCCTTTGGCCCACAGTCCCAGAACAGGCCACAGCAGAGGGAGAGCTGCTGGCTGCTAGGACGCATACAGATCTGCTCTTTTCTCTTCTCACCCCAGGGCAGGCTGCTCGACTCACACTTCTTCATTTTATCTACCCCGAAAAACCCAACTGGCAAGGCTACGTGGGACCAGGTCTTAGCAGATTCGTTATACTTTAACTGGAGGAAGGGAAAAAAAAAAAAAGTTCAGCATGCCTGTAAACAGGCAGCTGCAGGGATGGGGCGCGGACAGGGCGTCCCTCAGGATCATCTAAATACTCAGATGAGTACAAACACCTCATTTTCTCTACCCAAGGAACACAGCTTCCCCCAAAGGAAGCCCCACTGGCCCCTTGAGGTTACATCTGCTTCCTTGGAATTCTTGAGGATTTCAGGCGGCTGGCACTCAAGACTAACATCCCAGACCACTTGCTAACACAGAAGAATGAAGACAAGACTGTATTAGCTAAGAGGACAGGCTCTGGAGTTTGTAGACCTGGGGGTCTACTCCTGACTCTGCCACTTAGTCACTTTTGAATGTAAGCAAGTCACTTAACCTTTCTGGAACTCAGGTTCATTATCTCTAATAGCACCTAAGTATACTCTTAAGGGTCAAATGAGAAAAATGCATAGAAAGTGATCAAACCTAGGCCTGCATGTAACTAGCAAATGTTAGCACAAATTAAAAAATAAAAATTTTAAAAATACCTCCTACCAGATCCTCCATAACTAAGGAAAAAATGTAATTCATTCAAACTAGAATAATTTTGATAGTGAGGGTGGATACTAACTAGAGGGGCCCCTAGGACACTGACTCACCAAAGATTACCTGGAGAAACTAGGACATGTAATCCCCTTCTGTGTAATTTTTTGAAGGGTCCCTATTTAACATTCCATCACGGGAATCTCTTTAAAAATAGCCTTCAGTTCAACTCTGTAGCTTCCCATGGGAAGACCCAGCCCTTTTTGGTATACTGTGATATCTTATGAAATTTTAATTTGACATATAATTTTAATATTTACTTTTTAAAAGTATAAGGTCACAGGCAAATGACAAGAAGGTTAAGTGGCAAGTCCTATTACGGACTTACTGCCACCTAAATTTTTTGTTGTCTGTTAATTAGGAAAGGTAGCTGTTATTCAATTTTAATGGAGAAAAAAAAAAGAAAAACCATCCTTCCAGCACACAGCACATTAATAAAAGCAAAGTTAAAGAATGAAGAATAACCCCCAGGGAGGTGAGGGATGAAGGGCAACTTTCATGGCATAACATTTTTTCTTTAAACAGTTTTAGCCATGCAAAGATGAAGAACAAGATATACAATGGCCAATCATCCTACATGCCTAAGATCAAGGACACTAGATTTTCCATTTGAAAACCAGGACAAGCTGGACATACCAATGAGCTGATTGCTTGAACGAAACAAGAAAATATCTGAAAGACTCCTCCGCACAAGACTGCAGTAAACAGCCTCAGTCTACCAGAAGCATCTTTAGACCCATTGCCAAGACTAATGGGCTCTTCAAGAAGAGATTATCCTGGCTAGCCAAGTGACAGATGGGTCCTCAAGTGCAGAAAATGTTTGAGTAGCCTTTTGTGTGTGGTTGTTTTGAAAGATACTATTGATCTGAAAAGATTCTGGATCCTTCTATTCAACCTGGTCAGCCCCTCGGTAGCCCCTGGGTGCCACTGGAATTTCGCTCCTGAGTTTCTGGAAGACCCTCCCAGGATAAAGTTTGGATGACCTTTACCTGAATTTATTTGATTGCTTTTATTTGTTTGTGTTTATGAAGAACAGCACCTTTCTCTGAAGTGTTTTGCTTGCATTACAACAATTTAAAACAAAACTGAAAGGCTGACTTACAGTATGTTCTCTCTTTGAACTCTCACAACATGCAAGGTAGGCATTGCAATTGGGCCCATTTTTCTTATGAAGACATCAATTCTAAAAGAATATAGCCAGTAGGTAGAGGAACCAGAAAATTCAGGTTTTCTTACTAAATCCTATGCTTTCTCTACCATCCGTACCTCAGTATTGAAACCTGTTTATTTAACATGGAGTGATATTTAGATAAGATTAGTCCTTGTATTTCAACCGAGTCATTTAAAACACACATGGACACACACATTTATACACACACACTCACCAATACCCATTGGACAATCTCAAGACTGGATGCATATAAATAATCCACCCCACACTCCATCCAAACAGAGACCAGGTACATTTTCCTGGATTTTTCTTCCTCTAAATGGGCACTTTGGGAAATCAGCCACTGCAGGAACAAAATAGAATAATGGCTTAGAGAGTTGGTTTAAGGGAGAGAAGACAAGAATGTTGTTTATTGTAGCATTAACCAGCATAAAAGATTATAAAACATGCCACCAAGTAAAACCACATTCCCACTTTGGGTAATCTATCCAATAGAGATAAAAGCAGCAGTAGATAAAGGTGTTTGTCCAGCAAGCACCTTTGGAAAGATAATTATAATGGGGTGGAAGGAAAGGAAAGGTGGGAGGGTAGAATGTATTTTATGATCCGTCCTGCTTATTATTTGTGTTGTATATAGAGACACATAGAAATAAGTATGGAAAGAAACATAAGTTGCCACTTTCAGAGTTTGGACTAGAAAAGGGAAGTGGAGACTATTAACATTTTTACACAATTCTGAATGATTTGACCTTAAAAAAACATATTATTTCTGTAATTTCAAACAATAATAAAGTAGATCAAGATGAAAATAAACTAGATTCAGAATTTGGCCCTGTCTGATGAGAGCAAAGAAAACTCATATCCCTCCCTTTACATCTTTGAGTTCATCCAAAGGAACTCTTAATTGGCCCCAGACACTGACGTCTGTTGGGACTGGTCCCCTCTTCACTCTCTACATTGATTTTCAAAATGGCCACCTCTGCTGGATGGTAAGAGTCTCCCCACTCCCACTTCGCTCTCCACCCACTCACCCCAAATAAGTCTGGTACAAAAGCCAAGAATAAATCCTTTCCACCTCAATTATTCTGCCAATACATCATCCTCCCTACTCTTTTCTCCCCAGCCTCCAGATGTTGGATTCTGGAAATGGGTGACTGTGGGAGGCAGTGGAATCTTCCTTTCCAAAGGTCTTTACTGAGAAAGAGAGAGAGAGAGAGGAGAAAGAGAGAACACTACATCTGTTAAGGATGGCTTGGATTTAAGTGCAATTAGAACAAGTTAGTTATGGGTGGTTTGTCTTTTTTTTTTTTTTTTGAGTGCTGATTGCCTGCAGAGCCCAGTGAGTGAGCAGTGAGAGAGAGAGAGTACAGGAAATTAGGGGCTCTAGTGGCAGAGCAAACATGGAGACATGAAATAACTTGGTAGGTTAAAGAAAGAATATTTAAACAATTACGTGTATGACAACTCCTAGATTGTATTTTTGGACCATATAAATCTAAAAGAGATAGCTTATATTAGCTCATAGAGCTGTGGTTCAGAATGGTCTTAAATAGCAGATGTCATTTAGTAGAGAATAAAGAAAAGTTCCATATTTAGGTTAAAAAAAATTCTAAGAACTGGATAGAAAAATCTTAGCTGGGCAAAGGATGGGGGGAGAGTTGACAATCTCAAGACTGGATCCATAATTTTTTAGTTAACAACTCATAATAATCAATAGTATAAAATCTGCTAAAAAGTAAAGAGGAACTAACACAGTATCTAGGTAGAGACAGGTTCATTCAGAGACTCATTCACTTGTTCATTCTTTCAATAGCAAACATGAATTGAATACCTACTACACACCAGGCACTGTGCTTAGGATGGATTAATGAGTTCTAACAACTACAAAGAACACTGTGTTCACCATTATGTTCAATCCAGGATACCATATTTTAGCTTCACTATCATACTAAACAAGGATAAAAGAGAGATGTATACAGAATCATGCACAGAATAGTCAAAGGAATTAAAAATATTCAGCCATAAGTGGTAAGATGTGATAGCTACAACCAAATATCTGAGGACTACTATGATAATTGTTAAATAGATTTATGCATATAGTATCATATAAGAGAACTAGAACCATAGTAGTTCAAAAATATGTCCAAAAATTTTTCAGTACTCTTCCCTTCTAAGGGTGGTGTTCAATTCCCCTCCCCTTGAATGTGGCTTATTACATACCTCTCCTGCCTGGCATGTGGCAAAAATGACAATGCATGATTTTCAGGTCATGAAAGGTGTTGTGGATTCCTCCTTGTTCAGTCTCTTGGGTCACTTGCTCTAGGAGAAACCAGTCGCCATGTCTTGAGGAAGTTCAAGCAGCTCTACTGAGAGGCCCACCTGGGCTGCAGGCTACTGCCAACAATCAGCAGTGAAGCACAACTTTCCCCTACCACATAAGGAAACCTTCTTGGTACTGGAGACAGAACCCAGGGGTACTCTACCACTGAGCTGCATCCCCAGACCTTTTACTTTTTATTTTGAGACAGGGCCTCACTAAGTTGCTGAGGTTGACCTCAAACTTGCATTCCTCTAGGCTCAGCCTCCTGAGTCACTGGGATTACAGGTATATGCCAGCACATCCAGCTGAGGGTACTGTCTTGGAAGCAGATCTCCCGCCCTGTCAATCCTCGAACGACTGCAGCCCTCAGCCACATCTTGACTACAACTTTGGGAGATGCTCTAAACCAAAACCACCCAGCTAAAGCTTCTCCTGAGTTCTAATAAATGTTCGTTGTTTTTTTTTAAAACTGTTAAATTATGCAACAGTAGATAAGTCAAACAATGACCAAAAGATGGATGTGGTGAGGAGACCAATTTAACCTTAATAGGAAAAAAATCAAATGACCACTGTTGTCTAAGAGTGGAATGGTACCATCAAATCTGAAGCAGTTAAGTTCCCTGTACTCAATCAGAAGCAGGAACACCACCTCTCAGGGATACTGTCAAGATATTTTCTACACTGAGTGCCTAAGATTGAGCTTAGAACACCCAAATTCTTCCTTTCCCGTCTCATTCAACCAGTCACTGTTGGAACCACTAAGCAAGGCAACCCTGGGAGGATCTTCCTCTGGGTCTTCTTTAGGTCCAGATTAGCTTGCCCTTACCAGAGAGAAGTCATTGCTTTGTTTTTCAATACTGTCTCTGCCGTGACTTAGAGACCCACCAAAGAGAAATTGGATTTAAGACATTATTGGCCTTGGATCACACCAAAAACATTGTAATCTCTTCAAAGCCCAAATTGTAGCAGTCAACATTCCCCCTGCTGCTGTTGATAATTTGTACCATATTGACTAGGTTACTTAGCATTTGCAAATAGGATTCCATAGCAGCTAGACGTCAAATACATGAAATAGCTCCTCATCAGCCTAGAGCCTGGAGCCCACCCTCCGCCCACCCTTTAGCCACCAGAAAGCCGGGCAGCCTAAGCTGTCCTTACCACCCACATACCCAGCTCATTGCCCTGCTCCTGCTCAGAGTAAAGACCTCCATCTCATCATGCATGCCATTTCTGGAGGTGGGGGAGAGAAGTAAGAAAGGAACAGATGAGGACTAGGGAGTCTCAGGGAACAAACCCAAGGCAGGTGAAACATGCCCAGGACCTAAAGGATGCAATTAAGGCCAATTCGCTGAGATTCAGAGTTTTTCTACTGAATTCTTGAGGAAACCAAATTGCATAATGTGTGATTTATTCAGAAACACACATCTCTGTGTTGTTGGTCAAGACAGGGGCTATGTGGCGGGGGTCTTGGGCAAGGGGTGCAGGTGCACAGAAATGAAAACAACAGACTAAAACAACAAGCTCCCTGGCCTGTAAAGAACAGCCCCGTGTTTTGCTGGATTCCTCAGCGAGAGTGTGCATGCATATATATAGGGGTTCTTGTGTGCCTGTGCAGCTGGGGCCAGGGGCGGAAGCGGAGGGCCTTCCAGAGAGGGAGCGAGAACATGTCAATATATTTTAAATCTCACAGAAAACTGTCAGATGTGCTCTCTCATAGTTTGGCTCTCCTTCTTGCCAGCCCCCACAATAACTTCTGAATCCCCCCTCCTCATTTCATATACATTTTTTTAAGTCGAAATATTTTTTGCTCATTTGAGAAGAGTGCCTTTATGCAATTGAGTTGGCCTAATTTGAGCCTTATATGTTTCTTTGGGGGGGGGGGGCAGGGATGAATGCTCAAAGATGGGGTGGGGGAGGGGCGGTGTGAGACAAGAAAGTTTGGAGAAGAACAAGAGGAAGACAATTGAGCAAAAAAGAAAATTTCATCATTGTCCTGCTTTGGGTCTGTTCCACACCTTTCCAATGGAAAAACCTGTTTAACCTGTTTTGCTTTTTTTTTTTTTAATTCAAAACCTGGCAGCCTTTGAAAGTTATGAGTGAGGGTTGCATGGCTTTTCAACCTCCACTCCTCCAGGACTGAACAATTCCATCTCTCTTTCCCCAGCTTACCTGTGGCCTGGGGAGCCTGCTCAACTTGCATAAATGGCTGTTTATAGATGATAGCATCTGGTATGCCCCTGATGAGGTCACCGTGTTATGTTAAATGTTTCTACCTCCTGGTGGAGAAGCCAAAGCTCTCAAAACCACCTCTGCCCATCAAAGAGAGCACAGCACCCAAGGTGGGAGCTACCCTCTTTGAAAGGCCGTTTAGGTCCCTCTCAACTTGCAATACCCACTTAGAGTCAAGAGTGAAGATCACAGCCTTGGCCTAATAATGCCAAAATTCATATTCTATATGAAGCACCTGTTCCCACAGGGCTCAGAACACCTTGTCTGCCTTTTTTTGTTGGTGGTGGGGTTTTTTTGTTTGTTTGTTTTTTGCTTATGGTGCTGAGGATTGAACCTAGGACCTCATGCATGCTAGGTAAGCACTCTACCACTGAGCTACACTCCCAGTCCCCTCATCTAGTATATTCTCTTCACAACCCTGGAAAAGTTGTGTTAGTTGACTTGATCCCCAGGCTACAGATGAACAAATTGAGGTTTGAAGAAATTGTGCAACCTTCCCAAGGCCTCATCCTAAGTAAAAAGACACAGGAATTGAGTTCAGGTCTTTCTGTTTCCCAAGGTTAAGATTGTTCCTACAGTTTCTGGACAAAGCATCCTGGGGTAAAAAGACCAGAAATGTTATACAATCCAGTTATCGAATCCTATTGTGCCTCAGTTTCCTCAGCCATAAGAATTGGAAGCAAAACACCCTTAATAGGATTGCTGTGGATCAGCTGAGATCTTACCTATGATTTGTAAATTGACTGAGTGCGTCGTACCCAGTTTATTGGCTGAAAGAATGAATCAATAGTTGGGAAAACTACCATTTCTTCTGTGCTTCAGAGTTCAAAGGAAGTCCTTTACTGTTTCTCAGACGAGGGCCTGTAAAGGTCCCACTGCTGGCCCTTGGGAGGCTGAACAGAAATGCCAGAGTTGGGGCTTCATGTACCCAGAGTTCCCTGCATGAGGCATAGAACAAAACCCCTCTGCTTCCTTGAACTGCTGGCCAACCTAACTCCAACCGGACTTGCTTGTCCAATGTTCTCTCTGTAGCTGCCCTAGGATGTGGGGGAATATAGGAAACAAAACAAACGGGTTCTTTTTTTTTTTAATAAGGTCAGAAAGCCATACCAAATATTTCGATTCTCCAAGGTATCTCCCCTCCAGCTGTCCAAGGTTTTCAGCTGGGTCTCAGAAATGGAGCTCAGGACACCCAGACAAGTCATTCTAACCAGCTGTGCCAGGAAAATATTAGCATTAAAAAAATAAAGCAAAGATTCGTTTATTTTTTAATAAATGTGTATCTTTCTATAAAGAAGCTCTTTGGGTCCCTCACACTCAAGAACTCTGGCCAATTCTGTCTTCACCTGCCCGAGATTAGCCATTTCAGAGCCAAATTTATTCATGTCTAGCTCTATTCAACCTTACGAGCATCACCCCCAACCCCTCTTTTCCTCTCGATGCTGATGTTCAAGAGTTCACACTCCTGTGGGAAGATTTGGTTCTATTCTGAAGATGGTGGGGGCAGTCAGCTGTGGCCAGCAAAGCCGCCAGAACTATGGGGCCTGAAACTCTCTCCACCCTGGCCTCTGACAGCCAGTTCCCCCAAATGGGGCAGCCAAGGCCTGCTGCCTCCTGCCTTGGGAAGCAGCCCAGGGGTCGCGGAAGGAGACCCCAGAGAGCTGTAGGGTTAACCAATCAGCCATAAATGTTACCTCCTCCCTTGGTCTTCAAAGGCTTGGGGAAAGAAAACAAACCACATAAATCTTAATCGGGCTCCTTACAACTGCCCTGGGAGGTGGCTCCAAGAAGAGCTGGGTGGTGACTCTGTGCAGAGGATTAAGAATTATTTCAGTGAACAGCACCAGAGCCAGAAATAGATGCCTTGTATTTTTCTTTTTTTGCGCTTTTCTTTCCCTCCACCCCCTCCCCCTACCCAAGAATGGCTTCTTGCTGTTTGCCACACAGCAGCTTCATGGTGAGAATCCCTGGACTCTAAGGGGTTCACGATGCCCACTGTAGATAATTCATTGATCATTTTAAAAGAAACAGGAGACCTGAGAACAAGATCTAGATGTCTGGAAACCAAGAAAGGAGGTGCCACGTCCATTTGAGAGGTTGACCAGCTAACTGATGTATGTACCACAAGTGGGGTCAGGGAGCAGGGCTGACAGCACGAGGTGGCCACTCCTGCTGAAAATCATCCCATGATATAGCTTTGCATCCAAGAAAACTCTCCAAACCTTTTCTAAACTCCCAAGCAAATCCACACAGCCTGTGCCTGAGAGCACTGGCTCCAAACCCCATTCTGACAGGTGCATTCTAAGAGACCCTGAGCAAGACATCCACTCTCTGCAGCCCCACCTTCTCCTCCTAATGATAACTAGGAAATATGTCGGTGCCTTCTCATAATGCCAACTTAGCATGTCACCAAGTACGTTGCATGTATTTTAACCACGTAATCCTCACGATAACTCTCTCAGGTTTTACGGATCCCATTTTGCAGATGAGGAAAACTGAGGCTCAGAGAGGTGAAGTAATTCATTCGAGGTCACGCGAAAACAAGGATAATAGCACTTACCTCATAGAGTGAGGAGCGAATGAGATAATGTCTGTAACGTGCTTAGCATGATTCCTGGCGCCTTGTGAGCTCTCATTTAGAGTTCACTGCCTCTGGAAATTCTCCCTAAACCCCTGACCCCCTCACCCTGTACCACCCTCACATACCTCCATCTGAGCTCTGCTCCCTGCCCCGCCCACCCCCCCAGGAGCTCTTCAAGGGCAATGATGTCTCATTTTTGGAGCAGCAGCCAGTACCTGGCACACTCTAGGGACAGAGTAGGTGAGTGTCAAAATATTGAATGAAACCTCATAAACAAATGCCCAATTAGTAGACAGCATATGCAAGAAGAGTAAAAATAAGTCCTAATAACAAAATGACTTGTCCTGAAGATGGCGAAAGATCCAAAATTTCCTGGAGGAGCCAGTGTGCTAGTGGAAAAATGTACAAAAGGGAACGAGGAGCGAAGTCATCCTCTTTTTTTAAATACCAGCTTTCACCGCAGTTTAAGGACTTCACAGACTTCCCCAGAATGTCTATGAATCATAGGAAGAGCCCAGAGTCCTGAGACCCAGCCACTCTGACTAACTTCAGCAAACATCCTCCACACCCTGCCCACCTGCACACGCCCACACATACCTGTATCTCTCTCTCTCTCTCTCTCTCTCTCTCTCTCTCTCTCACACACACACACACACACACACACACACACACACACTACACCAGCAGATCTGTCTTTCAGCATTGATTGAGCACCTACTCCGTCCAGGGCTATTTATGAAAACTCAGAAAATTTTAAAAACCCTAACGTTCCCAGGACACTGGCTATAAAGAACTTCTTGTGATTGCCTCGGCCTGCAAACGTGTCCCCCACTCAGTCTCTCTCCTCTCCAGTTCATCCTCCATCTCCTGGCTTCAGATAATGGCAGTTGACCCTGTTTACCATAGAGCACTGTTAGGCACAAGCCACGCATGATCTCATGTAATCTTCTCAGTGCCCTGCACGTTCTTTGGGCTTGACTTGCTCACAGTTCTGCAACTGGAAAAACGGCTAAGCTGAAATTTGACCCCAGGACTCCATGCACTTAGCCACTGGACCATACTGGCCCCCAGATCTTCTTTGTGCCTACCCAGCACTTGAACCTCCACCAGCCCAGGTGATGGCCAACTGCACCCAGTGCAGGCGCTCACTCTGGGTGACCAGCTCTCCTTGTTGGCATCAGCCATGCCTTCCTCCTTCCCTTCTCTGTCCTTCTCCCAGGTGCCATCCCCACCCTGAGCACCCTTTCTTCTGCCTTCTAGCTAAACTCTCAAGGTCAGACTCACTTCCCATCTCTTTCTCTCACCTTGCCGCAGCCCCTCTGTGCCTGGCTGATCCCCATCTCCTCTGGAATGTCTAGTTCATGTTCACAGTCATCATCTACCTGTTCTCCACTCTACAAGCACTTACTGAAGTGCTGCTGGTGTCTGGTACAGTGTGCAGACCTGCAGGGACACTGACATGGAAAGAGCTTCAAGGATCCTAAACCTCTTAGGAGATAACAAGACAAACATGGAAATACCTGAAATTCACCCAAGACAACGTAATGCCAGAGTCCTGCAGTGTTCCCTGTGTTTGTTTAGGGTCCTTGTCTCGGTGCGTGTGAGTGTGCACCTACAATTTGTGCAAACTCACTCCCATCTCACAAAATGAAGCACCACAAAGAGAGAATGAAGAGCTTGGTTTCTGGGACCTGAGTGATGGGGCTGAAATCACCAACTGTGTGACTTTGGGTAAGTTCATGAACCTCTCTATGCCACAGTTTCCTCACCTGTTAAAAAAAAAGATGAGAATAGAAACAGTACCTCCCTCTTAAATAAATGAGTTCATATGGGTCAAGTATTACTCTGTGACAGGCACATAAAACTTGGTGAATAAATGTCTGCTTTTATCAATATGACACTATTATTACCCATGCAATAGGATGTTCCTCAGTTCTACCATTATTTGGGGGAGGGGGGTGCAAAGTCACATCTACATACTATTTTCAGACTGTATCCACTGACCTGTCTACGGTCCCAACAGAACTTTCCAGCTCGTAGCTGGATGGGCTCTTACTAATTTGAACATGGACTTGAGAGGGGTTGCTTTTCCACCCTCCAAGGCTTTAACAGATTGTTCTTGTTTTCCCCACTGTGGAAGGGGACTGGGGAGCAGAGTTTTCCAAAAGAAATTGATGCCCTAAAGCAAGGAGTTGAGCTTCGCCTTCCAGTCTTCACGGCCCTGCCAGCCGCTGTGCGTTCCTCCTTCAGCAGGCAGCCCCTCCAGTTTATGCCTCCCAGGGGGACAGTAATTTTCAGTTCAAGCCAAAAGGCTTTGTTTAAATGTGACGCTTATGTGGTAATAGAGCGTATTGCAGGGGCTGTTTTTTCAGAGGGTCAATGTTGAATTTGCTTTCAAAATAAACAACTCTGCTCTTCCATCTTGTCAAAGCTGTGGGTGGGTTACAAGACGGTGGAGACCGAGTCTGATGAAGAAGAAAGGAAGGAAAGGGGAGAGCCAGGGGAGCTTAGAGAGGGGAAAGAATAGGTCCCAGTGTCCTCCACGAATGAGATAAACCTGCCTCCTGTCTTCCTGAATGGTTTCAAAAAGAGCCACAGCAAACACTGACAGAGAGTCTGCCATGCACCAGACAGTGTACTGACCATGTCTGTTCGTTCTCAGTAAGAGCCCCAGGAGTACGCATGCCCATTTTACAGATGAGGATATTGAGAATCAGAGAGGCCTTAAAGTGCACAACTAGCACACTTGAGGGGTTGGGGTGGGAATCTGACTCTGCCAAATGTCCCAAGGGACAGCACTGTGGACAGAGCAGTAACAGCTCCTACCTGTCATTATGAAGGGAGCATCACGTGACCATATATTTCAAACCAAGAGTCGGGATAGAGCTTGATATGTATTGCAACAAAGTCATGAGACATTTCATAACTGAGTCTGCCCAGAAGATAGAAAATAAGTCATTGCCCCCTGGGAGAATTAGGCTGGGGTGGGAGGCTGCAGGACAGGCAATGTGCCACTTAGAGTGGACATGGAAAGCATGATGGAGAGTGAGAGGAAGGATCAGGTACCAGGGTGGGGTGCTAATGGTGACCCTCTAATCGTGAGTCTAGAACTCGTGGGATGCCACACGAAGAGATCAGAGGAAGCCTGAGACTTCTTGTGTGTGAGCAGAGGCAAGAGTGTCAGAGGAGTCTTCTGGCCCTAGGCTGTCACAGCCACCATTCAGGTGTCCCCAAGCAGTGGCATTGCATGCTTAGCACAGAGGGGTCTGGAGAGTTTCTAGCACTCCTACAAGAACATGTTATTCTTCCCCAGGAACCTCACTCAAAACCACTTCTCTACAAAAGTGCTCTCCAGGAATCGTTGCCGGCGGCCTTCTTCTTATATTAGGGTGTGACCACATCTTGAAACAGATTAAATTAGGCAAAATGGGAAGTCTGGACCATCTCTTGAGTCAATCACCAGAGAGACGAGAACGATGGAGACATGGAAACCCCAAACAAAATTAGACCATGTGGACACTGTGCTTCCTCAACCCAAATTGCATAAGAAATTAAAAACCAGTCCTTTGTCACTTCAAGCCATTGACGTAGCTTGGGGCTTGCTGATGTATTATACATGTTCTGGCTCATTCCATGGAAGTAATGAAATAAAGGATAAATATCAATTCACAAGAAGAAGAATGGCTGATGGTTTGGTATACAAGTAGCCCAAAGATCATTTTGCAAAGCCCAAGGAGTCCGAAGTCAACGCTTATTAAAGCCCTATAATCCCCATTCATAGGATGAACCAGAATAACTCGGAGGCAACCATTGGGATCCATTATGAAAATAACATTCATTTGGAAAATGAGGAACACACCGAAACGCAAGTTATTCCAGTTCTTTCAGCTAAATTACACATTAAGCATGCAGACATCCTCTTCCAACATTTTGAAATGGTTCAATATGCACTCGGGCTAGCCAGGGCATGGCTATTCTAAGACTTCCCCAAAGGTGAAGCCTAGGAAAACAAGCACTGATTGCCAGGGAGACATTCAGCCTGGCTGGGGTACTGATCAGTTGTACATGATTGCAACTAGAACTTCTCCCAGGGGGATAGGACTGACACCAAGGGGCAGCTGTGAGCCCCACCTGGCTTCGTGCAAGAACTTATTGGCTGCTCACCTCCAGGGGCTGGTTGGTTGTAACTTGGGGGTAAAATGTAGTGGACATGTATTGTTTTTGCCTCTTAAGCATTCATTTATGCCCTCTTCTGCTAACAGCTCCCTGAATTTCCTTGGGGGAGCATCCTTTTCCTATTCTTGGTCCATGTTGTAATTGCTAAGAATGGGAACTAAGGATCATTAAGCTCTTACCACGTGTGGGGCCTGGTCTAAGCATCTCACATACGTTAACTCATTTAATCCTTACACCAACTCCACAAGGAGATACCATTCTCCCCTTTCCAGAGATGCCTCAGCTCTAATAGAGGTAAACTGCAATTGATTCTTAAATGACAGAACCAAGATTTGCAAATTCAAGCTGTCTGCATAGAGTGCCTATGGTCATAACCACTAGTGGTTGCAGCATGCTGCCCTCTACCCCAGCTCCAGGGATAGGACCATGGACCAGGTCTGGCCAGACCCTGCATCTGAGCTCAGCTCAGATGAAGGCATTCTACCCAAGTGACATTCAACTTGTACAAACAGTGTACACTGAGGATTTATGCTAGAACACCCAGAAATTGTGTCTTGTTTGCTTGTTTCATCTTCAGAGTCTGAACCTGAGATACAGAAGCCTTGAATGTTTGAGAACTGGCATTTAGAGAGAGCCTAAGAACGAAGCCAACACAGATAACATCAAATTGAGAAGATCTTCATAATAATACTTGAACCCCTGAACTTACTGTAGTCATTGTTCTGTTATAGGAACCAAACAATTCTCTCCTTACTTAAGCCAGTTTGGCATGCATGTTCTGATATTGGTGACATAGAGAAATCAAGCATTGGTCAAAGAATGTTTTCCATTTAGGTGGCACTCTGCAGTTGACAAACTTTTGCATGTACATTACGTCAGCTTTACTTTTATTTAGTCATCCAGTCAATCAACAAATAAATATTTGCTGTTCATCTAAATACAATTGTGAACATAAGTCAAGATCATCTCCCTCCCCAGGTATAGTTAGTTCTCATAATTTTATGTCTCTCTCTTTTGTAGCACTTCCCTGTAATTATCGTGTTTACTTATACAAAACAGTAAACTCAGAGCACCTCTGAAGTAGAGATTTATTTATCCTAGAATCCCAGATGTCCGCCTGAGTCCCTGACACATATTCGTTCCTCTCACAGTGCTGGTTAACTCTCAGGCCTTTGTTATCAAGCAGGGACTAAGCAACTTGTCAGCAAACTCAATTTTGCACAATTGCAAAGCAGCTCAGGTTAACTTAGAATGAAATTTCTGGAGAGATAAGCAGCTCAGAGGGCCACTAGCAAGTAGGAGAACCCATGGGTAAAATAGAGAGACACATGGGGGTTCAGGCATGCAGAGACTACACCTCAAATTCATTGACCAAGATGTCAAAGCCCCCACCACTGGACACTAGTTGCTGGTCCCAGGGCCCATGGGATGAATCCTACGGCCTTCTTGCCTATGCATCCGCAGCTGAAGACTCACACACCATGAGCTCAGGGCACATGCCTCACCTCCTCTGAGACTCACCACAGCAGTTTCCCCAGAAATTTTCTCTTGACCATAAAATGAAAATTGTCAATGATGAGAATAAAATGAAATTTTAAAAGACTGGTACAAGCCAGTCTTCCCCATCATGAAGCTACAGACTAGTAAATGAGGATCATTAACTAAATCAGGGAAAAAGCACACCGTCCCAGCGGTGAGGAGTCCAGGAATGAGAGGGGTGGCATGTCCTAAGGAAGAGGACGCCACGTGTGTCAGGCAGCCCTGACCGTGTAACAAACAATCCCCAAACTTGGGGGCTTAGCACAAGGGTTTATTTTTGCCTCCTGGTTTTAACTGGCTGGGCTGAGCTGGGCGGCTCTGACGGGCTGTCAGTCAGATGGGGTAGAGATGGAGTCACTGGAAGAACAACATGACCCTAAGTTGATGTGGACTGTTATCTGGGCCTCAATCTGGGGCTTTTGATGAGAGCATCTGCCAGGATCTCTCTGCACAGCTCACAGCTTGAGGTTCTCATGGAGCAGTGGTTAGATTCTGAGAGGATTCTGGATTCCCAATTCAGTATCCCGAGAGCAAACATTTCAAGAGACTCAGGCAGAAGATGCATCTCAGACACCACAGTGTTACTTCTGCCCTGTTATGTTGGTAAAAATTTAGTCAGAGGGCCTGACTGCCACACATTGTTCACTAGAGCTCATTTTTGGAGACTTTCAAAGAGTAGATAATAGAGGAGCCTGACCTCTTACAAGATGTCAGGGAAGATTTCCAAGCAAAGGCAATGATCTGACAGATGAGTGAGTAGGACCTAATAAGGTAAAGACATGACCTTTGTTGTAGGATGAGGAAAGAGCATGTGCAAAAGTCCTGCAGCACTGAGAAGCATAGCACATTCAAATACCCAAAGCAAGCAAGTATGGCTAATGTAAGAGACTCAGGCAGGCAGAGAGTCAAGATGAGGAGGAGTCATTGACTGGGACCAGTTCTGCTAAAACATTCTATGAATTATTTTAAATATCTTCCTCTTTATGTTAAGAGTAACCATAGTATTTTTTTTTCATTTTATTTTATATAGATGTGTTGTAATTATACATAATAGTGGGATGGATTCATTCATATTTGTATATGCATGTAGCATAATGGGATCAATCTCCATCCCACAGGACCTCCCCTTTCCCCCCCCTCTTCCCTCCCCTGAATCCTCTTGCTCTACTCTACTGATCTAGTAATGGGAATATTTCAAAGTGGCAATCACTATTAGTACACTAAATGAATATTAGTACACTAAATGAATGAGTGAACAATTTCATTCATTCTACAAATATCTTTTGAACATTTTCCATGGGCCAGGAATAATAAGTGCTATGAATGAAATATCAATGTGACAGAAATATCAATGTGACCTGGAGGTAGAGGATGAGAAGAAGGCCCCAGACACGGCAAGTTTTGAGGACAGAGGAGTTCCAGCAGAGGAGTAGAACAGATGCAAAGGCCCTGTGGTAGAAGTCAGCTTGGTGTGTTCTAACAACAGAAAAGGTCATTGTGCCAGAGCACTACTGTCCTTGTAGGGAAGAATTCAAAGCTGGCTTTCTAAAAATGGCAGGGACACCAGCAATGCTTTCCTATCAGGGCAGCCCATCACCAGGGCTGCGGCTTCAGTGACTCCGGAATGTCTCTTTCTACTAGAATGTTTGGAATGCTCTTTCTATCTGGCCTGGCCCTGCCTGTCCTCAGCTATGAGACTCATCTTTCATCATGTACTTCCAAAGCTCAACAACCCCCAAGGAAGCAATTTGGCTGAATGTTCAAAGAACCTTAAAGATGTTCATGCCCTTTGATTTCGTGATTCCCCATCTAGGGATCTAGCCAAAGGAAATAATCATAAATATGGAAGAAGATTATCACACGAAGAAGCTCATCTTAGCATGATTTACAATAATGAAAAAGTGCTAATAAATCACAAATTCAAACATAGGGGAAAGATTAAGTAAATTAATGTGCACCTCCTAGACACAGGCATTAAAACCTATGGCTGAAAGAGTGAAATAACACCAGGAAATGCTTGGGTTATAATGGGAAGATTAAACCGAAGAATATAAAGTAGTATATATGTGATTTCTTTTTGCTATTTTAAAAAGCACACTCAGGAAAAATACAGCAATCATTTCTTTAAGGGGAAATTGCAGGTGATTTATTTTTTCCTTCTTTTCCATAATCCTACTTCCTCTAATGAGCATCATTTCTTTCAAGATGAAAAATAATTTTTTTTGAGGAAAAAAATAAATAAATGGGAAGGAGTAGAGATGGGGCTGCAGAATGTGCCACGTGGGGTTTCCACAAAGTGACTGTCCATAATTCCTTTCCCCTTTTCGAAATGCACGTTTGATTGGCCCAAGGCTGAGCCACAAGTTGCTTGTCTGCGTTCCAAAGAGTCAACCAATCAGGGATAGAAAAAAATTCAGGAAAAAAAAAAAAAACAGTAATGGCTTCCCACAGCCTTCGGGATCAAATGCAAATCCTATCTTCATAGGTGCTCAAGACTTCTACAAACTGGCCACAAATTATGTTTTCTATTTAAGATTCCTTTTTTTTTTTTTTTTTGTCTCCCAAGATTTTTCTGATGTTCCAACTAACACGAGTTTCATTCCCTCCTGCAGATGAGAATGTCATTTGATGGTAGACATTCAGGCTTGGCGCCTCTTCCACCCTGGGCTTAAAGAAGAATGGAGAGGGGAAGACTACCTGCTCCATGTGCTCCCGTCTAAATCCTACCCATCTTTATCACCCACCTCTAGTCACTACTCCCCAGAAAGCCTCTTCGGATCACGCTGGCCCTGACTGACCTGCCTTTTCTGTCCACACACGGCATGGCCATGTCTGTCTATTCAGTATAAATTTGGTACTAAGCACATCTATCTGGCCTTGACGTTGCTCTGCACAGTCAAGGTCTGTGTCTTATTTCCCAGAGGACTAATCAGCTCCTGATAGAAACTTCTTTCCTTCTGGTACCAACCTACCTCGATCCCTCTGCACAGCGCCATCTTGTTCATCAGTATTCCATAAGTGAATAAACCTAGAGACAGAATCTCATATCTGGGAAATTTCACTCTGCATCTAGCCAAGGTTCACCCCTGATGGGGACGTCCTTGTTCCCATAGGTCCTGCTCCACCCTGTCATCTCTACCCATCCACCACCAGCATTTACCAGGCCCAGTTCATAAGGACTCCACCCTAGGGCTGGGGGTCCCTGCACATGTACTAGCCACACCCCAGCTAATTCAAGAAAGTTCCCTTTTGTTTTCTTCCCCATGAGACCCCATAAATTACAAACCACCACATTGCTTTTTCTTTTTTAAGTGAGACTAAGGTCAGAGTAGGGAAAAAATCATGGCTTTCCCCACTCTGAGAAGTGCACCCTGAGGAAGCCTATTTCCCCTGGTGGAACACATCTGTACCATGGGTGTGTGGCTCTGATTTAGAAAACCACTCAACTCCCTGCCAAGAGGCAGAGGCGGCCCTCCTCTGTGCTCCAGCTGCACGTGCCCTGGGCCCCTGTCCCCTTGTTGGGTAGCTGTTGTTCTGCTTGCATCTGGACGGAGCTGAGTCCTACTTGCCCAGCACCAAGAACAGTCCAGGCACAGAGCAGCCCTGACTGCGCGCTTGTGTTGAAAAGCGAATGAATGAATGGCAGAGCCTCCTAGAGCTCAGGGGAGAGGCTGGCTTCCAAGGGTGGGTTTCCAGACAGAGTGATTAACTTCTGCTCCATATGAGATTCCTAGGGCTCACACAACAAATTCCACAAACTTTATGGCTTAAAACAGTTGAAGTTGATTCTTTCAAAGTTCTAGAGACAGAAGTCTTTAATCAAGGGCGACTTTTCCTTGGAAGGCCCTGGGGAGAATTCCTCCTGCCTCTCCCAGCTTCTGGTGATTCCAGGCATCCCTTGGATTCAGGCTGCATCACTCGGGTCTCTGCTTCCATCTCCCCAAGGCGTCTCTCTCTTCTCTCCATGTCTTTCCTCTGTGTATCCCTGAAGAGGACCATAGTGATTGGATTTAGTACCCACCTGTAGAGTCTCATCTTGAGATCATCATTAATTACATTTGCAAAGAGCTTTTGTTTTATATTTTTGCAAAACAAGGTGTCTTTTTGTTTTGCTTTACATTTGCAAAGAAGCCAAATCCACAGGTTCTGGAGATTAGAATATGTATTGATATATGATTGAGAAGGTGAGTGAGTTACAATTCAACCCCGTAAGCACCTTTTTTATGGCAGAGATATATCCTCATGTCATTTACCCAACATCGAGCAGATAGTCACCTGTGAAATGGGAAGGACCAATGGGTGAACGGATGTTCTTCCACTAAACATAACCATTTTGTTAATAGGCACTAGCATATTTAGTTAGTGCCTATTAATAAAATGTGCTGGGAACTATTTTTCCCACCACCTGAGACTAGTGCTTCTAGGACCCCATGCATACTGTCCCTCTGTCCATTCCTGCTAGCATAAAACACTGAAGCAGTCATTTGAAGAGAGGACAGATGATTTTACACAGATATCCTGGTGTACTAACTACATCAACTGTTTGAATCAATGCAATCTTGATTATGCACCCAAATTTTGCACTCAAGATTTTTCCTAAATGCAGTGTCCTCTCTCCCAGGGCAACAACCTTAAGTCAGCAGCCCTGAGCTTTCATCTAATATCCTAAACTCTTTTTGAAAGTCAGCCTATGACATCTATCCAAGTCCACCTTCCTAATTTTGGCTGGCCCTCAGGTTAACAGGTACACCAACCATAGCATAGTCAAAATCAAACTTTACCTGAATTTTTGTTGACCAAAGCAGGAGAATTGATTCTCAGGGAGAGTAGAGAAGAGAGAGGCAGTGCTATGAGATTTCTTCCCAATGGCCCTATTTTGGAGAAGGATTTCCAATAAGGAACCCAAGGACACAGGTATTCACAAAACTTATGCATCCCTTGTAAATGGTGAGCAACAGGCATTTGGTAACACAGGCCCAGCGTGACACACCCTGTAAATGCAGCTATTTCTGCAGCTCAAATCCGAACATCCATAGAGGACAGAACAAACACAAGTGAACCCTGGTTACTTCCTCAGGCTCTGCCCTTTGGGAAGGAGTCAGGCACAGCTGCCACTTGGAATTCCACTCCCTAGGAACAATGCACTTTATTTTTGGAAAGAGGGGAAAAGAAAGGAGAGGAGGGCAGAGCCGACAAATATACATTTGCTCTTCTATTTATGCAATGCCCCTGCCCCTTCATCACCTCTGGTACCAGTTGTTTGGAGAAGCTATAGAATATAGGTTTGTGCATCGTCCCTGGCCTGGGGTCCCTGCAGAGCGGAACACAGGTCAGCTTCCAGGACAGCACATCCCATTTCTGTAAAGAGCCACACAAATAAAAGGATTATTTCCATGGCAGCACGTTGGCCCCCAGGGCTGTAACTGATGCTCCTCTATAACAAATACTCTCCCCAGATCCTTTCTATGTCAGCCACTCTCCATCGGGATAGTGTCCTAATTACAGGCTCCTCATCATGTCAGGACAAAAATGACAGAGAAAGGAAAATTGTTCCCTCATTATTGTGCCATCATTTTCTATGTCTTGGTTTGCTACTTCTCATACTTTTTCAAAGGTCTCTTTAAACATGCTATCAAAAACATTATCCTGGGGCTGGGGTTGTGGCTCAGTGGTAGAGCGCTTGCCTAGCATGTGCGAGGCCCTGGGTTCGATTCTCAGCACCACGTAAAAATAAATAAATAAAATAAAGGTATTGTGTCCAAGTACAACTGAAAAATAAATATTAAATTTTTTTTTTAATTTTCCAACACATAAAGCCCACAGGTAGGAAAAGGAAGAAGGGAGCAACAGAGGAAGGGAAGGAAGAAAAAGAGGGAGGGAGGAAGGAAGAAATCAAAGGCAAATAAAAACTTTAAAAACAGATCCACAGGGCAAATATTTTGTCCTGCTTACCCCTCTATTCTCCTAACTTAGCCCAGTAGTCTGGGCACATAGTCAGCATTATTTAATGAGTAACTAGAATGAATGTTAAGAATTGTCTAATAACTGAATGAAGCAATAGTTCGAGAATGTCTCAATAACAGTCTCCATCTTCCACCATTTAGTTCAGAATCTATTTTGTCACTAATTCACTTTTAGGGGAGGGATTGAAAATTGGTGTTTAATGAACACTTACTATAGACCAAGTAGTTCAACTTCTTATTTCACATAAATGAACACAATAAACCTCTGTGTGTGCATGCACACACGTGCACTGAGAAAGGTCAAATTACTTGCCCATGGCTACACCTAATAAGTGGAGGAACAGAAATTTTAACGCAAGCATGACTGACTGACTACCGAACCAGGCACACTGGACTCCATTCTGCTGTTTCTCAGGAGATCATCAGGATATGTCAGTAGAGCATTCCTGGTTAAGATGGGACTGTGACTTTCTAGGTTCACTGCAACTTTGACAAAACCATAGGAATACTTGGAGGAGTTGTTCACAGTGATATCTTTATTGTAATGCATAACACTGAGAGGCAGTGTTTTAAATAAGATGCCCACACCATTTCATTAACACCTCCCCACCCCAAAGTCTGTAAAAAAAAAAAAAAAAAAAAAAAAGCTGCCTGAGAAGTTAGGATCACATGTTTTACAGCTTATTGGCTATCTTTTCCTCTTCCTTCAGATTGTGAGCAATCTAAAAGAAAGGGCCCTATTTGTTCTGCTCATGATTGTAACTAGGCCATAACACTCAATATTTAATGAATGAAGAAGAGAGCAAAGGACCCCCCATTGGGTAGGCGTCTGCACTGGCAGGCAGACTGGCACTCCAGGCCAGTTAGAATGATGTGTATGGAACTGTGGCCCTTGGTGAATCAAAAGCATGGTCTTAGGAAACAGCTGGAGAAAATGAATTTAGACTATGGAGAATTATTCCCTCCCACTCTGTTATGCTCACATTCCTCCCACGTGGAAGGCCCTGAATCAGATGGAAAGTAGTATTTACTCAAATTCTAAGCCCTTTTTAGAGGTCACTGAGCCTCCTCCAATTTCCCAGACATTGCATATGGTGGCTCTAGGCAGGAGTGGGCTGGGAAAAAACCTTGCTCATCCTTGAAGAACTGAGTCTTCAGAGGTTCAGGACCCTGAGCCAGAGCCAAGGCACTTTCAGATGTGGAGCTGAGCTGAAATATCCCAGCCTTCATTTGGAGCATGGCCTATGGAGACGTGGAGGAGTTTTAAACCCCTTGTTTATCACTGGAGAAAACTGGCCCAAGGTCTCCCAGCTCTTTGACAGCTGAACCAAGACTCAAATTTGGGTCTTCTGACACCCTCCCATCCAAAATTATTTTTACCATACCAGTGGAAGGTGTATGGCAGAGAGCCCACACAGCATGAGGAAGAAAGCAAAGGGCACTTGGTCACGATCCTCATTAATAGATATCATTAATACAGCTAAGTAAAGGACAAAAGGAGTCACCTACTTATATTCCCCAGATCCTGGGAAACCTTGTGTTAGGCCAGAGGATGAAGAAGGAAATGTGTCAAATACTGTCCAAGCTGTTCATAGTGGCCCTCTTGAAGGGGTTGGGAGGTGGGTTGTTGAGGAAGGAACAGCACAGACAGTCTGGGGGTGTAGCTCAGTGGTAGCTACACTGTGGCGGAGCACTTTCCCAGCATGCACAAGGTTCTGGTTTCAATCCCCAGTACTGCCAAAAAGATAAAAATAAAATAAAATAAATACCCAGTGACTCAGGAGGCTGAGGCAGGAGGATGACAAGTTCAAAGACAATCTCAGCAGCTTAGCAAGGCCCTGAGCAACTCAGTGAGACCCTGTCTCTAAATCAAATACAAAAATAAGGGCTAGGGATATGGCTCCATAGTTAAGTGCCCCTGGGTTCAATCCCTAGTACCAAAAAAATAAATAATACAGACATGAAGTCACAAACATAGGTTTGCATCCTGGGCCAGCTACTTGCTAGTTTTATGACCTCTGGCAAATTACTCAACCTCTCTAGGTCTCAGTTTTGTTGTCTGTAAAGTGTGGACAATACCTACTTCATAGGGTTATTGTTATCATCAAATAAAATAATGAAAGCAGAACATCTAGCAGGATTCTTACATAGAGTCTGGAATTGATAAACCTTACCTTAACATGCACCCCCTTTCATCAGTCTGGGAAATAGGAAAAGTAGATGAATTTATGTGGAAAAAAAAATCCCAGGATAGAGAAGGTATATAATTACACTATTTCGTGTACCATGATTGAGTCACAGAACTAAATAAGATTTCAAAATGTTATATCTTCAACAATAGGTCACGTTTCTCTCCTAAAAGACATTAGCCCACAGATTTCCCCAGGATAAGGGGAAGCTGTGACCTTGGCCTTGAAAAGATAGATGAGTCCCACCCCAATTCCAGTTAATTGGACTACGCTTGGATTGCTGAACAGGTGTCCCCAGTCTGGCACCAATTAGGTGAACTGTTAATAGAAGACCTGGACCAAACAGATTTTTTACCTCTAGAATTTGCACTGAAAAATACCAGAAGAATGAAGTATTTAGAAATAGAAGGTGAAAGATGAAAAATCTTGAGACAGAAAGAAGCTCGGGGGGCCACATGAATAAGGCGAGGGTCAGAAATCATGTATAAAGGACAGAGACTGAGAAACTCAGTAGGAAGAGAAGAACAAGCCATGGAGTGGCGATGAGTCATGAAACAGAGGAACACCAGAGTCAAGGTCCACACACTCCTGAGACCACCATTCCTGCCACCACCCAGGAGTCCATATGACCTTACGTTTCCACTTTCAGTCTCTGGATGTCCCACCTTCTGTTGTAGCCCTTGATCTTCCCAAGACCCTAAGTTCCCAGGCACATGTAATGACAAACCTATGAATAACATAGACGAAACTCTGGTTTTGCATCCAAACAAGTCTGATTAAGTCAACCTGCTTGCTATATTTAATATAAACCCTGGATTTCCTAGGATCAGTCCAATTTCATGAATTTTCCCTAATTCTTGAAGGGGATTCATTAAAACTATAAATAAATATGATTTTACTTTCACATTTTTATGATTTAATGACAAATAAGTTCATAAGTAAGAATGTCCTGGGTTTTTGCTGAGGAAATGTGATCATCTTAATGATATTCTAGGCAATTGTTCAAACTTTCTGGGGTGAAGGGGTGCGAAGGAAGGTATGGAGCAAGATGGGTCTCCCTCCTGCCATTTAAAAAGACTTACTGCTGAGGTCATTCAACAGAACCCTGAACAAGTTCATCAGGAAGAAGAACCAGACACTCTGAAGAGGTCCTGTTTGCCTTATTGGTTGCTTATCATCAGTACCCAGCACCAAGCCTGAGACCTAAATGGCTCTTTAAAATAGTAACTTGAAAGAAGCAAAGGAGGCAGGAAGGAAGAAGGGAGGGAGGGAGGGTGGGAGGGAGGAGGGAGGATAGAAATGATGACAATGTGCCTCTCAGGTCTCCTGAGAGTGACTGATGGCTCCAGCTGCCAAGCTCTGCATGCACCACTGAGGGTACCCTGAGTGCACACATCCCACATGACTCAACCAAAGGGTAAGCATGGTAGGGACACCAAGGCACACAGTTTCCACAGAATGTGACATTTCTCTTGTTGTGAACTTTGGCTCCAGGACTTCCCTTTGGCCTGGCCAAAGCTTTTAGAATTGCACTGCAGTCTGAGACTGTCTATCCAACCCTCCTGCCTCTCTCTCTTCACAGGTGTGGGACCTGCATCATGATTTAATGGTTCTCCCAAACTTCCTTGGCTCCTTCCTTCTTTTTTTTTTCCATCTCTTCCAATAAATCTAAAAGTGTCTTGGTATTTGTGTCTTGGAGTACTTAACCAACACAAGAGGGAAGGATTGAGAGAGGGAGGGAAGAATTGGGGTCACCTCAAAGTTCCTGAACTTGGAGTTAGGAAGACCATTTTCCAGTTCTGTCAGAGGAATGTGGTCAAAGTTAGAAGGATCTGCTTGACACACACACCCTGAGGCACTCTCTATCCTCCTCTGTCCTGCTCTATGCCCAGTATCTTTTGGGCTCTTTCACCAGCTGGCTTCAGGATGGCTGGGCCAGTGGAAGGTACCATTAAAAGACTGGAGATCAGGGAGAGTCTAGGACCAAGACTCATTGTTCCTTCCTGTTTCAGGACTCCAAGTCTCCCAAAGATTGTGTTGCCTTATGATCACACCTCCTATCAAGTGACTGCCTTTCTGTTGGTCCAGCTGAGATTGCAGCAATCATAGGGTAGAAAAGTAATTTGAGTTTGTTGCTAGGTTGATTGCATGAATGGCCAATTCAGGGCTCCCTAGAGCTCTCATAACTTCATAGTCTGACCCCAACTTTCTTTGGTCATGAGGCTTTCTTTGGCCAAAGGGAAAGTTAGAAACTGTGGTCAATGATAAAGCAGAAGATTCAATAAATATAAACCCACTTGATTGTTTCTACATCTACCATGAGATGGTAAAAATAATTAATTAATTAACTAATTAATTAATTTTAAAAACTCACAACGTGACTGTGACCAGGATAGCTCTTGGAGAAGAAGGAGACACCAGTTTTCCTGGCTTCTAATTTTCCAGTTTTATAAGGCTTCCTGTACCAACCTAAGTCAGCCAACCTTCAAACATAAGAAAATGCTTGACCAAAAACAGAAGAGTCACCTACCAGACATTCAACTGACTATAGAACATGAGTGAGTCCAGCTGAGACTATGAGAACCATTTGGCAAACCCCAGATCATAAGCATTAATAAATATTCATTGTTTAAGCCACTGAGCTTTGGGTTGGCTTATTATCAGCATCATCATGACAATAGGCATCTGATATGATGCTTAATTACTTTTCATTCCAGGGAGGAAGAAAATTTCATCCCAGAATGGCTTTTGATAAGAAGGAAAGGGATCCTGGGGAAGGAGGAATTGGCAGGATTCCTTTTATCTTGTGATTAGGGCATAAGGTGTCACTCTCTCAAAGATGGACCAGCAATTCAAAGACCTGATCTTGCCTGAATTTCCTTGGTCCAAACCAGATCTAAGTCAAGTGTTAGGGACCTAAGAAAGCCATTTTGGGGGGAGGAGACAAGAACAGAACTTCTAGGTTATTAGGCAGAGATACACTGAAGGGCAAATTTCAATAAGGTTCTTCTAAGAATTCCAGCAATGTAAGAGCCAGACCTAGGGGACGGATAAGGAAAGACCAAGTGAATACAGTTCTACCCCACTAGCAAGGACCCCAGACAAATCTTCCCACATTGTCAGCATCCTAGGTGGGGGGAACCCTGGGACTGAGAATCTCCAGGCAGAATTGGACCCAGAGAAAGGGCAAAGGGGCATGGTTACATCTCCCTATGAGTCTGAAAAGATTTGGGATTTTGCTTGTGATATCTTCTCTCCCAGAGATGGCAGTCATAACCTACAAACACCACTGGGAAGTACATGCAGAGATAAAACAAGGCTAGGAAGGAGATCCCCATTGAAAGTCAAGAGAGACTACATTAACATCCAGCGAAAGGTGAGCCATGTGTTCAGGTTCTCTTCGAATACCCTTAAAATGTGGCAGTCTTCAAATAACACCATTACATAGCATCTCACAGATTTGAGGATCAGGACTTTAGGCAGGCATGGCTAGCTTGGTTATTCTGTTTCCAGCACAGCTGGCTGGTTATTCTGTTCCAGGTAGTGCCAACAAAGGTCATTCCGTGGTATTCAATGGGCAGATGGGCAGAAACCAGCTTCACTCCCACACCTGAGTTGTGCTGGGATAACTAAAAGGCTAGGATCAGATGCAGCATGTGAACTATCAGACTTCTTGTGTGGCAGCTCAGGGCTCCCAGAGAGAGTGTCCCAAGAGGTCTAGGGCAAAGCTTCAAGGCTTTGTATGATCTGGCTTTGGAAATCCCAGAATGTCACCCCCAATTTTCATCCAAACAAATCACTTAGACTGGCTCAGATCCAAAGAATAAGCCATGAGATGAAGCTGCTCAATGAGAGGAGGAGCAAAGAATTTGCAGCCACCTTTCAACCACCTCACTATGATATCAACAGGCTCCAAGGCTGTAAACCACTTTAGTGACTCTCTGAGCTTGAGTCTAAGTTTGAACAATAGAAGCTGGTACTTCTCCCCCATCTAATCTAGGTCTACTCCGTTTTATCCTATACTTAATATTGTGATTTTCAATATCTTTTATTGAGATAAAAGGTTACCTCTGATTAGTAACACAGTCCCAGGACATCACAAAATTCCATTGTTTGAGTTTATAAAATATATAAAAATGACAGTACTTCTCTAGTGCTATGGATTACTTCACAGAGATTTTAAGTTGTTATTGTCATTTAGTATAAAATAATTCCTACATTTGTAGAACATATCCTTCCTCAAGAAAAGAATGGCTATCCATTCAAAATATAAATAATTGTTTGATACAATTATCAATGAGACAATCTTATACTATGAAGAGGAACCGAGATGAAAGTAGAGAAAGAAGCTTCTATTATCTTTAAAAAAAATAACCACCTTTGGGGCTGGGGATGTGGCTCAAGCAGTAGCGCGCTCGCCTGGCATGCGTGCGGCCCGGGTTCGATCCTCAGCGCCACATACAAACAAAGATGTTGTGTCCGCCAAAAAATAAATATTAAAAAAAATTCTCTCTCTCTCTCTCTTTAAAAAAAAATAACCACCTTTCTCTGCTTTCATTATAATATAATACTTTAATGCATTTCATTATTTCTGGTTTTATATAACTTATTTTATCACTTTACTTTATAATTAGTTATTTCCATCTCAGTCACCAAGCTAAATATGTCTTCCAAAAAGAAGACATGTTAATTTTGGCTTTGACATTCCAGTGAATGCATAGAACAAACCCTGAAATCGCAAGAAAATATTAGCATTGCAATGCATATTTACTTTCTCCTAAAATAAATTTATCAAGCTTCGTGCTATTTAATGCCTGGATTGGCACTTGCAGTCTCCTTGGCACAATATGTGAGAGGTGACAACAGCATGCAAAGCATCCTGAGGGTTGGGACTCCCCAACAATTCAGACAACAGCAGAGATGCCCTCCCTGGCTTGCTAGATTTCAGAGCATCTCTCTATATTAAAGTTTCCATGTGCTCAGGTAAGTAAATGAAAGTTTTACAATTAGAGAATTTAACTAAACTCATCTTCACACAGTGGACAAATGGCTTTTGAAAGAGTTCTGGCAGAGAAAGTATGGATGGCAGACAAGAAGAAGAAGAAGAACACAAGTGACAATAAGATAAGAAAATGAAAAATTACAGTCTCACTTTTCCTACTTCTGGAGAGCTCTTCTTCAGCTACATTACCAATTATGATAAGAAGCTGTCCAAAAAATCAAATTATTCAGACACTGTTTCAAAAATGGGTGGCCATCAGTCAACATCCTTCACAATTAACTTACCCTAAAGGCATATTCACTAATGTGTATTCATCTAGTAGTTATCAAGACATTTAAAATACTGTTTCATTTTTGTCTCCTCTTTTGAAATTTTTTGTTTCTAAATATATTTGGTAATTGCTTAACATATTTTCACAGAAGCCTTTGTTTATATATGTAATTTTACAAATAGATAAATAAAAATACAAATATTATACATGCCTCATCACAATTACTTGACCAATAAAGGACAGATGAAAAAATTTGCAAAACCCTATTAGAAAGAACAGACAGGGAGCAAAGACAGTGGCCCAAAGGGATGGAGAGAACAGAGGGTGGGGGCAGTAGAGCAGGTGACTTGTGATGGGCCTGGAAGATCATCTCCTGAAAGGAATGTTTGAATGTCCATAGTTTCTGATTGGTCATCCCCACCCAGGCATGTGTTACCATGACTTCCTGTTGGTCTCTCCCCTAATCCCTTCTTGTGCCAAACCCAGAATAAGAGCTCCAGTCCAGGGATTCACTACCGCTCATCTCCATACCAACAGCATCTATTGCAAAGGCCTTCCCAAGAAAAGATGCTGTGTCCCTTACCAAGTCCTTGATTGCAAATATCCTTTGGGGCCACCCTATTCTAATGGTCCTCATTAGCACTGCCTAAAGGGATTCCTTTTAAACAAATTTGCTAAAATTAAGAAAAAAAATTTAATGAGAACAACAACAAAAAACTTCCAAACTAAGCATGACCACAAAAGGTATTTCTCCATAGTTGAAAGAAATTATTCAATTGGTCTGGTCTTCCTGGAGAGCTGTTGGGAAGTATACATCAGCATGTACTATGTTCAGATTCTCAGCTCATAATCCCACTTCAAGGAATTTACTTTAGGGAGGTCACTGAACAAAGGCAAAATGTGATATAGCAGGTAAAGCAGATTCCATTATATGAACATATAACTGATATGAATTTGGTGATCTGCGATTACAACAGAAAGAAAGAAATGAAATCATTTAAGTGTGTGATTCAGAAACACTTCTACCTAATGAGCCTGGACCCAGGACAAGCTTGATGTAGAAGACATAAATCTCTTGATCTTTCAAACTGATCTCGGCTCCTAAATGTCTCCTAGAAGAAACATTCCATCCTGCTGTGTGTAAAGCTGACATCTACAGACACATGACCTATAACATACAAGCCAATTAGAGTTATCAGTGATAGGCTCCAATTCTCAAGGGAACATAGAATAAAGTGAGCTTATGAGAAATACTGTGCTGGTCTCTAGTGTGGTATGTCCTAGGGATCTCTACTGAATTCAGAGAGGGTGATCATAGTACTGCCATAAAAACCTAGTGAGAACTTGGGAATCCCCCAAGTGTCCATAAATAGTTCAATGGTATTCATTGAACTGCAACACTTCCATTCAATAAAAAATTATGAAGCCACTAAAAATAATATTTATTTATAAGAATGTAAAGATTAAGACATCAAGTGATAAAAAGTAGATTATATAGTAGTGTATGCAGCATGATCCATTTATATAAAATTATAGTCATATAGCTCTATATAGGTATAACCTATCTAAATATAGCCTGAGAAAAATGCATAGATGGAAGTTCATCAAAACATTAGTAGTAGAAGTCTCTGAGTGACAATATTTTGAACAATTTGGAGTTTCCCCCTCCCCTGATTAAAAAAAAAATACCAATAAGCATTGTAAATACAACAAGGTTATTTCCTGATGATTCCATGGTTATTTCCACTCTTACATAAGAATATGGCTCCCCACCCTGACCCCCAATTACACTTGGTTATTGCTGTCTGAGATTTGAACAGGAGGCTGTTGTAAGTTACTTCACATAACTCCACGTGACATCACCTCTGCTCCTCTTCAACACTGCACGTTATGCTCAGATGTAGTAACTCCTTCGCATGTGCTTGTGGGGTGAGCTGTTGTTAAACATCCAGCTGCATCTGTGCCCTGGGACCCTCTGTCCCTTAGGATCCAGCTTAGGTTCTGCCCCCTCTCTGAATTCTGTGATCTTCCATTACTTCTGGGTTAGCTGGCTTCTTCCAGGTCCCCAAGGGAACAGTTCCTTCCTGGAATTGTATCCTAATCCCAGCCCTGTATTATATCACAATGCATCACAATATCTTTTTATTTGCCTGTTTCTTCAACTAGACTGTGAACTCCCTGAGGGCAAAGATTTCACTTCATTCATTTTCATAGCCCCAGCCCTGGCACAGACCTGGCTCACAGTGGACATTTAACACATGCATGCATGCTGAATAAGTGAATGGGAAGGAACTGAGGTGGAACTGCAGAATGTGTCATGTGTGACTTTCATAAAATGACCCTGCATAATTCCTTTCCCAGTTCCTGTTCTTCTCCCCTTCAGAAATACACTTTTGATTTGTCCACAGCTGAGCCAAAAGTCACTACTGTCAGCTCTCCTTATTTGTGTGTTCAACAGAGTCAACCAACTGGGGATTAAAAAATATCCAGAAAAAAAATGCATTTGTATTAAACACGTACAGACTTTTTTCCTTGTCGTTATTCCCTAAACAATAGAGTATAGCAACTATTTACATATTATTTACATCATTACTAGGTATTATAAGTAATTTAAAGGTGATGTAAAGTATATGGGAGGATGTGTGTAAGTTATATGGAAATACTAAGGTATTTTATACAAGGTACTTGAGTATCCTCTGATTTTGGTATCTGCAGGGGTCCTGGAACCAATCATGTTATAGATACCAAGGGACAGCTTTGCCTTTGTTTTACATAGGACTATATCAGTAACAATTCAAATTAGTTTAGGATTAAAAAAGAAGGGACACGAGAACTATGTTGGCCCATTTAACCAGGAAATCTAAGGGTGAGCTTGGCACCAGGCATACCTAGATTCAGGAATTCAAGAATGATCCGCAGGACCTTCTTCCTCCCCCTTCCCCATTGCTTGGTACTAACAGTTTTCTGAAATTTTGCCTTCTTTCTCTCCTATTCTGTAAGTGCGTCTTCCCCAAGTAACTAACCAGCAGCCATCTTTTATCTCCAATTGAGTTCCATGTTGCTTTCTGACCTCAAAGACAAGCCACTTTCTTTACCAAATTCAAAGTTCCAAGGAGAAAGAAAAAAACAAAGGTCCCAGGAAAGGATCCTAATGGGCCCAGTTGGGGTCAAACGTCCATTCCTGCTCCCACAAAGCAGTCAGTCCTGTGATTGGCAGATCAAGACTGTCCCGCCCCTTCCTCCAGGCATGAAAAACTCTGATTGGCTATATACTGGGTCACATGATTGTGAATGGACCAATGTTTTAAAGCAGGAAATGGAGATTGCTAAACAGAAGGAAAGAAAAGGAAAAAGAAAAAGAAAAACTGATGTCTTCTCCAAAACACCTCAGAAAAGTGACTTTCATAAGATTCCCCATTGCTGCCTGGAAAATTCGGGCCTGATCTTTGGGCTGGGGGGTGCAGGGGGAGGATCCTTGTGAGGAATCAGTTTCTCCCTCTGTCTGCCTGTACCCCTCTTCAAAGAAGATTTTGTTTCCCTTATTCATGTCCCTACCAAAGCGACCCTGGGTGGCCAGACTCTCAAGACCCCTCAAAGCCTGCAGCCAGACTCTACAAGCCAGCCCAAGCCCCACCTTCGCCAAGAAGCCTCTCACCACAGGGCCCCCGTAGCTCCAAGCTGTGTCATGCCAGCCCCAATCAAACCCAAGCCTCAGGGCCAATCCCAAGGCCAGCATTACACTGCTCCAGGGGCTACCTCCTGCCAAAGTGTTATCGTCAGGCCTCTGTTCCCAAGGCTTCACCTTGGGAAGACTGGTGAGTCTTGTCTGAGCCTGGCCCGGGCCCCTGGCCTGCCTGGGGGCTGCTGATCAAGGGTACTTTGTCAGCTCCAGCGCACCTTTAAGGAGCTAAAGTGCGTACTGAATGGAGGCGGCTGCAGAACTCCTGGCCTGGGCAGGCCCTCTGCGTGTTTGGGTAAAGAAATATGCAGCCTGAGCTGCGGTCATTGCCGCCTGAGCCGCTGAGCTGCAATCAACATCAATACCACAAGGACACAATATTTTCTCCCGATTTACAACACGTTCATTTATTTTGGAATTTCTGTGCCAGCTGAGGCTACAGGGCGGTGACAGTGGAAAAGTTGTCCTGGGGCCAAGCAAAAGAGAGTGTTGCAACTGAGCTCCTGTTCTGAAAAGGGGTGTTCGAAAGCAGCAAAAAGCAAGCAGGGCTAAGAGGATGACCTTCCACAGACAACAGCCCACAGGCCATAGGTGCCCTGAGTGGGAGGGGTGGGGGGAAATTAGAGATCCTGAGCTGCTCCTGCCATGAGGATCTTCAGATAGGCTATTGGAACTCAGGGTTCCTGAGAAATTCTTGACCCTCTAGAAGTTTCCATGATACAATCTGATCTGCTTTCTTTCTCAAAAGTCCCTAGGGAGTCAGAGATCATGTGACTTTGAAGATGTCCCCACCACACCACTCCCCTACCCAAAAGTAAATTTTATTGGAAAACACCATGCAGAAGTGAAAGTGATATGACTTAAAGTAAAAAAAATAAATAAAATTAAAATGAATTCAAATTGTTCAAATTGACACTTACTGAGTGTCCTTGAGCAAATGTCTTAGGTCTCCTAGTTTCAGTTTTCACATCTGTTTTTAAGTGGACTTGATAATATCTAACAAGTGAAGTTGTATGGGAAGTAGGGCAATTTATTGAAGTACACAGTACAATACTCAACTCTTTGTGGGTACTCTCTACATTATAGTTCTGTTTCCTTTGTCTTCCTGAGTTTTTTTAACACATAATAATTGTACATAATAATTAATGGGTTTCACTTCGACCTTCTATATGTGCATATGTCATGCACTGATTATGTTCATCCTCCTCTTCCTAATTTTGGGGTGTTGGTTTGTGTGTGTGTGTGTGTGTGTGTGTTTATTTTATTGTCTCACTTAGATATTCCCCACAAGGCTTTATGGTGTACCAGTAAAACAGACCAAGACAGTACCAAGAGGGTAGATTTATTTATCAGGCTCCTTAAGACTGAGAACTTCTTCAGGTTGAAGGACGGTTCATTAAAGGAGGTGAGCAGTGGATAAGGGAGGGGACAGAACCCACTGTGATGTGCAAAGAACAGCATCCCCAACTAGAAGCATAGGGGGGACCCACTTGATCATAAGAGGACTCCACAGAGGTCAGGCTGTTCCACACAGGGAGACACTTGCCGCTGTCATCTGGAGCTGTCTTCCACAAGGCAGCCTACTTCTCCAAGGAAGCAACAGCTCCTCAGCTTGAAGCTAAGGAGAAGGGAACCCTGAGTACATCATTCCGATCCTACTGAGAATAAAATTGTTGCCTGCTTAAGGGAAGTGACCACTCAAGATGTTGAGGCTAGAAAGAAGCAGAGCAAGGTTTTGGAACCAAGTTTGAAAGATCATAATCTGGTCATCTTATAATGAGTTTTAGCAAGGATGACTAGATACAGTCAATTCTCATTTTAAGTTCTTTTTTTAATTTTTTAAAATTTTAATTTGTTATATATGACAAAAGAATGCATTACAATTCATATTACACATATAGAGCACAATTTCTCATATCTCTGGTTGTAAACAAAGTAGAATCACATCCTTTGTGTCTTCATATCTGTACTTAGGGTAATGATGACCATTGCATTCTACTGTCTTTCCTACCCCTATGCCCCCTCCCTTCCCCTACCTCCCCTTTTTCCCTTTGCCCTATCCTCCCACCCCACCCCACCCCACCCCAGCATATTATGAATCAGCATCCTTAAATCAGAGAAATCATTTGGCAATTGATTTCGGGGGATTGGCTAATTTCACTTAGCATTATATTCTCCAGCTCCATCCATTTACCTGCAAATGCCATGATTTTATTTTCTTTTGATGCTGAATAATATTCCTTTGTGTACAGATACCACATTTTGTTTATCCATTCATCTATTGAAGGGCATCTAGGTTGGTTCCACAGTTTAGCTATTGTGAATTATGCTGCTATAAACATTGATGTGGCTGTGTCCCTGTAGTATGCTGTTTTTAAATCCTTTGGGTATAGACTGAGGAGAGGGATAGCTGGGTCAAATGGTGGTTCCATTCCCAATTTTCCAAGAAATCTCCATACTGCTTTCCATATTGCCTGCACAATTTGCAGTCCCACCAGTAGTGTTTGAGTGTACCTTTTCCCCCACATCCTTACCAACACTCTGTTGTTTGTATTCATAATAGCTACCATTCTGACTGGAATGAAATGATTTGCATTTCTCTAATTGCTAGTGATGATGAACATTTTTTCATATATTTATTGATTGATTGTATACCGTCTTCTGAGAACTGTCTATTCAGGTCCTTGGCCCATTTATTGATTTGGTTATTTGGTTGGTTTTTTTTTTTCTTTTGGTGCTTAGCTTTTTGAGTTCTTTATATACCCCAGAGATTAGTGCTCTATCTGATGTGTGAGGGGTAAAGATTTGCTCCCAATTAATAGTCTCTCTAGTCACCTCACAGATTGTTTCTTTTGCTGAGAAGAAACTTTTTAGTTTCTTCTATCTATCCCATTTATTGATTCTTGATTTTAATTCTTGCGCCAAAGGATTCTTATTAAGGAAGTTGGGGCCTAATCCCACATATGGAGATTAGGGCATACTTTTTTATTCTATTAGATGCAGGGTATCTGGTTTTATTCCTGGGTCTTTGATCCATTTTGAGTTGAGTTTTGCACATGGTGAGAGATAGGGGTATAATTTCATTTTGTTGCATATGAATTTCCAGTTTTCCCAGCACTATTTGTTGAAGAGGCTATCTTTTCTCCAATGGCACCTTTGCCAAATATAAGATAGTTTTGTGGGTTAGTCTCTATGTCCTCTAATCTGTACCATTGGTCTACCAGTCTGTTTTGGTGCCAGTACCATGCTGTTTTTGTTACTATTGCTCTATAGTATAGTTTAAGGTCTAGTATAGTGATACCACCAGCTTCACTCTTCCTGCTAAGGATTGCTTTAGCTATTATGGGTCTCTTATTTTTCCAGATGAATTTCATGACTGCTTTTTCTATTTCTATGAGGAATTTCATTGGGATTTTGATTGGAATTGCATTAAATCTGTATAGTGCTTTTGGAAGTATGGTCATTTTGATAATAATGACCATAATAATTCTGTCTATCCAAGAGCAAGGTAAATCTTTTCATCTTCTAAGGTCTTCTTTGATTTCTTTCTTTAGGGTTCTGTAATTTTCATTATATAGATCTTTCACCTCTTTCATTAAGTTTATTCCCAAGTATTTTATTTTTTTGAGGCTATTGTAAATGGAGTAGTTTTCCTCATTTCCCTTTCTAAGAATATGTTACTGATATACAGAAATGCTTTTGATTTATGGGTGTTGATTTTATATCCTGCTACATTGCTGAATTCATTTACTAGTTTTAGAAGTTTTCTCATGAAATTCTTTTGGTCTTCTAGGTATCGAAACATATCGTTAACAAATAGTGCTAATTTGAATTCTTCTTTACCTATCCATACCCCTTTAATATCTTTCGTCTAATTGCTAAGGCCAGTGTTTCAAGAACTATGTTAGATAGAAATGGAGAAAGAGGGCATCCCTATCTTGTTCCAGTTTTTATAGGGAATGCTCTCAATTTTTCTCCATTTAGAGTGATGTTGGCCTGGGGCTTAGCATAGATGGCTTTTACGATGTTGAGATATGTACCTATTATCCCTAGGGATGCTGTATTTTTCTCAAATGCTTTTTCTGCATCTATTTAGATGATCATATGGTTCTTATCTTTAAGTCTATTGATGTGATGAATTACATTTATTGATTTCCATATGTTGAATCAAACTTTTGTCCCTGGAATGAACCCCACTTGATCATGGTGTACTATCTTTTTGATATGTTTTTGTATTCAATCTGCCAGAATTTTATTGAGAATTTTTGCATCTATGTTCATTAGAGATATTGATCTGAAGTTTGCTTTTTTTTATGTGTCTTTGCCTGGTTTTGGAATCAGGGTGATATTGGCCTCATAGAATGAGTTTGGAAGTGCTGCCTCTTTTTCTATTTCCTGAAATAAGTTAAAGAGTATTGGTATTAGTTCTTCTTTAAAGGTCTTGTAGAACTCGGCTGTGTATCCATCCGGTCCTGGGCTTTTCTTGGATGGTAGGCTTCTGATGGCATCTTCTATTTCATTGCTTGAAATTGACCTGTTTAAATTGTATATATCATCCTGATTCAATTTGGGCATATCATATGACTCTAGAAATCTGTCAATGCCTTTGATATTTTCTATTTTATTGGAGTACAAGTTTTCAAAATAATTTCTAATTATCTTCTGTATTTCTGTAGTGTCTGTTGTGATATTTCCTTTTTCATCACATATGTTAGTAGTGAGTTTTCTCTCTCCTTCTCTTCATTAGCATGGCTAAGGGTCTGTCAATTTTATTTATCTTCTCAAAGAACCAACTTTTTGTTTTGTCGATTTTTTCAATTGTTTCAATTTCACTGATTTCAGCTCTGAATTTAATTATTTACTGTCTTTTACTGCTTTTGGTGGAGATTTGTTCTTTTTCCAAGGTTTTGAGATGTAATGTTAAGTCTTTTATCTGTTGACTTTTTCTTCTTTTAAGGAATGAAATCCATGCAATGAATTTTCCTCTTGGAACTGCCTTCATCATGTCCCAGAGATTTCGATATATTGTTTTTGTGTTCTTATCACCTCTAAAAATTTTTTAATCTCCTCCTGGATGTCTTCTGCAACCCATTGTTCATTCAGTAATATATTATTTAGTCTCTAGGTGTTGAAGTAGCTTTTATTTCTTATTTTGTCATTTATTTCTAATTTTATTCCATTGTGATCTGATAGAATGCAGGGTAGTGTCTCTACTTTTTTATATTTGCTAAGTGTTGCTTCATGGCATAATATATGGTCTATTTTAGAGAATGATCCATGTGCTGCTGAGAAGAAAGTGTATTCACTCACTGAAGGATGAAATAGTCTATATATGTCAGTTAAGTCTAAGTTATTGATTGCATTATTGAGTTCTATAGTTTCTTCAGCTTTTGTTTGGAAGATATATCCAGGGATGAAAGAGGTGTGTTAAATTCAGCCAAAATTATTGTGTTGTGGTCTAGTTGCCTCTTTAACTTGAGAAGAGTTTGATGAACATAGATGCTTCATTGTTTGGGGCATATATTTTTATAATTGTTAAGTCTTATTGGTATATGTTTCCCTTGAGCAGTATGTAGTGTCCTTATTATCCCTTTTGATTAACTTTAGCTTGAAGTCTACTTTATTTGATATGAGGATGGAAACCCCTGCTTGCTTCAGTAGTCCATGTGAGTGGCATGATTTTTCCCAACCTTTAACCTTCAGTCTGTGGATTTCTTTTCCTATGAGATGAGTCTCTTGGAGGCAGCATATTGGTGGGTCTTTTTTTTTTTTCTAATCCAATCTGCTAGTCTATTTCTTTGGATTTGTGAGTTTGGGTCATTAACATTCAGGGTTATTATGGAGACATGATTTGTATTCCCAGACATTTTTGTTTATTTTTGATATTTAACATGACTTGGTTTCTCCTCCAATTGGTTTTGCCTTTAGTGTAATACCTTTCTCTGCTGATTTTTATCATTGTTTTTCATTTCCTCTTCATGGAATATTTTGCCAAGGATGTTCTATAGTGAAGGCTTTCTAGTTGTAAATTCTTTTAACTTTTGTTTATCATTGAAGGCTTTTATTTCATCATCATATCTAAAGCTTAATTTTGCTGGATATAAGATTCTTGGTTGGCATCCATTTTCTTTCAGAGCTTGGTATATGTTGTTCCATGATCTCCTGGCTTTGAGGGTCTGGGTTGAAAAATCTGCTGTGATCCAAATTGGTGTCCCCCTATATGTGATGTGGTTCCTCTCTCTTGCAGCTTTTAATATTCTCTCCTTATTCTGTATGCTAGGTATTTTTATTATATTGTGCCTTGGTGTAGATCTGTTGTAAGAGATTGTGCATTCCTTTGGTTTAAAATGCTGTGCCTTCCTCTATCCCAATGACTCTTAGATTTGGTCTTTTGATGTTGTTCCGTAATTCTCGTATATTCTGTTCATGGTTTCTTACTATCTTCACTGTGTGGTCACTTTATTTTCCAAACTGTATACTTTGTCTTCATTATCTGGCATTCTTTCTTCCAAGTGATCTAGTCTATTGGTTATGATTTCTATTGAGTTTTTTATTTGGTTTATTGTTTCTTTTTATTTCAAGGATTTCTGACTTTTTTTTCAGAGTCTCTATCTCTTTCTTGAAGTAATCTTATTTCTTTGTTAGAGTGATCAATTTTTGCCTGTATTTGCTCATTTAAGTCATTCTTTAATTCACAGATCATTTTAACTATGAACCTTCTGAACTCCTTCTCTGACATTTCCTCAACTTTGCTGTCTATGAGTTCTGTTATTGTAGTACTCTAGTTTTGTTGTGGGCACTTTCCTCCCTTGTTTTTTTCATGTTGTCTATGTGTTTTCCTTTTTTGCAGTGTGGATCTGAGGTTTTGTAGTTTTTTTCCCTATATTCTTGTAGTACCCGTGCAGATTGTCTGTACCTCACCTTGATGCTGGGTTTTCAGACCCTGCTGGTGCCCCTCAATATATGCTACTGCAATAAAAGGTGGTGGCAGCAATAGCCGAGGTAACTCGAGATAATAGTGGAGGTGCCCCAAGATGGATGCAATGCCTTACAGAGATAGGGCTGAAAGGGTGGGCCTTACACTGTCTTTGGGATGCCTGCTCTGGGGTACAGCTTCTTCTGGGCCCTGTCTGTTGTCAAAAAGGTAGGGACTACTGTCTGGGGAAGGCTATGGCGATGTCTGCAGTGTCCCAAGATGGAAGTGGGTTAGGCTTGGGCTCCCAGGTGCTGGGGGCCGGGGAACATGGACCTACCATGGACCTGGGTCCTGCAGATGTTGGTGTGGGTAGATCTGTGCTGGGCCTGAGCTCACACATTGGTCAGCTGGTAGAAAGAGACAGTCCTGTGCCAGAGCCTGAGCTCCAGTGGGTGTCTGCTGGTGGCGGGATGGACCCAGACCTACTGTGGGCCTGGGTCCCGCGCAGGTTGGTGTGGGCAGATCTGGGCCAGGCCTGAGCTCCTGCAGTTGTGTGTTGGTTGGAAGAGGAGGTCCTGTGCCGAAGCCTAAGCTCCGGCGAATGTCTGCTGGTGGTAGGATCTCTCATTTTAAGTTCTATAAAATTAGCAAATACTGAGCCATTATAATGTGGGAAAATACAGCATCAAGTGCCTGTGAGCCTTGGTCACAATATTTCCATCGTCCCATCCATCCATAATGTTGTTTGATGTGGGTTAATGCTTCAGGACACTGCGATGGTTAATTTTTTGTGTCAACTTGACAGGGCTAAAAGATGTTCATGTAGTTGGTAAAGCATGGTTTCTGGGTATGTCTGTGAGGAAATCTCTGGGAAAGACTAGCTTTTGAATTGGTAGACTGAGTAAAGCATATTGTCCTTATTATTGTGGGTGAGCCTCGTCCAGCCCATTTAAGAGCCCAAAGCGAATTTACTTTATCACCTCAAGTTTGAACATTTATCTTCTCCTGCCTCAGTCATCAGTACCTTTGATTCGTGGACTTTCAGACTCAGACTGAGGCTTATGTCATTGCCCCACTCTCAGGAGCTCAGGCCTGGCCCAGATCTGCCCACACCAACCTGCGCGGGACCCAGGCCCACAGTAGGTCTGGGTCCATCCCGCCACCAGCAGACACCCACTGGAGCTCGGGCTCTGGCTCAGGCCTTCAGACTCAGATTGGTTTAGACCATTGGCTTTCCTAGTTCTTTACCTTGCAGATGGCAGAACATAAGACTTCCTGCCCTCCATAACCACATGAGCCAATCCTATAATAAATCTATTTACATCTTATCTATATCTGGATCCATATCTATATCCTATTGGTTCTCTTTCTCTGAAAAACCCTTACTAATGCAATTTGGATACCTAAAGTGGTCCCAATGGAACATAATTTTATGGATGAGTTTTTTTTTTTTTTAATTCTGAAGTTTCTGGAATTAGCTGTCCAAATCCCTTAGATTTAAAGATACGAATGGCTTTATTTCCAGTCACAAAATGAGCACTGATAACACATGGAGTGAACTATTTGTAGAGATATTAAAATATATTTACATTGGATATTCCTAGTCAATCATTCATAAGAACCAGATATCTAAGTGACTCTATGTAGGAAAATTTTAAACATTTTTTGAATATCAAAAGATGTAACATGCTGTTTGGTCGCTTCTAATGTTGCTGGACATAGTGGTGAAAGAAAAACATGAACTTAAGGATTCAAATTCCAAGCTCAAGAACATACATGATGGCGCTGGGGATGTGGCTCAAGCGGTAGCGCGTTCGCCTGGCATGCGTGCAGCCCGGGTTCGATCCTCAGCACCACATACAAACAAAGATGTTGTGCCCGCCAAAAAACTAAAAAATAAATGTTAAAAAATTCTCTCTCTCTCTCTCTCTCTCTCTCTCTCTCTGTCTCTCACTCTCTCTTTAAAAAAAAAAAAAAAGAACATACATGACTTCAGAGCTTCTTAGGTAGGTTCTGAAAGAGAGCATTTGATATTGTATAAGTAGAGCTTAAATTGTTGAACATCAATTGGAAATTACAACTCAGGTTGAACACTCAGGCTTGGATAGTTAAACTGAGGGCATTGGTTGGGAAAAAATAGAATCCTTTAATTGAATAAATGGGGATATGTGTGGGAACACCGTGATGAAGATGATGACATTGAGCTCCTACAATTCTGGTAAGCTTTCTTTGCCAATAAAGGAGTTCTTCCTATTCCCATCCATAGTAGGGCCTTTCCACCTTTGTCTGAGGACATTTATCCTTCATTGCCTGAGAAAAAATGTTGTGGCCTCCCCTGACACAGTTACCATGCAAAACAATGCTGATTCTCCCCAGGGCCCTTCTCCACCACCCCTCTTTGCTTGTAGGCACATGTGCATTATTCAATTTAAAATGAAGGGCCTTCTACCTCAATGAAAGTTCCAGAGGTCCCAAGGTATAGAGCATGTCATGATATCCCCCAAGATGAAGGATATGCTGTAGCATCTGGGCCCTCTTACAACATCAAAAGGCCATGGGTCTCTTTGAGGAATGCTGGAAGAAAAAAATGACAGTACAAATTTTCAGTAATGTAGCAGCATGCTTCCTTGAGAGGAACTGTCTTCCGCTTCCTTCAAGGGGTTCTGAGTCTGTAAACTGGCTGCCAGCTGGACATGGATTGAGGGGCTGTGGCTTTATATTATTATGATGGGAACTAGACTTTTTAGTCACTTGACCTAGAACTTTTCCACATATACAGATCAAGTAAGAATTTAGTAGGCTTCCTCGCTATTTCACTTGTAGGAGCACCATGATTAATCAAACAATACCATTGGCTCGCATGAGTCATAGAAAGAAGCACAATGCCTACTGGCCTATTTGGATTTTGGAGGCAACATATTTCTCATTTCAGGTCATCGGGTGACCTGAAAAGCTAATTTTGAGTATGAACCAGAACAAGAGAAGGTTCTGCAATGATCCAGGCTGTTCTGGTGCACATTGTTCTGCCAAGAGTCCACATGACTATGCAGATTCAATGGCGCTTGAGTGTCAGTGGCAGAAAGAGATGCCATTTGGAGCCTCCTAGGTGAATCGAAGTTCAGGCTTCTAAAATTTTAGAGCAAAGTTCTGCCCTCATCAGCACATATTAGTTCTCCTCTTGAGCAATAACTCTTGGCCTGTTACTGGACCTTAGTAGAAACTGAATGTTTCACCATGGACCACTAGGTTACTGGGAAAATTGAGTTGCTTTGATATGAACTGCATATTATCTGACTCACCAAACTATCACATTGAATATGCACAGAAACGTCCATCATCACCTGGAAGTGGTGAGAAGGTCCTGAAAACAAGCAAATTACATGAAGAAATCGCCCAAGTACTCATGGTCCCTACTTCTGCTACACTATCTTCTTTCTCCCAGCTGCCTCTGTGGTCTCATGGGGACTTCCCTATGAACAGTTGACAGAAGAAGAGAAGACTCTTGTCTGGTTTACAGATGGTTCTATTTAATATGTGGACACTATTGCAAAAATGGACAGCTATAGTACTGTAGCCCTTTCCTGGGGCATCCCTGAAGAACAGTGGTCTAGGGAAATCCTGTCAGTAGGCAGAACTTTGAGTAGGGCAGCTGGCTCTTCTCTTTACTTGGAAGGAAAAATGGTCAGACATATAATCATATGCCAATTCACAGGCTATAGTCAATGGTTTGATGGATGGTCAGGGACTTAAAAGGAGCATAATTGGAAAATGTGTAACAACAACAACAACAACAAAAAAAAAAAAAAACAACTTGGAGATGAGGTATATGAATAGACCTCTCTGAATGGCCAAAAACATGAAGATACTTGTATCCCTTGTGAATGTACACCAAAGTGTGATCTCAACAGAGGAAAATTTTAATGATCAAGCGGATATTCAGACCCATTCTGTGATACCAGTCTCTTTCCTGAGCCATCCCTGTTTAATCCCAAAGGACGAAGGTTATACATGGGCTTGGCAACTTGAACTTCCACTCACCAAGGTTGATCTGGATCTGACCACCGCTGAGTGCGGGATCTGTTAGAAGCAGAGACCAACAATGAGCCTTCTGTATGGTACCGTTCCCCAGAGTGATCAGCCAGCTAACTGGCATCAGGTTGATTACATCCAACTGCTTCCATCATGGAAGGGATAAAAATATGACAATGTGCTCAAGCTCATGGAATTCACCAGTTTTCCACCATCCTGAAGCAGCTGTCTTGAGGGGGCGGTGACATGGCATTTTAAAGATTCAATTATAGATCAACTACGTAGCAATACCTTGAAGGACTAGGTAAGGCTCTCTGAATTGATGTCTAATAGATGGTGCGATTTAGTCTGGTTTTTCATTATTATGACCAAAAGACCTGACCAGAAAAACTGAACAGGAAGAAAAGTTTATTTGGGCTCATGGCTTTAGAGATTGCGTCCTTGGTTAGCAGACTCCTTTCCCCTGAGCCTAAGATGAGGCAGAACATCATGGCAGAAGGGCCTGACAGAGGAAAGCAAGTCAGGACATGGCAACCAGAAGGCAGAGAAAGAGAGCTCTGCTCACCAGGGACAAAATATAAACCCCAAAGTTACACCTCCAGTTGACCACTTCCTCCAGCTACACCTTACCTGCCTACAGTTACCACCCAATTAATTCAGTGGACTAATCCACCGATTAGCTCACACCTCTCATAGTCTAATCATTTCATCTCTAAAAATTCTTCATCATCTCACACATGAACTTTTAGGGGACACCTCATATCTAAACCACTGCATGGTGCTATTACTCTGATAGCCAGTGTGTTGATCAGCTCTCTGTCACTGTGAGAAAATACATGAGATACTCGTCTTAAAAGGAGCAAAGGTTTTGTTTTCAGTCCATGGTTTCTTGGCCCTGTTGCTTTGGGCCTGTGACGAGGCAGTGAGCAGTACCTCATGGCAGAAGCACATGGCAGAAGAAAGGGATTCATTTTATGGCAGCTGGTAAGTAAGGATGGAGAGGAAGAGGTGGGCCAGAGATCCCAAGATTGCCAGTAACCTAACGTCCTTCCACTAAGCACACCTTCTAAAGTTCCCTCTACCTCCCAGTGGTGCCACAGACTAGCAACTAAACCACATGAGACTTTAGGGGACACTTAGAGATCCCAACCATACATATGGGTCCAAGAATCAAGCAGCGGAAACGGAAGTGACACTACTCACTACTTGCCCACTAGCAAAATTTTTGTTTCCTCTTTCTACAACTTTACACTCTGCTGGCCTAGAGGCCTCGTTCCAGGGGGAGGAATGCTTCCATCAGGCAACACAAGGACTCCATTGCACTCAAAGTTAAAACTGCCACTCTGCCACTATGAGTTCCACATGTCTCTAAGTCCATAAGCAAAGAAAGAGTTATGGCATTGGGGTGATTGACTCCAACTACCAAGGGGAAATTACACTGTTACTCCACCATGGAAGCAAGAAAGAGTATGTCCAGAATACAGGAAATCCTTCATGGTGTCTCTAAGCATTATCATGCTCCATGCAAAGGTCAATGGAAAACAACAACCCAATCCAGGCAAGACTACTCATGGCTCAGGCCCTTTAGAAATAAAGATTCAGATCACCCTGCTGGATAATAAACAATTACCGGACGAGGTGCTTGTTGAAGACAAATGGAATACAGAATGGATAGTAGAAGAAGATAGTTTTAAAATACCATCTACAATCACACAACCAGTTATAGAAATGAGAACTCTCGCTGCCATGACTATTTCCTCCTCGTTTTGTGATGAACACATTTGTGTGTACACGTGCATATATTAAGCACATATCTTTGTTTTCTTTTCTCTCATTTCCTTAATGTATCATAGCAGGTTTATGGACTTTTCATCAATATTTACGTGTTACTAATTTTACATCACGGGATATTTAAGTCACAGGATATCAGGACTCTCTCCAGGACTTTACGTCATCATCTGGGGAAGGGATTAGTGCATTTTCAGTTGTAACAACTGGGTAGTTGTTATCACGTTAGGTGAGATTATGACCTTGTTATTAACTTGATTTAGAGATTAAAAATGGTTTAAGGAGATGCGCATAGGTGCCACATTGACAAAGGGTGAGCTCATGGTATTTAAATTATGTGTCAACTTGACAGGGCTAAGAAATTTCCAGGTAACCAGTAAAAAATGATTTCTAGGTATGTCTGTGAGGATGTTTCCCGAAAAGATGAGCACTTATTTGATTGATTCTGGATTTTTTAATGCCATTTGTATTAAAATATAGTTGACAAAAATTGTGCATATTTCTAGTGTGCGACATCATATTTTGTTGCATGTGTACATTGGGAAATGATAGCCACAATTGAGATTAGCATTTGAACTGGTAGGCTGAGGAAAGATGAGCTTCCTCACCAGTATGGGCCGGCATCATCGAATCCATTGAGGGCCAGAGTAGAACAAAGTGTTGAAGAAGGATGAATTCACTCTCTGCTTGAACTGATATCCATCTTCCCTTGCCCTCCGTCATCAGCAGTCTTGATCTCAGGCTTTCTGACTCAGACCTGGACTTAGACCATCGGCCCCTGGAATTCTCAGCCCTCTGGACTGGCTTTCCTGGTTCTCCAGGAGATCATGGGACCTCTCAGCCTCCATAACTGTATGAGCCAATTCCCACAATAAATCTCCTGGCTCATTTGTATATTTTTATTTTTAATTGATACATAATAATTATACATATCTATGGGGTATAGTGTGATCTTTTGATATGTGTATATGACATTTTATTTAACATCTTGTAGGCTCATTAACATTGAACTCGTGGTCAACAACATTATAATTCACACCTGTAGGAAGCTCATCTAAAAGACATACTTTCCCTGTAAGGCACATCACAGCATTCTTGTAGCTAGGAACACGGAACAACACGTGAGCCCTACACTCAGGTCATTCGAAATAGAAAATCACCATCAAAAGACAAAATTGCAAAAAAAAAAAAAAGGTACTATATAGACTCACAAAGGACACTTGTTATGAGAGCTGAAACAAAAAGATAAGAGAATCACCAAGATTGACCTCAGCTGAATATGCACACTGAGCAACTCAAGGTTTTGCCAATTCCAATGACCACCGAGTGCCGTGAATATTGATTTGGACATTATGAATAAATTTTAGCAATGGCAAATTCACAAGCAAGAGATCTGCAAATAATGAAAATCAACAGTAATTTATCACTCACACTGACTCTTCTAGAAGTGAAAATTCACTATGAATGATTACCCTGGGATGACTAGAATAAATCAGGGTGCATGATCACCTGAATTTTAACCTTTGAGACCCCTATGAGAATTCGATGAAAATTCTGAGTATGCACATTTTTTACAATTTCAAGGAAATTACAGACCCCAGAATTTCTCAGGTTACACATGTCATCCTGACCTAGAAACTAAAAGGAATAATAAATGAAGTATAGTATGATAAAAGAATTTCTAAAGCTTGAGACCGGTGTAACGAGGGGACGAGCTTAAAAGAGGACCCTCCTCTAGGACTGTAGACATCCATAGACAGGGACTATCCACAAAAATTTGTGTACCAGGGACACTGCCACCTGGGCTTGGATACAAATGCATGCTAAATTCGAATTCATATGCTAAGATCTGGCCAGAAAAAAAAGAATGAAAATAGAACATGAGGAATCCTAAAAGGTCGACATAGGTGTGCCCAGAACCTTCCCTGTTACTCTATGCTGAATGTCCCTTCTTGGCACTCCTGCCTCAAGGTCAGGCTTGAAGAATATCTGCAGCAGAAGAGGGAGCAGCCAGGACTCTCTGGGTAGACATCAAAAAGAGGATGTTCCTTCCCTATAGCCTGGCACCAAGAACTAAAGATCCCCAAAAAGGTTCACAGGCACCTCCACCACCTCACACCTCATCTCCGGGAGGAAAAGGAGGAAACCTATGGCTACTGTGAGAGCCATAGATAGCTCTGAGAACTTACAATTGCAGAGTGTTGAGTTCCATTCCTGTAGGTAGATGGGGGGGCGGGGGGCTGAAAACTGTTACCTTTAATCCCCTACCATGCCCTGGCCCCCATCGCTCACCTCCTCCCTTGGCAGAGCGCAGCTATCCAGATGTGTGTTTCCCATTAACTCCACTGGCTCTAGTCTGGGATAAAGAAGACATTTTCATGCCAAATTAAAAATGACTTGGAAATGTGCATTGTGTTGGGAGAATTGGCCTTTTGAAAGGGGTATAAAAACGAGGGAAGCCGATTTCATCACCCGCCTGCAGACAGGCCATCAAAGCATCCCGCCCCTGTGAGGCAGGCAGGCCACCTCTGCTCTTTCCCCTTTACAGACTGTGTTAGCATCTCCATTATTTACCCCCAGGGTGGGATAAAGGCGCAGTGCAAAGGCTAAGATCTTTAAACTGCCTTGAGTGCCCATTAAGCACATTAATAACATCTACCGTAGTGAGACTTACCAATATAATTTCCGACTTCAAGCCGGGCGTGAAAAAAAAAAAGGAGGTTAGCCGAGTTTCTCAACCGAGGAGGCTATCTTAAATTAGAAGGGAATACGTAGAGATGGGGAAAGGAGAGAGTCAGCCTGGAAGACTTCAGAACACCCTTGGCCATTATTTGGCCAGTATCTCACTCCCCCCCCCCCCCGTGGCATTTGCTGAAGAGGGCTGAGCCCTGGTGACATTAAGAGCATTTCATCAGCAATGCTGATGTTGGCCTGGGAGGGCAGGGTCTTCACATTACAAGAAGTCATATAAGGATCCATTTTAAAAAGAAAGGAAAAGAAAAATGAGACCTTGGATCTGTGACAGTGTCACTGTTGTCTGTCTCGTGTGTGTGTGTGTGTGTGTGTGTGTGTGTGTACAGTGTGTGTGGTGGGAGTGGCATGAGGAGAAGGAGGCTGTTTGAAATAATAAACTTCCTTGAAAAGCAGGTTCCAGGCAATGCACACGTCTGACCCCATCTCCTCTTCATGGTTCTTCAAGATGGATATTACTTTCAGGCATCCATTTCACAGATGAGAAAACTGAAGCTTTGAGATGTCAAGTGGCTTGTCCTGGGACCCATGACTCTGTGTGGACAAGCTGGAATGGAAACTGAGATCTGGGCTTTGAAAGATGTGTTTTGCACCTCTGCTCTAGGCCGCTAGAACTGCCTAAGCTCATGTAAGAAAGTGTGTGTGTGTGTGGAAGGGAGTGGGGGGAGGTTGGAGACAGATCTGTTTATTTACTGGTTTGGAACAGAAGAGATTTTAGAAAAGTCTGATCCACAGGCCCAGGGCATGGGGCCTTGGGCCTCGAGCTGGGTAGGGTCAGAGGAGGGCCTAGCCGCCTGCCTCCTTCTCCCCTCCTCTCTCAGCCCAAAGCCACAGGGCCCAGCCTGCCAGTCTCCTCTCTTGCCTTCCTCATTAGCTGGGATTGGGACCAATTTGTGGATGCCTTTGGTGCCCTTAGGCAGTGTTTGAGTCATCCTCCCTGATGCTAAAGAAAAAAGAAAGGAGGAGACAGCCATCCCCCAGGAGACTGGAGACGCCGGGAGAGAGGAGAGTGATGGATGGAGGTCAGGAGGGAGAGGCCAGTGTGCCGAGGTCATTCCCAGTCTGGCTTTCCTTAACCTTACTCTTCCCTGGGGACCTGCTTCCCCATGAGATCACCTCCCACCACAGACTTCAAAAAGAGAGGCTCATTTGGGGATCAGCCCTTACTCTTTTGAGAACTGCTAACTTAAGGGCCCTTCCAGCTCCCTAAGCTTCCTAGAGCTCTGAGGAACAAATCCAGGTGGAACCAGGCAGGATTGAAGCCAGCAAGGAGCATGAGTCTTCTCCTACCAACTTAGGTGATGTGTTCCACTTGCTTCCATATCCGACAACTGCTCATGGGCCTCTGAAGCAGGAACAGGAGCCAAGGCAGGAAGACAGGATTAAATTAGCCTTCAGGATTCAGCCTAGTGGGGAAACAGCCCAACTACTTTGAGTGGTGGGCTGCTGGGGAAGCCGCTTCACCTGAGACTCCAGTTTGTGACATCTGGTAAGAAAGGAACTAAAGCCAGTGGTTACAGGAGCTTGGAAGCTGTTCTACCCAAAATGTTAGCTGTCATCATCAACTAAAAGAATGTGAAGGATGATCATCTAAAACACTTCACTGCAGGGGGCATAAACACAGGATTAGTGCCCCCCCCCCATGATGACTTCACCTAAACCTCAAGAGAATCCCGAGGCAGTTCATAAGGTCTCTAGTCTACAGACGGGGTAACTGAAGGAAGCAAAGTACTCCATTCAATATCATAAAACAAAGTATATGGCAAAGTTGAAATTAGAACGCAATTGTGAGTATTGAACTATGATACATAACTATCCCCCATGGCATATTTAAAAGGGGAGCAGGGGTACTGAGTAAAGGGTGCCATGGAGAGAGGATGGGACCAGAGGAGACAGGGGGCGCTAACTGAGCATCTGTCAGGAGGCAGGCACAGCACTAGGCATCAACACACACCTGGTAATAAGATAGCAAAATGGAAGAGATGGCTATGGGCTCCAACTCAAGGTCAGAGAGGACTCTCCTACTGTTGGCTTGTAGTTAGTGTGAGCACTATTCCTGCATTAACTCTGTATTCCTTAGTCTCCTACCATGTTCTAAGTTCAACAGATACAACAATTACCTAAGGGTCTTGGGCATTAACACACCAATTTGTGTATGACAGAAGCTTCTTACCACTCCTCAAATTCCTCAAAAGCTTTTCTGAAACCTAGAGAAACACAATTCAGAAATCCAGCCCAAGATCCTTTCACTCGAAGCATTCCGATGTCAGGGTCTCTTTCTATCACCATTTAGTGTCCATGCCTAGACATCCAAGCTATCCAAGCTGCTCTCTGTATCTGTACAGAGGCACTAGTCCTCCCTACCAAAGATCTATTGAATCTGCAGTTATCTAAACGGCGTGCTTTTTACAAAACCCTTTCTCCTTCTACAGTGGGACGTGGGAGCGTGTTATCTTCACAGCAACCCTGGAAGTTTGAAGAGTATATGATGTAATCCTCTTCATCTGGTTAGGGAACAGGGGTTTGGGTAATTTAAGTTGTGACCTGCTCCAAATGGCAAAGCTGGGTGGGAACCACTCTTCTAAGTGCACTCAGTCCAATGCCCCTTCTTCTGAACCAGGCTGCCTGTCAAAGACCAAGGACACCATTTTTTTCCCCATCTCCCTAAAGGTCATAAATCATCATGTGCCACATTATCATCTCAGCTCTACTTCTGCTGGGAATGGTTGCTTAAAGGAAACTGAAAGAAAAGTGAATTCATAGGACGGTCTTGGTCTGTATTTCCTCTCTCTACTGGACTTACCACTCCCATATCTCACTGGTCAGTAGGAGTTGACTTAATGAATATCAAAAATATGCCCTTTTTGGTATGGGTAAGTAAAAGACACTCTTCTGGTTGGTGTGCAAATTGGAACATTTTAAAAGGGAAACTGGCAGTATCAGAATCATAAATGCACAAACCCTTAGATCCAATGATTTACTTCCAAGGTTCTATCCTAAAAAACTCTTCACATGAGTGGATGGAGACTTATGTCAATGCTGTTCTACTACAGTTCAATTTTAGCAACAACAACAACAAATTTCTAAATGGGGAGAGCTAAAATGCTCCTCACCAGCAGAACCATTATTATTATTTTAACCAAGATACTTCCACGTTATGAAAGAGCACACAGCCATTAAAAAGATTGAGTTTTTCTGTTTGTATTCTCATTGACAAATGCCCAAGTAGTTAAATAAAAAAGCAAGATGCAAGATAACATAAATGATGCTTAATAAAAGTAAAAAGGAAAGAAAACACTGAAATTGAGGTCCATCCCTTGGGTCTTAAATAAAGCGGGCTGTCCTGGACCTATGATCTTGGAGACGTTGGAGCAAGGACAGGGATATTTGTGCTGTTTCCCTTCACTCTTTTTTTCTGAAATATCATTGCAATTCAATTTTGAAATGTCTGTTCTAAGCGATATCTCAAGAGGCCTGTGAAAAAATGCCCATGATTCAGAGCCATGTAGAAGATAAATACCCTGGGAAGTCCCACAACTAAACTGCCCCAGCCCTGCACTCACTAGAGCTGACCTTCCATTTGTACATGCAAGTCTTACACATTATGTGTTGTGAGACTGCTGCACATACAGACCACAGGGAAAGAAATAGATGCCATCAGCCATTAACATTGACTATTCAATGACTATTCTAGGGAGGAATGGAGGACACTTCTGTGCTTTTAACTTTTTATATATTTGCTCTATTTTATTTTACAGTCTACTATTTCATAATTTTGTAGTTTCCAAACTTTAAAAGGTAAGAAATGAACATAAGAAAATAAGAAGAAGGAAAAAAGAAAAAAGAAAAAACCAGCAACAAACTGGAAAAACAAACTGGAAAACCAAACTGAGCCTCTTTCAATCTAAGCCTCACCAAACCAAATCCCAATTACATAGCAAGACATCATATCAATATCTTACAAAGAGGCTCCTGAGGAGGGAAATGGGGAATTGGTCTATGTTGTTTGTAACCTGGAACAGTGCCTGACCCATATTATAAAATATTACTCAATGTGGAACAAATGGAGAAGAACTCAGGTCTACAAGGAAAGGCCATTTTACTTGATTTAAGCAACTGAGATTAGGAGACTGAACTGTGGCCAACTCTCAATACCCCTGAGTGCAAGGAACACTGGTCTGTAATTAGCGAATCAAGTATTTGCCCACCTGTAGCCACTCCTAGATTGCTTTTTCACATGCACTCTCCAGATATCTACGAAAGCGCCTAGACTCAATTCCTGCTCTTAAGGGGCTTCAATCAAGCTGTGCTAGTGGGCCTAATAAATTCAGCATCAGAAAATTCTACCTGTTAGCACAAAGAGTCCTGAGCCAAGACAGACTCCTGGTTCTGCCTTTACCTGCCATAGCTAACTGTGTGACCTTTGGCCTCTCACCTTACTGAGCTGTTGAAATGACAGTGTTTGAACCAGATTGTCTGAAATATCTAATCTCATTATGCTCCTAAGAATGGGTTCTCAGAAATTCAGACTCACTAAACCCTAGCTTGAGAGACCCTCCACTAAACACCAATTGGCAGGGCTATTCATTTCAGACGTGCTGGACTTTATCCTTGCCATATCAGTAGTGTCCTAAGACCGACAAGTCCCTCTTTTTGGAAGGCTTCAAAGCTTAGCCCCATCTAAGTGAATATTGATCCTAAATTAGTAAGGTTTTCCTGAAGATTCAGGTGGGGCCGCACAGTAGGAATAAAAGGATTAAAATCCACAGCCTTTAGACTCAGACCTGGTTCCAAGCTTAGCTCCACCTCACCAACTAGGCAACCTTGAACAGGTTACGGAAACAGGTTACTCCCTCGGCCTCCATTTTCTTTTACAGGCACAATAACAATACCCACCTTGCATTCAGTGCACCGGAGCTACTTAACACACTGCTAGGAGTATGGCAGGGGCTTTGGGATGGCAGTTTTCTTAGCAAGAGGAGGAGGAAGATAAAAAGGAAAGGAGGAGGTCACAGGATGGAAGAGTGAAAGTTGAGGTCTCCAGCAAAGCAAGGGCAACTGGGAGCATCCTCTCAGGATTGGTAATTCCTGTATTCCTGTCTCCTCCCTGGGATGGGATGGTGGGGGAGCAGGTAGGTGGATGGAATGGGAGGCTGTGGAGGTCGATGAAGATCCAGCTTCCTCAGGCTGTGCTCTCTCCATAGATTCCACTTCTGTCTTGTGCCCTGCCCAGTGCCCAGTGCCCAGGGCTCTTGAATCCACTCCCCTGAACTGGTGTATTGCAACAATGAGTCAAAAATCAAAACAGCTCTTATTACAATTCCAGTTTGCATAAGACAATGTCAGGCCCTCCCTCTTCCCAAACCCAGGCCTGCCTATAAAGGAAGGTCACCCAGGAGTTAAGCCAAAAATGGCTTTATTTCCCAATCAGTTTTATAACCTGACTTGGGGTCCTGGATTAGGAAACAGAGCACAAAGCCAAGAGGTGTGCAAAGGCATTGTGGTCTAAGCCCTGGGAGACCCCCAAGCCTGTTTCAGGGCCCGCTGCCACAGCTGCCCCCTCCCCCATCCACCCACACAATGCCATGCTGCATCTAACTTACCCCGCACAGAAACGGGTGTGTTGGAGCCCAGCCAGTTGGGAGCATTTGTAAAGACAGGATCCTTTTGCTCTGTGTTTGTTTTAATTTTCCCAAGCAGCTCAGATCTAACATAAAAAGTGCAATAAACTGGGAGTATCAGTGTTCACTGAAAATATCACTTCACAAGTGAAAATATATCCAAACAGCCAGTTGTAGAGGCTGTCCCTCCCCAAAACTGCAGCTGTCACCAAAAATACATTTGAAATCCCCCCCCACCCCACCCCACTTTCCTTCCTTCCTTCTTCTTCCAGCTCTCCCTCTGTCTTGCAATTTAGCTTTAATTGCCCTGTCAGCTCTAAAGGCTGCTAATTGACGCCTTTTATTCTGGGTTAAAACTCCTCAGGAAGAAAAGAGCTCTCCGGGCCCCCAGAGCTGCAGATTCGGCCGATTTGGCACGGTTGTCTCCCTGCGAATTGAAGCTGGGTGCTGCTAGCGCTGGGGGCAGGCGAGGGGGAGTCGTGGAGGCGGGGAGGGGGGCTGGGCAGGGGTTGGAGCGTCTATTTTTAGTGAGGGTTTTATAGAGTGGATCCCTGTGGCTTGGCTCCACACTGAAATATTGTCCTCTCTCAATGACATAAACACAGGGCAACTTGGAGATCTTGGCGCCAGCCCTGGCCGGAGCCTGTGAATGGGCAGAACGGTGGGATGGGAGCAAGAAAACCCTACTGTAATTACGAATAAATCGGCCACCCATCCCCACCCCCACTCCTGGCTCCCCTCGCCCACTTAATACCACAGAAAGCCACCGCTTTTGTGTAAATAAGATGAACTGAAGTTACCAAAAGATCTACCAAGAGGCAGCTAATGGAATAATGAATTGGGTAGGCTTAGGTTAAAAAAGAAGAGACATCAGAGAATTTAACAGCCATGGTCATCCCCATAACCAGGCGTGGAGGTGAAGCTGGAATCTTTCTTTGGCTGCTGGACTAAATTCAGTGTGTGTTGCATGTCTCAGAAAGCATGGAGCCTTCAGCCCGGCCCTGAGATGGGAGAAATTGGAACTGATAAATTGGAACCAATTAGTGTAAGGTCTCAATATGATTCTTTGGAATGTCACAGGCTGGGCTAGATGAAGCTGTCACCCTGGGCTGCTTCAGACATGGAGAGCCACACTTTCCAAAGCATATTTAAATATAGCCTTGCTTCCCTCCAAATGTAATCCCAACCCTCATTTTTATCCTTGGAAGCTTGTGGGGTGGAGGGGGGTAGAGTGCAGGGTGAGGTGGGATTTTCGTGGGCCCCATCCCCCACTCCCACAAACCTGTAAATAAATAAAAGATTACACCAAATTCCATTTGAAGTTGTCAGTCCCGGAATGGAACTTTTATCCCATTATGAATTTCATGGGTGAGACCGTTCAGACTTTGAATGTGGCTAACACCTCCATTGAAAGGCCCTAATTGCAGTTGTAGGCACTGACTGTTTACGGACACCGCACTGTACACACCAGCACATTCCTGTGAAGAAAGAGCATCCTATGAGAGCCCGCCCAAGGCCTCCCCTCAAGTCAGCAGGACTGTCAAGGTTTCACTTAAACTTTAAACCAAAGTTGCCCTATCGAAGGGCCAGGTGCTAATTTGGGACTCTGAGGTTCCGCAGATTTGCCTTGGCTGACAGGGCTGTTACTATGCCCAGGGGGCTGGCTGGAGTCTTGCTGCAGCCTCAGAGACTACCAGAAAGGGAGGCACTCCATCCAAGGGGACCCTTGAAGGACCGCTTTTATTTTCAGATGAACTTCCTCTGAGCCTGAAAGTACCCAGTGCTTGGCCGAACCCCAGCGGGGAGAAGGGGAAAAGTGGGATTTGCACACAGTTTCTGGCCCACCTGAGACAAAAACAGCAGCCTGCTCAGAGTCCCAGGGAAAGGGGGCCTGTCACCTCACTCCTGGTCTAACTCTCCCCAAGGACCCATAGCATGTGAGGAGGAACTGTTCATACAGCTCTTCTGCCCCTCCTCACTGGACATCAAAGTGATTTTTTTTTTAAATACAGTGACAAAATAAGTATCAAAATATATATGTGGCATAAAATTCACCGTTTGAGTGTAGAGTTTAAGTGTAGAGTTCAGTGGCATTAAGCACAGTCCACTGTGGTGCAGCCACCATGTCATTCCATCTACAGGATTTTTTCATTGTCCCAGACTGAAACTCTGCACCCATTAAACTCTACCTCCACTTCCCTCCTCCCTCTAGTAACTGGCCTCCCCATTCTACTGTCTGTCCCTGAACCTGGATACTCTAGGTACCTCGTATAAGTAGAACCCTACAGTATTTGTCTTTTTTTGTAACTGGTTTCTTTTATTTGGCATAATATCTTCAAGCTTTATCCATGTTGTAGCATGTGTCAGAATCTCTTTTTAAGGATACATAGATTCCACTGTATGAATATACCACATTTTGTGTAGCTGTTTATCTGCCCATGAGCAAGTGAGTTATTTCCACCTTTGGGCTATTGGGAATAATGCTGTTATGAGCAAAGATGTACAAACACCTGTTTGACTGCCTTATTTTAGTTCTTTAGAAGAGTTAGTTCCTATGATAATTTCATATTTGTGTGTGTATGTGTGTGTTTTGCAGAACTTTCATGTTGATTTCCATTCTGGCTGCACCATGTCATATTCCCATTATGCAAGAATTCCACTTCTCCACCTCCTCCAGCTCTCCAGTTGACACATCTTAACTTTTTTTTTTTTTTGCTTTTTAGATAACAGTCCTTCTGATGGGTCTGAATTGGACCTCTCATTATGGTTTGAACAATGAAGATTTTTTTTATTTATGTTTTCTTTGATCTCTCTCTTCTTTTAAAAGAAATAATTTTATAAATATATCTCAGCAACCACCAAATATTTTACCCTCTGCCCAGAAATATCAACCACCAAGGTGGTGTGTGTGATTCCCAATCATGAGTAAGCTTTACCCAGTGTATGTGCGTGGACTGAACATTTAAGCTACTGTTTTATGGGTCGTGTTGGAGTCTACTTTTGTGTCCTTCCCCTCCCCCACCACCACTGTCCACAGTTGTTAGTTGTATGAGGAACACCAAAAACAGAATCCCAGGTGAAGGAAAAAGAGGCCACGGGAACTGAAGAGCTTTGGAGGTAGGTTATTTCTCAGCTGTGCTGCTTCCTATTCGGGCACCCTTGGTCTGGTCACTTGACTCTTCTGCATTTCAGTGTCCTTGCTTAGGAACTGAGTTGTTTGGAGGACTAAATGTGATTATATGTATGTATATGAAGAGAGAAGTATCACACACACACACATCAGGCATGAAGTTAGAAGTCAATAACTGGGAAGAAGAAGGAGGGAGAGAGGAAAGAGATTGACATCTGTCTTCTGGTTGAGCTATTGCCTCTACCCCATGTCTGCTCGCTCTTGTACCAACAGACTGTTCCTGCCCTCATCTTCATGTTGTCCCATCGTAGAATGGAACAGGTGCAAGATATAAGGTAAGAATAGTAACCCCATTTACCCTCTGCCAAAATGTTGATCTAAGTCATGGGGAGTGAGCGTCCTCTCTACCTCCCTCTGCCTAGGGGGCAACAGAACAGGAAGGAAAGAGAGGAGGGAGGGAGGGAGGGAGGCCCGAGCTGCTCTGCCAAGGCACCCTACTCAGGGCAGTACATTCAGCTCAGGCCCTGAGCCTGGCTACAGAAACTGTAATCCAATACCTTAATCCATTTCTTCTTCAAAGCATTGCCCTGTGTGCCAGGTGGGCAGAACCCGAGTGACGGCGAGCTGCCCTGAGAAGCTCTTGCATTGGGCTGCGTCATTCGGGCTGGGAAAAGAATACCCAAAAGGGCACCTTTGACCTGGTTATCTGGACAATTGTGACTGCACAATGACAGCTTAGAGGACCTAAAGGATGTTTAAAGAATAGCACCCAGTCGGTGTTGACAGTGAACCTAGCCATTGATCCAGCCACCCCAGAGAGTGCTGACCGCGGCAGAGGGTGCGCAAGGCACTTTGGCTACACAAAGAGGAATCGGACACCGAGGAGAGCAGTCTTCAGAGAGATCAGTGTGCTCTGTCCTTTTGGAAGTGGCTTCTGTAGCTACCTCTCCAAGAAGACAGCAAGGACTGGGAGCAGTACCAGTAGAAGAGAGAGAAAATAGTTCTAGAAAGAACTGGGTCCTGAAGTCTCGGGCGTGGGGGTGGGGGCAGCACCGTCTTCCTTTCCCAGGGTATGGGCTGATTAGCCTGACATGTCACCACCATTATTGCCTCCCCAGAATGAACTGGGATCATTGCGCTACTCCTCGTCCCCCAAACCAAGCTGCAGCTTCCTGGGCTAGAGCCGACCATCCGTCGCCCCTCCTCTGCCCTGACTTGCTTCTGCTGCCCAAATCAGCTGACTTCAAGATACAGAGCTGCTAATTTGTGAGAACTCAGGCTGCCGAGGAGGGTCCCTGCGACAACCAGCCATATCCAGCTTAGCGCAAGCAAGTCATTGGTGTATACTCATTAAATAGTAGAGCATCTGAGTCAAACTGGTGTTTTTTTTTTTAATGTGTTTTTTTTTAGTTGTAGATGGACACAATGCCTTCATTTTATTTATTTATTTGTGTGTAGTGCTGAGGATGGAACCCAGCACGTGCTAAGCCAGTGCTCTACAGCTGAGCCACAACCCCAGCTCTCAAATTGGTCTTTTTCTTTTCCAGAGGCCTATAAAGGATTCGAGAAGATCAGACATTGCCAGCCATTGCTCTCCAAATTTGCTGCTTTCATTAAGAAATGAGCATAGCTTTCAACACCCTTGTTTCCCTGCACCCACTACCAGGACCCATTATGGTCACCAAAGGCGATTAAATGAGTTAAGCGACTCCTTCGTTCACATATGAAACCCAGTATTAGGCACTGGGAATATAGAGAGGAACTCCCATAAAGAGCTTGAGATCCAGCAGTGAAGACAGACAAGAGCCTGCAGGACAAGCTGGTACTGAAGGAGTGGGATGGAGTAGGATCTGAGTGGAGGGGGTGATTACTTCTGTCCAGAGATCAAGAACGGAGGAGGTAATGTTTAAGCACGAGGTAATGTTTAAGCAGGATCTCGGAGTGGCAAATGATTTTGCAAAAGGGAGAAAGTGAGCAGACAGAATGTACAATAGTGAGGAAGAGCAGACTATGTGTACAGACCTCCCAGGAGGGCCAGACAAGCTCAACAGGGGCAAACAGCAAGGAGTGGAAAGAGGTGATAGGGGAAAGGTAGATTGTGGTCAGACGGAAAAAGTCATCAAATGTCATAACCTTATCTTGAGAGTAAGCAAAGCTATCCTTAGGGAGTTTTGAACAATCATAACTCATTCTTGTTCTCTATACCCATTAATTTTAGCCTGTTTCTCCTTCAGAAATACTAAAACCTCAATAGAAATGAGAGAGCACTTGACTTCCTTGGGCAGGCCAGCACCGTCTGCAAGACTGTCTTCTCACTGTGCATTTAGGGTAACATGGGTGAGAGCGAAGGACCTCACCTAGGATCCCATACCTGTGAAATGAAGAATAGCTGCTATCAGAGACAGGAAAGTCAGAGACCTCACAAAACCCCACCACATCACCAAGAACCATGGCTCTGAAGCCCTAAAAAAAAGGACACGTACCCCAAGACTTCCTTTGCTGTCAAAATATTTAGAAGAAGCATATTTAAATCACAGGCAGAACAATAAGAGCAGTGCAGAAGTAAACGTTCATGCTGTTGAAGAAGGCTAAACCATAAACATTTAGTCTAAAATGTAGCTGCCTCTCCTTCCGGGCCAGTGCCTAAAAGAAAAGCAGAGTTCTATAAAATGTGATCTGCCAGGATTTTCTTACCCCCATGGCATGATAATTACGATGCCTCTCATTACATTTTAAAAGCTCATCCCTTCCGAGGTGACTAAAATCCTAGGGGAGGTGAGGGACGTTGCTTTGCATTTTTCCTCAATGTATTTTGCCCAAGTGAGGCAGTAATTCACTTCAGAAACAATGCAGAGAGCAGAGGAGGCTGCAATCACAACCTTGCCTCATTACGGGCCCGCCCCCTCCCTGCCACCTCCAGGCACTTCAAGGGCCCCTTCTCCCAGCATTTTAGGGATTATCTTTGCGAGTTTAATCAAGCTTTACATTAACTAGTTAACATGGTTAAGCCTTTGTGTGAGGAAAAAGACATTTGTCTGAAATTGTAGTGTACTGGATTCATTTGGTAGGGGGAGGACAAAGAGGCCCCAACATCAGTCTCAGCTCTGACCTTATCCATTCTAAAGTGGATAAAGGAAAAGAAAAAAAATAATTTTTTTTCAATTTATAAAATTATTTTTAAAAAATTTGACAAATAGTGAGCCACACCTCAGAAAGCTCCTATTCCTATGTTGGAATATGCACATACCCAACGGACCATGCTGGTCAAGAATGAGCATGGTTCATGGGTATTTGTGTTTTCATTAATAAATCTACTTGTGCCCTCTTAATTGATGAGGAGAAAAAAAACAGATTGGAAAATTTTGGGGGTGGGTGAGAGGATGCCTGACAGGCTAGGAGAAAGGCAGGGACCCTTTTGAAAATTCTAGGCGATTGTTTATATAACTGAATCCTCCCTTTCATTTTCTGTAGGTATATTTTACGAATTACAATAAAGAAATGATTTTTTTTCTTAATTGAGGGCATTTTTTTTTAATGAAGCTGGGTAAAGATGTGAAGGTGAAACCTGAGATATAAGAAAAATAAAAACAGTTGGGGGGTTTCGAGACATTGTTTGTCTTAAGCGTGGTGGGGAGACGCTTGATCAAAAGCCCTGTTTTACTACAGTCGTGCTCCATTATGGGAGGTGGGGACAGGCTGGCGGGAGGATGAAATGAGTCCTCTTTCCTACTCGACCTGGTTGCCAAAATCTCTGCCCACAAGTGAACCTATCGACCTGCAGGTATTGATGACCTCTGAAGCTTAATATGAGTCAGAGCCAGAGAACAGATGCATTCCCAAGACCCCTTGGGGCTCAGAGCTCTGAGCTAAGAAGCCTTCCCCCACCCTCCACAGATGATCCCCAAGTCATAAGATATGATTTGGGGATGCTCCCTCACCTCTTGGGGCCTCAATTTCCCCATCTACAAAATGGATGGATAACCATCCCTAGTCCAGACGCTACTACAGGATGTCCATAAAAATCAAGTTTGTAAGGCAGATGGAAAATTCAGTCCATGTTAAACTCTTGTTTGTTGGTTTTTGGTTTGTTTCTCAGACTGAAAACAGTGAGGATAAGTTCTTTTCTACTTGTTTGGGGACCCTCTTCTCCAAAGCCTCCACTTGGGTCACTTACTTCCTATGCCTAGCCTCCACTCCAGCCTCCTCCCAGATGGCACAGTTCTCATCAAGCATGAGGCTGGTTTGGGATATATTTTAGCTCTGTTTTGTTTCTCAGCCGAGTGATAGGTTTTGATGTGGGTATCATTTTTATTTTTGAAAGCAATCTCGTTTCTCTGCAGAAGTCTGAGACAGGAGATTAAAGTGTCATGAAACAGTGTCTGACACATATTCATATTCACTCACACAAACACACGCCCCTGCACATTAAGACTCCTCAGCATGCTTCTCCCCAGCAGTTACCCTCCCGCACGAGCACTGAGCCATTTAACTAAAACCGGAAACAAAGCCCATTGGCGTCAAACATCTTTTCAACACTTGAAATCTTAGGCACCATTTCCAGCTTTATAAGCGCCTGATACTTTGGGGCAAGTTATTTCTTCGAAATTCACAATTTAAAGCTTATAATGAATGAATATTGATCTCTCTCTCTCGCACATTTACATACAGGACATGGAAAGTGAAAAGGGAGAGATCTTTTTCCTCTGTCACCCCACACACTAATCCCATTTTTTAGGGATCGTCATTATAACGAATGACTTATAAATGTGTTTTAGGGAGTCTTTAGGAAGCTTTTCCTTACACAAAAAAATAATCCCTGCATAGAGATCAAAAGCAAGGATGCCGGGGCTGAACTGCCTGGCTCTGGACCCTGATGTAACTCAGAATCAAGCTTGGGTTGATTTAATTTTTAAGTAAAAATTAAAGAGAGTCCCCCCTTTTTAATAGGGGCTAAATTCGGGCCCATCGAGGTCACATGACTATGGTTCTTTCAAGTCTTTGTAAACTCAAAACTAAATTCAAATCAGACTTTAAGTGGCCTAGGTCCCTTCCATGACCACTGGGCTCTAGGATTTGAATGACATTGCTCCCCATCCCCCACTGCCCCAAATGCCATCCAGCCAGAGGTCCCTCCCCACCCCCTTGGTCTGTGACCTCCTGTTGGTCTTTCAGGTTTTTCCTCTTGGACATTGACTCTTCTGGAGAGCCTTTGGGATCCCCCTGCCAACATTTCCGTGCTTCATCATGGCCGCTGACACCAGAGTGTGACCTTCAGTTGACTTTTCCTTTGAGCTCCTCAAGAGGATGGACTCGGTCTTCTTCCTTGCCACACGATATATTTATAAGCAGGTCCCATGACCAGGGAATAGATGATCCAATAAAAGACTGAGAAGGGTGGCCATGAGGGCAGGGGGTGGGGGGTCATTGTCAAGACTGCACTGATCTTCAGCTGATGAGGAGACAGGGTGAGGAGCAACAGGGAGAATCAGAGAGGAGAAAATATTGGGCAAGGTAGGTTCAGTCGCTGGAACCCACACACCTGAAATGGAGGTCATTTCCCATTTACTTTTCACTCCATTGAGCTCCTGTCTGCTTGTTATCTTGAGCCTTTAAGGGGATAAGGGAGACTAGACCTTATTATCTCAATAAACATTCATCTGGGGCAGGCGGAAGAGAGGGCACGAGGAAATGTGAGCCTGGGTTGAGGTGTGTGTGTGTGTGTGTGTGTGTGTGTTGGTGGGCCAGAGGAGGCTGTGTGTAAATTCTCTTCTGAGTCCTGGTGGGGAACAGAGGACACACAGGCAACTCTGTGTGTGTGTGTGTGTGTGTGTGTTGATGTTGGGGAATGTCGTGGTGTGTGTGTGTGTATACATGTGCCTCCATGTGTGCACACTGGTGTGTTTGTATTCACAAAGTGTTTGGGGGCACTGTGTTGCTCTTCAATAAATGCACTGGCATCTGTGCACCTGTGGGGATGGAGGAGGATGGGTGGTGGGGACCTAGAAACCTGGAACATTTGCAGTTGAAGTTTCTATGATTTTGCTGATGGTTGTCCTTTCACAGAGCTATTCCTCCTCCAACATTTTGGAGACTCCTCTCCCGCACTAGCGATGCGGTAGCATTTCATTTTTCCTCTTGTCACACACGGTAAAGGCACATAACTCAGAACCCAGTATTGCTGGTTTTAAATTTTTATTTAGAGAGAGAGTGTGTGTAAGAAAGACAATGGCTGGAGGGAGAGGGACCATGGCAGGAAGATTTCCTTTCCCTGGGAAAACCTCGAGTCCCCCCTACACCCAGACTGCAGCCAAGGAAACCAGAGGGCGAGGCCGCCCACCCAGGAGAGCCCAGGGCAAAGCTGGGGGCAGCAAGGAAAGGGGAGAAGATACGCCTGCAGGCCTCACCCCCCCCAACCCCCAGGCTCCCCACATCAGGGCAGGCTAAACACGCAGAGGCTCCTGTCTCCAGGGCTGGGGAGAGGCGCCCTCGTTAAAACTCAGATAAACAGTTTATCAGGAGATGAATGAGCCACCGGGCTCCAGAGACGTCTCCCCTTCCCCAGTGTGGAGCCAGATGGGGAGGGGGCGACAGGCGAGCAGGGGCCGACTGAGGAAGGGCTGGGGCTGTCAGGGCTGCAAGGAGCAGGCTGAAGTCCACTCCTGCTCCTCTTAAACTTTGTTTCTGAAAGCACATGTTACATTTACTTACCCATTTTCCACCTCCCACTTGGAACTCTTCTCTCCCCATTTTTCTCCTTCTTTCCTCTCCTCTGCACCCCACAACCAAACTTGTTCCGACTTCACACCCTTAACTAGAAGCCCATCACAGTTGGACACACGTGGCACATTATACTATAGGAGGAAGCTGAGCTGATCCCTCCACGGTCACCTGGACAGGGTTCCTCCAGTCCCCAGGAAGCTACTAGAAACCTTTCCTTCTCTGCCTTAGGCCATCTCCACCCTCATGGCCTTCTGGCAGTCAAGAGAGGAAAGTGACAGCTTTGTGGCTGACTCTTCCTCATTTTGCTAAATTGGGGAAGGCCAGAGATATTATGGGTCTCGCCAAGAGAAAGCCTATGACGCTACACTTATGGGACCACCATGCCTGGCCTGATGCTAGATGTAAAAGAAGAGAGTTATTATGCCTTCTATCTTATGGTCACTTGTGATTCCCTGACCCTCCTTGTATCAGAGAGCACCAGAGAGGTAAATTGACTCACCCAAGGTAACATAGCTGGTAGGTTGCCTGGTTGATTGCAAGTTTTGGGACATCCAGTCCCATACCTTTGCACATCTGCCTTAGGCCTACTTTCTCAAGGGCAAAGAAGCAGAAGATTGATGAATATTATTAGAATCTTGATGGAAATAAGGAAAGATGAATAAGTACCCTTGGGCTTCTCTTGCCTTGACTTGCAGCTACCCAAGCAATTGTTTGAAGGAGTGCTTCAATTTTCTTGTCCAGGACAACATCTGGGATGGGGACAGCCAAAACAGGTGGGCCCTGTTATTGTTCATTATAACTCCTACCCCAGCTCTGCAGGCCCAAGTCCCAGTGCCTGATCAAAAAGCAGAGCTGATAGCCCTCCCTTAGCCCATCTCCCACCCACAGCTACCTTTTGAAGAAACGCACCCTCTTTGCCCTTCTCCTCAAGTTCCTTCTTTAAAAGAACTACAGAACCAAGAAAAGGGGTTGGCTATTATGTTCCCCCAGAAATTCCAGTGCCCCACCCTGTACTCCCAAAGGCTGGCAGCCATCAAAAAGAGCTCGGCTGTACATGCTGAGCCAACAGCAAGGAGACCCTTGGGTGTTGGAGTTGATTTCAGCAGCATTCCCACCCCTTCCACTCTCTTGCTCAAATCTGAGATGATTGGCCAACGGAAGGCAGTGGGTTTCTCCAAAGAACAAACATCTGTTGAAAGACTATTGCTCAGTCTATATTCTGCCCCAGGCACCGAGTCAGCTGGACATCCTTTGCCTCCTGAATATTGTACAATTGTGACAGGTGTGTAATATCTCTATCTTACAGATGAGAAAGTAGAAATTCACCATGGCTAAAATGCCTGTGTGATGGGCCAGGAGTCCAACCTCAGTCCACCTGGTACAGAAGTCGTTTCTGTTGAGCAATATTTTTTTGTGCTAGGGAACGAACCCGGGGCCTTGCACATGCTAGGAAAGCACTCTACCTCTAAGCTACACTACCCCAGGCCTTCTTTGTGTTGAGTTCTCCTCTGTATGGCATTCCTTCCTCCATTTGTCATGTCCCCAGAGCCTCTGGCTGAACCTCATGGTTATGTCTTCATGAAAACTCATATTCTATGTCTCAAACTCCTCGATACTCAGACACATACATACTTTTTCTTCATCAAGTTCAGCTAAAGCTCAGCTCTGCCATTAAGGTATGGGTTGTGTTTAGTCTCAGACACCAACACCCCCAGATACTCAAGTCTACTCAAGCGTATGTGTGAACCCCAGAGTGTGCAGAGTGGGGGGAGGGGCTGCAGAACCCCAGAGTGAACGGGGTAGGTGTGGTTAGAAAAAAAATGATAACTCATATTATACTTGTTTTGACTTCTTTTGGGTCATCATAATGTATTATAAAATCTCAGACTACATTCAAAGGAGAGCATGAAATTGAAAGTGTTACATTTATCAAAAGAAGTCATGGGTTAAAAAAAAAAAGGTATACCACATCCATATGTAGTTTTATAGGGATTTAAACATTTTTCCCATGCCTTTTTAATTTTTTTTTCTTCCCATACTTGTCATCTCTATCCTGACTGGACTGCAAAAATCTTAGGGGGTTGAGAATAACTACAAGTTTTTTCTCCTTTCTGTCTTTCCCCTGATCATCTGATGTAATTCCTAGGAAGCACTCCTGCCTGTCTACCCCTGAGACCACAAGGGGGATCCGCCGGCTCCTCACCCTCCTCCTCCTCCTTGGCTGGGTCCTGCACCCTGAGTGGCCCCAGTCTATTCTCAAACACAGTTTGTTTTTCATTCGCTTTTTGGTTTTTTCAGTCATATCTACCCAGTCTGTGACCAAAATATCTGAATTGATTTGAAGTCGACAAAGAAAGATTGCTTGAACAAAAAATAGCACAAATAAAATACCACTAACTGGAACCTAACCATCTCAAGGGGGTCTGGGTTAGAATTTCCCTTTTGTACTCTTTACTGAAAAATTACTTTCTCAGTTAATTCACAGCAGTGACAAAATTGTTCTGAATCGTTAATCTTCATAAGACAACAAACTAATGCAAAGCCCCCCCCCCAACACAACAAAAATAAAGAGTGTGGTTTAAGAGCCTACTGTGTGCCAGGTGCCAATTCCAACAACCAATGGGTTGTTCTTATCTCCAGCAGTCATAAGAGCAAACTCTTCTTTGGGGGCAGTGCCTTGTTAGCCTAATTCTACTGGTTTTATAGAACTTCAAAGTTGGAGAAAATATTTTCAAGTGAAACTGGTCATCCCTTCCAACTGTAACATGCACAGTCTTTCTTCCTTAGACAGATGATTGACCTTTTGGGGGAATGGGGGGCAGGCTGAAAGGAAAAACCAGATCTTTGGGGAAAGAAAGTAGGGTGATTGTGGGTGTCACATTGGGACTTCCTAACTCCCACTCCATAAAATCCTGGAGAAAGCCCAAGTCATCCACTCCAAGTCTCTCTTCTCCAGCTTATCCCAGACTCCAATCACATCCACCATAAAGGAAACCGAATTTGGGTTTTGAAGCTTAGATTCATCTCTTCATTCAAGGGGAAACTGCCTGGTGATGCCATCCAGTACCCATCTCCTATCAAAGGGAAACTGCTTCTGAAAGAGAAAGCATCACACAGGTTTATTTAAAATCGCAAAATATACTTATGTCACTAACTCCCAAACTAAAATTTACAGTGCCAAAAAAGTGACTCGTCCGATGTCAACATAGTTATATCAGGGTGGGACATAGCCAGAACTCAGGTACCCTACTTCCAGTTTATCTTTTAGGTCTTTGCCAACTCAAGGCCAGGGCAGAAGATGCAGCAAGTATTCTTGTGAAATTTGAGGGGGTTGGAGAGGAATCTCAAGAAGTTTGTTTACACTGAGGGCCTGGAGAAGTCCAAGAAAACATGCAGAACTGGAATGTACCGGTCATCAAACGCAGACACACACAAATGATGTGGACACAGAAGCACAAACCCAGCTACACCGAGTGGACAGAAAAGACAAAACCCACTTCCCTGGGCCACCCCTCCAGCACCACATGTAGGGCTTGAAACAGGCCAGCAGAGGGCGCGCCGCCCCCAGGGAGACAAGCGACAGAGGTACGGAGCTGGGCGGGCTAGGGGAGCCGCAGGCGAGCTGGACGCGCCCCTGCGCCTCGGCCACTCAGGGTGCAGGACCCGGCCAAGGAGGAGGAGGAGGGTGAGGAGCGGACGGACCCCCCTCGTGGTCTCGGGGGCAGACAGGCAGGAGTGCTTCCTAGGAATTACATCACGCTGCGCAACGCTGCGGCTCTTGGACTCCTCTGGCGCATGGGGAGGGGGGCGCTGTGTGCTGGGGGTGCGCGTGGTGTGTGTATGTGTTTTGCGGGGGAGGGGACTTAAACCGAGCCCGGGAGAGGAAGGCGAGAAGCACCCGGGGAAAACGCTTCATGCACATGGAGAAATTTCTTGCTTAGAACTGCTCTGAGAAAAGAGCTCCCGGCACCTCCTCGCAGCTCCCCTCCCAGTGCAAAGCACCCAGCCAGTGAGAGACCCCCCACCCCAACTCGAGCACCCCCCAACACCGGCCCTGCACCCTCCAGCCCGGCTCCAGCGCCGCCGCGAGCTTTCCCCGGGACTGGCCCTGGCGGGGCGCCTAGAGCCCCAGTTGCATTGCTCCAGGAGAAAGGAGGGGGGCGGTGCATTTTGCCGGAGGAGGAGAAGGGGGGTGGGTGGTGGGGGAGAGAGAAAATTGCGCGGAGACCTGCCAAGCGCCACCGCCGCCGCCACCGCCGCTGCCGCCGCCGCCGCCGCCTGTGAGCTCCGGCGGGCAGCCCGACTGTCGGCTTCCCGGGGCATCTGGGTCCGGCGGGGCACAGCCCTGGGCGCTGCCGAAGCCGCCGCCGCCTCCGCGGCGAGTGCAGGCGGCTTCCCCCGGAGCCTGTGCCGCTCCGGCTCCTCGGGGGTGGAGAAGTGGGGGGTGGGGTTGTTGTTTGGGGGGAAGGAGGGGGAGGGGGCAACGCCGAGAGAGTCAGTGGTTTCCATGGTGATGGAGCTGAAAGTGCAGGAAATTTAAAGGCTTGGACCCAGCGAGACAGACAAACCGGTGCCAACGTGCGCGGACGCCGCCGCCGCCGCCGCCGCTGGAGTCCGCCGGGCAGAGCCGGCCGAGGAGCCCGAAGCAGGCGGAGGGAAGTGCCCCAGGACCCGCTCGGCCAGCGGCGCTGCACAGAGCGGCAGGACGAGGAGCAGCGAGAGGAGGAGGAGGGGAGAGCGGCTCGTCCACGCGCCCAGCGCCGCCGCCGGCCCGGGAAGGCAGCGAGGAGCCGGCGCCCCCAGCGCCCCGCGGTCGCCCTGGAGTAATTTCGGATGCCCCACCGCGGCCGCCTTTCCGAATAGACCCGAGAGAGGAGTTGCGGCCAACTCGTGTGCCTTTTTTCCACCCCGGTGGGAGCCGGCGCTGCGCAAAGGCTCTGCTCGCGGCTCATGCTGCCGGCCCTGCGCCTGCCCAGCCTCGGGTGAGCCGCCTCCGGAGAGACGGGGGAGCGCGGCGGCGCCGCGGGCTCAGCGTGCTCTCCTCCGGGGACGCGGGACGAAGCTGCAGCCCCGGGCGCGCGCCGGAGGCATGGAGCGCTGCCCCAGCCTGGGGGTCACCCTCTACGCCCTGGTGGTGGTCCTGGGGCTGCGGGCGGCACCGGCCGGTGGCCAGCACTATCTCCACATCCGCCCAGCTCCCAGCGACAACCTGCCCCTGGTGGACCTCATCGAACACCCGGACCCTATCTTTGACCCCAAGGAAAAGGATCTGAACGAGACGCTGCTGCGCTCGCTGCTCGGGGGCCACTACGACCCGGGCTTCATGGCCACCTCTCCCCCTGAGGACCGACCCGGAGGGGGCGGGGGAGCGGCTGGAGGAGCTGAGGACCTGGCGGAGCTGGACCAGCTGCTGCGGCAGCGGCCGTCGGGGGCCATGCCGAGCGAGATCAAAGGGCTGGAGTTCTCCGAGGGCTTGGCCCAGGGCAAGAAGCAGCGCCTGAGCAAGAAGCTGCGGAGGAAGTTACAGATGTGGCTGTGGTCGCAGACCTTCTGCCCGGTGCTGTACGCGTGGAACGACCTAGGCAGCCGCTTTTGGCCGCGCTACGTGAAGGTGGGCAGCTGCTTCAGTAAGCGCTCGTGCTCTGTGCCCGAGGGCATGGTGTGCAAGCCGTCCAAGTCCGTGCACCTCACGGTGCTGCGGTGGCGCTGTCAGCGGCGCGGGGGCCAGCGCTGCGGCTGGATTCCCATCCAGTACCCCATCATTTCCGAGTGCAAGTGCTCGTGTTAGAACTTGGGGGCCCCCTGCCCGCACCCGGACACTTGATCGATCTCCACTGACGCCACCTACACCGACTCCAACCAGTTCCACCACCCTCTAGCGAGGGTTCTCAATGAATTTTTTTTTTTTTTTTTTTTTTTTTTTTTTTTTTTTTTTTTTTTTTGGCTACAGAGACCTAGCTTTCTGGTTCATGTAATGCACTGTTTAACTGTGTAGGAATGTATATGTGTGTGTATATACGGTCCCAGTTTTAATTTACTTATTAAAAGGTCAGTATTATACGTTAAAAGTTACCGGCTTCTACTGTATTTTTAAAAAAAAATAAGCAAAAGAAAAAAAAGAACAGAGAAAAGAGAGACTTATTCTGGTTGTTGCTAATAATGTTAACCTGCTATTTATATTCCAGTGCCCTTCGCATGGCGAAGCAGGGGGGAAAAGTTATTTTTTCTTAAAGTACAAAGAGAGGGGGGAACTTTTGTAGAAGGACTTTTTAAAAGCTATTTTCCATTCTTCGGAAAGTGTTTTGATTTTCCTTGGACCTCGAAGAAGCTATAGAGTTCAATGTTATTTTACAGCTATTGTAAATATAGAGAACAAATGGAATGACTAATCATTGTAAATTAAGAGTATCTGCTATTTATTCTTTATAATATCCCGTGTAGTAAATGAGAAAGAAGTGCAGAGCAGGATTAAAGAAAACCACTAAAACCGACTGCGCTCGACCCTGCGATTCTGTGTGTTGGTGATTGATGGGGGCGGGGGGGCAGGAGGGGGCGGGCAGGGGATGCCGCGGTGCCTACTACGCCTATTGGGAGAAGGGGCTCATCTCCTTGGACTCCCCTCCTGTGGTATGATTGAGGTGACTGCTGAGTTCCAATGGGGAGGGGGCGTTATTCTCAAACCCCTCTTTTAAACATCACGTGGCCTCTGCCCAATCTCCCAGCATTTTCCCCCCTGTCACCAAAGCTCGGGCCTGTAGTGACCTCGACACCCAGCCGGCCCCCTGGAGCTGACCCCAGGCTGGGCTGAGGGGAGGGGGGAGGGTGGGCGGCCGCTTTGTCCTGCCTGACAGGCCCTTCACAATGGGGACACGTGTCTTTCACACCTACCCTGGGGGCGGAGTGCCGCTGAAACTTGACCCCCAAGGAATGGGGGGGGTCAGAGCGCGCCCACCCAGATCCCGCCACCCCTCCCGCCTTGCCCCCCCCCCAACACACAATATCCAGCCCATGTTAACCCTTTGCACGCCCGGAAGCTAAGGCTGTTGGAGTTGAGGTGATCCATTGGAATCAACAACGCACAGCCTCGGTGATCTTTCAGACCCGAGCCCCAGAAGTCCCAAGACTTCAGCTGGAATTGAGGGGGATAGCTGGGAGATTTGACACTCACCTCCGCCTCCCGCAAGACCTAAGGAAGACTTTGAGGTCCAGGGTTTCAGGGGGAGGGGGATTGATTTGGGGTAAAATTCGCCACCTCTGGGATCTGCTTTGGGGAGAGGGGTACGTTGCAGCTCTGGACACTTAACTCCACTTGAGCAGGGGAAGGTGCGGGGGGTTAGAATTCAGAATCGGGATCTTTGCGCCATTGGACTGGAGACAGAGGGTGTGCTCCCTTAAAGAGACGCACAAACATCAGCCCACCCCACCCGGTAAAAAGCCAACTTCTTGGAGCGACGCTTGACTCGCGTGAGTCCCTCCGCCTCCATCCCGGGTGGCGCCCATCAGCGCAGCTCCACGTGGACCCACTTCCTGACACTGCTCCCCGCTCCCTTTATTTATCTTGGACTCCAAAGTCGCTCTCCTTTGCTCCCTCCCCACACTGCCCCCCCACCCCGCCCCGGCCACCTCCTCGCGCCTCCGTCCTACCGCCCCCCCCCCTCCGAGTCCCGAGTCCCCGACGAATCTATGCTAATTATTTCAAACCTGCGCTCGGTCCCCAGCGCAGTCTCAATGCCCCCGGCCCCGCCCGCTCTGTCCCTCCAGCCGGGCGCTTTCTTCCCTCCCGACGCAGCCTCGGTGGCTCCTCATTTCAATAGCCTGGCCCGGGAGCCGGAGCCCCCTCCCCGGCGCTGCCTCCGTCAGCCGTGGGACAGACGTTAGGGTATTCATTAACTGAGAGCGGAGGAATAACGGCATTATTCCCCCCAGAGAGGGCACCCTGCCCCCGCGACTATCTGAGGCTTCATTGTAAAAGGATTAAAAGTTAAAGACCTCCATCTTATGATTCTTTCATTTAATCTTCCTGGCGCCTGGGAGACACGCTGGATGGATGATGGCTTTTAAAATATTCCTAATGTCGGCTACCTTAAGACTCCAAGCCGGGCAAACAAACGTAATTTATTTCCAGAAGAAAGGGGATATTGAGATGTTTAAGTTTATGAACCGCCGTCCCCATGTATATTTGTTAAGTTCTGACAAATACCCAAATAACGTTAAAATCAGCCATTCATCACTTATGAATTTATGCAAAACTTTCTGTGCCCCGGGCCAATATTTTTTTAGACAGAGTTTCACTTGCGAGGGGCGGAGGAGGTGGGGAGCAGGGAAGAGGAGGGGGTTTGGTGGTGGGGGGGAGCCGAAAGCAAGAATTTTCATGCCTGGTAAACACGCGAATTATGCGAAGAGAGTTATTCCCAGCTGGGCGGGCAGCCAAAACTCGGAGAGCGCGCCGGGGCCAGCGCCCCCACCCCCACGTTGGCAATGTCATTGGATTACAATGCGAGGTCTTCCCCTCAGCGACGCCCCCTCCTCCCTCCGCGGGCCCGCCCGCGCCCCTCCTCCCCACCCCTGCCCACTTGGAAAACCCGCTTGCAGCCGGCGAGCTTCTCGGCTTTCAGAGCAGGAGCCAGTGTGAGCTGGGAGGACCCGGGCTGCAGACGTGACGGGCCACAGACCACCGGACTGACAGACCAAAAGCACAGGGGCCAGGCAGCTCCCCGGCGCCAAGACAGGACCCATCAGGACCCAGGCAGTCCCAGAAGAAGACAAGGATGTGCTAGTCCTGGAACACGTGCCCGATGCACAACCGGTTACATCTCCACTATGATTAATGTTGATAACACTGTAATACTAATAATAGCATCAATGAGGAAAGGAAGAGAGAGCTCTGAGCAAAGAGGCAAGAAAACTGTCCCCCTGGGGTCACCTAGTGCCTATCACCTACCTATAAGGGAAAAAAAAATGCTCTAAGTGTGTGTCTTCTGTGGCTTTGACAGCAAGTATCTACGAATTTATACAGCTCTGGGGGACAAAGCCTCCCCTGGATGGAGATTAGAAACTACTACAGATACATGCACATGGACATTTCCAAATCCTGGAAGAGAATGAATGGTAAGGTTCCCACCACTCCACATGCCTCCCACCAGGATTGTGAGAATTCACTCATCTCTCTTTTTGCAACTTTTCCCTTATTCTTTTCTTCCACCCTCTCAGCACCCTGCCACACACCACACTGCAGCCAACTGAGGCCAAATGTCCAGGGGAAGCCAGCCCACTCTATGGAGGAGAGCCTCTGGCCCCCAGAGTCTGGGAATAAGATCTGGTTCCCTGTTGAGATGTAGAAGTCAGGGGTCCATTATCAGTCTTGCTTCTGAGACTCCTGGGAAAGGGGGTTGAAGTTTGGTGGCAGCTGCAGGAAGAAGCTGGCTGTGTATTAAGAGCTCTTAGCTGTGCTTGATGGGGACAGCAGAGGGAGGGCCCAGCCCATATTGGTATTTTGAAGGGGGTGATTCATCCTTTTTCTTTAATGCTCTTGGAATGTCAGGGCTGGAGGGGAGCTTAGATTCCAATGCCCACCGCTCAATTTACCAATGAGAAGACAGAGCTCTGCAGCCACTTGCTGAAGATCACACAGATTAATACAGTTGGGGTTGGTTAGGTGGTCCCTATTGTGCCTCTTCATTGATAGCTCGCTCTCTCCCTCTTGCTCACTCTCTCTCTTTCTCTCTCTCACTCTCCCTCTCTTTCTCTCTCCCCTCCTCTCCTCTCCCCAGTTGACAAAATAACAATCAGCAATTGATCAACCCTAACCTTCTGTTGTACCTATTCAACAAGCATTTTATTAATAGTTTGTTACATGCCAAACACTGTGCCACACATTTTCATCTAAACTCTCTCATTTCTAAATAAGAAAACTGGAACTCAGAGAATTTAAGCATCTTGCCCAAAGCCACACAGTAAGTGGCACAAACACAGTTCAGAATCCAAGCTACCACCAAGGTCTATACTTCTTCCAACTACTCTTTGCTTTAAGGACTTGAACACTTGGTTTGGGAGACAGAGCACATGCCACACCGTGTGCTAGGAAGTCTCAACTCAGGCTCTATGGGATTCATGGCTGGTAAGATATACAAAAATGTTTTTATGCACTTTGTTATGTACAAGTTCTTCCTCCGCCCCTTCCCCCACATAAGGAAGTTCCAATGCAATAGAGGAGGTAAAAAATAAAGAACAGAGTAAAGGATAAAAGACGAGTGAAACCATCAAACCCGGACCAGGAAGAGGAGGGCTCACTGCTGAAGTGGGGCAGTCAGAGAAGGCATTTAACTAAAGTCTCAAAGAACAAGTTGAATGTCAACCCATTGAAGTGAGGATGGGGGAGGAAAGGCAATTTGGACAGAGAGAGCAGTATAGGCATGGTGTTGGAAAAGTATTTGTGTGTTTGGGAAATAGCTCAAACAAACTTTAGCATAGGATGGATTCGTGCCGAGGAGAGCAAGCAATAAAGTCTGAAAAGCAGGCTGAAGCCAAATTAGAGAGGATTTCAAATGCCAACTACGGGCACTAGACTTTATTTCTCAAGCAATAGGGAGCCATTGAGAGCTTTTGAATAGGGCAGAGACACCATCAGAACATGACAGCAAAAGGTATTATTTACTCATTAAATAAATATATTTGAGCACTTTTCTGGTTATCTATGGTATATAAGAAGCTACACCAAAATCAAGTCTTAACCATTTTGTTTTGCTTATGATTCTGCAGGTCAGGAAGGACTCAACTGGACAGTTCATCTATTATATTCATAGTATCAATTGTGGGCCTGGAGGATCCCCTCCAAAATGGCTTTTGGCACCTGGGTGTCATCCAGGATCCCAGCCAGTATGTTGACCAGAGCCCTTCAAGTCACTTCTTACAGCCTGATTGCTTCAGAGGAGTTAGACTTATTTGGCAGCTCCTGGCTCTCAAAGTGTCCTAAGCTAAGAGGCCTGAATGGAAGCTGCAGGGCATCTTATGATGTGGCCTCCGATGTATCAACAGTGTTTCCACCTCAGTCTATTGGTAAGCAAGTATCCAAATCAGCCCACTTTAAGGGGAAGGAAGGCAGCCCCACCATGGAGCAGCAGGGAATTGGGATCATCTTTAACCTACCTTACAGGAAGCAGTTCTGTATATTGGCTCTGCATCCTGTGCCCAGACACATACATGAAGAGAAAGTCATTTTCAATATATATTGGGTGCCAATATTCTGGGGGACAGGAAATGGGAATAGAGGCTGCTGAGAGATGCATTGCTGTCATCCATGCATGAGGATCCTCAGTGCTAATGAATAGACATCACTGGCCAGAAGACAGGAGAGGACTTGGTAATTGACAGGACGTGGTGGTTGAAGGGGATACCCAATGGCCCCTGATGTTTCAGTCCTTCACAAGACTAGGCAGGGGAATCTCAGATGAATGAGTTCTGCAGCTCCTCCACCCACACCCATAGTACAGCACTTGGCATGGTTGTGCTCAGGACGTGCTCACTGTACTGGGTGAAGGGAACTGACTTGAGGGGCCCCAAGGTATCATTGTAGGTTTCTGAAAAAAGGGATGAGTGTGAAGATTCTTCTGGATGAGATTTGTATGAAAAAAAAAAAAAGCATAAAGGTAGAACCACAGGCTGGAAGGCCACCTAAGAGAGATCGCTACTGTCATCTAGTCCTGAATGCAGTGTGATCAGGAGGAAGGGAGGGAGAAAGACAAAACTGAAAGGTGTTTTAAAGGAAAGCAGAAGTTGGGTCCAGCCTGCATTTTTGGATAAAGTCTGGAGTTGCTGGCTTTGGGAAGAAGGTGTCCCCTTTAAATAGAACATGCCCCTTTTTTCCTCCACAGTGGTGCCTTCTCTTCACTGCATACGTCACTCATATTACCTACCAGGGTCATTGTAGGTATTTATAACTGGGATCACTGGATTAGATGTAAGGAGGAGACTGAAAGTAAAAAGCAAAATTTGATTCTTTTGAAATAATAAAAACAAGTCTAGAAGGCAACTGTACACAGAATTTGGAAAGAGCATCTGGATTTTGAGGAAATGATGATAGAATTACAATATTTAAACTGAGATATCCTTAAGGTTCTTCCCCAACCCCCTTCATTTGACTGCAAAAATTAAGGCTTACCATAGTTGATTGTCCCAGTGCTAGTTATTTTGGATCAGAACTGGCACTAGACGTGACACTTCCAGATTTCCAACTCAATCCTCCTCTTACAGTTGTTATAAATTAGATGTGAACAGTGTTCAAATTTTAAAAGCATTTTTAAGTACATTATTTTATTTTATTTATGGTATGGGATTGAACCCAGGTACACTCTACTAGTAACCTAGATCATCGCCCTTTAATTTTTTTTTTTTTAACTTTGATACAGGGTCTTGCTAAGTCATTGAGGCTGGCCTCAAACATGTGATCCTCCTGCCTCAGCCTTCAGAGCCACTAGCATTACATTCATGTGCCACTTTGCCTGGCTCAAGAACAGGACTTCATATGAAATGAGATGATAAAACTTCTAAGGACAGGAAATGGGTCTTATATCCAGGGCCTCACACAGGGCCTAGCCCATAACAGCACTTAACAGATATTAACTGGAGGAATAAATGTGCATAGGCTCTTTTCATAGCTAGGAAAACTGGTGCTCAGAGCAAATGAGCAAAGGATGGATGCTCACAGAACTCATTCCTGATGGTTGAGGCAAGCAGAGATGGAGCCTTGCCTACTGGGAGATTCAGCTGCTGTTGTGTCACTTTGGGGTTGAGCCCCAGAAAACCAACCACACATCTGCAAATTGCTCAGTAAGTCTATGTAGTAAGAATAAAGGAGATAGTGAGATCCTACACTCGCCAACCAAAACAGACCCTGCAGTGTCTGGCTTCAGAGACCTCTTCCCAGCTAATGTTGTAAAGGACTCCTGACTGGTGTTCAGTTTATTCAATTAAGGGGGAAAAAATAGTCAGGCAAGAGAAGTAGTCCTTCCCTCATTTTACAGATGCAAAAGTTTGCAGAAACAGGAAGCCTACTCGCCTAAGATCCAACAGGTAGGTAGTTGCTGTTAGATCCAAGTTCCAGCAACTACAGGCTGCTGGAAGTGGTGGGGGTTAGTGCTCCCTAATGGTTCTTCCTGATTCCATGCTCCAATCCATTCTCCACACTATAGCCCAAGTGACCTTAAGACACACATGTGGTCTTGTTACTCCCCTGCTTAAACCCTCTCCAGGGTTTCCCTTGGCTCTGAGGATAAAGGCCAGAATCATTACCAGACTTGGGCCCTCCCTCCCCTGGCTCTGGATTCAAGCCATACAGGCTGTCTTTCAGTTCCTCTCATACAAAAGTGTCCCACATCTCCACTCCAGGACCTTTGCACAGGCAGCACCTTCAGTTGGGGCTGCCTCCTCTGCCAGTCCTAAATGCAACCCCACTCTTCAGATCACACATTGTCAGGGATTGTAGGTCCAGTCCCCTGTGATCCCTGCTCTCTTGACTCTCTGCAGTTTGTAGCTGGGACTGTCATGAGTTGCTCAACTACATGGATATGTTGTGAGAACTGCAGTGTTTGGTGATCTCATCATGGTGTGACCATCAGAGAATGTTCTACACCAACAAGCCTAGATGGCAGGGTGCATTCACTCCAAGCAGCCTCTCAATGCAAACAAGAGACACAGTAAGCGTGAGATGCAGGAGGCTGTGACCAGAGTAACACGGTGTACTCTTTTGCAGTAAACTTTTTTTTTTAAATAAGTAGGAGTACATTCTGAACTAATGGTGAAAAACAGTAGTAGTTGTTTATTATCAAGTGTCATTGCAGTGTACATCTCATATGTGCTATATACTCTTACATGACTGGCAGAGCAGGAAACTTGTTTACACCAGCATCACCACAAGTGTGTGAGTGATGAACATTACCCAGCTATGACATCACTAGGCAATGGAGATGTTTCATCTTCATTATAATCTTGACCACTGTCACATACACAGTCCACTGCGATACGTAGCTGTATTTGTAATTCAGTATATGTGTGTTCTGTCTCTTCCAATAGATAGCCTCCTCCCCTCTTTAACTGGCCATAGTATTCCTGTCACTGGTGCAGTTTGGGGCCCATGTAAATACTCATTAGAGAGAGAGAGCACTGAGTACCCTGAAAAAAAGTGAAGAAATATTACTTGAGCCCCTTCCTGGCATAAGCCAGTTTGTGTCTGAGGCTCTGGGTATACCTAAAATTCAGAGTTCAGTTCCTCTTAAATAGTGACCAAAGGAAGATTTAAGAATGTGCCCAATGTGTGATGCAGGGCAGGAGGCAGAGGGCCCGAAGGGGACTCTATCAATTCTAGGGATTACAGCGACTCCCGGATTACTGAACCTGAGAGTCCTGTCTGCCTGAGTAGGTGGGGAGGGATGCCTGAGTTGCCAGATAAACCCTTCCAGGAAATCAAGGGCCCTCCCCATAAATGGGAGATCAGTACCTACAAAAGCTTCCCATCAGAAGAAGCTCAAAGCACCAAGTGATTCATGGGGAACATTCTGAGAAGAGTCCCAAGGGTGGGTGAAAGTATCCCTTTTCCCTACATCTGAAATCCTAAAAATGGGAAAGTTTATCTTATCTATAGGACAGTTAAAACTTGATCTTTCCTGCCTAGGGAATAATAAAATTAAGCAATGACTAACTCATGTCTAAAGCTTTACTGTTCACAAACCACTTTCACATGCATTATCTCTTTCAAATCCACACGACAGCCCGCGGCCAGAATTTTTGATAGATAAGGAAACTGAGACTGAGGAGTAACTTGCCCTGGAGGCATAAACTTTCCTACTGGCAGGGAAATTTGATATTATGAAGGAAAACAAAATAAAACGCCATGGATTTTGAGCAAAATCAGGCTAGGTTTGGATCTGACTCTATGGCTTTTAGCAGGGAAACTCTGTTAAGATGTATGACTTCCCTGAGATCATTGAGCAGCACATTGATATCTACCTTATCAGGGCACTGAGATATTCCAAAACGTTCCATCCATATAACTCCTGGTTGTATGTAAGAGCCCAGACAGTGATGGTTTCCTTTCATCTCCCCAACTCCAGGACCTGTGCTGTGAGGTCCCCACCCCACTGGACCCCATCAGGATAGAAGCTGACCATCCTGCTACCAGAGGTGGTGACAGCAACTTGAACAGGTCTTTGTCCTGCAGAGCCCATATAAAAAAATCCAATGGATTCTTCTTTGTCTCAGCTGAACAAATGGTTTTGAGCTTTCCAGTTGTTTTTGTTTGTTTCCGTTGTTGATGTTTTTAAGTCGTAAACCAAAAAAATGAATGAGGGCAAGAAAACCAATGATCAAGGCAAAGCTAAGAGAGACGATAGTGAAATCAAGATGGAAAGGCATTGGGCAATTGCCCAATGGTAGGAATCTTGCACAGGTAAACTGGACCTAATTTATTCTGATTCTAAAAATTCCTCATTTCTAGTTACTGGCCCTTAACGGTTGTTCTTGTTATTGGAATTGCCCGGAAGTGACTACTTCTCAGAAGCAGTCTTGCCTGGTGACATTCCAGCCTCCCTTCAGGGGCAGGAACCTGGTGAAGAACAAGATCATCCCAGCCATGTAGGGCCAAGGTTTCTGAGAGAGGCAAGGAGCAATGTCAGCCATGGAGGAGGACCTGAAAGACACCTGTGGGCTCTCAACCACCATCCTAGGAAATGAAGAAACAGGCACAAAGAGGGAGAGTGATGTGGTCAAAGTCCAAGTGCTGTGGTCCTGCAGATCATAAATGTCCCCCAAAGGCTCACGGGTCAGAGTCTTGTTCCCTGGAGGGGTGCTATTGAGAGCTGATAAAAGCTTTAAGAAGCCTAGCAGGAGGTAATCAGGTTACTGCGGATGTGCCCTTGAAGGAGATGGTGGAACCTGGTCCACCATGAACTCCCTACCATAATGAGCTGCCTTATCACAGGCCCCAAAGCAACGAAAACCTTCAAAACTGTGAGACGAAATAACCTTTTTATCCTTACAAGATGGTTATCTCAAGTATTTGTGATAATAACAAAAAGATAACTAACAGAAACCTCAAATTAGAGACCAAGGTTAATGGAGGAGGAACTTTAATGAGGGTAGGTAACTAACCTACAGACTGAAGGGCCTTATGCCTGCCAAGTTGGACAACTTTGCAAAATAATGCATTCCAGGGCAGGTTGCCCAAGGGCCTGGGACTCTGCTGCTATCTTCCTTCTTCACTTTAAAAGCAAGCACAATGGGAAGCCCTGCACTGCAACTCCAGCCCCCCACCCCCACCCCAAGCCCTGGGGCACGCTCAGTGATTTCTGGTTGGATACTTGGAGATGAGTGCTCCCCAGAGTTCTGATCAGTTCTCTTCTCACTTCCTTTTACATCCTCTGCTGGAGGGGAAACTCTGGGCTCCTCACGTTGAGAGCAATCAACCCTGGTTGGCCTGCACCCAAATCTCTGCCCCAGGCCAGTTCTCTCTCCTAAGCGCAACATCCATAGAGCCAACTGCTTCTTGGACTTCTCCACATCAAAGTCATGTCCAAAGTGGAATCCTAACCCTGTTCCTAAACCTGATCTCAGTGTTTTCAGTTTTCTCGTATTTTGAATAGCAGTCCCAATATTCACCAAGTATATAGACTAAATCCGTAGTCCATTTTTATATATGGCCAGCTTCTTCCTCATTGTGGCCTGTTTACACCAGGACAAGCTGGGGTGGAGTCATGGCACTGACTTGAAGGTCATCAAGAGCAGTGTGACTGCCATCGATTCCAGTCATTATTTTATTAGAGGTGAAGAAACCAAGACCCAAACAGGCACACAGACTTGCACAAAGTGTCAAGTTGGTTAGCACTAGAGCTGGGACTGGATCCTGTGACACCCATGAAATGCCCTATTATCATTTTCCCAATGTTAAAAATCACATTTTTTAAAAAGTTCAATATGAACTGTGGTATATATACACAATGGAATATTACTCAGCATTAAAAGAATATGAAATTATGGCATTTGCAGGTAAATGGATGGAGTTGGAGAACATCATGCTAAATGAAGTAAGCCAATCCCCCAAAACCAAAGGCTGAATGTTCTCTCTGATAAGTGAATGCTGATCCATAATGGGGAGCGGGGAGGCATGGGAAAAATGGAGGAACTTGGACAAAGGTGAGGGAAAGTGGGGAGGGGGCATGAGGGCAGGAAAGATGGTAGAAAGCGATGGACATCATTAACCCAGGTACATGTATGATGCACATATGGTGTGACGCTACATCGTGTAAAATCACTGAAATGAAAAGTTGTGCTACAAGTGTGCACAATGAATCAAAATGCATTCGGCTGTCATATATACCTAATTAAAATAAATTAATTTTTTAAAAAGTTCAATATGATTATCTTCTTGTTTTGTTTCCTGAATGAAGCATTTCTTTAAAGAACATGTTGATTCAAGCCCTACTATCCCACAAATGTCAGAGAGATCATTGGGTACTGGAAGAACCACATATTCATAGGATCAGCTACCTCCCACCTGTCAGACCAGACCGTGGTCTGGCTCTCAGAGACAGGCTGCTGCCCTCCTTCCCTGAGACATCCTCAGAGGCGCAGCCCTGGTGAGTCTGGTCCATCAGCACACTACCTGAATCAGATCAGCATGGTGGGAGGAGAGAGCTCAAGTTCTAGAGCAGGAGAGATCTGGATTAGCAACCCACTCTGAGAATTAGCCATAAGCCCACTAGTTCTCCTTCCTGACAGTGGCCAGATCTAGACCATGTTATGATTTCCTCCATCTTTTGAGCACTTACCCCACAGCAGGAACTGTACGGAATCCACAAACTGAATACTCCTTGCTTTCCAGTTCTTTATCCATGAGCAAAATCAGTAACACCAACTGTCATTCACTGGGCACGTGTCATGTGCCACGCATACTGCTAAGCATCCTCTGCTCATTCCATGAGGTTGGGAGGGAAGATTGTTTACTGCAGGGATAGAAGCAAGTGAGAAATGAAAGCACCTGGCACAATGTCTGCCCTGTGTGGGCACTTTGGGAGTGTAGTCTTCACTTATGGAGTTGAGGCAAAGGACAAGGAACAAGAGGGAGAGATATGGGGTCAAATTTTTGGAACCTGTTCTGATCCTGTGTGGTGGGGTGTCACTAAATACAATGCATGAAAATGCTAATCCACCTTTGACAATGTCAATCTAGTTGCTAAAACACCAGCACTTTCCTTTTTCTCTAGCTCTCTGCACTAGTATGCAAACACACACACACACACACACACACACAAGTATATGCACTAGAGCTTTTATTTTTCTTCTGCTTCTTTTGCTTCCCTACATTTGGTCTTCACAGCAGCGATGAAAAGGTGAACCAACGGCAGTCCACCACCCCACCCCCCTCCTGCCACACACACGTATCTTGATCAAAGTTGTCCATCTAACTTAGAAGTGTTGTTCAGAGGTCCAGGCTTTCTTTCCCAAAAGCAGCAGGACATATTTCCTACAGGAGGAGGACAAAGGGGAAGAGGCTAGAGAATCTCTACTTATACAAATAAAGAAAGAAAAGAAAAACTCTTTCTAGGATGCAGACAGAGCCAAAGAACCAAAGCCCTTGGAAGCACCAGACAAGCTGTCTCCAGATGTGAGTACCTGTGAGATCTGTCTAAGGTTCCTGACTCTGGGGTATGCTATGACTAAGAGCCGTTAGCTATTTTCAGTCTTTTTTTAAAAAAAAATCTGAGCCCAGTACTTGCAAGCTTGGAATCACAGAATCCATGCCTAGCATCACCCATGACACTAAACCCCCTAGCCCATGTGGTCCCTTCTCATGTGAGACAGGTCAGTAATAACCATTCTTTGCAGATATCTTGAGCATGAGGGTTGACAGAGCATCTCAAACAGTGCATCTCAATGATCCTCCCATCCACCCAAGGAGAGCCTTATTATTACCATCATTCCCCTCCCCTCTCTTTTGGCAAGAAAATTGAGTCTCCAAATGCCCCAAGATTACTCTTCTAAGAAAACAACAATCAGTTGTTCACAGCCTCTTCATCTGAGGTCAGGACTGCTTGACTACCATGCTGATTCCTGCCCCAAAGCTATCATTTACACCTTACACCACATTACACAGGGGTGATATTAGACCAGTGGAATTGATGAGGCAACTATGTTGTTTAGAAGTTGAGGGAATCTGAAAGATTCTGTAATGTGATTCTCTACCCGTCCCCATTTTACGGTGGAGGAAACTGAGCCTACAACACGATAGCTACACACTATATACCTATTCAAGTGCAAAGAGGAAAAGTGCCATTCTTAAAGTTGCACAGCTAGTAAGGGGACAGGAGTAAAACTCTTGTCCTAACTCCTAGTAGACTTCAACATATGTCTACTAAGCCAAGTGTTGGAAAATGTATCAGAAATGGTCCTTGATCTGGAAGTTGGCATGTATCACTATGTGAGCTCTTGATCTATCCCAGGAGCTTCAATAATTTGAAGGATGAGCAATAGTGAGCCCAGAAAAGTAAGGAGGCATAGGAGAAGAAAAGAAGCACTACTCTTAAGGAGAAGGCATGACCCACACAGGGAGATCTGAAATAACTTGATCTGAACTAGGAACTTCACACAGTTCAATGTTAACTATAACTGAAAGCATGAGACTGGGAATGGTAAGGTAATAAAAACTAGGGAATAAGTCAAGGGCATGCAATGGAAGGCCTTGTAATCCACATTCAGGAGTTTAGACTCTACCTTCAAGACTATTGAGAGTCGTGAAAATGTCCCTATGGAGAGGACACTCATGTAAATCATTGAAGGATTTGGGGGAAGCTTTCATCTTTTGGGTGCCTTCCAATACTATCTATCTTTGTCATGCAATTTGTCATGGAGATCAAATTTATCCATCCATTCATTCATTCACTGGGCACCTTCCATGTATCTAGCCCTGGGCTATACATTGGGAGTCTACTCCCCATTCTTGTGGAGAGAAGATGGAAAGACAAGTCAAATGGCGGGCATTTACAACACGAGCTATGGTATCAGAGTCACTCAGGGCTGTTTGCCCAGGCCGGCGGTAGAATACATCAGGAACTGTTTTCTTGAGAATGAGATATCAAAATTGATATTGAAGGGTAAATAGTTAGTCTGGCAACAAAAGAGGGGAGATGTTCCAGGCAGCAGTAACAGCACTGAGCAGAGGTCAGAAAGTACGAGAGCACACAATCTACAAAGACGCCAAGAGATATTTTCACTTGTCAATTATTTAACCTGTTCTTCATGGCTTTTCCTTAAGAAAAGAATATCAGAGATGTGTACAGAGTAGTTGGATTACCCATTATAACTTTAGATTCTCAAGCAATTCTGTAGTGGAAAAAAAAAAGACATTTTCTTGCCATCCCCATTTTATGGATTAAGATGGTTAAACAAAATACAGAGAGTGGTAGAAAAACCAGGATCTGGACCCCATCTCTCCGCCTCCAGGTCCTTTACTCTTCCAGACCTTGTAATTGCATATATCACAGAACCACAAACCATCCTCCCAGACTTTTGTGATAGAACGCACTTGCCACAGTAAGCATCCCTTTTCAGGGATTACCTTGTGACCTTAAACCTCCTTAGTTAAAGCATCTCCAAATCACTTTGACTAGAAGATAGCATCAGGGTTTTTTTTTTTGTTTTTTTTTTTTTTTTGTTTTGTTTTGTTTTTGTCTGGGGAAGTTTCCTGTAGGCAGAAAATCTTATCCTTAATGGGCAGATTTCCCAAGTTTAATCAAGGAAGGTGCTATTTCCTGCCTATAGGGTTCTGGCTCCTTAACCTCTTTTGTCTTAGTCAATACTTGCTTAAAATTTAGAATCCAACTTATTTGAAGGCCTAAATCAGCTGGAGGGGCAAAGGGGATCCACAAAATGAGGATTGGAGATTTCCATGCCTTTGCCTCTTAATACCTCTGAGATCAGGGGCAAAGCTCTCATCTACAGCATATCTGAGGTCCACACACACCTTGGTTTAAATCGCAATGCTGCTATGCTGGGTCCTGGGACTCCATGGAGCTATGTCGTTTCTATGAGCTTCAGTTCCTCATCCAGAAAAACAGGGTTAATCCTTGTATCTATGCTAATGGGATGCTGCTTCCCTGGTACTCATTGAATAAATACTATCAGTTAGACAAATATAACAGCTGCCTAACTGACATGCATTGACCGAATGGGATAATATCTATTGCATAAATGGAATAATTCAGAAGAGTTCCCTTCATTCTTCTCTTCTCTCCGCCCCCCTTTCCTCATCTATAAGATGGAAATGAGTATCTGTCCCCTGCGTCCTTTGTGGGGCCTCTGAACAAATCCCATACAGTCATGTTTGCAGAAGTTCTTATGAAGTTTGAGTCTAACTTAGGTAGAGTCTACACTATCTAAGAAACCACATACATTATTTCTTTCTCTTCTTACAAGTATCCTACAGAGTGGGTATCAACATCATTTCCAGTTCCCAGATAAGGAAACCAGAGCCTAAGTAACTTTTCCAGGTTCACAAGCTAGTCAGTCATTGGTGGCTCAGACATTAGAAGCCAGATTGGTCTAACTCCAAATCCAACATTCTTCCCACTGTAGCCTCTGACTCCATTGAATCTAAAGGTATGATTCTAATCTCCAAAGCTAGGACTTCTGCAGTTCCATCGGAGAGCATGAATGGTGTGTCACAGTTTAATATCTTCTCTATTCCTATTTCCTCATTTGTGAAAAGGACATATCAGTAGTGTTTGTTTGTGGGCATAAGACCCTTCAGTTCTCTTACTTTCCATTTCTTCAACTCAAAAATGAGAAAATAAGAACTGTACTGTGCTGAACTGAAAGGAAGAAGTAGAACTTAATCTTGACTCTAGCTAGGATCTAGGATTCTCTGTCCTTGAGACTCCTGTCTCTTCTCCTCTGGGGAACCTTCCAAGATCTTTTACAGGGTCTGTATTTAGAGTCATTAACATGCTAATGTTAATTCTCACATTCTTGCTAAAAAATTTTATTTATGCCTTTTATACCACGACTGCTACTGTGAAATCACAACTTTTTAGAATGTAGAAATAGTAACAATCATTACTTGAATATTGACTTTATGCCTGAAAATGGGCATTTAATACTACAATGAAAGTTTTATTATTCCTATTATATAGAAAGAAAGATTGAAACTCACAGAGGATAATTTTCTTGGGAGCCCACAGCTCCCTGCACGAAAGATGCTAAAAAATGATTTATAAGATAAATGAATGAATGAGTATGTCCTCAAAGCCATTGATGACCTGGACAACAGAGCTTTGTCTTTTTCACTTTTATACCACAGCATCTAGTATCGAATTGACTGCATAATGATGTTGAATTCAGACTTGGATAAAGTTATGGCCAACATGTCAGATGAGTTTTCTGAGGCCTCCATCCAATGAGCACACTTTCTGAGCAGCGCAGGGGAGAACACATCCCATCAGACATGAATCTCATCATAAGTGAAGACACCGGTGCTAACCATTCTGTGATTTCCAGGTCTGCCAAGTGGCAGTTTGACTTGTCATCTCTTTGGGGACATCTGATCCTTGGATGATCTGAGGAGCCAGAGCAGAAATGATTTTTGAGTTGAAATGGCACCAGTGATTTTTATTACTTATGAAAACCAGATTCACAAAGACCAATTCCCTTGACACATACAATCCCCAGTTTTCCATAAGCCCTGTTATTGACTTTATTGAATAACAAAAAATAGAATCCTCAGAATTCCCACTCTGCACAAATCCTTTGCTTTCTCTACCTCTTGGCAACCAAAAGTGACCTCAAGCAAGCAAGGAAGAAAGAATAAGGAGACGGGTAAGGCCTGGAGTCTCGGGCACTAGAGAAAGCCACCATTCTTGCTTTATCCAGGTGTTTCATAGCATTGGACAGAGGTCTGCCAGGTGAGGTAGAATCCATTGTCCTATTTTCTGAAAGAGGAAACTACAGCTTGAAGGGGCCTGTCAAGACAATTAAGATACGACCCCTACCCTCAAAGGGCCCCTCATTCAACAGAGGTGAAAGACATGGAGGCCATGACCTCTGGCCCAATAAGAGTGGGTACAAGGGCTGGGGATGTGGCTCAAGCGGTAACGTGCTTGCCTGGCATGCGCAGGGCTCTGGGTTTGATCCTCAACACCACATAAAATAAAGATGTTATGTCCACCGAAAACTAAAAAATAAATATTAAAAAATTCTCTCTCTCTCTCTCTCTCTCTCTCTCTCTCTCTCTCTCTCTCTCCCTCTCAAAAAAAAAATGGGTACAAGTCTCATGGTATATGCAGGAAGCAGGATTGTCTTGAGAAGGCAAGCCTCCCTTGGGGATATAGCTGCAAATGTGGTGACGAAATGCCTAACAATGACTTTTGGCTTTGCCTCAAAATCAGTTATTTCGTAATGTAATATGCATCCAGAGTCCTGCAGGATGTGACAAGGATCGAGTGCTGGAAGGCTCCCGATGTGATTTTAGACAATTGTCTTTGTCTTTTTAAAACCAGATTTCTTTATCAGCAGAATGAGGACTGAAAAATACCAGTTCTTATTAGGATTATGATATGATATTTGTTATGGCATAGCTGTGCCCCATGGTGATGCTGTGAGGTACTAACAGAATCACGTGCATCTAAAAACACCAGATCAGAAGTGATAGCCAGTGTTTGTGAGCCGATACTGCTGAAGACCTCTTCCTTTGTTCCTGAGTGACCAGATGGTCCATATTGAGTCTACAGTCAACTAAACTCCATCCCAAATACCGATCAGCCCCCAGAAGTCTTTCTCCCTCCTGTGCCTTGGAGCCACAGACTTCTCAAACTCTACGCTGCTATCATTTTGGATCAGATAACTCTGTGTTTGGGGTGGCCGGTTAACCAGCACCTTGTAGGATATTTAGCAGAATCTTTGGCCTTGAACTCCTAGATACCAGGGCCCAGCCTCCAGTTGTAACAACCACAATGTCTTTGGACATCACCAAATGTCTCTGGGGCTGGGAGGCAAAATCACCCAGTTGAAGATTGCACGTAACCATGTGTCCCTGGAAGTTATGCCAGGCCAGAGATTCTGCTCCCATTTCACAGATGAGGAAAACTCTGAGATCCTGAACAAGAAAGAATGCACCTAAGCTCCCAAAGGGATCTGGGAGACAACTTCACCTTCCAGAACTACAGAGCCTGCTACTAAAACTGTACAGGGAGGGGGTAAGTCACGGGGACCCAAGACGACTCTCCTCTCTCCTTTCCTGCCTGCTCTGCCCCTCTCCACCACTGAGGCATCTTGCAGAAATGCTGGCGCCTGTCTCCCTCCCCCTCCGCCCCATGGCCTACCCTCACCCCTCCCTGTATGCCAGAGGGGGGTGCCCACTGGATGCCAGGATAGGATGAGCATTGTTGCACAACAGGTGACGAAACAGCAGTGAGGATAAACCCCAGACTCAGCCCCGCCCCAAATTTCAAACTCCAGGCAGAGGTACTGTCACCAAGAAGCAAACATTTGTGGGAGGGGGAACACCTCCAAATGAGAGATTCTTGCATTGTCCTGCAAGGAAAGGTCTTGGCCACCTCTGCACCAGCTGGAGAGCCAGGATGGCCCTGGGCCAAGCACAGAGCACGGTATTCTGGTTCATTCCTTTACCTCCACCCCCAGACTTCCAGACCCCTTTTGCATCCTTCTTGGAAGGGTCCTTCAGAATGCACAAAAACAACCCCTCCCTCCTCCTCCTCCACCTCCCCATCAGCAGGTCCCATTTGCCTCAGCTGTCCCCCTGCAGAAGGCCAGCAAGCAGCTTGGTGCACGGGTTAGGGGTGTGTAACATTTTGTCTGAATAGGCCCCTATGTTCCCATAATTTATAGTGGTAAGTAATCTTATTTGCAAAGCAAGCCCTTACAGTTATAAAAAACAAGTTAATTGACTTGCATAAAAATCAAACATGTAAAAGTTTTCCATCTTAACACAAACAGCACACTGAGCCCATTTGTACAATAGCTATGATGCAGTGCAGCCGCGTCTGGACTACCTGGACCCGGCCTCTTTCATAACCCAAAATGGAATCTTAAACCCTGACAAGGCCACATACCGATGGGAGTTACTGAATTTAGAGTCAGTCACTCAACTAATTATACAACGTTTTATTTTTTTCCTTGTGTCAATAAACAAACTTGGGTCTGACTTCTGACACTGAGTCCTAGAAGCCAATTAAGAGGCGTTCCCAATATATTACAGGGTCTACAAACAAGGATGGCTTTTCTTGGAAGAGTGAACATCATGTTTCTTTTAATGAGTGTGAAAATATATGAGTTTCTTAATCACTGGCAACTCGGATGGAGTCTGTCAAAGACAGGGAAATCACTGACTCCTAGCTCGGGAATGAACAGGGGCCAGATTCTTGATGGGGTTTATACTATGGGATCCTCTGGTGAGAGACGGCTGGGAAGACAGCACTCAGGGGGGACACCACAAAGAACTGGTAGCCAGAATCCACTCCAGGTCCCTGAGAAAGGAAGGGAAAGAAGTTTTGTTTTGACTGAATCTTCTGCGGAAAGTAAAGAGACCCCACCTCGGTGGGATGGAAGGACCATGGTGATCCACAGAGGCATGCATTGCAAAGGGCATTTCACAGTGCCATTCAATTATCTCTATCCTCCACTCTCCTGAGAGTCTATTTAATAGGGATGGGGTGGCGGGGGGGACTAGCATTTCTTAAAAGTCCATTATGTGCAGGGTATCTTTGCTTTCTATATCCTATTTACCCCTCAAGAAAATTGCCGAGAAGGTATAAATGATCCCGTCTTATGGATGAGAAAACTGAGTCCAGAGGAAGGAATGAAGTGGCCAAGTTACCCAGAAAGTTAATGGCAAAGCCAAGGTCAGGTCTTGTTCCCCTGGGTCCTGCTCTGGCTGAGGAGTCTTGCAAGCACTGTTGGAAACTCAGTGATCTGATTGTCCATCTATGCCAGGAAATGGCTCCACTCACCTACCAATGTCTGTTGAATCCCTACTATGTGCCAGGCACCATGAGAGGAGTTACAGAATCCAGAGAGACAGAATAAATACACACACTGATGCAAGTATTCAGAGGAAGGACATTCAGTTAAGTGGGTCAGAAAATACTTCTGTGTGTGATCGAGGGATTGAACCCAGGGTGCTGTTCTGTGTGTGTGTGTGTGTTTGAGACAAGGTCTCATTAAGTTGCCCAGGCAGGCTTGAGATCCTCCTGCCTCAGCCTTCTGAGTCTCTGGGATTACAGGTGTACACCACCACACCTGGCAGGAAATACTTTATAGAGTGAGTGACCCTTCATACATGGGCAGACACAGGGGACAGGGGACCCGGGCAATGTGCCGGCACAAGGTGTGAGAGCAGATAAGGGGGGGGCCCATCCCATCCCGGCATCACTAAGGGAACCCACAGGAGAGACTGGGAGGATGCTCTCGGCCAAGGCTAGAAACGGGACCAGGAGGGCCTCTGTGGAAAAGAGGGCAGATGGGTACGACTGACCCAGTGCTGCTCTCTGAACCCAACTTTGCTGAGACAGACAGTTGACCATAATCACCTGGTACCAGAGTTCAGATGCAGCACCTCTGCAGCCCAGTTGCCTGGGCCCAAATGCTGGCTTAGTGTGACTCTGAACTAGAGATTCAACTTTTCCAGGCCTCAGTTTTCCCCTTCAAAATAGGATTGGGTCAACACCTACTTCGCAGATTTGTTGGGAAACTTAAGAGAAAACTCTTAGAGCAGTCTCTGTCATCTAAGTGCCTTTATAGTGAAGATGATGAGAGTTCTCATTTGGACTCACTGCCCCCACCCCCACCTTACAGGCTTTGTCACCTTGAACAAGTCTGTAAACCTCCCGATCATCAGGGAACCTGTGGCCTTTGGCACCTAGTAGGTGCTCAGCAGATAGAGGCTGCCATTGTTCTTGCTTCTGCCATCATCTTCACTGACTCTGATATGAGAATGTCCTGCCTTCCTAGCAGGGTGGGAGCCACAGCCACCCTTCCTCACCACGACCTGTCCAGGCAGGCTGGCGTGCCACCCAGGCGAGTGAGACAAATGGCCTTGCCACCTACACGGAGCACACGTGCACACCAGGGGCACGTAGCCCAACTCGTTAGCACAACAGGGCTCTCTTCTTTCCAGCGCTGCTTCTCGGCCCTCCGCATGCTTTGCTCGGAGTGGAGGTCCCCCGTTATTTATGTTTGGAAAATGCATTCAGGGCAGTTCCCAGAAGCACTTACAGAGCTCTTATTTAATTGCTACTTTATAAACTCACTGCTCCGAAAAGTGAGGGATTGATGGTCTGGCCTGGCACCTGGAGTGGCCTTGCTACAAAATGCTTTTCCGAGAATGGCCTGAGACCTGCACTCCCAGGAGGCCAGAGCCCTGTGCCGTGCAGCTCTGGCCTGTGTCCAGCTCCAGAGGGCCCAGTAGGGCCCATCACCCTAATCCTCAGCCTGGGGGCAGCAGTTGTTGGTGTGCTCACACACACCCACACACAGGACCCTTCATCAACCCAGGGCCAAGGGTGCTGAGGTATTCAGGGGTAGGAGGAAACTGGTTCCTTGTTCCCCTTTCTGCAAGCCTGCAAAACCCAGCTATGAAGGTGTCCCAGGCCCCAGATATAGGCAAGAGGGACACTGCTCTGGCTTTCAGAGCCCGTCTCTCATTTGCCTTGCTCTCAGGCACCAGGGCCACCTGCATCCCAGACTCCATGTTCAAAGCAAGTGATGTAACTAAACCTCAGTTTCCTCACTCACAAGGTGCACTACACAGATGCCCTGTCTGAGACTCACTGAGAGAATGAAATGAAGTCATTATTGTGCTGCTCCCAGCATCTAGAAGCAGAGATCAAGAAGTGTCATTTATTGGATTTCTACAGCCACCAGAGCAAGAGATGAAGAGCCCTCTGTGCACGGCTCCCAGGTTTGTCAAGGCCAAACTTGCCATCTGGACAAAATATGGACTCTCATAAAGACCCCTCCTGTTCACACAGTCCCAGTACAAGGCCATGCCACAGCACTTTATGCTTCAAAAAAAGCATTTTGCAAGCCTTTTCTCAAATGGTCTTTGCACTCCAACAGGGTTTGGAGTCGGAGCTTCATTTCCCAGAAGAGGAGGCTGAGACATGGGATGGCAGGGTGACGATGATCCATCGATTTCCATCTCCAAATCTCTCTCCTTCTCCTTCACACTACCCCACCCAGCTTGCCCCCTGGTTAGCACAACCAATAGGACCAAGAGCACAACCAACAGCTATCGCGATGACCGCGGTTGACAGCCAAGGCTACTCGCAGCAGACATGGCTTCATTTGCCTTCTTCTGTTCTCTCTTGGAGAAGAGAGATGTCTGCAGAAGAAGCGATGTCTGCTGCGAGTAGGAGAAAAGCCATGGGGAAAGCCAGGTACACGTCACAAAGACACTCAAGCAATCCTATGGGAAGGCCTTGATGATGAGGAACTGAGGCCTTCTGCTAAACACCAGCATAAATTTGCCAGCTTCATTAGCAAACCATCTTGGAATCCAATTCTTCAGCCCCAAATGAAGACTCACCACCTCACCTGACTGCTTCACAATACCCCCAAACTAAAAACACCCAACAGAGCCATACCCAAGTACCTGGCCTATTGAAACTGTGAGATAATGTTGGCTGTTTTAAGCTGCTAACCTTGGAGGGGGAGGCTAACTTGTTACACGGCAACATATAGCTAATACACTATTTTTCTCACCTTTGCCTTAACTGACCTTGATTCTTACCTTCCCCTCCCTATTTGCAACTTACAGAACACATGCACTTAACAAAGACTAAATAGGACTAGAGCTGTTGTCCATATTTTCTGTTTATATTGGATACTTTTATTCTAACATTTGAATATAGAACATTTTTTTTGTGTGTGTGTGTGTGTATGCACTCTCAAAATTCAGACCACACTGTTGTCTCTGTGTATGTGTAGCCCCCTTAAAGGAGGATCTTAATAACCTGAGCTTTTTCAAAGACTTTATTATTTTCCACTTGGACTACAGCAATCCTAGCTGTTTTCCCTCCTTCCAGTTGTGCCTCTTTGTTTCTGCCACACAACTGTCATGCAAATACATTTTTAAAATAATTGCAAATTATTTTTAAAATAATAAAAATTTAAAAACTCCTCAAAACCCTTTTGCAATTTTTTGGTCACTTTGCAGGTCAAAACCAAGCTCAAAGCATGTCCCATGAGATCCTCCCTGGTTGACCTCCCTTTGCCACGCCTCACTGGGCCTTTTTCTCTGGAAGTCCTTCCCTGCCTAGTTCACCTGGCAAACTTCTATTCATTCTTCAAAACCCAAACCAATCGCTGCTGTCTTGAAATCTTTCTCTCCGTCTACAGGCAGAGTTGGATCCCCTCTGCTCCTGGGTGTACCTCTCTGATAACGCTGACCACGTTGTTAGAATTGTATTCTCATCTGTCTCTGCAACACTGGACACCCCTAGACTGCCATTCATTTTTGTTCTCTTGGCATCTGGATCCAGGGCTTGTCATATAGTAGCTGCTCAATGAAAATTTATTGAGTCAGAAAGGTTTTATGGGGAGGGGTCAATTTTTCATTCACAGCCAGCATAGGTGCAGCTCACTGGCACAGTGTCAGGCATTTAGAAGGCATACCATAAATGCCAAGGTTGGTGCCCTTTCTTCCTTAGGGGTAGGCCTTGTTAGTTTAACTGTGGCCCCACCGTTCCTTCCAAAAAGAAACTTCCAAGAAATTCACAGGATGGTTTGATTTCTTTTCACTTGCCTTAAACTCTCCCTGAACTCTGTGGACTGTTGATCCCCATAGTCTCCATCTCTGCCAGGTCTCCTGGAATCTCTGTGTTTTTCTTTTATAAACTCTACTAATGGGTTTCATGAGGTCGTGTAGCGTTTACCTTTCCTATCCTCAGTTCACAGCATCTCACTGAACTCATTCCTTTACTCATTTGCTCATTAACGAGGGACTTAGAACTTGAGATTCTCCATGCTGCCTCTTTACTATGGTTCAAATCCTGGCAAGCTCTGCGGCCCTGGGCAAGTGACTTCACGTCTCTGCACCCTTAGTTACCACATCTGTAAAATGAGAATATACCCATGCCTGTGGCATATTGGCAAACAGCAAGAGCCATGGGAAGACTGGCGCTTAGTCATTCAACAAACATCTCTTCAGCCACCAGTACAGGACAGACACTGCTAACTGCTGAGGACAATGAGACAAGCTCCCTGCACGCTGGCGCTCACGCTCAGTGAGGGACACATACAATTACAAATAATGCCACATAAGCACTGCAGCAGAGATGTGCCCGAGAGCTTTACGAGGAGCAAGAATGTCTTGTTAATGTAGGTGTCCAAACATGCATCCCTGAAGAAGGGACAGTGCATTTGGTGGACGAGACCCCAGGCAAGGATCCCGGCATGAGTAAAAGCAGAAGGGGTGAGATAGGGAGTGACACTCTCAGGAAATACAAGAGTTTGTAGTGACTGGGAATATACCTGAGTATTTGTGGGCCCAAGCAAATGAGAGAGCAGAGGTGGCTGCAGACTCTACAGGATCTTAGACCACATGCCACTCAGATCGTGGGCACTAGGAGAAATGGAGGCCTTTGAGGACCTGCCCTCCTTACATATGCACTTAAGAAAGATAACTCCAGCTGAACCCAGTTTGTTGGCTACTGCAGGAGTCCAGGCAAGACGTGAGGAACTACAGGAAGAAGAGGGAATAAATGTAAAAGACAGAGAAGGATGGTATGTTTTGTGTAGAAAAGGCCTGATAATAAATATCTCAGCTTTTGCAGGCCACACTATCTATCCCAACTACTTAATTCTGCAGTTGCAAAATCAGCCATAGGCAATTGACAAACAAATGAACAGGACTATATTCCAATAAGACATTATTACAAAAAGAGGCTACCGGCTGGATTTGACCCACAGGCCCTAGTCAGCCAACTCTCGGTTTAGAAGATGAATGGAGAGGAACTGGCCTCCATCCAGGGTGGTTAGGGAATGTGTAAGAGAGAGACAGTAAGGGATTTCAAGACTCTCAGGTGGTCCCCGGGTCCAGCACCCTGCCACCTGCCAGGTGGCCTAGCACTGTTCCACATTGTTACTTTCTTTGAAAAGATAGAGACTGAGATTCCACAAAGCCTTCTGCATTCGAGAAGTTATTTCCAAGAGCTGTCACCTCCTAATGCCCCCAAAGGACTTGTGATCCCGTTCCAATCCTAGGAGAGAGTGGATAGAAATTATGGAATGTTGACCCATGGTGGAACCTTACAGATTGCCTGGTTCCCACTGCCAACACAGACCCGCTCCAAGCCCGTAGGACAAGCCAGAGGAATCCCTGCCCAGCTGAGCTCCACAGCAGGTAGGGGGCTGACCCCAAAGGCAGCACGCACGCTTCAGCCAGACCATTCAGCTCTATCCTAACAGATGCCAGAAAATGCCATGTGAATCTAATTTGGGGAAATCGTAAGTACCAAGAAAGTTGGCTATTTGAAGCAATCTTGCAGATAGTTCTAATGTAAAAGTGCACACCATCATATATAATACTCTGCACTGTTGGTGGGAACATGAGCTGATATAAGACTTTGGAAGGGTGCTTGGGCTTTAACTTTCAAATCCTTTAACCTAAATACCCCTTTCCCAGTATTGCTACTTCTAGAATTTGCTGGAAATACTTGAAAGTATATAAGCCCCAGGTCACCTAGTTGGGCAGCATTCATTGTGATGGCAGATTAAAATGTACATCCTTGGTAGGAAAATGGCTAAGCTCTGGTCATTAAAATTTTTAGATAGATTTGTGGGGAATTGACACAATAGATTGCTCTGACTCATTGTTGAGGTTTTTTTTAATGCAAATCAAGGTAAAATATAAGTCATCTCACTTTTGAAAAATGACTGTATCATTGCCCACATAAACAGATGCAAAACAGCAGGGCCAAGGAGACCAGGAAAGCCAGGGGTCCCAGGGGCTAAATTTAAGGAAGTTCTCAATCTCTGCTTCATAGAAGGGCCAGCTTTGTATGAGCCTGGGAGTGAGGGTCTCCTTAAATTCTGCATTCAAAGTTTCCTCCCTTGCCATACCTTAGTCCCAGTCCTGAGACACAGAAAGCTACCCTTGGGGCTAATACACAGGTTATCTCTGGAGAGAAGCATTGAGGAGATAACAGGGAGGGGGGAAAATGTATCCAGTATTTTCCTGACATTAAAGAGCATTACCACAGTCTCACATTAACAGTGGCCAAACACAAGTTACTCCTCAAGTAGCAAGTAGTCTGAAGTAAGCAGTCAAGAGAGGTGTGGCAATGCCCTTGTGCCATCAGGGATGTTATGAATTAGCTTTCCCTAGGTTGCACTGTCGTAACAAACAGTCCCAAATCTCACAAAAATAAAGTCTCCTGTCTTGCTCATGCTACTTACCCTTCCCAGGACAGTTGTGGTTCTGCTCCACAGTATCTTCTTTCTGAGGTCCAAATTAAAGGAGAGGAGTAGGTCTATCTGGGACTTGTGGTCTTATAATAAAATCATGGAATGGCATCCAACTTCTCAAGCAAGACCTGTGTCACTTCTGCTCACATTCCACTGGCCAATGGAAAGTTCACTACTGATGGAATAGGGTGAGAAGTGTCGTCTTCTCCCAGGGAGGAACATGAGTCAGGGTCCTATGGAAAAACATTGTGAATATTTTTGAACAAATATTTCAATCTGCCAACAGGGACTGTATTAGTCAGCCTTCTGTCTCTATAATAAAATGCTTGAGATAATTCACTTATAAAGAGGAAAGGTTTATTTTGACTCATAGTTTTGGAGGCTCCAGACCATAACCGACTCACCCCGTTGCTTTAGGCCTGTGGTAAGGCAGCACATCATGGCAGGAACATGTTGTAAAGCCAACTGAGCACCTTATGGTCAGAGAGCAAAAGAGGAAAAGGCAGGAGCTGGTTTCCCACAATTTCCATAGAAGGCACACTCCCATGACCTAAGCACCTCCCGTTAGTTCTCACCTCCTAAAAGTTCCACCACCTCCCAATAGCACCACACAGAGGACCAAAACTTTCAGGGACATTCAACACCCAAGCTATAGCAGAAGTCAAGGCTCCCTTGTCTTCCTGTCCTTCTATTTCTAATATGTGCCTCTTGGTCTCATGGTGGTGGAAAGGATGATGTTCAACACTCTGGCATTTCCTCTAAGCAGTAAAGAAAAAAGAGAGATAAAAGGGGAAATGTGTGTGTCAGCTGTCACAGACCTCTTTCACAAGTGTTGGCAGAAGCTTCTCCCGGTGACTCCCTACAGCTGGGTTATAAGACCGTGCTTCATCACAAGGGAATGGGAAACAACAAGCCTCTCCACAGGGTCCCTTCCCACCTGGAACACCATCCGAATTCCATTAGTAGGAAAACAGAGGAGGGATCAGGGGAAGGCAAGTAACTGCATCTGCCACATACCCACCATCAGAGCCACTCAGGGAGGTGCCTTTTGTTTCGTTGCACAGATAACTGTCATAAGAGATGGAATGACTTGTCCAAGATAACACGACTGTTATTAAATGGCTCCCCCCCCCAAGTGTGTCTGCCTCCCTGCCCTGCCTGATGCCCTTGGGTGACTGACAGAGAACTTTGGTAATATAGGCACTCATCTGAGGTGTGGACAGCCAGCCTCAGTGATGTGTGCTTAACCACGCAACCATAGGTACGGGCACATGTGTTCTGGAGAGAGATGCACCGAGGCAGTGAGTCAGCTGCCCATCCCCCCACCAGGTGACTTATCCAGGGTGTCAGTACAAGCCAGAACAAAACCTCCCCACCCCACCCTCCACACACAAATCACTGATATTAACAAAAGCACAGACAAAAGGTCCAGAATGTTGTCTGGATCGGAAGTAGAAAAATCTGAGCTCATATCAATTCTTTTTTTTTTTTAACTAAATGTATAATTTATTTAGCCTGAAGAGAATGATATAAACTTGACTAGAAGGTACAAACACTCACAATGCAATGGAAAAATCAGTCAAAATTTAAAGGAAATATTTGAACACGTGTAAACAAGGGACATTGAGGAAATGCAGGAAGTCATTTTAACTTAGGTAAAACTCAGTGTGTGCAAAGCTTTGTGAACTAGGTAGATCATTAGGAAAAAGACACTGAGAGAATACAAAGTATCTATACAATGTCAATAAAGGTGGTAAGAAGAGTAGAGAGTATGCATGAGTTTCCTAGGACTGCTGTAACAAAGTAGCACAAAACCATCAGTGTGCATTAAAACAACAGAAATGTATTGTCTCATAGTTCTGCAGTCTGGAAATTCAAAATCAGTCACACCAGTTCTTTACCAATAAGCCCAGCATGTGTCTAAACCTCTCCTTGGTGTTTTAATGGGGGATTATAATGTCTACTTTAAAGTTTTCCTGAAACAATTCAGTGAAATAATACAAGTGCAATTATCTAGCACAGGTAAGCTCTCCCCAGAAGTTAGGTTCCTTCCTTCCTGAAATATCCTGAGCTTTCATCAAAATGTCTTCTAAATAGATCCCATTTCTCCATCAGGGAGCATGTTCATCTAGAATAGCTCTGCCTTTACTCCTCATGGGTTATCAGTTGCTGGGGGCCCTTGACATGGCAGTTTTGCTAGATTAAGAATACAGCAGAATGAATCAGGCTTTCATAAAAGAATCCAGATGTCAAGTCTGGAACAACCAAGAATAGCAGAATATCTTTGAATTATCTGATGCTTTGGCCTGATTACTATTTGGGGAGAATCCACTTGACTGCTCTCCTTTCATTCCCTAAATACACATCAAGGGTCTCCTTCAGTAGTCCCCTGAGCAGTGAAGAAGACTCCCCAGGCAGACCTGCAAAGAGTGGAGTTTGTGAGGCTAAGTGAGTGGGATCATAGCACAGGTTTCAGTGAAGTTTGGAGTCTGTTTTCCAGAGTGACTTGCACAGAGCATTGGTCTAGGTGCCTGTTAAAATATGAGCGTGGAGGGCTGAGGTTGTAGCTCAGTGGTAGAGCACTTGCCTGGGATATGTGAGGCACTGGGTTTGGTTCTCAGCACCACATGCAAATAAATTAATTAAATAAAAGGTCCATCAACAACTAAAAAAAAAATATGTTTTAAAAAATGAGCTTGGGCCTGGCGCGGTGGTGCATGCCTGTAATCCCAGCTGCTCAGGAGGCTGAGGCAGGAGGATCAAGAGTTCAAAGCCAGGCTCAGTAACTTAGCGAGGCACTAAGCAACTCAGTGAGACCCTGTTTCTAAAGAAAATACAAAATAGGGCTGGGGATGTGACTCAGTGCCCCTGAGTTCAATCTCCTGTACCCCTTGCCCCAAAATGAGCTTGGTTCCTCAGGGGCCTGTAGTCTTTTGAATTGTAGTCTTGTAATGTGTGAGTAGAGATAGAAATACATTTGTCCTGCTATCCCTTTACTGAGAAAGGAATTCAATATATTGTGGCTGGAAAGAGGTGGGGAGAAGGAAGGCAGAAACACTCTCATAGCTCCGCTGATGATGACAGGGGAGGGGGGGTGTTTGTGCTTCTTGGGGAGCGGGGTGGACGCACGGTACCCATTCCATTCACCAGTGTTTGTAGAGTCCCAACTGTATTTCCCTCTCCTTCTTGGAAACAGTTGAGCTTCCCGATGTTCATCAAGAAAGAGACCCACTATGTGAGGCGTCGAGTCCCACACTCCCCCGGCTGGGGAGGAAGGTTTGCAGCAGTAACTTGGGGCCAAAGGCAGCCACATCCTCCCCGCCCCCTCCATTGTGTATTATAAATGGAATATTCTATGTGTGCCATCGCGCAAAGAAAATTCGAGCCCTGAGAAACGGTTAGCCAAGGCCAGTCAACGGGAAGGTGCAGAATCCTGTCAATGCCAATGGCCTCTCTGGAGCTCCAGTCGTGAGCAGAGTGTCCAAGACTAAAAATGGGAGGAGAACATTCTTTCCAGCAGCAGCACCTGGGCAAGAGCACTGAGCAGCCTCTGCTACCAACAGCCCTGACGCTCCCTGCCTGGCCCTGTCTTTCCCAACCTACGTTCTCAGCCTTTTCTCTCCTGAGCTCCCCTTAATTCCTCCAACAGATTCTCCTTTAGGCTAGGTGAACCCATCAGTATCTGTTGCTTGTGACCAAGGAACGTGAACCAGGATGGGGGTTGCTGCGGGGTGGTGTATGCCAGGGTGTATGTGTTACGTGTGTGTGTGGGTTGGGGCACGGTTGTGTTTTATGTAAAATAAGGTCCTAAACACCCTCTCGTGCACATTGAAAAGTGAAACCTTTCCTTACCCTCTCTCTCTCTCCCCCATGCTACCTCCCCAACTCCTAAGCCCTTCCCCAAAGTTCCCTGCTGTCAAAACTCAGGGCAAGAAGCAGCTGGGAGCCCCAACCATCCTCAGAAATGCCCGGGGAAATGGTAGAGCTGGCCACAGAGTGCCGGGGGTGCAGAGCCAAAAAGAGGAGGGAGACAAGAGCACACTCTGGGGCCTGGGGACATGCTACATGTCAGTACAGTTCCCACTAAAGTCCTTAAGTTGGTCTTGTCCTTCAGGATGGAAAGGGGACTCTTTTTTTTTTTTCCAATCAGGGCCCCAGTCCACTGCTGTTGGCTATCATGTGAGAGGTCAGGAAGGGGTTCCTACCATCTTTGAGGAAACACTCATCTCAGAGCAACTAGGGGTGGGCCCCTCAAGGTGATACAAGGAGATGAGCAATATAGTTGGTATTTAATATTAAGAACACAAGAGGGCAAATATTTGGCCAAGTGCTTATTTGCTAATGGACCTTTTTTAAATGGTTCAATGGAGCCCAAGTGTCAGCATGGGGAAATGTCTCTCTGCAGTCACGAACTTGAGGAGTCTTTGCTTCTTTGGCTCTGGAACCCCAGCAGGCTCTGGCCTTCAACTCCCTGTCAGTCAGGGAGCCTCAGTCTGGCACCCGCTTCTAGTGAGATCACTGCCTCACATACCCCTTGGGTTCTCATGCCCTCCAGCCCAGCACAGAGCATGGGCCCCAGGGGGGATATTCTCCATTCCCCAGGTATGTTATCAGGAGCCTTGATGAGGATCTCTGAGCATCTCTCTGCCGACAACCTGTGCTTTGCAGGTCTAGATTCCTCCATCTGTCTTTCCTTCTCCCTTTCATTCTTATTTTTTTCTCTCCAAGTTGAAGTTCAGTGATTGTGAAGAATGTCTCTTACAATTGACTCTGAACATTTGGAAGCAAGAAGGGTGGGACCTTGTTTGGCCAAGGGGTCTCCAGAGTGCACCTCATCTCTCTCCAGAAGAAAGCTCTTCAGCATCCCCTGTGTCAGGCTCCATGTCAGTCACTTCCTCCATTCCTCATCATGGGTCCTGCTTCCAGTGTAGGAAATTATCACCCCCCCCCCACTTTACAGGTGAGTAAACTGAGGCTCAAAGTTGTGCAGGGGTTTGCCTAGTTGGAAGGTGGCAGAACAAATTGAACCTAAATTAGTTGAACTCTGAAGTCCACACTCTGTTTTACTCCTTCCTCCTGCTTCCTCAGGCTTTTGCCAATGGCCGTGGTGCTGGACGTCCCAGGACAAGGAACCAAGTCTGTGAATGTCACGTGGGAGGATCTGCAGGGACCTAGCCCTCATGTCAAAGTCCCTTGACCTCAAGAAGGGTAGGGAAAGAAGCCCCAACCCCGACTGACTCCCTAGACAGCAGGCTGCAAAACCCCAGGACACTTGAGGGGCACAACCTGGTGTCCGCTGCTGTTGCCACCTGCTCTTCAAATTCATCCTGCGGAAGGACACAGGCAGACCAGAAAGAGAAAGCTGAGACTCCACCCCCCCCAAAAAAAAAAAAAAAAAAAAAACTTGCCCTACCGCCCTCTAGAAACATTCCTCCCTCCCTCCCTTGTTCTCACCTGCGATTCGAGATCACAGACCTGGATGAGGATCCTTTGGGGCACGTGACTGAGAACAATTCAATGCCATCTCTGAGCTTCAGTGACCCATCTCTGAGGCGGGGAGGATCGTGCCTCCAGGCGGCCTTTTAGCTAAGAGACCTCTAGCAAGACAGCGCTGGCACTAACCAGTCACCCAAAAGAGGGAGACTCCCCCACACGCCAACACACAACTTCCAGTGAACCCCTTATGTGAGCGCCCCCGGTTCCTAAAAGAGAAGGGAAAGTCCACACGTCCAGCCTGAGCCGCTCTCCACCCCCACCCGCAGGTCTGAATAGTCAAAGCCAGTCCTTTACCCCCTTGCAACTCTGCAAATTGCAACCAAACAAGACTGCTCATGACAGGCGGCCCTGGAGTGTGGCCAGATTCCTGAGGGTGAGAAAAAATATCACACTAAATCTCCAGGAGACAGTCCCCAGAGAGAAGCTGCTCCTACCCAGGGACCCTGCCTGGCCTCTTCCCGGCCTGGTCTGAGAGCTGCGAAGCCCTTTTGGAATGAGGCACGGGAGACGCAGGGGCTGCATTTCGTCAGGATAGGTCAGGGAGACGCTGAGGTGCTTTCCTACTCCTCATCCCACAGAAGGGGAAACTGAGGGTGGGAAGAGGTGACCAATGGAGCCCGGGTCACAGGACAATTCAGGATCAGTTCTCAGATGCCCATTTCCAGCAGGGAGGAGCTGGACAAAGCACACTGGGGCTGAAAACTAGTGTTAGCCTTAGAGAAAAGAGAAATACGCTTCAATTATGCAAATTCTAAGTTAGACACATTTTTGGTTGGGTATGAGTTTTAAAAAATTAAGAAATATTCCCTTAGCAAGGGTGAGCAATCCAACAGGAACTGGGCAAAAAAATACTCTTCCTTTTTTATGAAGTTGCCTGCTCCTTCCTCCTCTCTTCCCTCTCTGTTCCCAACCCCACACATACACTTGTTCTGCAGTTGTTTAAATGGAGGTTGGGAGGTGAATAAAACAACAAGTAATTAAAGTAATGCCTCATGTTTGTATTTTTCTAACACTCCTCTCTCTTATTTGAGCATTGTTACACTTCTGGATCGTGTTGTAGGTTTCATTACCCACATAAAGAAGAAACAACAGAGTGATGGTCATTTTCCAGTGCCACACAGCAACTTAGTATTAGAAAGAAAATTCTAGTCCAAGTGGTCTCCGACTTGAAAAGCCTGTGCTTTTGTGGAATTGTAATTTTGCATTCTATTCTGCAGCTTACCCTGTGAGTCTCCCAGCAAGGGCCTGGCCAGACTTTGCCCAGGCCTTCTCAATTCCCTGTATTTTTAGGAGGGAGGGACATGTCTAGAAATGTAATTGCCCTGATTTTTGTGTGTTGCTTTACAATGGAGATAAGTTCTGAGAAATTAATGGTGGTTAAGCAATTTCATCATTGTGTGAACAACACAGGAGGTTGGTATATATATATATTAAGAAGGTTAAAACATTACCTGCCATATGATCTTATGTGCTCATTGTCATATATGCAGCCCAAGTCTGACCATGATTATGTGGCACATGGTTGCATGTCTGTGCATATGCATGTATGTATGTAATAAATGTTCACATATATACTATTGAGCTCTCATATGCATACAACTACATATGTGTTTATATACAAATGTGTATAAAAGACAACTCTTTTGAGATCCATAAAAATATAAGAAGGAAGAAAATAGAAAAGAGTATCCACAAGTAGAAGAGGAATGGTGTGTAAAGGAGGAAGAGAAGAAAAGGGAGAGAGAAAATTCAGAGTCGAAAGAAAATATAGAAAAAGCAAAAATGGAGACATACATCTCTACTCAGCAAAATAGACAGTCATGCCATGTTGAAGCCACCAACTTACTAGAAATTCTCAGAAAATGCTTCTTAGGCCCAAGAAGTGTGGGTCCATCCAGTGAGGGCTCCTTGTTGACTTGCCTTACCTCTGTGACTACAGACTCTTCTTTTGTGCCTGCTGGAGGGGACATAGGAAGGATGGGCAGGGGCTGATGGACCTAGGGGTTCAGCCCCAAGAATGCTGAACAGTTACCTACCCTTCTTCCTGAAGCAGGTGAGGACATTCTCCAACTTCGAATCTAGAGTCTTCACCTGCAGGTGCCCACATCTTATCAGGTTCTCCCTGGGCCTGGCCTGAGGTTGGCCTTCCCCACTCTCCTTGTATACCTGGAGATGTAGACCCGTATCTTCATTATGCCTTGGTTTCATTGTCTGTAGATTGAGCTACTGACTTTGTGCAGTTGACTGTAACAGAACGCCACAGAATATATAGCTTATAGACCACAGAAAGTTGCTTCTCAGGTTCTATAGGGTGGGAAATCCAAAATCAAGGCAAGGGATTCAGCATCTGGTGAGGGCTTGCTTCCTTGCTCACAGATTGCCATGTTTTTGCTTTATCCTCATATGGTAGAAAGTGACAACTGTTTCTCTGGGGCCTCTCTTATAAGGGCACTAATCCTAGTAATGAGGGCTCCATCCCCATATCCTACTTACCTCCCCGACACCCTGCTTTTAACACCATCACTTTGGGAGTTAGGTTCCCACGTGAGAATTGGCAGTTTCATCAACACTCTGTCTATGGCCAGAAGCACCTCACTGGCTGTCATGAGGATTAAGTAACTGTGCAGACGGGAAGTAGCACTGGGCTGTTGTTCTTATTGTGACTTAGGCTGAACCCACCCACTTCCTCGGGCCCAAAGCTGCAGCTTTTGTTAGGAGTGAGGTTCCTGAAGTCTCTGTGGGAGGCTGGAGATGCCCTGGTTAAGTCCAAGTAGGTCAAAAGTGAGATTCTTGGCATTCGGGGCATGACTGGAAGGGGCAGGGGTTCATTTAGATGACTTTACTGCATACCTACTATGTGTATGATCCCAGCTATGTGCTCCACAAGGACATTACAAATAAGGAACACAAGTTAAGCACTCAGTTCTCCTCCTCAGACTACCCTCATGGGTTCACAAAATACATATATGATGGTGTGAGGGGGAAGGGAAGAAAAGAGAGAGAGAGAGAGAGAGATAAGTGTCACAGTAGAATGGGTACAGAATAGTGCTGGGAGGGGAGGGGAGGGGAGGGGGGTATAGGGAGGGCAGCAGAATACAACTGACACTAGGATTGCTGTATGTATACACATGGATGTATAACCAATGTGATCCTGCAATCTGTACACGTGGAAAAATGAGAATTCATGCCCTATTTGAATCAAATGTATGATATGTCAAGATCACTGTATTGTCTTGAGCAACTAATAAAAAAATGAAATAAAATATTGCTCACATAAATGTCTGTCTGTCTCTAAATAAACTGCCAGCGCCTTGCGGACGGGGCTCTGCCTCCCTCCTTTTCGCTTCCCATAGCACCTAACATAAAATAGGCGCTTAACAAACAACCTCTGGAAAATAGCCATCAAGGACACAAAGGGCATCCCCGGGGCGGGTGTCCCAGGGAGACAGGGGAGACTTGCCCATCTCTGACCACCCTCGGAAGCCACGAGCAGCATCTTAGTCAAGTCAGAGGAACCAGAAACACGGAGGCCAGAAGATGGGAACTGGACTCCCTGAGTCCTCAGTGTTATTTGAGTTTGTTTCCTCATCTTTCCTGGAGCTGCTGGGAGGTGGGCATGAATCAGAGGGTGGCACTGGGCTCACCGAAGGGTCCCAGCACTCCTCCCCCACCCCCTCTCTCTGCGCCCTTTCTCCAGATCACAATAGGACAGAGCCTAACCCCTTGTGTTCTCTAGTTGGCAACAAACTCGTGAAGAAAAAAGACTCCACGTCAAGCCAAGGAGCCACAAGCTTCATCCTTCAGGAATTATGACCTCTGGGAGGGTTTGTTTTTTTTAAGTTTTTATTTTATTTAATTAATTTATTTATTTATTTATTTATTTTGGTACTAGGGATTAACTCAGGGGCACTTTACCACTGAGCCACATCCCCAGCCCTATTTTGTATTTTATTTAGAGCCAGGGTCTCACTGAGTTGCTTAGCGCCTGCGCGGTAGCAGAGACTAGCTCTAACTCGTGATCCTCCTGTCTCAGCCTCCGGAGGCCCTCTGGGAGTCTTCCAGGAACACCTTGGGAGTATGTTGTTTTACATTTAAGGCATCAGCATAGAATACTGATAGTGGTCACTTGACATAGAAGTCCTGTGATCTCCACCCCAGCTCCACCAAGGTGTGCAGAGCCCCATTTCACAGACAAGGAGAGGGAGCTCTTGAACACTCTACCCAGATTTGCAAGGCTCACGGGGAAGGAACCAGGATTTGAACAAGCCCCTGTGGATCTGTGTGATTCTAAAGTGTATCCTCTTTCTCCCCGACCCCGTGGCCTCCGTCCACATATGTCGAAATGTCTTTTCATTCTCATTAGACACTGTCGTTGGAAGAGGGGGGCTGAGAGCAGGGGGTGGGGAGGGGCGGGAGGAAAGAGCCTGAGAACCCTATGCCTCTCTGATATGAGGAGAAACATTCCAATTTCATTTTTCACTGTCGACGGTGTCGTCAGAACACAAAGGCCTCAGCCAAACCCCTAAATATTTAAAGAGTAACAGAGCTCCAGATTAAATTAATAGCCACGTTCAAACAGAAGCTGCAACAGGGCAATTGCCAAGTTCTCTCCCATGAGAAAGGGGAGAGAGAGAGAAATATCAGCCAGAGCCTTCGATCCGGAGCATTGAAATCGGATCCCGCAGGGCGAGGCTGTGCTGGGGAGCTTCACACAATCTCATCTGTTCACGTTTCCACTCAGTCGGCTGCTTGCTCACTGGGCTCACGGCTCACGGCTTCCCTCCAGCGACAATGAATTGGTACCAAAGTGATCTGGACTGTTTTGACACCAAGCATCAATTCCAAAGCCTCGGTTTTCACCCACAGATCAATGGTGCTAGCTCATTACAAGGCCAGAGCGAGTGTTCCCATTAGAATGGAAACTTTCCTCGACTCGGCCTTGGAAAAACAAAAGAGAGAGGGGCAGGCGGGGGCTAGGCTCAAGTTAGTGGAGAACACGCACGCACATGGGACAGAACCCAGAGAGGGGAAATGTCGCTGAGCCGAGCTGAGCCGTGCAGTTCCAGCAAGAAGGTTTGGGCAGCTGATGAGTGTGGGAGGCCAACCTTACTGGTGGGTGACTAAGTTACACTCCCCAGCTGGGTGCTGAGGCGCTCAGTCACAGAAATGGGTGTGTCTTGCTACAGCCCCATGGGTGAAGCCATGCTCACTTGTTCCTTTGTAATATAACCCCTTGCCCTGTTTAGGATAGAATCTTCCATGGAAGTGCCTTGTGTGTGTCCCCTCCTCTTACTGTGCCCTTGGGTGTGGCCTACCCAGGTGTCAGTCAACCTGCTGACAGTGGACATCATGAACATAGACTCAGCCCCCTGAAACCTGACCCCTTGCCTCATTTGAATAGCTTCTCCTCAATAAAAGGGGTCAGCGCGTGCTCTCGCTCTCTCTCTTTCTGCGGACCCTTAAGGTCAGAGGAGCCGTCACAGCAACCCCAAAGAAAAAGGTATTTGTGTCTCTTGTGTGGTTATTTCGTGCAGCCCAGTTAGCCCAGTTTAACTAGAGTGACCCCTGAGCCTTTTAGTCTCGAGAACAGAAACCCGGCAGATGAGGCTGCGTGGTCTCTGGCTCAGAGCCACACACAGGTGCCCCCCACAGAAACAGCCGACATCAGGGAGAGAGCAGCAGCCTGGGTTTGCAGGAGGTGCCATCAAGCCATAAATCAAAGCTGTGGGTTAAAAGTTAAACTAGGCCACCAACCCCTGTCCTGCGATGAGAAGGTCGCCCCCATGCTACATGCAACATCTACCATACACCGGGACCCAAAGCAGGTGTGTTGTGTCCTTCACCAGCTCCTTCTACCAATGGCCAGTATAAGAAACACCATCCACTTATTCCCAGTCCATGACCCCTAAGGGAGGGACAATAACTATGGCCCATGGCAAGGAAAGTTGTTGCTCTCCTAAGAGTCTTTTGTCTTTTAAATAGATAACATGAATCTTACAAATGATGTTTTCTGCTTTGGTTTCTCAGTTTCTGCCAATCAGAAGCTGAGAGAGAATAACTTACAGATTTTTTTTTTTTTTTTTTTTTTTTTTTTTGCTATTGGGGATTTAACCACCAAGCTACATCCCCAGCCTTTTTTAGTTTTTAGTTTGAGAAAGGGTTTCACTAAGTTGCTGAGGCCGGCCTTGAGCTTGTAATCCTCCCACCTGGGCCTCCTGCAATGCTGGGATGACAGGTGTACGCCCCTACGCCCAGCTTACCAACAAATTTTAATAATTGTCAGAGGCTCCAAGTTGTGTGTGTTTGTGTACCAACATGGCCCTAGCTTCCTATTCCTGTTCAACGCTTATTTTCTTTTTGTCATGATTTCTTTAATATGCTACATCTCTTTTAGAAAGGCTGTCTTGTCTCCTTCCTAGAAAGTAAAGTGGAAGGGAATCAAATCAATCCATCATTTAATAAAAGAACCAAGCGCAAAAATTTGGTTTCATCCTCGCAAGATCCTGTTGCCATAGCGATCATGGTCCTCCTGTTTTGGATGAGAAGAGACAGGCCCAGAGGGAGCTCCAGTCACTTCTCCAAAGTCACGCAGCTAGTAAGGGACTTCAACAGAAGGCTAACCCAAGTTCCTCTCACTTCAAAGCCCACGCTCTTTCCACCGTCCTGCGCTGACAGACAATCCCCCGATAAAGCTTCCCCTGGCTCCTGTTCTACGGGGGGAGTCTCAAGGTCTCAAGACCTTCCAGAATCCAAAAGTAGAGCCATAGAACCAGCAACTGCTCCCATCTCCCCTTTCACCCAGGATAGGACGAGAGGACACAGGTGCAGGCTCGGACTCATGTCCTCCTTGCCAGATCAAGCCAGGCCAGTCCTGAGACGGCATGTCAAGGGCCTTGGCGCCTTCATTCCAGAGCCCGCGTGTACTAGGAGAGAAGCCTCGTGCATGTGTTTCTGATTTGCGTGCGTCCCGCCCGGTCTCCACAGAGCCATTCCAAGTCCGAGAAGCTGCAGGAGACTTTTTTTTTTTTTTAACACCCCTCCCTTTTCTTCTTCCTATCCCTCTCTCTCTGACAGCTTTTCTCTTTGAATCAGACAACTAAACTCTGCCAAGTGAAAATGTAACTCAAACCTCAAAGGGCTCAACAGCGGCTAGAAACTCTCAAGGCATGATCACCCCGGAGATGCCGGCAGGGCTCCCGCTGGGCACGGCTCTCTGCTGGCCAGAGGTGGGGGGTGTTGCCCTAGTCTGGGTAAGCTTGATCATGCATCTCAATTTTTTTTCCCCTAAAGGTAGAAGTGATCCCTCCACTTTAGAGGTGAGGAGAAGAGGTTTCAGAGTTAAGAAGACTTCCCTTCATTTAGTGTCCACTGTGTGCAGAGTACCTCCTCGTGTCTATGTCTCACTCTGTCCTCCAGCTGTCCAAGGAGACAGGTGGGAGGCAGGCACCCTGAGGTCTAAAGAGGTTTCCGTCTTCCCTTCATCACACAACACCCAAGAGGTGAAGTCAGAACTCAAACCCAGGACCGTGTTATTCCAAAGTCAATTTTTTCCCACCCTACAGTAGGACATCAGGGGGACTGGGGGGGGCCCTCAAGAGGTGCTGGCAGGGAAATGGGTTCACACACAAAAAACCACCTGGGTGTTCCTCCTAGAGCACCACATACAAGAGGCAGCAAGCTGGGGTGGAGTCCACAGACCTGCCAGGGAGCACTTGATTGGTCCAGGCAGGAGCACCCATTCGGAGATGGCTTCCTCGAGACGCTGATCCTGGGCTGACGTCATGCAGGACAGGAAGTCCCCCTGACACAAAACCAAACTGAATTAGGTCAGAGTCCTATGTCAGCCTTTGCCCTGAGAATCGCAGCTTCCCCCCACCCTACTCCATCCCACCCTTTATTTCAACACTGGAGGGCAATGCCCTTGGAGAGGTCAAGGAACCCTAAGAGAATTTGGTGAGAGCTCCCCATACCTCAAAGGCACAATGACACAGAGTTATATACATGTAGCCTCCCACTGATCTAATGCATTGTTTTGTGGGTGTCGACTCTTCGTAGTCCAGGTATCCAGGTAGATGAATCATCCAAAATGGCTTCCATTTATTTCTCTTTATCACTATCATATAATTAAACAATAGGGCTGGAGTTGTGGCTCAGAGGTAGAGCGCTCGCCTAGCATGTGTGAGGGTTTGATCTTTAGCACCACATGAAGTAAAATAAAGACATTGTGTCCACCTATGACTAAATAATACATATTTTTTAAAAATAATTAAACAATAAATTGTATGCTAAGCTCCACAAAGTTATTTAAGCTCTGTGAGCATGACAGGCAGCTTCTAACGTGGATCCCAATGGACCTCCCTCCTCGAATTCATGTTCTTCCTCATCCCCACCCCTTGAGGTGCACTGGACCTGGTAACTTCTAATGAATAGAACATGGAGGCCCCTTCCAAGGTTAGGTTTCAAAATGATTCCAGCACCTGCCTTGTTCACCTTCTTTTGCCACCTTGCTTGCTGACTCCTATGGAGGCCAGTTGCCATACTGCATGGAGAGGACAACCTCCAGCCATCAGCTGTCAGTCCAACAGCCTGCAAGTTGTTCAGTTCTACCAACAACCTCCTGAGTGGGATTGGAAGCAAATTTTTCCACCGGTGCCTTGAGATGAGAGTGGTCCCAGCTCTTGTCCCAGTATCAAAGACCCTGAGTCAGAGAACTCTGCTAAGCTAGCCCGAATTCCTGCTCCACAGAAACTGTTAAAATGAATATTTAATGCTGTGACCACCAGTTGAGGGGTAATTTAATAGAAAGCCAGAGATAACCAATAATATCCTCTGATATTCTGTGAACATCTGCTCTTTGCCAATGATTCTAAGGAAAAGAGATGAATCAGATCCATCCCATACTCTTGGATGCTCCCAATTCATGAGTCAGCTTGAAGAACCAATCGATCACTATAATTCACCTACATTAACATTACAGTAAAACTATTATACATTGACAGAGTAAGCAAACTATAAAAATCCATTGGTCAAGGCAAGGAACATGGACAAACCCAAAGTTAAGGGGAGGGGGAATATACCCCACCCCTTTAATGGAGGAACTACAAGGTCACACGCCAAAGCATGTAGCTTCAGGAAGGAACGAAAAATCCAGGCTCCAAATGCAATCACTCCAAAGGGCTTTGGCAGTTTAGGAAGACCAAAAAAAAAAAAATGTACATTTAATGTATGCATCAAGAAGACACTGGAAGGAAATATATCAAATATTGACACAGGATGATGAGGTATTCTTCTTTGTATTTTTTTCCATCTCCAAATATTCCACAATGAGCATGTTTACACTCAAAGTAAGAAAAAAAATGTTACTAAAAATACAAGAAGGACTCTTGGACTGTGAAGGAAGGAGAAATTATTTCTGACTGAGAGAGCCAGAGAAGGCACTGGCGGCAGGTAAACAGGGCGCTGGCGGTGAAGGATGAGATGTTCTCATCAGGGCAGGAGTGTGCTAAGGCCATTTTGGATCAAGAAAAGAGAAGCAGCTGCTCATCCAGGAAGGGACTTGCTCTTAACTCATTTAGTCCCAGGTGCCGAACACCTATGAAAACTTAAACTGAGCAACCTACGTATGACTTAGGGTAACTTGGAAATAATGTTTGAATGTTCATTCTATTCACAGAATTGGAAACGTAGGACTGAAGAGGTTAAGCCTGTGATGACAGCACATGCCCCTTAGTCAGGTGTGCTGACAGCTGACTCATTACTAGTGGTGAACTCACCTTACTGAGGGCAGAGGTGGGAGGAAGTGGAAATGATTGGAGGATTTTAAATATATCAGAGACAGAAGGGCCTTTGGAAAGCAAATAGGCCCCTTGGTTTTGTTAAGTTGAACAGATGAAGTTGCTGGTATGAGGTCACCTTTGACCTAGGAAAGGAGACACTTCCTAGGGTTCAACCTAATACCAAAGAAGAAACGGAACCCAAAGAGGGTGAGCAATTTTTAGCAATTTTCGCATAGTCACAGGAAAAGTGAGGGGTACAACCAGGCCCTGTCCCGTGTCATTCAAAAGCAAAGAAAGGAGGATGAATGCAACCAGCTCAAGTTCCTCGGTGGGGAGTTTGGGGAAGAGCAGGTCGGTGCAGAGACTCCGGGAGCTTCAGAAAAGTTCACCCTGGAGTGCTTCACATTCACCAGCATCATCATTCAAGAAACTGCATCCAGCTGTCTTCCAAGTCCTTCTGCAGATCGAGATGCAGGGCGGTGAGCAGGGGGCTGGGAAGTCCCTTGTGGGCAGGGACAGCATCTCTTCTCTGAGGCGTCTACAGGTCATGCCCCTATTCTAGGTACACGGGCACAGTTCAATCATGTCTGCCAAATTCATTGCTAGCTGTCTCTTCTTTTCTACACTCTCAGGCGGTGGGGCTTCAGCCAACCATTATCCCTTTGTCCCCTACCCTCCCTGGGTCAGAAGAAGTCTCCCTGATCTTGTTCCATAACTTTTATTTTTAGTTAAGAAGTTTTGAGTGACAGGGGGTGGGGCAGAGAGGAGCAAGGGTAAGGGATGGGGCGGCTGTGGAGGGGCTCAGGGGTGGCTCCACTGATCCACTGTTTGTATTGCATTTGGAAAACACAGGTTTTTATAAGAAAACAAGGGGCAAATCCATCCCCAACGGGGGGGATTTGGGAGCAAGCATTAGCTTCCTAAGAGGGCTCACAAGTTTATACTTAGTCTCTCTCTCTCTCTTTCTCTCTCTCTGACACAAACACACACACCCCTTTCGTATCAAGCACCAGGTTGAGCAGGTCAGAAAGGAATGGTACCATTGTTCCCTGTTTATGCCTGCTTTTCAAGAGGCTGCCCCAGAAAGTGCCTTCTCTACCCTTCCCCTACCTGAAAATGAGATTAGAACTTGCCCTTGATTTTGTCCCAGGACCAGTCCAGCTCAGAATGCTCACAGCAGGGCCATTCAACACGCACTAATCATTTCTTCCTATCTTCCCATGAGATTATAATACTCTGGGCTCTGGCTCCTGGTACAGCCTGACTGTGTTAGGCCCCGACTCGCTCCAGCCACTGCGAAATACCCTGGAAAAAACAGGCCCTGGGAGAAAAGATCTCCTTAGGGAGCTGCAGCCCGCAAACTCCTATTTCACCAAAGTTACTAACAGGGATGGGGGAGGGAGTAGAGGGACTGAGTGGACGTGGAAGATGTCCTTCCTAGGTCCTCTGCAACCTTCAGGAGACTCTGCCCTAATACGGGCTGCTCATCAAGGGGGACTCTTGAGAATTCCTCTTCCCCTTTGACAGGTCCAGGCTAGGAGTCCAGTAGTGGCCTAGTCCCTAGGGAGTCTCAGTTGCAAAGTGCCCAAGCCTCTTCTAAAGAGGCACTTGTCAGTTTCACCTCCTGCCCTCCTCCCAGTTACCTCCAACCAACCTTCAGGCCTGGAACCCACTTGCCTCTCTCTCTGTCTTCCCAGCTCTTGTTTCCACCAAACAGAGCTCCTCCTGAATGTGGCCTGTTGCACGAAAGCCCCAGAGAGAGGTTGCCTCTCTGATTCTTTCCAGCTGTCAGAAGAGTCAGCTAAGAATAACTGCACCCAAAATAGCACTTGGGATGATTTAGGTGTGGCTCAGCCCAGAGGCAGGTGGATGGACTAAATGACCTCCAGAAATTTCTTCTACTCCTTGTTCATGCAACAAAAAAATATATACCATACACCTACTATGTGCTGGGCATTATGCTAGGTGCTGGGGATGCTTGGAACTTTCAGCCCCTCAGAGTAAAACCACAGACCCCTGTTGGCCCCCACCTCCATTTCTGCCATAATCTGGGTCGGTACGTTCTGCCTCTGTGTTCAGACCCCTGACCTAGCTCGGAACACAGTTTTCTACTTCTCCATCTCTCAGGAGCTCTCCTACTGGATTCTGAGTTCTGGAGACAAGAATTATTTCTCTGTCTCCAGGACTTGGTACATTGTCTGGCTCACCCTAGATGCAGAATACAAACTGGTAGATGGATGAATGGAGGGACAGATGGACAGACAAGAAGATAGATGGATCAAGTACCTTACTTGGTAGACACATTGATCCGTGTGGATTTTCTTCCATCGGCTTCTTTCTTTGCACCCATTTGGTTTGGCTCCACTCAGTTTGGGCCACTTTAAGATGGAATATAAGACATCAACAGTGAACATGTGAGGAGAATAGGATGTCAAATAGATTCCAGGATTGCTGGAGCCTTTGCTCCCATCTCCGTGGCCTCTTTCCTGCTAAGTCCAGACACACCCGCAGAATCATTCTCAGCACAGTCCCTGGGACATTTGCAGTTGGCCACTGGCGGCATTAGGTATGTCAAAGCCTATTTGCCATCTGCAAACAGGAAGATCAGCAGAAGCAGAGACAAAGTTCCGACACACTGCTGAGATCAAATGACAGACATGACACCCCTAAAATAGTCTTATCGCAGACAGGTCTCCCAAGTTTAACTAATACTAAGCAGTACTTACAAAATATATGCATGTTTTCATTCAGATACTAGCTAATGATTCTTTCTGTATATTGACTAATGAATTGCTTACTCATCTCTACAAGAAACACCAAAATTCCCAAGTGCCCCCAGGGAATCCCAGAATTTCCAAAGCCAGCCATAGAGAAAGAATCCAATGCTAATCATGTTACCCTCTGACCAGAACCTCCGATAGCTCTCCGTCACCTACAGGACAGAACCCCAGCTCCTCAGTCAGGCATTCCAGACCATCCAGAAAACCCAAGACACAGCCACAGTGGACGCCCTCCCGTGAGCCAGCCCACAAAAGCCTTCACCTTCACTCTCCCTCCCCAGAAGCCTCATTCCCCATCTCCACCTAGTTTGAATCTACTCATTCTTAAGACAATATGGAAACAAGCTTCCAATTAATAATTTCTTTTAAAAATAAATGCAATCGTGTATATTCAATATGACAACATACATTGTGACAATAGCCATGGACAAGCCACCCACACTCAGAAGAGAAGCTGGCGAGCAATCCTGCAAAATCCCCCAAGTGCCCCCAAATGCCAACAAAACTTGACTGGCTGGTATGGAAGTGTGAATGGTGTTTTTCTTGCTTCTGTTTTCTCAATTGTTTCTGAAGCAGTTCTGTTCTGTTGCTTTTAGGAGGAGATCATTAGATTCAGCCATTATCTACAATGGGAATGAAGCTAGTTTTTAAAACTTACATGTCAATCACAGCCCAATCCACATGCTATCAGCTGCCTGGTGCCTGCCCTCATCATACCGTGCCACTCCATCTCCATGAGGCCCAGGCTCTTCCCTTGTGTGTCCCATCGTCCTTATGAATGTCTGTAGAGGAGTACCACAGTGGTCATGCTTTCAGCCAGCAGCTGGAATTGTAAAATATAATAAGAAATGAGTTAATATATTCTCATGACTATGGTTTGAATCCTGTCAATTGTGCTCAACCCCGAAACATTCCAAGTCCCAGGCAATTATTTGGCAAGCACTTAAAAGACCAAAATGTAGGGACCTTCAGGGTGGGGACTGACTAGATCTTCTAACACACAGTGGCCTATAAAACAAGTAAAATCAATCACTTAGGTAATTAATTTGTGGGAAATATGAAAACCAGGGCTTGGCTGCAAGCTGTCCCCTTTCTTATCTGTGGGATTTAAGCATTCAGCCAGTTGCATGAAGAATTAGGTGTGCCCATGTCACCAACAACAATAAGAGAACGGGCCCTCCACTCTCCGCAGACTGCAGAATTACCCATCAGACTCACATAGGTACAGCATAATTGGTGGAGGATTATTTGTTTGAACTTGCAAAATGGATTTCTTAAATGTTTGAGCTAGTGCTAGAAGTGTTTTCAAAGTGCCTGCATACTCGTCTTAAATACACACATTATTAAGGGATTTCATTTGACATTTAACAATTTTGTATATTAATATTCCCCTCTTTCCCCTAAATGGCCTAATCCATCTAAATCCACAGCATCAAAAGTCATTACACAAAAAGAACAAGATGTTGCCAGAGCCACTATGGCCCAGCATTGAATTTGCGTGAGCTGAGATGATTCAGGCAGATTTATATCCTGTTATTTCCTGAACTCGGAGCAAAACCTCACAGGTTCAAGACTTTGAAAGCATTTGTCTGAGCAATCTCACTTCATCACTTTGAAAGGGATGGAGTTTCCACCCTCTGTTTAAGCAGCAGTGCCTCCATGAGAAGGAAAAAATTCCTCTCTCTCTCCGTCTCTCTCTCTCTTTTCAGTTGAAGATATAAACCCCAAGGTGAAATCCAAGGCCCTTCACTGGGAAAATCTTAATCTTCCCTCCACTGAAAAACTTTCCTTTACGTCTTCTCTGGGTTCTCATGACATGGAAAGAGAGCTGTAGAGTCTAGGTGGCACTTGGACTCCCATATTATTACTTTATTCTTCTCAGTAGCAAATGGCATAAAGGGTCAGGCTACAGTAGTGGTTTAAAATCATTTTTGAGTCACACACACTGTTGAGAAAGTTCCATACTGTCTCCCTAAGGAAAATCAGATATGTGCATGCATGCAAAATTTTTCTTGCAAAAATAGGTGGTTCACATGGTCAATTACTCATCCCATGGGTTCTCCAAGGATCTCTGAACTCCAGCCTAAGTATCCCTGATCCAAACAACTAAAAATTACATAACCCTTCAGTCAAATTTTTCTTTTCACAACTTAAAAAGGTGGGTACCAAAAAAAAATTATTGTCAAGTGGCTTATTATACTCACTCAAAAAAAAAAAAAGATGTAATGTCAGACCGACTTACCAGAAACATATTTGACTTACTGTCTCCAAATTTTAATTTTCACCCACTCCTGATGGGGAAAGTACACTTTGAAAATTCAGATTCTATTTGTTGTTTCCAAAACTAATTTGTTAACATTAATTCCTTCGTTTGTTTTACCATTAGTGTGGACAGATTACAGACTGGGTTCAAAGGGCCTGCCTGCAGTCTGGATGCTGCCATGTCTAGACATCTAAAGGAACGGTCCAAAGGATTCCATGAGTCACACCAGGATTCTCATGCAAGCCCCAGAGTGGGGTGGCGGGGGTGGGGGGTGCATATCAGCATCTCAGAACACATTTCAGTAGACCTATTGTTCCCATAATACAAACTACAAAGAGTCAAGCCCACAAAAATCTTCCAGTCTGGTGGTGCCGAGCAGAAGACGGAGGGAGAAAGTATTTGCAGGGAGCGGGAGATTATAAAAAGAGTTTCTTCACCGCTGAGATGGCAGCGGTTTAAAGTGGTGATCTTCACGTTTGTTTCCCAGCCGGCTGCGTGGAGTAGGAAGCTATTAGGAGCAAATGTTTCATCCAATACCCTGAGTTATTAATAAATTTTCAGAACAAAAAGCACGAATGCTGTCACATGCTAAGTGTGAACCTGGCCAGAATCCAGGCCTCTTTCACCTGGAGGAATCAAGAAGACCATGTGTCAATCTTACCTGACGTCTCTGCTCCCTTCCTTGCTTACTGCATCTCAGGCTTCTTCCCCATTGGGCTGACAGCTGATGTGATAAGGTGCAGAATGACCAGTAGGCAGACAGGCAGCACCACCTCCTCCTGGCATCTTTATCCTCTGCCTAAAAGGAACAGGTAGGGCTGGAGCTAGCCTGTATAGATTTTATTGTGCAGATTAAGGCACTGTTTAGAAAAGGTGCCCCCCGCACACACCCAGGCTGGCTCAATCCTGCAAGTACAAGAATTGGCAATCAGAAGAAGGCCTGGATTTCAGCCTTTGCCCAGACTGATGCTTTTGATCAGTAAATAGAGCAAACAGTCTTGGAGCAAGGCCCCCCTCAAGCCTCAGTCACTCTTCTTGGAAATGATTTAGTCCTATGACCCTAGAGGCCAAGGACCCCAAACTGGGAGGAGGCCAAAGGGCTCCTGGCCTGATAGACCCAGTTCCCCACTGCTGGGTTAACTGACCATCATCTTCGTTTAATTAACACATATTCAATAAGCCCTTTCCACATGCCAGCCACACGAAGCATCATATTTTATTGGCTTTCATTTGCTTCTTACAAAATCTCAGCAGAGTGGTAATTGTTATTCCCAATTCGTAGGAAAGAAAACAGACTCAGAAAGATGAAATCACTTGCTCAAGGTCATATGGATAATGAGTGGCAGGGCTGGGACTACAAACCCACTTGCATCTGGCTCCACGGTCTCCTGCACACCCAGCCCATAGTTAGCTCAGTGGTTGGCAAATCTGGTAGTGTTGGAATCACCTGCAGGGTCTTTAAAACAACCCCAGGCTCAGTTCTCACCCAGAGATTCTGAATCCATTGTTCTGGGTGGAATCAGGGCTGGTACTGTGGCTGTTTTAAATCTTGCATGGCCATCCTAGTATGCAGCCAGGGTTAAGAACCACGGACTTATGGGAATTACTCAACCTAGTAAAACCCAACCCATTTCCACCCAAGCATCTGAAGAGACAGATGGTCAACCAGAGAGAGAGATTTGATATGGTATCAGGCAAGATTCCCATTTACAAAAAAGAACTTTGCACCTTGAATTTTTCCAGTGTCTCCCTTTATAATATTAAGCAATACTTATTATTCTGATGCCTATTGGTGGGTATGACCTGCCAACCAACTAATAACATGAGTGGGGCATTGAAAAGGAAATAGGTTGGGTGGAAAATTCCAGAAACAGAGAAAGTGATGGTAGAAGAAACAGATATAATAATGCAATAATAATAATAATAATGGCTAACCTATATTAAAAGCTTATTATATTCCTGTTCCTTTTTTAAGTACTTTACCAGTATTACCTCTTCTACCTTATGCCATAGGTATATCTACCTCCTTTTTTTTTTTACAAACGAGGAAACTGAGGCTTAGCAAGGTGAAATAACTTGCCTAAAGTCACCGAGACAGATAGCCTGACACCACCGTGTGAGATCTTAATATCACCCACTTGACAGTTCTCCACAAGACTGGGTCTGACTGGTTTCCCTGCCCCACTGACAGTCACATTTCTGCAGGTCCTTGGAGCACTGATCAGCCCTTCTCTCTGTGCAGCCACAGAGTTCTCCTGTAAGCATGTGCTGCCTGGGTCTGCCCAGCTCTGGGTGGCCAAGGCACATTTGCAGTGTGGGGTGAGGGGAAGAGTCCTAGCCTGGCTGTCCCAGGGCCTGGGGGCTCACTGCTGGACTGCTACTGAAGTGAGGACTTTGATTGAATTATCTATAAAGGCTCTGAAAAGTCCTGCAATAAAGGCCTCTATACTAATATGACCACTGCGGCAGATGGCATTCTTGCTCCCAGTTCTCTACCCTTCCCTATACTCCTGGCTGGGACTTTGCAGGTCCTCCAGTAGAAAGTGTATTTCCTTTGAGCATTGGGTGCATCCATATGACTTGGTCTGGCCCATGGGATGGTAGCAGACATGATGATATAAGGAAAGACTTAAAATGCAAATGCTTCTCAACTTACAATGGGGTGACATCCAAGTCGCCCCTTTATAAGCTGAAAATATTCTAAGCCAAAAATGTGCTGAATACACCTAACCTACTGAGCATCCTAGCCTGGCCTCACCTACCTCAAACATGCTCAGAACACATGCATCGAACAAAGCCCTCTAACACAAAACCTGATTTATAATAAATCATTAAATATCTTGCATAACCTATTGAACCTATATTTTAAAACACTAATAACACAGTACATTGTAGAATATTTTTTTTTCTTTTTTTTTTCTTTTTTTTTAACCATTGTGATTGTGTAGCTACCTGTTCTGGGCCACACATATCAACAGTCCAGTACAACAAAATTCCAAAGTTTTAAGTATTGTTTCTACTGAACACATAGTGCTTTCACAACATTGCAAAGTCAAAAAATCACAAATATGTGGGGAGCCATCTTCTAAGGTTTATGTAGATGAGCTTCTCCTCTTGCTCTTCCATCCCTGTGAGAAGACCAGGCGCAGGGAGCCTGCTGATCCCAGCAGGAGAGAGGCCCCTAGGCAACTCCACAGTCCTGTGAGCATATTAAGAAAATAATAATGTGATTTTTAGTGACTGAATTTGGGGCTAGTTTGTTACTTAGCATTAACCTAGCAACAGCATACCAAGAGATGTTGAACGTCTGTTAAACCTCCAGTTGAAATAATACTCCAGGGAATATATTTTAAGAAATGCTTCTCCAGGAACGTCTGAGACAAGTCCAGCTTTCCCAATTTGATTGCTCTCCTCACTGTGCACACAATTCGTTGTGTGGCTCATCTCCCAGCACAAAGGGGCTTGGCCCAATCATCTTTACCTGGTGCCTAACACAGAGACCAGTGCATTATAGGTACTCAACAAATGTTGGTTAAAAAAAAAAAAATTGGAAGTGGTGGTCTTGCCATCATTATAACTGTCAGGGCCTCTGTTTTTTTCCTGGGAACGTGGACAAGCTGATCTCTTGAGTATCTGTCCACCTTGAAAGTCTTGGAGTTAAACAGCCAACATGCCTCCTTTAGCAAACCATCCATGGGGTCTGGGAACCTGTGACATGCTCTGGGCCCCCACCTCCCCACGTCCACTCTGGATTTCTGATTTCGTTTTATCTCTTTGCCGTCATTTTCTGTGCTCTTTCTAAATGCCACTGGAGACGACAAACAGGCAAGACACATGCTCTACACTGGAGCAGCTCTGTGGCTGCCCGTCTAACTGGTGTTGAGATTTGAAGCTCGAAATCCTCAGATAGAAGCACCCAGGGCAGAGAGTCCAGTCACCCCAGTTACAAAGCAGGAGGCAGCAAGGTCGACCTCAACCTGGGCCTGAGGCCTCCATTAGTGCTCTCTCCGCCAGTCACCATCCTGCCTCCATCGGAAATCCAAGAGAGTCAATCCATTCTGCATTGTGCTTCTAATTAATTAAGCATCCTCCTCTCCCTCCTAGGCGATGCCAAAGGCTCCTCCAGCAAATTTGGGGATTTCCTAGTGGGGGCCAGGCTCTCTGCTCGAGTGGTGTCCTTTCACACCCTCTAGTGGCTAGAGGGCCACCTGACATGCTGGAGGAGTGAGTCGACTCCCCTGGGCCTATAAAGTGAGACTGCTGCACTCAACACAGTCCTCTGGGAAAGCAATTTGGCAATGAGTATGAAAAGCCATAAACACAGCCCTACCCTTTAACCCAGTAATTCCACTGCTGGGACTCCATTCCAAGGTGATAATCCAAAAATAGGGGGAAAGTCGATCAGCACAATGATGTTCGTTGCCTCATTGTTTACAGTATCAAAAATTGGTAAATACCCCAGGGTCACCAAAAATAAGGGAATGGTTAAGCACCTTATGGCACATCCACAGAAAGGAGGGCTGTGACGTCACTTAAAATGACGACAAGGAGCCCACGGATGAGCAAGACTGTGGATGTGGAAATCAGAGGGACTAACCCAGTCTCCACCCGTGGGTTGTTGTTGACAGGCTGCTGAAGCCTCAGTTTCCCCATCTGAAAAATGGAGGCCATAACACCCACTTTTCAAATTGGAAAGATTAGTTAAGAAGCTGTGTCATGTGTAGCAGCTAAGTCATGAAAGGCGTTGTTGTTGCTGTTGTTACCTAGGTTTGGAATGGTATCCCCCCAGGAAAAATGCATCCAAAACCACAGTGAGCAAAAGCAAGCACACCTTGGGGGGTGGAGGAAATGTAGGGTCAACACCTCAGATTTTAGGCACAGATAGCGACTTTCTCAATAGGACCTCTAAGGCTCAGAAAATAATGCCAAGAGTTAATCAATGGGATAGTATCCAATGAAAAACCTTCTGGACAGCAATGGAAATAATGAAGAACATGCAGAGAGAACTTCTAGAATGAAAGAAAATATTTGCTGGCTCCTCTTCTGGCAGAGAATTTATATCCAGAATATATAAAGCACTCAAAAAATTTAACATCAATAAAATAACCCAATTTTTTAAATGGGCAAATGAACTAAACAGACACTTCTCAAAAGAGGAACTACAAATGGACAACAAATACATGGGAAAAAAATGTTCAACAACTTCAGCAATTAATGAAATGAAAATCAAAACTACACTGAGATATCATCTCACACCAATGAGACTGGCCATCATCAAGAATACCAACAATAATAAATGCCGGAGAGGTTGTGAAGGAGAAGGAGCACTTTGACACTCTTGGTGGGATTGAAAATTAGTACAACCACCATGGAAATCAGTATGGAGTTTCCTCAAGAGACTAGAAATGGAACCACCATATTATGTAGCCATATCACTCCTTGGTATGTATCCTGAAGGATTAAAGTCACCACACTGTAGCGATACACGTGTGCCCATGTTTACAGCAGCATCATTCACAATAGCCGAAGTATGGAACCAGCCTAGGTGTCCATCAATGGATGAAGGGATAAAGAAAATGTAATACACACACACACACACACACACACACAGAGTTTTTATTCAGTCATAAACAAGAATGAAATCACGCCATTTACAATAAAATGAATGGAACTTGAGAAAATTGTGTTAAGCAAAAGAAGCCAAACTCAAAAAGTCAAGGATTCTAAGTTTTCTTTTGTATGTGGAAGGTACAGAGTAAAAGGAAAAAGAAATGTGGGGGCATCTCATGAAAATCAAAGGGACATCAGTAGAGTAGCACAAAGGGACGGGGCAGTCAGGGTAGTGAAGAAGGGAGGGAAAGGAGAAATATTGGGGATGATACTGGCCAAAGTATATTGTTACATTGTGTGTATATATGACTATGTAACAATGAATACAATCATTATGTACAATTATAATACACCAATAAAAATATATTTAAAAAAAAGATTAAGAAAAAAGCCAAAGCAGGACCCAACATTGTATGTTGACTAAGAGTGCAATCATGCAAAAAATAAAGGATCTGCAAGGAAGAAACTTTTGGAAAACATACATCAAATGCTAAAATCCATTTTCTTTTTTTTTTTTCCCAGCAAACAACTCTTGAGTGGGATGTGTGCAGAACAGAGTGTGTACTAAAGCTACAAAGATTTAAGAAAGCACCTGGAGGAGCTCATGGTCCATCAGGAAGCACAAACAAGAGGCCCAGGGGACGGAGGGAGACTCCCATTACGTGGAAGAAGTATCACCTAAGCTAACTCCTGAAGATTGACATCCTTTTCCCAGCCCTCCAAGAGGGGTGCCATCTTATTTGGGGTGAGTTTAATTTCATGATGCTAACCCAACATCACACTAAATAACTCACTGGGGAGTGGTTAAGGAGAAGACTCTTTTTTTTCTTCAACAAATATTTATTTATTCTCTTTTTAAATTTTGTTCTTATTGGTTATAATTACAATAGAATATACTTTGATGTATTATACATACACACATAGAGTACTTTCCATTCTTCTGGTTGTACAAAATGTGGAGTTACATTGGTCATATAGTCATATATACAGATAGGAAAATAATGTGCAATTTGTTCTTCTGTCTTTCCTATCCCCATCCCTCTCCCTTTCCTCTTTGTCTAATCCAAAGTACTTCTATTCTTCCCTACTGTCTCCCCTTATTATGTATTAGTATAATACATAATAATACATAATAATCAGAGAGAACATTCAGCCTTTGGTTTGGGAGAATTCACTTATTTCAATTAGCATGATAGTCTCCAGTTCCATCCATTTATTTGCCATAATTCTATTCTTCTTTATGATTGAGTAGTATTCCAATGGATGTATATATATACCACATTTTCTTTATCCATTCATCTGTTGAAGGGCATCTAAGTTGATTCTATAGCTTAGCTATTGTGAATTGAGCAGATATAAACACTGATGTGGCTATGTCACTGTGGTATGCTGATTTTAAGTCCTTTGGGTATAAACCTAGGAGTGGGATAACTAGGTCAAATGTGGTTCCATTCCAAGTTTTCTGAGGAATCTCCATACTGTTTTCCAGAGTGGTTGCACCAATTTGCAGTCCCACCAGCAATATATGAGTGAGCCTTTTTCTCCACATCCTCACCAACATTTATTGCTACTTGTATTCTTGATCATTGCCATTCTGACTAGAGTGAGATGAAATCTCAGTGTTTTAATTTGATCTTCTCTAATTGTTAGTGATGTTGAACCTTTTTTCATATATTTTTTGGCTATTCGTATTTCTTCTTCTGTGAAGTGCCTGTTCAGTTTCTTTTGCCCATTTATTAATTGGGTTATGTGGGGAGGTTTGGTGTTAATTGAGTTCTTTATCTATCCTGGAGATTAATGCTCTGAGGTGCAGGTGGCAAATATTTTCAAGGAGAAGACTTTAATGGAGACAAAGGACGTTGGCTTTCATTGCATCCACACCCAACACAATCTGCATCCCCCCACAGTCCTTCCTGGTTAGGGAGGTACAAATAGTGACATGCAAATCAGCACCACAGGAATGTGCGGAGGACATTTCTTTTCTCTCACAGTTGTAACTACTTAGAATTTTCCAGATAGAAAATTAAGTGCCAAACAAAGTTTTACATTATTTAGCAAGGTTTCACTCCCCTGGCTGTCCAGCAATGAAGAATGAGCCCTGCAAGCCTCTTTGGCTCAACCCTAAACATGATGGATGCAATTAGTGTTTCTAAGGTCTCCAGCCTGGAACACACTTGGGCTGTGAAGGCAGAGGCAATCAGGTCCTCCCGGCTCTGCCTGATGCAGGAAATCACACTGAAAGTGCAGTCCCAACCGGGCACAGTGGCCCACACCTGTAATCCCAGCAGCTTGGGAAGCTGAGGCAGGAGGATCACAAATTCAAAGCCAGCTTCAGCATGTTAGCGAGGACCTCAGCAACTTAGAGAGACCCTGTTTCTGATAAAAAAAATAATAATAGTAAAGGGGCTGGGGAGTCACTCAGTGGTTAAGCACCCCTGGTTCAATCCACCTCCCGCAAAAAAGTGCCACCCTAATCCACATCTCGCTCTAGGCCAGGAGGTGAGGGCCATGGTGGGGATCACAAATTGTCCTTGTTTTCTTCTCATTTGACCTCTTGGTTTCTAGATCATAAGAGTAAGATCTGGACAATTTGGGGGTGCTCAGAGAATCCAGATATTACTGTAACTGCCTATCTCATTCTCCAGAGAATTCATTCATTAAACCCAAATCCTTTCTGTCCATCTCAGAGAAGTACCTCTCTGTTGCAGTTACCATGGCTATGTAACAAACCTCCCCAGGCTTAGCAATACAAAAATGAAGGTTATTAAAATATATACATGTGTATATATATATATATATATATATATTGTATATTGTATTTATTTACATACATATAAAGTGTTAGTGTGTCCATGAGCTGAGTCAGAAATTTTCTAAGGGCACGTGGAGTAGATGGCTCTGCTCTACATGCCCAAGGCTTTAGCTAGGAAGATCTGTGCTGGAATCCTCTGGAGACATTTGTAGCAAGTGACGCTGGCTGTAGGTGGAGCCCTCTGCAATGGATGTCAGTAGGAACACCTATGGGTGGCCAATTCCCATAGTGCTTGGGCGTCTTCCCATCGTGGTGGTTGAGTCTCAAGAGCAGAGCCTTCCAAAAGAACCAAGAAGCCTTGGAAGCCACAGGCCATCCCTTCTGCTAGAGTCACAACCCGCAGAGTCACGAGACACAGCTGTCTCCAGGCCACTGGGGCAGCAAAGAGTGAACCACTCTGATTTTCTTCCTTCTCTATTATTCAGTTCTCATCCCCAGAAGATTCTGGAACTTATTCCAAGGGAACAAAGCCACAAGCCTGGGTATCACTATCACTCCTGAACTAGTCCCAAGAATCATCCATCTGTCTTTATCCAGAACATCCTTTCCCACCAGACGCTCACCCTCTCCTCATTGAGAATGAAGTCTTAGGAGGAAAACGTGACCTATTTTATAAATAGTGAAGAGGTCTTAGTCCAAGGGCTAATTATCAGCCCCCAAATGTTGAGTCGCATAAGCCTTTTTCACCACAAGAAAACAAAGCCAAAAAAAGCCCTGAGCAGCCCCCTGTTGTATACCAGATATGTATGGGTTGATTGAAGCTCAGGTGTACAGAACAGAAGCAAAAAGAGAAATATTATCTCTGAGGATGTGGTGATATAAAACCTTAAAGATGGTTTTGGTATATATACCACCTTGGAATCCTAAATTGAACAGAGGTCATCTGATACATACAATAGACCCCATTTTAAGAAAACTCAGTTGGCAATAATCCAAGCTTTAACAACAACAACAAAAAAATTAATGTAAAGGTGACTTCTTCACTTTCTATTAAAGATGATGCTTTTATTCAAGGAACTTCCTTGAAGGATTTAAGTGTTGGTTTATAGATTGGCAGTGACTAAGAGGCAGAAAAATATAAAACTGAGGATTGGGCTCACAGCCAATCAAAGATGAATCACAAATGAAGACAAACTGGTGAAGCTAAGCGCCCAGCATTGTGGAAGTGGGATTTGCTTTACACACAAGCACACGCAATTCAGACAACCAGCCTGGAGCCCATTCATTGCACAGTCAAGAATCCCTATGATGTAGTCCTGAGACTGCATTCCAGCCTTGCAGACTAACGTGAACAAATGCCCAGAGTCAACAAGACAAGGACGGCATGTTTATGAGATGTGAAGGAGACGGACGTGCCTGGAGAAGAGGGTGTGTGTGTGTGTCAGGAAGCAGAGGGAAACACTGGCCAGGTAGGGTTGGGGCCACCCTAGCAGGCTTTGAAAGCCAAGTCTTTTTTTTTTTCTCTCTCTCTCTCTCTAAGAGTGTCATCATCAGAGGGGAGTTTTAGGAACACCTAATCAGGTAGAGGCATGAAACTAGAGAGTTGTCGTCTCTATTAAATTGCAAGGGAAGGCAGGAGGAGCTGGTGGTCTGTCTCCAGGAAAATGGCACATACATTCATCAAGACTCAGATTGCACTGCAAGGCTCCCCACCTTTGGGATGGTGGTTCTTCTAAATTATTTCTGTTAGAATCATCTCTTCTTGGAGGTTATGACCCTCAACTCTTTCCAGCTTCTGAAAATCCATGTTATTGGGGCAGGGAGTCAGGAGGTTAAACCCAAGGTTGTTTAAGTTGGAGATTATTCAGGACATATAATTTTCTAAACAGACCTATGAGGCCTTATACTTGCAAGAGGTGGGTCATCTTTCAAACTTGGATCCTCCGGGGGCCATCTTCCAATGACACACTAAATTATCAGGTCTTTCTGTTTCTTCAGATTCTTCTCCATACGTTCAGGTTCTGTAATATATCCCTCTGAAATGCATGGGATCTTATTTTAATAACATAACAGGTTTTTTAAAAGAAATAGCCACAGTTCAGGTAGAGAATTGGGTAACGGCTCCTAGGGTTAAAGATTTCAAAGAAATGTATTGTGATAAAGTGAGAGGAGAGTTTCTGATCATCTTTTTAACTTCTGCTGTATCTGTAGAGAGGCCCAATTCTTTCTTCTTATTGTCTACTTGAAAGGTTTCTCACTTCAACTTGACCAACATTGCCAATTTTTCTCACTTCTAAGTCTTTTCAAAGCTCTAACTTGTAGGTATAGGAGATCCAAAAAGGAAAGAATAACAACAACAATAATGCAACTGATCTGTTGTGCAGCTGTAAATTGGCTGAGAAGAAAAATTCCAAAAAGAAATTGCCAAGAGGTTTCGGGTAAAGGTACAATGTCACTTTGTCTAACACAAAGATTCTCTGCCAAGGTGCACCATATTTCTAGCCAATAGGACTGATGCAGGGCATCGTTCACAGGAGTCCCTGCTGTCAAGGAGCCCAGGAGCCACCAAACAGCCTCCAACGTTGGCTGCTTTGGCAGAGAGAGCATTTACTCAAGTGTCTAATTCATACTTGTGATTTTCTCCCATTGTAACTGAGACATTAAATTCTCAATAAATAGCCATGAGCTTTCCCACCTTTTGCAGAATCCCTTGCAGCTAGATTGGAGCCATGTGACTAGTTCTGGCCAGTCGGAAATGAGAAGAAGTGGCATGTGCCATTCCAAACCTGGTGACATCAGCCCCTATGTGGTCCTCCAGATTTCTCTTTCCAGGCCACAAGGATCACAGAATTTATAAGATGGCATGGTGTAGCTTCAGGTTAGGAACAACCAGGATCCTGGGTCACCATCTGGAAGAGGGGTGCTCTAAAGATTCATTAGACTCCCATCAGGATGTTGCGTGGTGAGGGAGAAACAAAAGTAAGAAGGCTTAAGCCTCTGAGTTTGGGGGTTTGATTTGCTGCCATGATTGGGCTGATCCTATGTGAGCATTCTTGTCTAAAATTCTGAAACCATCATAGAGCGGGTGGTAATGATGGATGCGGATGACAACATGATATAGTGGAGAGATCAGGAGCTCTGGAGTGGCACCAGCCTGTGTAGAGTTAGTGACAGGCGTGGAGGTGGCTCAGTAGAGTCGTTTGCAGTCAAATCTCAGAAGAAACCAATCCTCTTCCTCCTGAAGAACAGATGTACTCTCCCAGGGACAGCAAAAGAGCACAGATGGCATCCCTTGGAGTCTTCAGGTAGGACAGACTGTCTGACTTTTTGTACAATAGAAGGAGTGTGCCTGTCCATCCCATGTGCTCCAGATATCCAGATAGGTCTATCAAGAAAATAAATTGTTTTCTCCCTTTAAAATTACTTATTTAACATTATTCCTATCAAATTATTTTTCCTTTAAGAACAAATCTAAGTGGGCATGGTGGCACAGGGCTGCATTCCCAGCAGCTCAGGAGGCTAAGGCAGGAGGATGGCAGCCTCAACAACTTAGCGAGACCCTAAACAACTGAGTGACACCCTACCTCAAAATAAAAAATTTAAAAAACAGTCTGGGGATGTTGCTCAGTGGTTAAACACCCCTGGGTTCAATCACCAGCAGCAAAAACAAGAAAGAAAAAGAAATATCCAATATATGAATATCATCTTCTTTTCTACATGAATGAGTATATTTATGATTGTGTGTTTTAATCAAGTTAGAGTCGAAGGAAAATCCCTTCCCATGGAGTGTGCTTTCCTCACCCACAGTAACCACACTGGTCCATCCTCAGGGCTGTTCTGTGCATTTACATACACATGAAGGCGTGCAGTTCTGCTTTGGGACTTGATAGACATTTCTCTTGAGGCATAAATGAGCCATACAACAGGTATTGTTCTTCCTTGTTGTTTTTTTTTCCGACTTTGTTTTTTTTCATTTCTGTCTTTTGGTATTTTTAAACACATGTTCAGTCAACTCTATGCCTTTTGACTGTTCCATATACGCCATAGCATGGCGGTAACATAGACACAGAAATTGTTTTGAAGCTGCAATGAACATGCTCAAAATGCCTCTTTCTCCAGAACGGATACCTGCAAGGGGACCATCTGGGTCAAAGGGTACCCATACTTTCAGATTTAATAAAATTGCCAAATGGCTCACAGAAGAAGCTACCAACATGTACTTGCATCAATAGTATAGAGGCTCTCAGTCTCTTCATCTCATTGTTTTTTTTTTTCTGATGGTGAATGTGAGTAGCTTGGGGACTGGGGCACTCGATGGTAATAGGGTAATAGGCAGGCAAGATTCAGCTGTCACCAGGTCACCACCTGCACTTGCCTGATTGCAGAGGAAAATGAACCTTCCTTCCTGGTGGAGTTCACAGGGCCTGGTCCCTCCTGGGCTGACCTCTTTCAATATTGACAGAGGGGCTTCTTAGTTCCTTTCATGAACAGTGACCTCTGACTTGCACGTCATTGTGTCTTTGAGGGTCATAATACCTAGGCCAGACCACCCAGAAATGTTGAACAGCAGTGGTAGGGGGCGACAGGGGAGAGGCCAGGAGGCTCTCACCACGGGGGGGGGGGGGGTGCCCAAACACTCAGGAATCAGGATCAATGGGAGGGAATATGATATGTTTAAAAATCAAAATGAATACAAAAAAAAATCATGATAACAAAAAGTCAAAATTTCAAGTCCAGACGGGGTTGGCACCGCTGATCTTTCTATTTGCCTCAGGCTTCAGTAGGGTTCAGCAAAGCCCAGAGCAGTAGTCACCGGTCATTTTAAGCAGATCTGGGAGACTTAGAGACACACACACCTTAGAATCCCTGCCTGATGTGACCTTAGAGAAATCACTAGGCATCTCGGAGACTCCATTTCATCATTCGTGAGTTGTCAAGAAGTAAAGGAAACAAAGTATGCAAAAAATAGTGGATTTTCAATAAACGTGTGTCACCACTTATACTCTACTACTGGTGCCATTATTAGGCACCAAGGTCGCCCTGCTGGTTCTGCTCTCATCCTTTAGCCTAGTTTGGTCTCTTACCTTTCTCCTGGTGACCACTTTATAGACTCAAGATTGCTCACTGGAAGAAATAAACATTTATTGGGCACTTCTTTTGAATTACGTCATTGAGGTGGGCACTTTCATGCATTATCATTATTATCATTGTCAAACTGTGCAACAAGCCCTTGAAGCTCAGAGAGATTAAGTGACTTTTCTATAGTAACAGAGCAAGCCAGCAGTTGAGCTGGGCTTTGGACCCAGATCTCTTAGATGTACAAAATATATAGTGGGGGTGTTGATTTTCCTCTGGACAGTGTCAATCGGAAAATAGGAAAAGGAGTCCTTTACTTCTGAACACAGACCCCAAAGGCAAATGTTCCCTCGAATTCCCAGCCAGACGGCATCAAAGTAAAAATAGCAAGTTTTGTTCTCAGTCCAGAACTGCTCTCTTCAGAGAGGAGTATGTTTCTCTTGCCTGAGCCCCAGGATACGCAGGATGTCCTCTCCTCCCGCAGATGCTCTCGACCCACACCTCTCCACTGCCCTCCCCACCCACACCAGTCTCCCTTTCCTCTCTGACAAGGTAGATAGCAAAACAACACAATGTGTCCCCTTCCTCTGGCCCACCTGCCGTCCCTCGATGCCAGGCCTTTCTGCTCTGCTCTCCAGGCTGCTACCAAGAGAAGGCTGAGGGTGGGCCTGGCTGGGCAGGTGAGGGATCACAGAGGCTCTTGGTGCTCAGAATCTTTGGAGACCTCCAGAAGCTCCACACACTGCCTCTCTCTGCTGGCTGAGTCTGGGGTACAGTCCACCTGGCCAGGCCACTGTAGAGATGTGGCTCCTGGGGAGGTGGGGGCCAGGAAGGGCAGGAGGAATTCCTTTCCTGGAGTGTCACACCATGGTCATATTCCATCTCAAACCTGCCCCTCCCTCCCTGTCCTTCTCCCCGTGTAACTTCTCCAATGGGTGGTGTCTGTCATCGCTGGCAGAGCCGCATCTGGCTGTCCCCGTGAATTCACAAATCACCTTGTTGTCATCGCTGGGCGGGGTGGGGGTGCAATGGGAAGGGTGGGAATCAATAATGCCATTTGCTGTCACCCACCCGCTTCCTTCTCCCCTCACCACCCAGGGCCAGGAAACCGAGTTCCCACAAAATGTCATTTGTTCCACCTGCCAGGAGATCCCAGCATTGATATGCCCTCTAGTGGATTTTTTAAAACAACAGCAAGCACATGCAGGTGGAGTCACACCCACGCCAGCAGTGATCGATCCATCAGCTCTGGCGACGTCCACAGGCCCTGATACCAGAGCATCGCCCGCAAGGAAGCGTCACCCCAGCCTGAGGTTGACCCAGCAGAGCTTCCAGGTCCTGGCTGTTAGCCTGCGGTGTCAGGGACCAGTCGTTACTTTGAACAGAAATGGTACCCAGGACCTGGTTGTGGAGGCCCACCGAAGCCAGAAGAGGGAACCCTCCCCACATCTCTCTTCTCAGCTTTCTCTGCCTGGGGGGCCAGAGACATGTGGGGTTCAGCTCCAACTCCTTCTAACCATCACTACTTATGGCCACCCCAGCCCTTTCCTTAGCAGAAGCAGCCTTTCCTAGTGATCAGTCCCCTTGCCTCCTACTCCGTGTCACCTAGCATTGGCTCCTGCAGAGTTCCTCTGCCTGTGGGCAGCTCCCTCTTGCTGTCTATCTCAAGGATTCTTGCCCTCCATACCATTGACATTCTGGTCTGGGTCGTTCTTCGGTGGGGGTGGGACCCTCCTCGGTTATCACATGCTGTTTAGATGTCCCAGGCCTCTATTCACTAGGTGCTAGGGGCTCTTCTCCACCTATGACAACCCAAAGTGTCTCCAGACATTGCCAACTGTCCCTGGGGTGGGAGGAGCCAAGTCGCCCCAGTTGAGGTCCACGAGCACCACTGGAGAAGAGGCTGTGGATCAGCAGTGGGCTCTGCGGACCAGGAAGTCCCCCTCCATCTCTGCATCAGTGATTAGCTATACAGGTCCTCGGGGCCAGGGGCGTTTAGGCTTCAGAGGGTCCTGCTAGAGGGCACCCTCCCCAACCACATAGTCAGCTACATCCCACCTCCCTGGAAGGATGCAGCCAAATGTGAGGCTGAGGATGTGCACAGGACAGGGGCAGAAAACAGATGCTGGAGGTGGCAGGAACAAAAGGATAAAAAGCAGGCAGGCAGTGACTGAGTTCCATGCACTCCCTTGGGACTCAGCCTGTCTTCCATTTCATTTCATCCTTAGAGGGTCCCCTTAAACAACAAAACCCTGGAGACCTCCCCGAGGACCAGGCATGTGGTGAACATGGGCTGTCGCAAGGGAGAAACTTCATTTCACAGTTCGGAAGAGTCAAGCTTGGGAAGATGAGTCTCTTGCTGAGGAGCTAAATGCCAAGGCCCCATTTGCCTGGTGACTTTCAAAAACGTGTCACCAGAATATTAAATGCACCAGACACGGGTGTTTCTGCAGGTGTGAAATCAGGTAACTCCTTGATCTACTTTCAGATTTTGCTTCACGGATGACCCAAATGGGGTGCTGAATTCAGGTGGCCTAGATTCATTATTGCTCTATTACAGTTACAGTTACTGTGGCCATTTGCTCCACACAGATTCCATCTGCCCCAGGAGGCTGTCACCCTCAGAAGGCAGGAGTGACCTCCACAGGGTCTGGCCCACTAGCCTGGAGGCCAAGGAACATGCAGGAGTCCTGCTCTGAACTCTTCGAGTCCAGCTGCCCCATTGGCTAGGGCCCAGTCAGCATCCAGGCATAGAGAGGAGATGGCACAACCAGACACTCAGGTGCCTGACCTCAGTCTGTGGAGTAACTTCAGCCAAGTCATTGCCCTCTCTGCATTTCAGCTGCCCCTCTGTGAAGTCTCTCTCACCCACCCCACACAATTTCCTTTTTCTCCAATGCTCCCCATCTCTGTGATCATATTCTCAGGGCAAGTAGAGGCAGCTGTCCCTCAACTTCACCGTGCAATAGTCCAGAGGGAGAAAAACGATTCCTGCAGGAAATGAGGTAGAACTGTCAAAAGTAGATAAAATTCATCACTCTCTATTGTGGCTTAGATAAGAGGTGCTCCACAAAAGACAATGTGAGGAAGTTTAGAGGTGAAATGATTGGGTTATGAGAGCTTTAACCCATTCAGTGCATTAATCCACTGACAGGGATTAACTGGGTGGTAACTGTAGGTAGGCAGGTTGTGGGGTTGTGGCTGGAGGAGGTGGATCATTGGGAGTATGCCTTTGGGGTTTATATTTTGTTCCTGGTGAACAAGAGCTCTCTCTGCTTCCTGGTAGCCATGTCCTGAGCCACTTTCTTCCACCACATTCTTCTGCCATGATGTTCGGCCTCATCATTGGGCCCAGAGCAATGCAGCCAGCTGTCTATGGACTGAGACCTCTGAAACCAAGAGCACTGAATAAACTTGTCCTCCTCTAATTGTTCTTGTCAGGTCTTTTGGTCACAGCAGCGAAAAAAAAAATTGACTAAAATCCCCTCTCAGTGCTGAATTGGTTAAAATCACAAATCTCCACTCAAGAAAATATGAAAACCTGTGAAATAATGGGTGCCAACCCATGACCAGTACTATTATTCACAAGGCCAGACCATCCTCAGTCCATCCCACCCTTTGGTGATTTCTGACCTTCTTGGTTTACATCCTGGAAGAACTTCAGATTTGTTTGAAGAAACCTGAGCTCTGAGAAATGTGCAGGTGACTCCTGAATTCAATGCCCTAACCCTTGCCTAGTCCTGCCGAGGAGCCCGTCTCTCCTCCCAGCTCCCTCCTTCCACAGTGGGATCTAACCTGGATGGACAGAAGACAGGGCTATTCGCTGACACAGGAATCCGGCAATGGCACAGAGAGTTTGAGCCAAAACTGAAATGCATTCCCAGCATAGAGCATTGGTAGCACTTGGCTTTCTGCTCCCAGGGCCACTGTGGCCCCTGCCATCTGGACACTGAGGAGGGAGAAGTCCAGGAAAAGCTATTTATTCCTGGCTAGGAGATTCTGAGAATCACACTGTAAGGTGATCCTGAGACTCAGTCTTTAGTAGCAGGAAAACAGCATGTAAGTCCTGGGGAGTGGGGAAGCATGATCGTGTCCACTTGGGTGACATAGCCCAACCTCTGCCAGGTACATGGGCTGCGGGACTGCCCACAGGAGCGAGACACCTCCCTCCCTCCCTCCAGGAACTTGCATTGCAATGATCAGCACTCTGAGTTCAACTTCAGTGTCCTCTGCTACAAAAAGGGGACAATGATCTTTAAAGACAAGGAGACCCGGTGGTCCCTCCCAGCTTGATCTGTGCATACCTGTGTCTTGCTCCACAGAATCAAAGTGCATGCAAGAATATCTCTGCAATGATTTGTTTTATTTTACATGATTTTTAAATTAATAGCCCAAACATCCAACACCTCAACAGCATGTCCAATATCTCTTTCTGGAGACACCCAACCCCAGCTTGTCCTAGAACACTGAGAACTTACTCAATCCAAGGGAGCACAGTGCACCTCTCAACTGGCACTCAGACGAGCCCTAGAATTTGATCTATTCACCAGCATCGTCTGTTTCCACTGCTCTATGGTGTGATTACTGAGAATGGGTTCACAATTAGGAGGATGTTCTTATGGCTCAGGAACTTGCCCACAATACTGTGATGCCCACAGTGGCCACTGAGCTAATTCTCTAGGGTTCTCACTACCTCCACAGCCAGTATTGCCTAGAGCCAATCACTTTGTGGGGAAGCTGCTCAGAGTGCCCCAGCAGTACCAGCTGTAAGCTGGCAGGACCAGCCTCCCTGAGATACTTGAAGCCATGTGGTGACCCAGGACCCCGGGGAAAGACTCTATTTCCTTAAAATAATTCCATTTTAGGGAGTCCACCACCCTTGGAACTAGGTTGGGAGCACTTTACTTGGAACTGAAGGGAACACAGGGCTATTGTTTTCCCTCCCAGGAGGCCATGGACTGTTGAGAAATTGATTGCTTGATTTAGCCATCAGATCAGCATATAAAGGAACCCGGGTCTTGTTATGTCCTTGTCCTGGAAGGATGAGTGTCCACTTGCTTATACTCATATGGAAGGGAGAGGGACATTCCATTTGCCAGTCTGTTTTTTACGGTTCAGATAAGAGGTGTTACCCAAAGCTCATGTGTGAGACAATGCAAGAACATTCAGAGGTGAAATGATTAACTCTCTTAATGAGAGTTTTAACCTAATCGGTGGATTAATCCACTGATAATTTGGATTAATTGGGTGGTAACTCTAAGAAGATAGGGTGTAGCTAGATGATGTGGGTCACTGGAGTGACACATTCTAATAAGGTCCTGGGGGTTAGGATTTCATCAAATGAATCTAGGGCCTAGGTGAGGGGGACCCAATTTAGCCTATAATGTGGGTTTTATTTTTTGTCCTTTCTGAGCAGAGCTCTCTCTGCTTCCCAGTTCCCATGTCCTGAGTTACTTTCCGCTGCCATGTCCTTCTACCATGATGTCCTGCATTACCTTGGGCCCAGTTCTATGGAGTCAACCAACTATGGACTGAAACTCTGAAACCATTCGCCAAAATAAACTTTTACTCCTCCAAATTGTTCGAGTCAGGTCTTTGGGTCATAGCAAAGCAAAAGCTGACTGAAACACCCTAAGTGATGGACAAAGCCAAGGTGATATTCAGTTTTTAGAAATAGTTTTAGGACATGTTGGCATCATTTCTAATACCCTCACCACTACTTCAACCACATTATATATTATTGCAATTTGGATGCCCCTAATTCTGTAAGCCACTCCCCTCCCAGCTGAGTCCCCTGCCCTTATCCCAACCTTGTATCTCCAGACCCCTCTTCCCTTTTTAAACTAATTCAAATGTCACCTTCACCAATTCTCTGGCAGAAACAACCCAGATCCACCATAAACTCTCTCAGCAACTGTAGGGCTGAGTAGCAAAGTTCTGCAGGTTAGGGGTTTCAATAACAGAAATGTATTTCTGACAGTTCTGGAGGCTGGTAGTCCAAGACCAAAATTTCAGCAGGGTTGGTTTCCTCTGAGGTTTCTGCCCTTGGATTATAGATGGCCATCTTTTCCCTGTGTCTTCCTGTGGTCTTTCCTCCATGTTTGTCATAATCTCGATTTATAAGGACATCAGACCTATTGGTTTGGGGCCCACTTGTGTAACCTCATTTTTTCCTTAATGATCACCTTAAAAGCCCTGTTTCCAAATACAATCACATTCTAAGGTCCTGGGGGTTAGGATTTCATCAAATGAATCTAGGGTCTAGGTGAGGGGGACCCAATTTAGCCTACAACAGGTATATATCCATGTCTACCACTAGAAGGAAAACCCAGGAGGGCAGGGATTTATGCCCAGCATGTTGTAGAGGCTCAGTAGCTTTTTAAAGAAAGAATGAATGAGTGAAGGCGTCTCTTGGGACACATGTCACTTTGCACCTCATAGTGCAGTGTGGTCATTTCTGGGTGCAGCTCTTCTCCACCATCTGGAGAAGCACACAGGGCTGTCATCTGTGACACTCAGCAGTCCTAGCAGGCTCTAGCACTGGGCCTTGGTCCCATGCACTAAGTTGCCTTTGTAAAAGGAAAATCATGGGCACATCTTCCATCCTTTCACTGGTTATTAGATCTGTACCGGGAAGCATTCACTTCCTCCCTCCAAGCCTGCGTCTCCCTTCTGTACACTTGACATAACAGTACCAGCCTCACAGAGATTGTCAAGAGTTGTGACTGAGATGAGCACGTGAGTCTCCATCGTAGATTCTGAAGTGCTATTACTGATGTTAGCTGTCATTCTCAGACAGTTTGTGATTTTTCCAGTTACTATGTCTGCATCATAACTTTCCCTCAAAATTTCATGTCTGAAAAAAATTAACATAGGGGCTGGGGTGTTGCTCAGTGGCTTAGTATGCACAAAGCTTTGGGTATGATCCCCAGCAACAAAATAATGATGATGATGATGATGATAATGATAATAATCACATTTATAATGCTCACAAATCCACAGTGGGTCAGGTCTCAGCCAGAGCCATTCATCTCTGCTCCACTTGGTGTCCACTGAGGCAGCTTCAGTGTTCAGGACTGGCAGTGTAGAGAGGCTTACTCACAAATCTGGCAGTTGATGCTGGACATCAGCTAAGATCATGGAGTCTATTGGCCACAACACCCACATGCAGCCTCTCTGTGTGGTCTGGGTTTCCCCACAACATGGGAACAGGGTTCCAAGATGGAGCAGGCCCAGAGGGACAGACAGGGAAAGCCATATTGCCTTTTCTGACCCAGCCTCGCAGCATTGCTTTCACTGAATTCTGTTAATTCAGCAGTCACAAAGGCTCAAGGGTAGGGGAAATAGACTCTGCCTTTGGAAAGTTCCAGAAGAATAGGTAGGCATGATCATTTTGGGAGAAAACCATTTGCCACATATTATTTGGCTTGGACGTGAGGTATCCCCCAAAAGCTCACGTGTGAGACCATGCAAGAAGGTTCAGAGGAGAAATGTTGGGTTGTGAGAGTTTTAACCCAATCAGTGAATCAATCCCCTGATAGGGATTAACTGAGTGGTAACTGAAGTGATAGAGTGTGGCTGGAGGAGGTGGAAATTGGGGTGTGGCTTTGGGGTATATATTTGTATCTGGCAAGTGGAGTCTCTCTCTGCTTCCTGATCATCAGGTGAGCTGCTTCCCTCTGCCACACTCTTTCACCATGATGTTCTGCCTCACCTCGAGCCCCAACGAATGGAGCCAGCTGTCTATAGACTGAGACCGTGAGCCCTCGAATAAACTTATCCTCCTCTACAATTGTTTTGGTCAGATCTTTTAGTCACAGCAGCAAGAAAGCTAACTAAAGCACTGTAGTACTTGATAACATTTTAAATAAGTGAACCTTTCATTAGCCCATATTTCTTTACCCTTAGGTGGTTCCAGAGACTGGTAGGACGACTTGGGCAATCTGTGGAGTCCCCACACGCAACCTGGAGGTCAAATTCTCAGTAACTCATTTATTTCCCTCTAGGAACTCTCCAAAGAACATTAACCCTCTTCCCCCAAACCACGTTGTTTTCCACACACCCCTCTGATTCATCTGCATTTGTTCTCTGACTCATTAGGTCCGCGCTGCCCTTAATTACATCCTGCAACGATGATGAAATGTCAGCCTCTTTATTTTTTGATTATGTTCCTGCCGGTCAGAAGGTTCTGGCTTATACCACGGAGCTCAAGCAGCAGCCACTGAAAGTGTCCTCTCCCTGTTATTTCTCTGTGTTGTATATATACAAACTCACACACTCACACACGTGTGTACACTCACTCACATGCACACACTCACACTCCCCCAGTTGGCTCTTCAGGGCCTGGGGATAAGCCCAAATCCCTTCCCCTGATTTATGAAGGGCTCTGAGGTCTGGCCCTGGCTGTGTCCCCAGCATCGTCTCCTGCCATTCCCCCTTTCATATGAAGACAGGCTGCGATCCTTTTTGCTCCCTCCGTGGGCCCTGTTCTTTCTCTCTTCCCACAGCCCTGGCTCATGCTATTCCCCCTCCAGTACATTCTTCCCCTTCCGCCTTGACCTACACCTAGAAGCTCAAAAGGCACTTTCCAGGGAAGATTTCCTGGACTCCCAGATGACATTGTTTGTCTCTGCTTCATGTCCCCTTCCCGCCCTGCCCTGCTCTCATAACCCCCAGCTCGTGTTATTGTAATTCCTGGATTAATAGCTGCCTGCCTTCCCCGACCTGCACGCTGTCAGCCTGGCTAGGACGGGACTGGGTCTATGTCTGGCTTGTTCATTATAGTCTCCCAAGGCACAGCATCGAGCCTGGCACACAGAGGGTGTCCGGATGAATGAGGTGAAAGGGGGAAGTCCCTCCTCATCAGGATCTGTGGCTGTCTGTGATGGTTCAATGGTTCAAATAAGGTTTATCTCCTTACAAACTCATGTTGGGGTCTGAGCCTTTGGGAGGTATTGGAAACCTCATCTGACTATGGTATCAGAGGTGGGCCTTTGGGAGGTGATCAGCATTAGATAAGGCTGTCAGCTGCTGTGATTAAACACTGGGGGCTTTCTAAGAAGAGAGAAGAAGGACTAGGGTGTCTCTCAGTGGTAGAGCACTTGCCCGGCGCACATCAGGCCCTAGGGTCAGTTCCAGAAGAGAGAAGCTTCACACGGTACACATTACCTATCTTCTGCCATGTGATGCCCTGTGCTGTCCCAGGACCCTGCCAGTAAAAAGGCCATTACCAGATGCAGCCCCTTGACCTTGTTACTGATGACATTTTTCAACACTTGCTTTTGGGAAGACATAGTCAAACCATAGCAGTAACTCCTCTCTGCAGCCCTGACCACCATCAATGGGTAAGAGGTGTCCAACAATGAGGTCCTGCCAATCAAAGGGAAGGAACCTCTTGGGGAGAAAAGAAAGAGCTGTGGAGGGAGAAATAGAAAAATGAAAGAAAGTGAATCAGGAAACAGGATACGCACAGGGCACCCTGCTTCTCAAACCAGGTACATGTGACTCTGACATGCATACCAGTACACCAGGGAGGAACAAAAGCCATAGAATAAACGGGACACATCTTAGAGGGTCCATGTTACTTGTCGATATCATTTTTAATTGTTTTTAGACTAAAAGAGATTGATTAGGGAGGCAGGTGAGAAGCTCACATTGGCTTTAAAGAAACTATGTAAGACCTCAAAGACTGTTGAAGTGACTATGGTAGGACCTTAGCTCTGGTCCCTCCCCCATCCCTCTCCAAGGAGTCATACTTTGAGCTCTTGCCTTCAGGGTCTTTAGTTTAAAAGTCTAAGAATTCCTGCTAGGAGACCTTGGCTTCCTCACAGCTGGGTGACGGGATTCCAAGATGAAGCCCTGCAGGAGAAAGTCGCGTGTTCCTTGTGACCCAGCCTCACAGATCACTCCACTGTATTCTGTTAATCTCCAGCTCCCTTTCCAAGGTCCCCAGAGGGTCAGATATTTGCAAAAGATAGAAGTGAGGTTATCTACATAATATGTCATGTCATGTTCCTTGTGGAGCCTGGGGTCACAGTGTACTCTTCTGAAGATTATGTTTGATGAAGCTTCTTTTGTCAAGAGCTCAGACCAAGCCTGCATTTTGCCAGGATGCTGGTAGCTCGGTTGCATGTCTCCTAGATTTGAAGCACAAAATTGGGGTTATATCCTTTAACACTCAACAGTCGCCCCATGATTCTCACTGTTTTACAGATGAGGTAAACTGAGGCTTAGAGAAATCAAGGTCACACATGACTAAGAGTGACATAAGAATTTAGTTCCAGAAAATGGTCCCAGACCTGTACTTTCTGCCCCCACGCTCTGCCTCCTGGAAACTTTAAGTCCACTTGTTTGGGGCACACCTCTGTATTTAATTGTTTGGGGTTCCCACCCCACACCCATAGTTACACAAACCTTCCAAGAGCAACCCAGAGAAGCTGCCAGTGAATCTCACCTTCCCTTCAAGCTCTGGGCCTTTGACACAGTGGCTGAACTACATGGTCACCCTTCCTTTGAACCATGAGTCGTTGCAGATTATAAGCTCATTCAGGAAACAACATTCCATGTGACAAAGGAAAAGTGGAAATTCTGTCTCTATCCTTACAGTGAGATCATGGGGGAAGTTGCAGACTGCGTAAGGAGCAGAAACTGGACCTGTCCTTTTTTTTTTTTTTTTTTTTTTGGACCTTTCCTAATCTCTCTCTCTCTCTCTCACACACACACACACACACACACACACACACACACACACCACTACAGCATCTCCCCTCCCTTCTCTGCATAGTGACCAGAATAAGCCTCAACTGGAAGACCAGAGGTCTAGATCAGGGTTTCTTAATCTTGGCCACGATTGATCCTGAAAGCAGACAATTCTTTGTAGGAAGCACTGTCCTGTGCACTGTAGGATATTTACCAGCATCCCTGGCCTCTACGCACTAGAAGCCAGTAGTGTGTGATTTTGTGTGCACGCGTATACACACACACACACACACACACACACTCTCTCACAAACACACCTCACCTGCTGCAAAAATGTCTCCAGAAACTGTCAACTATTCCCTAGAGGAGATGTCCAGAACCACTGGTCTAGACAAACAGGAACTTACCAAGGAAAGTCAAGTCTAAGGGTGCTTGTCATTGGTGACAATAAGAGGTTCTTACCCTAGGAGAGGACTTTCACATTTATAAAGCTTTTCCCTTTCACCGTCATGTTCCTTTCCTTCATTGCAAAGATTATAGTTTCTAATTGCAGCAGAAGTTGTTGGTCCCCCCACGAACACCCCCCACTCCTTGGAACAGCATCATACCTATATGCAGAGCAGAGAATTCCATTGCCCTACCTGGCACACCCCATCCCCAAAGCACACATTCTACATGGAGCTGAAAGCAGAATCCAGCTTTCTGACCAGGTGCACGCCTGTAATCCCAGTGACTCAGGAAGCTGAGGCAGGGGGATCACTCGTTCAAGGCCCATCTTAGCACTTTGGAGAGACTCTATCTCAAAATAAAAAATAAAAAGAGCTGGGGATGTAGCTCAGTGGTTAAGCACCCCTGAGTTCAGTCCCCTGTACCCATCAATCAATCAAACAGAATCCAGCCTTCCTGGATCTTTACACCACTCTGCACCATCTCCTGGAGTCACACTGGGATAAAGAAGTAAGAGCTTCGAATTCACTGATAAGCCAGGGAGTAAAGCAACTCAACTCCTGCTCAGTCTTCAGGGTGCAGCTCAGCAGCTTCTGCACTGGGAAGCCCCTCCACCTGGCCCCAGCAAGGCAGGCACCCCTTCTTGAGTCCTCACCTTCACTGCATGGACCTCCACCACAGCAGTTTCTGCAGGGCATTCCGTTTCTTGGCTCATCTGCCTCCTCTTCTGAACTTTGACTACCTTGTGGGCAAAGGACCCCTTGTTTCTCGTCTCTTTATCTCCATCATTTGGCACGGGGGCTGGCACCAAGCAGGGGCACAATGTTTGTAGAATGAATCACTATGCAATTCTGGAGCTACATGATGTAGCTCCATCATCTCTTCAAGTTACAAGATTTACAGGAATCACAGTTTCCTTACAAACTAAACTTCACTTCTGAAATCATCAGGAAGTCATCCCTCTAACACTGAATCACAGAGAACCTTTGAAGGTGCTGCAAAAAAAAAATCATTAAGGAAACAGGGAAAAAATATTTGCTAATGATTATGGAGCATTCACTACACATCTTTCATACATTATCTCATTTAATGCTCCTATTACCAGCTCTTTGAGGAGGACATTATTATTGCCTTTGATATCTGATTTCAGTGATCAATTCGTAGAAAGGAGAACTGGGTGTGGCCCAAGCTCATTTAGCAACAAGAGAGGATTTGTGGATTGGAATCCAGAGAACCCAACTTTGCACCTACTGATCTATTCACTCATAAGCCTTATCTGATATACTTGAAGGATCTACAATGAGATGCAGCAAATAAAATTTGAATGTGTGAAAGCTGTTGATTACCTGTTGATATACCTCATTTCCCAGTCAATTGGCTTGTATGAGATAAAGACCACGTTTTTTTCTCATCTTTGCTTCCTTCGTACCCAGCTCTGTGCCTAGCATACAGTAGGTGCTGAAGAAATGCTAGAAGCCTGCACAGATGAGCTCCTATCCTGGAAAGCAGGAGAAACAAAGGCAGGTCTGGTGAGGGCTGTTCATGGAGACCTGCAGCCAGCATGTCAGTTAGGCAGACTCTGACAGGTGGGCACACACGTTTCTGGGGACAGAGTATGGGTTGTGAGGCCCCCACAATATGCTGCCATAGCCAGAAAGTTTTCAAAGAAAACACAGATACACTTTCTCCCTCCATGTAAGCCTGTCTGATAAACCCCACCTTGTCCCTTTAAACCCCATCATTTTACAGAAGAGAAAACTGAGGTTCCCAGGCACTGAAGGTGGGTTGGTCAAAGCCAGGGTTAGAGGCGGAGCTTGAGCATAGACTTTTCTGCTTCTTGCAGTTCCCTGTGCAGGTTTATGGAGGTAAGAGCTACTCCTTCACTCCTTTATCCCCGTGTTCATTCACACCTCTGGAGCCCAAGAGTAGACCAGTGCAGATCGCAGAGACAGGAGAGATGGGGCGGTGGAGGTCTCTCACCTGGAGCAGCAGCAAAACCCCTCCTGCTCCTGCCCAAAGGTATCTGTGAGTTGGCCCTTTAGCTCCTCTAGCACCTAGGGGTTTATACCCTAGTGCTACCTCTCAAGAGACAGGCTCTTTGGATTTGGCTAACAGAGTCTTCAGAGAGAACAGGCAAGTCCCCACACACACACATCATAGCACTTGGATCTTTGGCTTAGGTCTGGTTACCACATATATGATATCTAACCCAATTTAACAAGCAGACCACCTTTCTATGCCTGACCATTGGATAAAACAAATCCAGGGACCCTTCAAGACTTTGGCAAGGGCTGTCTCAAGCTACACTACTCCTTTATTTGAGACCCCACTATAGCTCGCACTCAAAGACTCTTGGACACCACATAGCAATTCAGCAGGGTACTTTTATGTTCTCCCCAGATGGCCCTCTCCCCAATTTGCCCTTGAGTGCAAGTCCTTTAGATCAGGCACCAGTTTTGATCTTATTCCCATACCCAAAAACGCATCCCAGTGCCAGCATAGCAGATGCTCAATAAATGATCAATGAATTAAACCACAATTACTCAGCTAAATCAGAGCCAAGACGGTAAAGTGTGCTGTCTTCCTCGTGGGAAGAGGCAAGGATTTATAAAAGCTGGCACCATGAAGGGCACTGGATGTAAAAGTGAACAGCAGCTCTGCAGCCCCTGTCCTTGCACTATTTGAAGTCCAAGGGCAGTGGGGGCAACAGACAAGTGAACAAATGACCACAGAGAGCAGGCACATCTGCCCACCTGGTGAGACAGATGCACAGAGCCAAGCATCTGTTCTCCTCTGAGGAGCTGTCACACTCTGCTACTCACTCAGGGTGGGCAGGTCACCCCCAGCCATCCACTCTTCCCCTTGGTCCTCATCCTAGCCAGCAGGATCCAATTGCAGGCAGGCCACCTGGGTATGGAGAATGGAGCCAGGAAATACAGTCCCTCGTGACCAGAATGAAACAGGCCCAGATAAGGAGCAGCAAAGGACTGAACACTGAAGAATGATTGTTTGCAGACTTCATCTCAACCCCACGACTGTGGCTGTGGCTGAGACAACAGCCTTGACTGTTTGCCACACTAGGTGCCGTGCAGAAGGCTGTACAGTCTATTTCTCAGGAGGGTCCAGCAGAGATGGAAATCCAACTGGGTTCTAATGAACAAGCCACGGGCCAAGCTCAAGGCTGTGTCAGGTCCATGGAAGGTACCATTGGCCTGGCCAAGCTCTGTCCTTACTTCCAGAAGGGGTGGGTAGTTGCTCTTAAAGATGCCCTGCAGGCTAGCAGAGGCCCCGACCTGGCCACCACAGACCAGCTAGCTGGCTGAGGGGTGAGGTACCCAGCATCAGCACAAAGCAAACAAGTGGCACCCTCCCAAGTTGGAGAGCTTGGTAGAAGGCCTGTGATGCATCCAAGCCAAACAGACTGACCTGCAGTGTCCAAAACCCAAAACGTGCCTGCCTATCCAGGGAACACACACACACACACACACACACACACCCACATCCAAGGTCCTTCTTGTCACACACTCACATTGAGCGCTAAACTAAACACCACCTCTGGCCTGGACAAACCTGAACCTGACCCCACATCACCCACACCCCTTCAAGCCGCTAGATACCTTCTCCTCTTTAAAAAAAAAATAACCCCCCAGAAGCGCCCCACGTGCTGCTGGTGTGAGCACCAGCGCCGCCCCCTAAATCATCACCGCTGCGTCCACATTTCAAAGCGGAGCCGGAGGAGTGTCGGTGATTTCTGGGTGCTACACAGATCACTCCCAAGCTCTGATCTATGGATTGTTTTGATTTCCTCCTTTGAACTCTTCCCATCCCGCTGCAGCGGCAGACAGAGATACTGAATTAAGCGACAGACAAGTTGGAGACAATGAGCGCCAGGGGCCCCCTCCTTCTCCTCCCCGAAATTTGCAGACATCTGCTAGCTGGAGCCCAGTGCTGCAGCCATAAAGAAGAGCTGGCAGGAGGGTGATGTACAGCCCTGGGCCCTCCCGGGCGACTGCCGTTAACCTCCAATAGAGAAGCGCTCACCCCCCGTTTAGGACGGAGTCTTTGTGGGGCACCCCTCGACAGAGGTGCCTTGTTCGTGCTGAAGATTTGACCAAATCCTAATGAATGATCCTCGGCGGCACTGTGCCCCTAATTAGAACAAGTCCCACAGACACATTGTCTCCCTGATTTCCTCTGTTCCATTTCTCGCCCTCTCTTTCTCTGCTCGGGACACATGGGCCCCATTAAACATTCGAGTATTTAATGTGGTTCCCTTAAATTACTTCTCAAGTTTTCAAGTTCCATTTAGAATTGAATTTTACTCTTTGGACTGTGTTTTTGATTTGGGGCTTTGTACATTTCATAACCGCTCTTTTTCTCCACCTAGTGGAGACTGTAGGACACCCAGCTAGAGCTCAGGGCAGCAAAGCCTGGGCTTTGCTAAGAAGGTGATGGTCCCTGGGACCATCTATTCATGGAAGACTTCTTTTGTACTTTTCTTGGAGAAGAAAAAAAACTGAACCCAAACCTAAGCTGATATTGTCGACCTTTTGACCTTCAACCTCATCACCTCATTCCCAAAGCATTGAAATCACAATTTATGCCGAAGGAAGAGGAAAAAACTTCCTTGGCCCATCTTGGAGGTCCATGTGAAAAGAGGCCATATTTGAAATCAAAAAGATGATCCTGGATCTCAACTCCTCTGAGTCCCTGTTCTGCAGAAAAGGAATTTTCTCCCCAAAGCACAGAAGGTTCATCCTGTATACGGAGATTGCAATTTCAGAGATGGAAAGAGTACCTCAGGCAGTTCAGGGAACTGTAGTCCCTGAGAGCTTGTCTGTGTAAATTTCTCCCGGGGTGTCTGGAGATGGAGGCATGACGTACACACACCAGATAGGAATCTGGAGGGAGAAGGCTGAAAAAATTCCAAGGGAAGATACCATCAACCACAGCCACTGGCGGGTCTGCGTAAAGACAGATTCCACGCCCAACATGTGCCTCCAAGCAGCAATGTAGAGTTCCTTGGGTTAGGACTATTCTGGGGGAAGCCTTTGGATTGTGAGGGCTTTTGTGGGCCTCCTGTCCTCTCTGAAACCCTATGCCAAGAAGCCTTCTAATTCTTGCCTGCAAAGTTCAGGTGGGATCTACGGAGGAAGACACCTAGACTTCCCAAGGCAGCCAGTGGCATGTGAGAGCTGCTCCAGGGCTCAGGGCACGTGGTGGAGTCAGAAGGTAGAGGCCTCGACATTCCATCTGTGCAGCTTCCAGCTCGCTGCTACCTCGTTCACTCAACAAATATCACCAGGTACCGTTCCACATGCTGGACACCCAGCAACATACAATTTCTGGATCATTTCGAACAATTTCCTGATCTATGACATGAAGATAATGGTTCACCTCACAAACGAGTACATGTTTTTTGAAACTTGTAAGTGGTAGACAGCTGTCGCTGTTTTCCTTAATGATAATGATCAGAAATTTTTCTTTTATATGAATGTCCATTGGCTTCTTTATATCTTCTACCCTGTGGTTTTAGCTCCACCTGAGAAGATGGAACAAATTCTTCCCCAGTGACATGTATGTCTCTCAGAAATCTTTGTTTTGGGTTCTCCAGGCAGAATGTTCTCAGATTCTTTGAACTCTCCTCGCATCACATCATTTCTAGAACTTTCTTCTTTTTTTTTGTACTGGGGATTGAACTCTCAGCATCACTCGACCACTCAGCCACATCCCCAGCACTATTTTGTGTTTTATTTAGAGACATGGTCTCACTCAGTTGCTTAGGACCTTGCTTTTGCTGAGGCTGGCTTTGAACTCATGATCCCCCTGTCTCAGCCTGTCAAGCCGCTGGGATTACAGGTATGCGCCACCGTGCCCAACTAGTACTTTCTTTATCTAAAACAGCCCATTGCTGGCAGCTGGAAGTTTGCTGGGGCCCCTTTGGCTGTGGCTCTCAACATCCCTTTTTACTCTAAACTGCCCATCTCTGAACACATTTGATTTGTCAATGCCTTTCTCAAAAATCTGGTGCCTAACATTGAATATGATACCCAAGATGTGATCTAACTAAAAATACAGTGAGACCACTCCTTCCCCAGAGACCCGGATTTCTATTACTACTTCTATCTCAGGTTAGGTCGTTAGCAATCACGTCACACTGTGAGCTTATTCTGAGCGGGTGTTCATTTAGAAACCTCAGCTAATTTTCACATGATTTCCTGCCAAGGCAACATCTCCCCAGCTCTGTGTTTTTGCCATTTGCGTCTCACACGGAAAAGCCAGACGACTTCACATTTCAGCCTGTTCAATTGTATCTTATTGTTTCTGACCCAGCATTCCAAACTGTCAGGACCCCTCTGGGTCCTCATTCTGTCACCTCTGGTATTAACTCTCCCTCCCAGATTTGTGACATCTACACCTTTGATCAGGAATGCCCCCTGAGTTTTCATCTAATGATAAATCAGGCAGGATCAAGGACGGAGCCCTTAGCACCCTGCAGTGCTAAGAAAACCTCCCTGCAGGTTGACATCCATCTCCCAAGTGGGGAGAAGGAACATGGAACAGGGCTCTCTCCACCCACCCCCCAGGGATTTCCTGTGTGACTCTCTCCCTCTGCCTCCCCACCTGCTTCTGCCTTTGTATTCCTCCCTCCTGAAACCTGTCTCTATGTCTGCATCTGCTTCTCTAGTTCCTTCTGGACCCTTCTTCTCATTTCCGCCTCCATCCTTGCATCCACTTGATCCTCTCCGCTCCACCCTGGGTGACAGGCTCAGGTTTCGCTGGCACTTATCCTATCCGTTCTTCGGCTGTCTCAACCACAGAATCACACTTTCACTTCCTGCCAAGCCCCCCCCCTCCCCCGGACCAGGCCAATGTGTGACTTCCCTCCCCGGCCACCCTGACGGAGTTCAACACGCGGGCTGTGACATCCATCCAATACTCTGCACTCTGGATTCAGCTGTTGAGCCAGCTGCAAATGCACAAAACCAATGCTCTCATCCAACCCACATTTCACCATCTTAGCCACAAGGAAACCATGAAAGAAACCGTTAACCCTGAGCTGAAATCAAGCCCTGCAATGTTGACGGCCTACACCTGATTCACAAACATAGTAACATTATCAGAAGAGGAAGTGAGGTTACTTTGGAATAACTTGTGCTCGGTGAGGTCATCTCATTTTCAACTGACCGCCGAATTCCTTCCTAAATGCTCACCCACCATCTGCTTCTTAATCCATCCTGCTTCCCTGTTGTCAAGGATCTACCTCAAACTGACTTGTCTGGAGTTTCCAGAAACAATCTCCTTACCCTGTGTGAAAATCAGAATCACTTCTGCCCAGTTCCTGATTCTGGCATCACCTTCTATTCTCCGCAATTACTTAACAGTTACTGACGGTAGCTCCCCCATCCCACGGGAACTTTCCTTCCACGCCTTGGGATGTGAGTCATCAGGCCAATGACTTAGACCCACTTAAGTCACCTTCTTGCCCCCTTCCTATCTTGATCTCCTTATCTTTCTTGAGCTCTGTGCCAGTCGTGATGCCCTGGGCTACAGAGAGCAGAAAACCCCGTTACTCAGCTGGGTTCGACAATAAGGAAAAATGAACTCACGCACAAAATGTGAAGTGCACGGTAGAGGGGTTTCTGGATTGGTGACTTCCGAGGTGGATCCCATCCTCTACCTTTTTGCTTGCCTGGTTTAATTCTCTCATGGTCTCAAGATGAGGTTTGCAGTTCCAACAATGCGGTGCAGATGCAAAACCACTCCCAGCAGTGAAAGAAGGGTTGTTGGTTCCACACATCTCTTTTTAGAAGCAAAGACATGATTTTCAGAAACCATATATAAAGTGATCTCACCATGGACCCAGAGCAGTAGAGTCGACCATTTTTGGACTGAGATCTCTGAAAACACACAGCTCTACTTCTGTACTTTTTGGATACGCCACTGCAAAGCCACTGAGGGAGGTGCCCTCTTCCTCACCACACTGCACACTGGCTTCTTCCAGGGCTCCACTGAAGCAGAGGCTCCCCTGGTGATTGACAGACCCCGAAGACCTCCTGGACATCTGAACATTCCACAGGAAAATTCTGAATTTAATATTCATCAAAAAGTTGCCTAAAACTGGGCACAGTGGCACACACTATAATCCCAGCAGCTAAGGAGGCTGAGGCAGGAGGATCTCAAGTTCAAAGTCAGCTTCAGCAACAGCAAGGTGCTAAGCAACTCAGTGAGACCCTGTCTCTAAATAAAATACAAAATAGGGCTGGGGATGTGGCTCAGTGGTCAAATGTCCCTGAGTTCAATCCCTGGTAACCTGTCTACTACCCCAAAAAAATAATAAAATGTGATTGAATACCTTCTCTGGCACTATAAAAAAAATAAAATCAGGGGGAAGGAGCTTATGACTTGATAGTAAGGAAGAGACGCAAACCAACCATCACCAGTGTTGTGATTGCTGAAGGATACAACTGAGACATGCCCAGATGTTGTGGGAACTAAACTGGAAGGGAAGGAGCCAGCTGATCAGGGAGGGCTTTCTGGAGGAATTGGGCTGAAATTCAGTTTTGAAGGATGTGTGAGAAGAAGAAATTGGGAATTTCAGCTATGGGACTCTTTCAATTTTAAATTGTAGAAAGCTGAGGCAATTAGATGAAGCTACCTTCAGACCTACACAAAGCATTTTTTAATTTAATATTCTCCTCCCACTTACCTCTGCTGCTTTCCACAATATCTACACTGGACTCATCCTCTCCTATTCATTTAAGCTTCCTCCAAGTTGCAGGAGCAGGAGGGGCTTGACCACACACAGTTCCAGGCTTATGCCACTTCAGTTTCTTGGCCCCAGAAGAAAGAGAACTCTCCCAGCACCTCATATATAAAATCCCACAGCAGGGCTCTGAGTGGCCCAGCGTGGGTCATGTACCAATCCTGGGCCCGTCCATGTAACTAGAGTGTGAGATCCTGTGAAGGATCAGGCCTGGGTCTCCTGCCCATCACTGGAGCCAGGGAGCAGGATACTGTGGTTGGAAACTCCATCAGGACCACGTGGAGTTGAGAGGAATACTGATGCAAAGGAGGGTGTGCTGAGAACACAAAACCAGCCGCTGTGCATCATCGAGAACTTTCTAGACAGAAAGAACCCCGTTTGCATCAATCACAAAATATCTGAGAATTCCTGGTGATTTTACATAGCTGGATCTAAGGATGAACTTGGGTGAGAGACAAGAAATAATTTGAACAACCATGTGTTAAACAAACAAGAGTTTGAAAATTATCCTGAAAGCTAAGGGGAGTCTTTGAACAATGTTATGTCAGATATTTACCTGAGCAGATTCTTCTGTCTGGGAAAAATCCATCTTTTTGTCCATGGGGGTGGGAGGAATGAAAGAATCCCTGGCAGACTAGTTCTCACATCTCATTGGTCAGAAGTTAGTCTCTTGCCTATGCTGCGGCCAATCAGTGATGACCATGGGCCACAGTGAGAGCTCTAGACCACTAAGCTTCAGGAGGGTGTGGATCCTAAGAAGTCCCCAGTCTGCAACAGAAAGGGAAGAGGTGACCACTGAGAAGGCCACTGCTCTCTCTCTCTCTACAGCCTTTGGATCTCTGTACATTGTTCTTCCCTTTCTGGTTTGAAGTCCTTGACAGAAAAATTACTGTATTCTCAATTTCTCTTTTACTTCCTGTAACATTATTTCATTTTTTCCCAAGCAATGAGTCCAGGCAGATCTCCTAGAGACTGCCTCCGAATGTCTCCTCCCTCTTTAAGTAGGAGTTTATTCTGAGTCTTAGCCTTGTTGTTCGTATCCTCAAAAACCCACTCACTCTCTTTGGTGCACACCCTCAGGACCCCACTGGGCAGTATGTCCTTTTAAAGCCAAAACTCACCAGAGATCCACCTGCAGGATTCAGTCTCTTTAGTTTTACTCACTACCACGCCCCTGCCCCTCTCTCTCTCTCTCATACTTGACATGTGTTATGATGGACACACATCACTGTTCCAGGGATCATATTTCCTTTGTGGAACGGCTCCTCCCACACCCTACCTAGCCCCACTCCGTCACTGGGGTAAACAGTAACCCAGACTGGATCAGTCACAGTCAGACACCCATCTTGCCATCGTGGTTCATTCATCCAGAGCAGAGCATGAAACCAAAGTGCCAATTAAACATCTCGTTGGGTGGGAAAGTATAGATTCAAAGAGATAAGGGGCACTTTTCCACCCTGGGTAGGTCAAGTAGAAAGATAGAAAGAAATCTGAACTCCCAGGCAGTCTTCTTCCCTACCTGTCAGCAGACGCCCATACGTGCAACCAAGGACAAGGCGACAGAGATAAAAGTAGCCTTAATTGCCTTGTTTGAACTCCTTACTCCGTCAGGGCTGGAAGCCATCACCCATGGGCTTCCAAGTCACAAGTAAGTGAATGACTTCCAAGTCACAAGGAAGGAATTTACTCCCTTCCTTCCCTTGCCACTGAAAGCACCCTGACTAATATGTCTACCTTCCCAAAGTCTGGGACACATGTTGAACTATGGGCCAAGGTCCTCCTCCTTCACTATCACAGTCTCTGCTGGGACACAGGCTCGCTCTCTCCCAAGGTACCCATAACTCCCATGGGAACAGCAAGTTCATCCCCACATTTGCAAAATGCAAAAGAACAGTTCTCTTTCTCTCTTGATTCCTTTGTCTTTTTGGAGAAGTCATTGGCCAGGCATGGTGAAGACATCCTTGCCAACCATCAGCCTTTTAGGATAATAAGACCCCTGCCCCAGCAGATGACTACAAAGTTGACAATTCCCATGATTTCTTCGTTTTGTGTCTGTGCTCGAGAGAATCAGAACTTTTTTCAGAAATCACCTATGTGGGTTATTTTCAAGTCCATAAAAGCTTAGGCTCTGCAGACTTGCTGGATCTGAATTCTCCATTTTTCTATCCAGGTGGCTTTGATAAAATTGTTTGAGCAAATTAATACAGGTTTCCTCATCTGTAATATGTGAAGAATTGTTTGTTTCTATTAAGAGTGTAGTGATATTGAATGGTATATTATATGCAGAGTGCTTTGGTGGTACCTACCAATCAATTTAAAAATGCAATAAACTTTAGCAGATATTATAATCATTTTTCTTCTTTTATTACTCAAATGGTCTACTGTGTTCACTCTCAATTTTCATACCCCTTGGGGAAAAGGTATAGTCCTACATTGCTGGTGGGACTGCAAATTGGCTCAACCACTCTGGAAAGTAATATGGAAATTCCTCAGAAAACTTGGAATGGAACCAACAATTGACCCAGCTAACCCTCGCCTTGGCTTATACCCAAAGGAGTTAAAATCAACATACTACAGTGAAACAGCCACATCAATGTTTATAGCAGCTCAATTCATAATAGCTAAGCTATGGAATCAACCTAGATGCCCTTCAACAGATGAGTGGATAAAGAAAACGTGGTATATACACCCAATGGAATACTATTCAATCATAAAGAAGAGTGGAATTATGGCATTTGGCAGTAAATGGATGGAATTGGAGACTATCGTGCTAAGTGAAGTAAGCCAATCCCAGAAAATCAAAGCCTGAATGTTCTCTCTGATATGCAGATGCTGACTCACAATAAGGAGGTTTACCAGATTGGACAAAGGGGAGTGGGGGGAAGGAAAAGGGATGGGAGTGGGAGAGACAGTGGAATGAATCAGACATAACATTCCTATGTTCATATATGAATACACAACCAGGGTAAATCCACATCGTGTACAACCATGAAAATGGGAAGTCATACTCCATGTATGTATAATATGTCAAAATACATTCTACTGTCATATATAACTAAAAACAAAAAGTAAAAATTCTTTTTAAAATGTCCATGCCCCTTGTACATAGTGGTGACTCCTTTCTGCCTTTATTAGAACTTCTTCTGTCTTTTAAATCATTCACACTTCCATCACAGACAAGCACCATCCCACTAGGTGCCAAGTCCCTGAAGTCATCGTTGCCTCTTTGTGTTTCCTGTCGAGTCTGCCTTGGTTCTTGACTCCGTGTATTGGTGCGCAGGCTCCTGGGCACCTCTGCTTCCTTTGCCTGAGAACATGGCCCTGAGTTTGGCTCCATCTGTCATTTATTTACATTTTCCCCTTCCACAACACCTTGCCCCGGGTTTAAAATCAAATTCTTATCCTTGTTTCATGCCGCAGTCCGGCTGCAGCAAAATAACCGGGGGGGGGGGTGACGACGAACAACTTGTGTACGTTGATACAGCAGGAGTGGAAGCCATTTATTGCAGGACAGGAGCAGTATTTATACATTCTACACAGCTTATCTAATTAGCATAAACTAGATACATCAGCCAACCAATCAGGAATCTCCACACTTAATGGCTCACTTTTGCTACTTCTCAAACCACTCCCTCTGGCATTTTGTCAGGCACCATCCAGACTTGTTTACGAACTCTAACATTCCCCTGGCAAAATGCCAGGTGTTATTTTGACTTGTTTACAGACTCTTAACAGTTTCAAGAAAGTGCTCACACAAGGAATTTATAAGCACAGCCGAAACACACCTCCAAAGAGAGTATCCTGTTTTGAAGTCTTCATTACCCTATCATATGTTTTCCTTTATCCTCTCTCTACCTTTTACTCTCCTCCCAACTCTATTTCACTTGCCACAAATTCCTGTTTTTTTACCAACAAATAGAGAGTTTAGCAGATTCTTTTACTGTTTTTTTAATTAATTCTTTTGAGTTATACATGACAGTAGAGTGTATTTTGACATATGATACATATATGGAGTATAACTTCCCATTTTTCTGGTTGTACACGACTTGGAGTTACACTGGCCGTGTATTCATATATGAACATAGGAGAGTTATGTTTGATTCATTCTACTGTCTTTGCTATTTCCATCCTCCCTCCCTTCCCTTCATCCTCCTTTGTCTAATCCAATTAACTTATATTCTTCCCTCCCCACCCCCATATCAAAGAGAACATTTAGCCTTTAGTTTGGGGGGATTGGCTTATTTCACTTAGCATGATATTCTCCAGTTCCATCCATTTACTGGCAAATGCCATAATTTCATTCTTTTTTATGGCTGAGTAATATCCCATTGTGTGTGTATATACAAATTTTCTTTATCCATTCATCTGTTGAAGGGCATATAGGTTGGTTCCATAGCTTAGCTATTGTGAATTGAGCTGCTTTAAACATTGATGCAGCTGCATCACTATAGTATGCTGATTTTAAGTCCTTTGGGTATAAACCAAAGAGTAGGAGAGCTGCGTCAAATGGTAGTTCCATTCCAAGTTTTCTGAGAGGTTAGCAGATTCTTTAATTTTATTTTTTCCTCCTTAATTCAGGTTATTTCTGTGGGGTCATACCTTTAACCCCAAAATGCTTATCTGGGCATTTTCTTGAACAAAATCATTCCTTTCTGAAGAGTATTTCTGGTGCAAAACATAAGAAATGTTTTCATTCATTCATATAATTACACCATTTTATCTGAGTCTTCTTCTCCCTCAGTTCAGAGTAGTCTGATCAGGTAAACAAGCCCCTTTTCACATATATTCTCCTTGGTGGTTACGGCAGACTCTCCACACCCAGAACGTCCCTCTGTTATCCTAATCCATGGTCCCAGATGTAAAGTCCTGTTTTATTTCATCGTCTGTAGAGGACTCTGATTCAGTCTGGTTGAAAGTCCCAATTTCAAGATAGGCATGAAAATGAGGGTAGCAGGGTGCATGTGCCTCCTATACCTTCACGTTGTTCCGTGTCTTGTCTACAGTATTAAAAACCCCAGGGTAGCAGTCCTCCAGATCTCTGCTCACTGCATCAGTAATTTCTTTCCAGAAGACTCAGCAAAAGTAGGTAACATCTGGTGGCTCTGATGGCTCCTGGCACTTTCTTCATCACACCTGATACACACGTGCCAGACAGAGCACTTTCCAGTGACATCACATCACCTCTATTCCAAGTCAAATCTCAGGACAGTGCTCACCACCTTGATGCTCGCTCGGTCCCTCCTTAGAACGATGAGTACACTCCCACTTGCTCAGGCCAGTTAGCATGGCGCTGGGTGAATCTCGAGTTGGTATGACTTTACCACATCTTCAATCACCCTCTTTGACATTACGCCCTGGCATAACAGACCTGAGTAGAGAGGCAATCTGAGGCCAAACTGGAGTGTAATCAGACCTCATCATAGTAAAGAATTAAATTGTGTCAAAGCCAAAAATAGCACCAAAGGTGTGCCAGAGGGTCGGTAATAGGGGTATTCCTTCACAGAGCGTTCCCAGAGTCATTCCAGCCATTCATTCAGAGGGAAGAACCAAGACCCCAGAGGGAAAGGCAAAGAGCCATGAAGAATTATTCTCAGTCAAGAGTAAAACAAAGTCAAAAAACAAAAACAAAGAGTAAAACAAAGTCTTAATCAAAGAAATTAGGAACCTTAAATCTGAAGGAGGAAACCACAGAGGAATCAAGACCCAAGCTTGGACCCAGAAGCAGGGGACCAACATGGGGCAACCTAGAGAATCGTGTCAAACTCTGCTTGTGGCCAAAGTGAATTCTAATTGGCTAACCATGAATGTCATGACTTCTGTCTGCAAGATGTACCCCAAAGCTCCTGCCACCAAATGATCATAAGTCCATACAGAGCTTTCTGTATGGTTAGGGTTAGGGTTAGGGTTAGAGTTAGGTTTAGACTCAGATAAAACCACCCAGCTAAGCCATTTCTGTATTCCTGGCTCTCAGTGACTACTGAGATAAAAGTTATATTCTAGCTTTAAGATATTAGGGGTAATTGTTATACAGCAATAGAGAACAGACTTTCGGTACCAGGAGTGAGATGCCATCATTAAAAACATTATCTAAAGTATCTAAGGTACTTTGTGCTTCTCCCCCTCTCCCTAGTTCACCTCTTACACTACGTTGACTTGGACTTTTTAGCAAAGCCCCAGCCTGGGCTTAACCTGTGTCTGAAATAAGAGACTCAGACACGTATCCAGGATGCTACAGAGACCCACAAGGAACTGAGGGGGCCTCCTAAAAAATAACTTACTATGAGAACAGGAATAGAGGAGAAGGGCCTCAATGAGCCTCACACTCAGAAGAAGGATGGTTCTGAATGCAGCATAGGGTCTGCCTCTTGGATTTGTCTCCTGTCCAGCCTCCCTCAAGAGCTCATGGCTACAGTCTAGGAAATGATAGACTTTGAGTAACAATAAGAACAATTATTATTGCAGAATTTCCATGTTATGTCACAGAGAATAATAAAAATTGACCTCCTCCCCCTTTCTCCTTGTAGGAGCACACAGCAGTATTTTGCATACCCAGAGAGATGAGTGGAGAAATGGTAATCAGCCTCGAGATGACCCCTAGGGATACCCTACCTGGCACTCACATTCCCAAGGTGTCTCCCCTCAACTTGTATTAATATGTGTGGTCAGTAGAAGGCAGAAGTTATGGGAAGTGGTCTCTGAGACCAAAAGGCACTGAAGCTTCCTTTTTGCCCTCTGAATCACTCTGAGAAAACCATGTGGTGGGGACATATTTGAAACCCTACAGAGAAGTCCATGTGGTGAGGAACTGAGGGTTCCTACCAATAGCCATAGGGATGAGCCATCTCAGAAATGGCTCCTCCAGCCCTAGTCAAAGACACTACATTGATTGTAGTGTCATGAGGCAGCCCAAGAAAGAACCACCCAGCTAAGCCATTTCTGTATTCCTGGCTCTCAGTGACTGGTGAGATAAAAGTGATATTCTAGCTTTAAGATATTAGGGGTAATTGTTATGCAGCAATAGAGAACAGACTTTTGGTACCAGGAGTGAGATGCCATCATTTAAAAGAAAAAAATCTAAAAATATAGGACTGGCTTCAGAACCAAGCATTAAGCAGACAGTAGAAGAATTTTGAGGACAGTCGTTAGTGAAATCTTGAATGGTTTAGACAAAACTGTTTGGAGATGCATCACGGTCTTTGAGGAGGCTGTAGATGAGAGAACCAAGGAAAGTGAGGAAAACCTTATGCAAAAGGAAATGCAGGGTCCTTGTTATACTGTGCTAGAAAGTTTAGCAACGCTGTCACCTGCAGTTACATGAAAAGAAAAGGTATGCAATGGATTTGATTGAGCTAAAGAGGTAGCTAAGCTGTGTGGTAAAGGCACTACCTGCTTTCTTCTTGATGTTTATAATAAAATGTGAGAAAAGACAATGGTGTAAGAGAAGGAATGCAAAACAGGAGGAAGATAGGACTTGACAATCATGAAACAATTTTTCAACCTCTCAAGATGGCGTCCAATGCTAGCATTAAGAAATGGCTTTTATACAGGGACTCATTTCAGAGCCCTGCAAGGAAAATATCATCAGAAGATGAAAACAGCAGTGTCAGGAAAGCCCTGGGTGGTATCTTCTCACAGACAAAACCCCTCTAAGTATATATGTCTGCCTGTTGTCCCTCAGCCATTTCAGGGGGAGCTCACAGGTTATCTCAAAGAGATTTTTTTATGACTTTTTGTCTACTAGAATAAATTTTATATAGTTCAGAGGAAACCCCCAAAGCTTTTAAGAATGTTATATTTTTGGAAACACCACCAACTGTACAAAATGGATCTCCTTCCCCCAGAAAAATTTCTGACATAAAACGGGCTGAGAAAACTACACCGCTGCAAACATTACTACCATTCATAAAAAAAGGAAGGAGGAGGGCTGGGGAGATAGCTCAGTTGATAGAGTGCTTGCCTCGCATGCTCAAGGCCCTGAGTTCAAACCCCAACACATACCAAAAAAAAAAAGGAGGATTCAGAGGGAAGAACCAAGACCCAAAGAGACATGAAGAATTATTCTCAGTCAAGAGTAAAACAAAGATCTTAATCAAAGAACATCTAATATTTTTCCCGTTGTATTTTAGACTTGCCTTGGATCAGTGGATCCTTTCTGGAGCCATTTTCTCCATTTGGGGGGGGGGGGAATGGGTGTACTGGAGATTAAACCCAGGGATACTTAACCAATGAGCCACATTCCCAGCCATTTTTATGTTTTATTTTTGAGACAAGGTCTCATTGAGTTGCTTAGGGCCTCTCTAAGTTGCTGAGCCTGGCTTTGAACTTGCAATCCTCCTGCTTCAGCCTCCCAAGTGCCGGCTGGATTATAGGCGTGCACAACCATGCCAGGCCCCTGTTCCCCATCCTTGAATATCAATGTCTATAGCAGTTGTACTGTGCCTAGTCCATCAGTACATTTGAGTGTGTGTGTTCAGAGGTCTTCCTATTTGAGAAGAACTGTAGATAAGGAGCTGACTTTAAGATTTATACTAAGGAACTTCATCAGATCCCAATTTAGATGGAAAAGTTCTGGAATAATTCCAGCCGATGCTATGATGAAATGACACTGGAACAGCCTTGGGAACAGGTTAGTATATTTTGCAAGTGGGAGGAATATAAATAATTTGTAGCCAGAGGGTGGATTGTGCTGGTTTTTAAATGTCCACAGATTCTTCATACCCTTAAAGAGTTAGAAAGTAACTGTTTTCCCCGAGTGTGCACTGGACATAATGACTTGATTTTAAGGAAGATAGAGTGGAAGCAACGGTGCACAACTTGAATCCTGGATGATGAAAGGCACCCCAGCTTCCTGCTGGCTGGATCTCCTTTACATCCTTCGCCTGGGGGAAGCCAGATGTCTGGTCCTGAGGACATTCAGGCAACCTGTGAAGATGCCAATATGATAAGGAACTAGGTAGGCTTCCTGTCAACACTCATATGAGGGCGCCATCTTGGAAGAGGTCACTGGAGACCAGCCCCAGTCGTCCACTGACCATTTGACTGCTAGCTCATGAGAGACCCTGCACCCACATTACCTAGCTAAGTCACTTCAGAAGTTCTTACCATGGAAACAATGAGATAAGAAATGATGAGTACAGCCCCTCATCCCCTACCCTACAGATGCATTCTGAACATGTAGTCTGAGAGAGAAAAAAAATATTGTTTTAAACACCTGATATTTAATGGTTGCTTATAACTACATCAAAGCCTAGTTTTGGCTAAATGAAACACTAGATTTTACCTCATGTTCAATCACAAATAAAGCCTATATCCAGAAAATCACTATGAAGTACCTAAAGTTCACTAGAGTCTCCATAAGGTGATAACAATTCTGGGTGCTCTCCCTTCTGGAAACTTCTGGGACTCCTATGCTCATAGAATGGTGAGTTTAATGAGAACAGGACCTTTCATTCTAGGAAAATGGTTCTCAAACTTTAGTAGGCATAAGACTCACTGGAGAGTTTGGTAATATACTTTCCTAAGTCCCACCCCCAGAGAAATCTGAAGAAGGGCTTAGGAATCTGCAATTATAATAAGAGCACCAAGAGATACGGATGCAATTTGTCTTCATATTACATTTTTTAAATGTCTAGGAAAGTACATGCTAGACACCCTACTGAGGGACATTAGCTTTCAGGAAGGCAGAGAGGAGGCCTACAGGGACTATGCATTGTATGTGTGTTGCAAAAAAGAGAACTGAGTGAGAATCAGGCTTTTCCACTCTGTCACTGTTTGAACCTGGGAAAGTTACCTCATTTCTCTGTAGCTTCTTTTCCACATCCATAACAATCCCTACTGCTTCCAGATCATTGTGAAACAGTTTTTGGGTTTTTTTTAATTACTTGAAGTGGAATCTAAAACATCATAAAGGCTCAGTAAATAGAAGATGTCATAAATTACAGTGTAGCATTATAAGAAGAACATAAAATGAAGAGTTAGAGCCAGGATCCATCTCCACCACATGAGGTCATGGCAAGTATCAAGTACGATAAAAGAATGTGACCTACCCCACACATTCTGAGCGCTCCAACCCACGACTGTTAGCTTTCTTAGTTCCACTCTCTATAACCATGCTGCTGTGGTTCAGACACACAGATTGCTCCTCAAGACTCCTCTCTTCTTCCAGGTTTTCAAATGACAGAGAAACAAGCAGCGTATTTAATATTCTATTCCTGGTTCCATGCCTGTCTGAGTCATTTCTATATTAAATAGCACCACAAAGACAGACCACAGCATATTAGGAATGGAGGGGGGCCTAGAGGCCACTTAGTCCAATAGCTACATACCTATTTTACAGAAGAGAATTGAGGTCTTGAAGGATTAAGTAGTGAGCAGCCTTGTCAGGTTGGCCTTGCACCCTGTCTCTCAAATCCTAACCATTAGCTCTTTCCTTCCTAGGAAGAGATCACTGTGGCTGGAATTTGCCCATACGTTTGGGGGAAGAGCAGGCATTGAGGGATCACTTTAAGGAATTCAGACACGGAGAAGGCTTGGCTCTGTGTGTGGGGTTGGGGGACGGTTCAGGAGGGAGTTCCAAGCCACTCACTATGCCAGGCTCCACTCTATGTTCCAGATGCTCTTTGTCACAAGGGCCCATCCACACGACATCCATCACCATGACAGAGGCTGGAGGACATCCCCTGCCTGGCTAACACATTAGGAGCTGGGAGGTGGGTGGAAACTTCCTAGTCAGGGGCTGCACTCTGTTCCTCGCTCCACTGGGGAATCTTCATAACTTGAAGAGCAGCCTGGCAGAGTAGAAAGCTCACCAAACTTCAGATCAGCTCAAGCCCTGGTTCTGCCACGGACTTGCTGTGTGAACTTGGATCTCTCCCTTCACCTCTCGGAGCCTCAGAAGAAAGATACCAGCTATCTTACCTAGTCACCCTTGGAAAAAACCTCAGAGGGCATCTACTCTCACCCCCAGATTTGATAGATAAGGAGCTCACAAGTCCACTCCTATGAAACCCTGTACATGTTGGAGGCAATAGTGAAATATGATTTGCCCATCTTAGTTTCTAAGAACCAAGCAGGTGAAATTTGCCAAACATTTGCGGCTTACTGAGAATTCAGAAGGTGGAGGCATTTCAGTAGCATCTCTCTGGGGATCAGTGGGACTCTTTTAAAGACACAGGGAAACTATTCTTCATTCCCTTGTCGAGAGAATTAGATCAACAGATGTTCTGAAGAGAGACACCCAGGATACAAAGTGGAGAGAACCCCTGCAGAGCAGGGGCCCAGAGAACCCCAAGATCTCTGAGTCCCAGCCCTGCACACTGAGCCCCAGAGACAGGCCAGGAGAGAGGCCAAGATCCAGGGCAGGAGCATATGGGGGAGGAAGCTGAATTGGCAGGCCCTGGGGATCCATCCCAAACATCCGGAACCCATTGCTCCAGCAGGGCACTGGGCTCCAAAGACAGGCTGAGCGGAAGATGGTGGGGCTTTGTTTTATTTTTGGATTTTGCCAAAGCAAAAGAATTTGAGAAATTGTGAGAACTGTTGTGCTGAAATGCAGACTCTGCCAGGTTGGCGTGGGCCTGTTTATAAGTAATTCAATCTGAGGCAGGGAGGAACCGCAAGTGTGCACGCACGCACACGTGCGCGCACACACACACACACATACACACACACATACACATACACACACATACACATACATACATACACATACACACACATACACATACACACATAGACATACACACACACACACACACACACACACACTGTGCCGGCACAGACCCATGGCAACAGGAGACCTGGTCCTCCCTTGCTGGTTCCTGACAGGGTGGCCGAGGCATGTGGGCTCTGGGCCAGTACTCATTCATCCATTTGCTCAAATATTGACTGAGGCCTCGAACATCAGGCCAGTAGCAAGCTATTGGGAGATCAGGGACCCCTTGATCTGAGAGAGGGGAAACATCTTTCCCAGTCTGAAGGGATGCTTGATAACAGGTCTAAAATAATCCTGCTCATCTTGTTACCCTGAGTTATTAATTGGCCTTACAGTATGGACCTCTCACCCAATTCTGCCTAAATAATTTCAAGAATTCTCCTGGGAGCACTTCCTTTTCTAAGTTCAAAAAGCAAAGCCCTTTGACCCTTCCCTCCTCCTTCTATCTGAAACATGGACAAAGTGGCTGGAGGTATAGAAGCCCTTTTACAGCCATAACGCAATACGCTAGGGAGTTATAATAGCAGGACTTGTTTGACCTCACTGAGCCACCATACCTGAGCTGGACCACCTTCCTCTAGACACTCTTAAGGTGAGACCAAAAAGAAAAGAAAAAGATAAAGGAAAAAAAATTGTAAAGGCCCTATGTGTTCACATTGCTTTTAACTGGACTTTGCTGTTACTTGCAACCAAAAGTCTTCCTTCAGCATCTGGTGGAGGATATTGTCAGCATCATGGTGAGAAGGCCAGTTGCAGGGGACAGAAGGATGCCAGCCCCCTGGAAAAACATGAGACAGAGCCAGGAAATTAAGAGCGCTACTAAACCAGCTTCCAGGGAGCCTCTAGCTCTCTTAGGTGCTGAGAGTGTGTGTGCTGGGAGACTGCTCCCTCTTTCTAGAGGGACAGTGACACTGAAACTCCAGGTAAGGTTTGGCAGGGGGCACTCACTAAACCATTCCAAACCTAATTGCTTGCTCTTCTGTGTAGGTGGATATTAGAAGTGCATTTAGAGGAACCAGTAAAATGGGACTTTAAATCCAGTATGTGTGTGCATGTGTGTGTGTGTGTCTGTGTGTCTGTGTGTGTGTGTGTGTGTGTGTGTAAGAGAGAGAAAAGGGAGTTGCTATTTAAAAGTGACTTTTGCCTCATGTCTAATAATAGGCGTGCTAGTGCCTAGTGTCCAATCTTGCAACTCACTGACGGTAGGACATCGAGTTATCCACCCGGCTGGCACTTTGTTTCTGTCATCTGCAGTAGCCTCCACAACATAGAGCTGTTTTGAGGATTCAATTAATTCATCCTTAGTCTTAGAATTAAGCCTTAGAACAAGTTCCCAACATATGGCAAATCCTTAGGGAATATTACCTAAGATTCTTAATCATTTCATAAAACTCCAAGATGTGCACAGTTTCGTATTTTTAACATCTCCAAAATCAGAATGCCTTTCAGAGAATCCTATATGCCATGGGTAAACATTTTCTCCCTAATGATGTGTGTCAGTGATAAAGGCCATCTTTCACCATTACCCAAAACAGTTTCACCTCCTTCTCTCCTGTGCTCTATCTGTTCCCCTCCCTCCCCCGCAGCACCCTGCCCCTGAAGGTTTCACTGTCTCCACAGTTTGACCTTTCCCAGAATGCTATGTAGTTGGAACCATCTAATGTGTGGCCTCTTCGACTTAATAACATGCATTTAGCTTTACTCTATGTCCTTCTGTGCCTTAACAGTTCATTTCTTTCGAGTTCTGAACATTACCCCATTTATCCCTTCACCTTCTGAAGGGCATCTTGGTTGCTTCCCAGTTGGGGCAATTGGGAGTAAAGCTGATCTCCTACAACCGCATGCAGGTTTTTTTGTGGAAATGTTTTCAACTCCTTTGGGTCAACACCAAGGAGCATGGCTGCTGGAGAGCATGGTCAGAGCATGCTTAACTGTATAACAAATTGCCACTGGGTCTTCCCACATGGCCGTACCATGCCGCAGCAGCAACTACTAAACCAGCTTCCAGGGAGCCTCCAGCTCCAACTGAGAGTTCCTGTTGCTTCACGTTCTCACCAACATTTGATATTGTCAATTTTCTGGATTTTGCCCATTCTCATATCTGTGTGGGTGGTAACTTCTTGACAGAATTTGCATCTCCTGATCTAATGGTGTATGATGTGGCATCTCTCGACACATGCCTATTTGCCATCTATTCGCCTTCTTTGGTGGAGGGGGTCTGTAAAGTCTTTGGCCTGCTTTTTAAAATCAGGGTTTTTTTTCCTAATGTTGAGTTCAAGGGTTCTGTGTATATCTTGGATTGCAGCCTGATGAGGTGTCTTTTATCAAATATTTCCTCCCCGTCTGGGACTTGTCTTCTCATTCTCTAGACATTGTCTCTCCCAGAGTAGAAGTTCCCCCACTTTAATGAAAGCCAGCTTAGCCATTCCTCCTTTCACGATCATGCCCTTGTGCTGTATCTAAAAAGTCATCGCCATACTCGAGGTCACCGCTGTTTCCTTCTACATTATCTTCTAGGAGTTTTAGAGTTTTGTATTTTACACTGAGGTCTGTGATACATCTGGAGTTCATGTTGGTGAAAGGTCTAAGGCCTGGGACTAGTTTTTTGTTTGTTTGTTTGTTTGTTTGTTTTGCATGTAGGAATTTCCATTCCAGCACCATTTGTTGAAAGAATCTTATACCAATGCATTTTTTTAATCCAAGATTATTGAATATCTGAGAAATTGAGGCCATACAATGAGGTCACCTGAGCAGAAATGACATGAGAAGCCTCCCCAGAAGGAAAGCTCTCCAACAAGAGTGAAGAAGAAGTCTGTGACCTCTGCTAGAACCAGAACTGAGCTTATCCCAGGTATACCAGTTGCTCTGGAACCTTTTGGGGCAAAGGTTGGCTTAGGGCACCTCAGGAGGCCTTCTCCAGCTTCCTGGTGACACACCTACATCCAATAAGATCCCAGAGGGGCTGGTGCTGACACAGATAAGCATCTGAGGATTGCAACTTATGGAGGGAGGGTAGACACCAGGAAGAAGAGGAGAGTGGTTGTCTAATAGGAGAGACAGGGGCTATGGTCAGAAGGAGCATAGCTGTATTTTTTAGCTCAGGTGGGTAAAGTGAGTCATATGAGTGAAGTTATTAGTATTAAGTAATGATACCTGTTTACAAAATGACATTATTACCAGTACAGCCAATATTTATCAAATGTCTACTCTGTGTGAAGCACCAGACTGTGCAGCAAACATAGATTACCACCTTTACTCTACACACTAGAAAGTGGCAGCAGTGACACATTGGACAGGTAAGAAAATGAGACCCAGTGAGGTCAATTAACTTACCTATGTTCACACAGCTGGCACACAGCAGAATTCAGGTTCAAACTCAACTTGTTTTACTCCAAAGCCTGGGTTAATCACTGCTCATGACAGAAAATGGAGTTTCTTCTTTTAAAGGAAGCATTCCAGTGATTCCTGGCTGCAGGGTGAGCATAGCTTCTCCCTCAGTCCGCAGAAACTCTCTTGCTCCTCTGTAGTTCATGAACACTCAAGAGGAGCCCCGAGGACCACAAGACCCCCCAGGAGAGACAGAATGAAGGAAGGAGAGAGACAGGAGACCAGCCCACCTGGTTTCCCAACATTCCCTTAATCCTGCTCAGGAACTTCCACATCTGTATTTCCTAAGAAGCCAGGCTGTTTCTTTCTTTCTTTTTTTTTCCTCTTTACTTTCACCAAGGGCTTTCCATGGGCTACCTTCGCCAGTGTATTAGTCAGCTCCAGCCGCCATAACGAAACACCATGGAGAGGGAGGCTGAATCCACAGACATTTATCCTACAGTCTAGAGGCTGAAAAGCAAGTCCAGGGTCAGTCTAGCAGAGTTCTGTTTCTGGTTGGGGACCTCTTCCTGTCATTCAGATGGCTGCCTCCTTGCTATGTCCTCACGTGGGGAAGATGGGGACAGCCTTTGTCTTTCTCTTTCTATTAGGCCATGGTCCTGTTGGCTCAGGCCCCGCCCTATGACCTCAGTTACCCCTAGTTACTCCTAAAGACCCTGTCTCCACATACAGTCATACTAGGGATTTGGGCTTCAACTAACGAAGGCGGAAGGGGACACAATTCAGTCCACAGCAAGCAATTAGGTTGTCATTATTTTTTCAAAAATGAAACTTTCCATGAGCATCTACTCCCAAGTTACTCCAAGATCTCAAATTTTTAGATCTTTTTTTAACCTTATTTTTGAGAGGGTATAGAGGGTAGAACCCAAGGGCACTTAACCACCGAGTCACACCCTCAGCCCTTTATATTTTTTACTCTGAGACAGAGTCTAGCTGAGTTGCTTGGGGTCTCACTAAGTTGCAGAGGCTGGACTTGAACTTGTGATCCTCTTGCCTCAGCCTCTGGAGTTGCTGGCATGTGCCACCACACCTGGCACCAGATTTTTAGATCTAAGAATTTCAGAGGCAATCAAGCCCAAACCCTACATTTTACAAATAAGCACATGTGACTCAGAGACCTTAGGAGACTTTCCTAGGGCCACATAGCTACTTAATGCCAGAGCTGAAACTAGAACCAAGTCCTCTAATTTCAATAATGTAATAGCCTCTATTGCTAGGTCTCCAAAGAATGATGATGATGATGATGATGGTGGTGGTAATTCAAGTCTCTGCTATGTGGTCAGCATTGAACAGCTCATTTTATATATACTGTCTTATTTAACTTTCCCAATAGCTGAGGGTAGTGGGTATTATTACCCACTAATACAAAGGAGGAAACTGAGGCTCAGAGATGAGGCACCCCACTCAAGCTCACAGAGTGAGCTGGTAGTAGAGGCTGGACCCCAATGTCTGAGCCCCTTGAGTATCAATGTGCTGTTCTCCCACTACAGAAGTGGCCACCTGGTGGGGAGCACCTAGGGAGGTGACTACATAGCTAGGAGCCAAGATGTCAAGCCAAGTCAAGGTCATGAACACTCAGGAGCAGCCCCGAGGACCACAGGACCACCAGGAGAGACAGAATGAAGGAAGGAGAGAGACAGGAGACCGGCCCAGCTGGCTTCCCAACATTCCCTTAATCCTGCTGAGGAACTTCCACATCTGTATTTCCTAAGAAGCCAGGGTTGTTCCTTTCTTTCTTTTTTTTCTTTTTTCTTTTTCTCTTTACCTTCGAGCTCTCCCCCTCTTTATCAGTAGGTAAACTAGCCTTGCAGACAAGTACGAACCATGCCAGCCCACCCTCGCCTCGGGCTGCAAAGGAAATGAACTTGGCATCCTGTAGTCCTCACCTGGCATGAATCACCAGGCAGCCCCAAGGGACTGGGGCCAGACTGCTCATCAAGCTGATGGGCAACGGGGGACTTTGGGAAGGGAGGAAAGGGAAGCTAACTGCAGGAGAAAAGGTGACCGGCTGGCCTCCTCCCAAGCATGACCGAGGCCCCTTGCTCAGGCTGCCCCTTGTCGGTCTCCCCAGCTGCTGAACAATAATGAGGTCCTGTCAGGAAGCTGACACTGAAATGCCATCCCCCTTGTACCCCGCTCAGCCTCTGGCACAAGGAGGTTCCTGGAGGGAATATTTTTAGTTTGACAAATGAAAGCCTGGGACCGAGGACAGGAGGGATTAAGGGAGCTCTTCCCTGACACTCCTGGAGACGGGGAGATGATGAGTCAGATACACAGGGCTTAGGCGCGACTTCGCAAGACATTCCTCCAGCATGAGCACAGGCGGCCGCTGGAACCCCTCCTGCTGGCCGCCCGCCGGCCCCGGGAGGGGGGGCCTGCCGGGAGCAGCTCCTGTCCCCGCCTTCCCCTTGGCACACGGTTGGACAGCAGCTTCGGAAGATCAAAGCCACAGCCGCCTCAGCTGCTTTCCGGAATTGAAAGCCCAGGAGAGCTGGGTTCGAGTTCACCCTTTACCACTTGGTGGCTGTGACACTGGGCCACCTCTCTCATCTCTACACCGGGAGTCCTGTGATGACTCTGGGTGACAATCAAGAAGCTATACCTTTGACAATAAGGAAAGAAGCTATATATTGTTTTCTGCCTTGCCACCACCTCCCGGCCCAGAGATGTGCTCCAAGTCTCACATGTTGCATTGATAATAACTGGTATTGATGGAGCCCTTCCTGTGAGCTAGTCTAGTGCTAAGGGCTCTTTTATGCAACAGCTCTGTGAAGTAGATCTCACCATCCCCATCTTACAGCCAAGAAGGCTCGGAGAGGTGGTGTAGTTTGCCTGAGGTCACAGAGCGGGCCAATGACAGACTGGCATTAAACCAGTCTCTGTCTCTCTCTCTCTCTCTCTCTCTCTAAAGCCTGCATCTCAGATCTCTGGGCTGGTGACCCACTGGCTGGGCCTGTATCCAGCAGGAGAATGTCTCTTATCGGAAGCCATGAGTGGCAGTGAGATTAAGGAAGCGCACAGGCCAGGGACCAATCAGGGAGCCAGAGGGAAGGAACAGCTTCCAGGGGAGCAGAAGGGCCAGGGTAGATGCAGGAGCTGGACGGCAGGGCCCGGGGAACAGACAGGAGCCGCAGGCAGAAGGAGCAGGGGAGGCTGCCGGCTGGAGCCTGGGTTCTGGACAGCTGTCTACCTTGGCTCCCGCAGGCCCATGGCAACACAGCGGGTACCCGGGAGGGTGGGGACCCTGCCAAGTCAGAACCAGCTCATTTGGTTGGAAGAGAGACCTAGACAAGTCACGCACTGCGGACGGCTTATTTCTCCCTTTGCAAACGGCTGGCTTGGGTGGGTGCTCCCAGGGACTCAGCACCAAGTCATTGAATGAATTCTGCCCCCAAAATGCAAATTCATGATGAGCCACCCACCACCCACTCCAGACCACATAGGGTCCTCCAAGTATCCCGGACTCAGGATTTAACTTTGGGATGAATGTTTAAAAGCCACCTGAGAAGTACCAGCAGCAATGTCCTGTTGCTGAAATTGGTGTACCTCAGTCCCCTCTCTGTATGCACTTGTAAGCAGGTGCTCTCCCACCTGAGAACTCACTTTTGAGTCCCTTGGGGGACTTGACAGAGAGATTTTGTTTAAAAATATGGCCCATAAATTCAGTTGTTTCCTTCTTTAATCTGCAGGAAGGAAGGAAGGAGGGAGGAAGGGAGGGAGGGAGGGAGAGGGACAGGCGAAGGAAAGGGGAGATGCCGTGACACTGAGTCTCTTCATCCTCAGCCTGTCACACCACGAATTCTGCTCTGTGCACTTAACGCCATCACCATCACCACCACCAAGGTTCAAGGGACTTCTAACAGGGCTACTCTCTCTTTTCTCAGGGAATCTCAGGCCCAGCATCCTTCCTGGAACCCAGAGTTTTAATGGGTGTCCCTGTCTCACTCAGGTTCCCCTAGATTTATGAGGAATCTCCTCTTGGACCTTGGTGTCCAGGGATGGGAGCAAGAAAACCTGCTTTTCTCTTCTGGGTGATGGGAACATGGGATCAGATCCTGTTTGCTCTTTTGCATTGGCTGATAAAATGCTCAGAGCCAATGTGCTTCTTTCTTTTGCTAATTGTGCAGGATTTCACAACACCAACGTGAGCTCTGTAGTAGGCTTCCCTACTGACAAGCTGTGAGACCTAGGACAAGTCCCTTAAATTTTGTGAGCCTCATCTGAGAAATAGGGGTTACCACCTGGCTCAGGGCTCAGTGTGGAAACAGAACAGGAGAGAGAGAGAGCTCACCTATGCCAGGCACATGATCATAGATGCTCAGTCAACGGTAGCCAGCATTACCTTTATCTTCTGCAGCATGCTGTTATAATGTATAATAATTTTCCTTTTTATTTCATTTTTTCCCAGCTACTTTCTTTTTCTATTGCTCCAGAATCGTCATCTTAATTTTCATCTTACAATAGTATGCATTGGAGGATTTATTTTGGGCGGGGGCGGGGAGGGTGTTGCAATCCACTTCAAGATTGTAGAAAAGGGAGAAGGTCAAAAAACACAAATACACGTGTACTAAGAGGAGGACTAATTTCCTCTTCCCCACATCCACAGCTAGAGTGAAGCTTGAGCCCAGCTTCTTGGACTGCAGGATCAGAAAATCACTTGACTCTTAGGGACGCAGGGGGTGAGGCATGCTGCTACAAAGACACCAGCAGGGGAAGAGGGATCTTGTCTGGAATCCAAGAACAAGGCCTTGAGAACCACCACAAAGCCAGGGGCTGAGTCTCCATCTTCCTTTGACAGCCGCCAAGGGGTTTTCTCTCATGAGCACGTGGTCTCACCTCACGGGGACCCACGCTTCCTGCACGTGCCTTCTCCGGCTTCCAGCTGACCTTCCATGGGCCTTCTGCCCAGATGCCTCTTCCCACCCAAGGGCTTCTGTTTCCTGTGGTTTCTGCAGCCTTGAACTTGAATTATAGCAGGCCAGTGGGCTTCACCACCTTCTCCCTATGTCACAAACTTACAGCTTCAGCTTCTTCTGTTGGCCGCCTTGTTTCCTCGTTGTTTCCAAGGTCAAATTCTGCAGAGAGAAAATCAAATGGCACAACTTGTCATTTTTTGCCTAAGCCACATACATCCCAGGCCCTGCAGACTCTGGACCCACCTTCTGTTCTAATGCCAGGGACGTGCAGGGTTGGGATGGGGGCGTGACACGTCATACATCAGCCACCTCTTTGGCCACCCGCTGAGCAGGGGCTCTGAGAGACACAGCTTTCCCCTAAAAACCACCCTGACACATCTCAGCCTTGTCTTACTTTTTTGCCCAAAGGCTCTAGACTTAGAAAAACAGGGACCCAAATCCCAGGCCCACCACCGACTAGCAGCTGTTTCAAGCAGTGACCCTCTCAGAGCCTCAGTTTCTCATCAGTACATGGGGAGCCTAATGGTATCAACCCATCAGACTGTGATGCCAAGGGACTAAGGTACTCAGGGCAGAGCTGAACTACAGTCAATGCTCAGGACCCACACGTTGTTATGATCCCAACCATAGTGTTTACAATTCAGAATTGGGTTTAACTGATGTATAGCCCCTCCCCCCTCCTTTTTTTTTTTTTTCATTTGAGAAAGTTTCTTATTTCTCCGATTTCCCCATCTGTACCAAGGGACTTCTAATACCTTCTTCATAGAGCTGGTTCAAAGAATCCATGTTTTAAGTATGTGGAGATCTCAAATGGTACCTGGTAGTCACTGAAGGTTACAAATGCTTGGGTTCTCTCTCTCTCTCTTTCTCTCTCTCTCTCATTTTTGGGGTGTTCCTTCAGTGTTTTCCTAAGAAACCAATCTCCTCCCCATAACAGATGTCTAGAAATGTTCTGCAAAGAACTCTGTCCTCAGGTCTTAGAGCCAATCATTGGCCAACTGCTCCTTCTTGAGAAGCCATAAAATGGTAGAGCAGACGAAAACCATGATGATCACCTGATCTCATAGTGTACAGGCTGAAGAAACTGAGGCCAAAGACAAGAGACAATAGACCCAAGTGAGAGAGAAGCCAACTCGGAGACAAAGCTCCACCTCGTGGGACTCCCAAGCCCTCTCCACACTTGACCTGCCCATGGTCAGCTTCTCCCCTGGGCTGCCCTTCTTCCTCTTCACCGGCTCTTGCACTCCTGCATGCCCAGCCACCTGTGGAGATGGACAGGCAAGGACCCGGAGGGAAACTGGAAGGGGAGATAAAGGCAGCCCCAGAGTCAGCAGGAGAGCTACAACCAGCAGACCCACAGCCTGGCCCCCTGGCAGAGCCCAGCCCCGGCTTAACCAGAACTAGTCATTCTGGGAGGGAGTCTCAGGGCCATGACGTCATGTGACTGGCGGGTGTCTGTGGGCCTTGAAAGTGAAAGGGGATTAGGCCAGTGTTCTGAGGCTGGGCCACCCAGCCCTGGAGGCCCCAAAGCAGACCACCTGCCCTGCCTGGGCGATGTTTTCCAAAGCATCAACATGAGAAATGAATTTTTAAATCTGACATTATTAAAAACAATCAGCTCTGATTTCAAAGGCTGACAAGCCTGTCCCTGTGTCCCTACCCGCCCAGGCCCAGCCCACCCCACCAGGACAACTAACCCATGACATCAGAGTCTGCCCTGGGGATAGTGTCTGGTGAATTAGCACTAGCTCCAGAGGAGCAGGATGGAGTTACAACCTCGCCAATTGGGGAAAATTCGGGAATCCTCCCCTGACTTAGCTTACATTCCCAATCACTGATTCTGCAATCTGTACATGGGGTAAAAATGGGAGTTCATAACCCACTTGAATCAAAGTGTGAAATATGATATATCAAGAACTATGTAATGTTTTGAACAACCAACAATAAAAAATTAAAAAAAAAACAGAAGCACATGCCCAGAACTGCCGGGTCTTGACAGCAAATCTCTCACCTCCTCCTATACTACTGCAGAGGGTCCCAAGCCCCAGAGAAAAGGCCAACGGCCTCCACAGGGAAGGCGGGTTGCAACCACAGGTCTTCTCACCCCCATATGTCAAAACAGCTCACAAACCCTTCTCTTCCCTTCCGCCCCCACCCTTTTCCCTCCCCTCACCATCCCTCTGTTCTGGTCCAGACCATGTCACCTCTAAACTATACGTTCAGACTCTAGATGCTCCCTCTGCCACCTTGCTTTCCCTGTAATCCAGGGGGGTCCCCAACTTGGGATGAACAACTAGATGCCGCTCAGGCCAGAACTTTGACCTGGGTATTTTTTTCAAGGATCCCAGGAGACACACAGGAGCAGCCAGGGTGGAAAGCCCCTGCTGCAGCCTGGCCCCTCTCCCCCAAACACCAGCAGGAGGAATCCCAGCTCCTTCCCTCGGGGCCCAAACTCCGACCCCATGCAGTCCGGTGCTCCCCTCTTGCCCCGTCGGCTCTCACCCCCTTTACACCTGAGTCATTGGCATGGATCTTCCTTTTCTAAATAAATCACCTCTTTTTTGACTTTCCGGCTCAGAATGTTCCCTTTGCCTGGAATGCCTGTCTGAATTTCCATCCATACCTGGAGCATTTGGGGTTAATTTTCAAGGGCCACCAGCATGTCACACACACACACACACCCACCGCAGAAGGTCCCCCTCAGGCTGCGCACGGATCTCACTGCCTCCTGATGGGGACAGAGTCCGTGCTTCGGTGGGGCCCACTGTGAGTCGGGTGCGGCACATGGTAACCGTTTCAAATGTTTTCATGTGTTTAGCTGCTCCCACAGCCCTTCAAGGGAGACATTATCACCCTGCACACTTTACAGATAAGAATACAGGGGCAGGGAGACAGGAGACAACTTGCCCAAGACCACACGGCAAGTGAGTGAGCAAGGAGGACCGAGATCCATCCAGTTCTAGAACCAACCATGCTATGGACCACCACATTGCACTTTCTTCTGGGTGTATCTTATTGTTTTCGGTATTCAGGTGTTACAAGGATTGAATGAGTGGGAGATGACCAGATGGGCAGAAATCCACCCATCCTAGCAAAGGGGTATTCTCCCTATGGCTTAATTTGCTCGTTCTTCCTAAGTCAACAACCACATTAGGATGTGGATCACCTTTGATTCATAGCTAAGTCATCCAATTTATCATGAGGCTCTGTGAGCTTCAAGCCCAAGACCATTCCTGCCTCTACCCCTGATTCCCCAGTGCTCCGAACCAGCAAGACACAAAGTCAAGACTGAATGATCTATTGAATGAAACGGAACATCTCCTTCATTGGACTCCACCTTTGAGTTCTAAGATCACAATTTCCTACAACTTATGAATAAACAACAGCTATGACGTCCCTATCAGGTGCCAGGAATGGTGCTGGGGGCTCTGTAACAAAGGCTGGGCCTGTTGGTTTTGCCCCACACTTTGCATGTCTCACAGAGACTCAGAAAGGTTGTGCGAAATGCCCAAAGTCACAGAGCCGGTTGGAGCAGGGCCCGTGACAGGGCCTGGAGTGGCTCCTGTGAATAGAAAGAAGCCCCAGAGACAGAGGTGTGAGCCAGGGCGCAGTGAGGAGGGAGGGGCGAGACCCGCGTCCTGTCAGATCCGATTTTCTCAGACATCTCAGCAGATTCCTCTGTTCCTGCAGGACCGGATTGTCTCCAGGCAAACGATGAGATGGACAGGACAGTTGCTCCCAGGGACATCTTACTTCTGCCCCTTCCGGGCCCCTGTGCATTCCTGGTGACGTCACCCAGCTGTGCTCCCTCATCTCCCGGGAGGAAGCTCTGTCACAGTCAGGAAGGGGGAGGGACAGAACTCTGGTGGGGGGGGGTGGTGCCCAGAGATGACACAGAGACAGGCTGCCTCTGGCGCCTGGAGGAATGTGCTCCAGCCCTGCCCCACAGCCCCAGTTTGAGTTTGAGGAGGTCCCCAAGCAGGGTCACTTCCCAGTGATCAGAAGGTGGATGTCAAGGCCTGAAATGCCCAGGCCAGAGATTAAAAAAAAAAAATCCAACTGAATAAATAAATCACCAAAGAGAGCAGCAACCACCCGTCTGCCAAGAAACTTAATCCTAAATGTGGAGGGAGTTGGGAGGGTATGGGGTGGAGGGAGTTGGGAGGGTATGGGGTGGAGGGGAAGGGAGGACGGGAGGACTGAGGTTCTGAAAAGATTTAATTGGTGATAGGGTCCTAGGAATATGTAAATAGTCTGTTGGTTTCTGTCCTAAAAGGAGAAACAGATGCCAAGGGCTCCAAGCTGAGTTTTCATATGAAAATCACTTAGAGGAGAATTCCATTTAGAATGTATAGAATTGATTGTTATCTCCTAAGGGGGGGTGGGGGCTCCATGCTCAGGTTTCCTTTTACACCCCACCACCACCACTGGAAGACCCCAGGCTCCATTCTCTATGCCTCTCTTTCCCCTTCCCTCCTCCACAGCCCTAAGGTTGGCAGCTGGAGACGGAGAGCAGGGTGTGGAGATCCGTGTGGGGGTCTAGTCTCATAAGCCTGTGGCTAAACCTGGAACTCCAGAGACGATCTAAACAAGGTTAACAATTTCCGAGTCCAGCCTCTGCTGAGAAACTTGTCCAGAGACAAGGAATCAGCTCCCTATTTCTCCCTAGGCAGCCAATCCTCTTAGTTGGGACTGATGCACAGAACATTCCCCTGTAAATTAAATTAAATTTGTCTGTGAATCTGTCTCCATGAAGCTTCTTACCTTTGCTCCTTCGAATGCTATGAAACACCATGGATTCTTCTTTCCTTATAGCAAGTCCTTCTAGAGGCCCTCTGGGTTGGCAAAGGATCCTTAAAAACAAAAAAAATAAAGAACCTGAGAGTTTAATGGAGCTTGGGGACAAGGAGAAATGAGAACACCTGTGTTCTAGGCCCAGTTGCACCTGATGACTTCCAAAGGCCTCAGTTTGCTCATTTGTAAAATGGGAAGCTGCTGCCTGACTTTCGTCTCTCGAGCGAGGATAAAATGAGAAGCGGGGGGGGGGGGGGGGGGTGGTCTGTTTCCAAGGTACAATAAAGGTGAGTTCTAAGTAAAATGCCGCCTGAACCCACAGAGGCACGAGCTTAAGACGCTCTTCCTCCTTTGCAAATGCGATCTCAAGTTCCTCCAGCTCTGATGGGCAAGAAGGCTCCTGTGAATGGGGCCAGAATAGTGCAAGCTCCAGCCCATTTGTCTTTGGCCGGGCTGGTTCCTGTGAACCAGTGTGACATTTCCAGAAGTGCAGGGAGATTAGGTAGAATGGCAGGAGAATGCAAGAAAGGGGGCTCTTCACGTCCGTTTAACCACCTGACAAACACGTATCCAGCTCCCACCGCATGCACCGACCGGTTTGGACACAGCACCGTCCCAGGCGATTTCTGTAACCATTCTGCCCGGGACCCAAGATGATTTCACCTGCAATGGTGGGCTGAATACTGCCCCATCCAAAGACACCATCCTCATCCCCAGAACCCCGAATGACGTTACCTTAGAGAGCAAAAGGTAATTTTTAGATGTGCTTAAAGTTCATAATCAGTTATTGCGGGTTACCCAGGTGGTCGCAATGAAGGGGCCCTTGAAAGAGGGAGGCAGGAAGGCCAGAATCCAAGAAGGCTGTGATGATGAAAGCAAAGGTGAGAATGATGTGGGGCCGTGAGCCAAGAAATGTGGGCAGCTTTGGGGAGATGGAAAAGGCCAGGAAACATATTCTTCCCAAAGCCTCCAAAAGCAAGGCAGCCCTGCCAATGTGCTTTGGACTTCTGACCTTCAGAACAGTCAGAGAATCATCTGGGTTGTTTTAAGCCACTAAGTTGGTGGCGATTTGTTATAGCAGCTATAGGAAACTTTCAATGCCAATTACTATGCAACTATTTTAACCTCTACTAGAAAACATGAACTATATAAAACACACACACACACATTTGGTATATCAATCCAAATTCAATATGTCTCTAGGTCTTTACACACGCTGTTTTTTCTTCCAGGAACACTCTTCCTCTAGATCCTCACATCGCTCCCTCCTCAACTTGGTTATTTCTGTTCAAACATCACTTCATCTGAGATTCCTCTCCTGGCCACCCTGGTGCCCTGCATCTGATGCTCCAAACTGCTGCAGGCCACCATCCGTTAGTAGAACATAAGATCAGTCTTCAGTGGCTCAAACCAGCATATATTTTTTTTAAAAAAAATGGAAGAAAAGAAAAATTATCAGAGTATGTCCCATGAAGTAAAGGTAATTTATTATTACCTAATTTTTCACTTTTCTTGTATATATGTTTGTGTGTGTATCGGGCTGCAAGGCAAAAATCACTTTCTTACTATAGATCAAAGATTTCTATTTAATACATTCCCCTGACAAATTTTCTTCAGAGCTGCCAATACTATCTGAAAACTTTTTTCTGTATGTATTTATTCCCCCATCTCCTCCAACAGGATCTCCATGAGGTGGAGATGTTGCCTGGGTCCCCAGTATCTAGACCTGCCATCCCTTAGGCCTATAATCAAGATTTATTGAAGGAATTAGTTAATTAGTTAATTAATGAACCCATGATTTCATGACTACTACTGTTTAGGACAGGAAATAACATTTTTTTTAGAGTAAGTTAACTTAAAAGAACATGTTAAGTAAATAGCAACACAAGTCGTACACATCAAGGCAAAAATCATGAAGATGATACTGAAATACTAAATTCAAGGACATAAAAGACAGATTCTCTGCTCCCAAGGAGCCTCCAAGCCAGCTGGGGAGACCAGCTGCAGAAGAGCCAAGGAACAGATGAATCCCATCCCTGGCTGTTGAAGGTCACGTCCACCTCCTCTCGTTTCCCTGATGGGAATGTGCAGCCCAGAGTGCAGGAGTGACTTCTTCCCTAGCCACAGAGTGGCCAGCTGCAGAAGCACTAGGAGAGCCCAGTGTCTGGAAGTTTCGTCCCCATCCTAGCCCAGCCTCCCTCCCCACCAGCTACTCCCATCCAGTGCTCTCCTCTCTTCTGTGACCTCTTCTCCAGGAACTCAGGGGCAGTACCATGCAGTTTTGCAACAATTGTTGCTGTTGTTTTGTTTCAGGGTGTGGCTTTGGGGGCTTTAGTGTTTTTTTGTTTTTGGTTTTGGTTTTTTTTGATACCCACGAGTGAACCCAGGGCTGCTTAACCACTGAGCCACATCCCTTTTTATTTTGACAGAGCATCTTGCTAAGTGGCTTAGGACCTTGCTAAGTTGCTCAGGCTGCCTTTGAACTTGCAATCCTCCTGCCTCAGCCTCCTGAGCCACTGGGATTATAGGCATGTGCCAGCACTCCCAGCAGTACCAAGCAGTTTAAAAGGTACTTAACTTTATAATTGGACAGGACTGACTTCCAATAGACCTACTATTCGTTAACCAGGAAACATGGGCAACTTTTTAAACCTGAGTCTCTCTTTCTTCATCTTCAAAATGGAGCACGTGGGCTGGGGTGTAGCTCAGGACTAAGGGGGTTGCCTAGCATGTATGAGGCCTTGGGTTGGATCCCTAGCTAAATAAATAAATAAATAAATAAATAAATAAATAAATAAAATGGAGCTCAGAAGTAAAGTGACTCCATAAAATGCCCAGAAAGAAAGTGGGTTCTCAGGAAATGTTGGCTCCCTTCCTCTCTCTGTCAAGGGATCTGTGCATATTACTGTGGCTTAGCTTTCACGGTACCTACGAAGGATGGGCACCATTCAGATACCTTTGCTGACAAGCTTGCCAGGGCACCCCACCCTCAAGTGTCCACTCCAGGTGATATAGAGGTGGATGTCTTTGCAAGAGGACGTTATCCTCCTGGGTGGAGGGCTCTTGTTCCAGGTAAGAAGACTCTAAAACCACCGTACAGATGTCAGAGTGCAGATGAAGTGCTTGGGAAGGGTGATGGGACCCCTTCTGGGGCAGGGGGTCCTGATGCCCTTTTCTCCCCAAGGTATCATCTCCCCAGGGCCTCAGGGTGACTCACGAGGGCTCCTTCCTCCAGAAAACAAACATTACAGCTCCTATTTCACAACTATATCGATGTAGAGACAACAATATTACATAATGAAACCTAAGAACTCAGTTTTTATTCTTTTAATTGAAATATGTTCAGGGGCCCCTAAAAGTATTTTATGCCCTTGGCACTGTGACTCCAGTGCCCAGAGGATTAGTCCCCGGGAGTGCATCTTTCTGCTGCTCACCTCTCCCATGACAGATGCAGGCCACGTCTGGGCTGGTTAACTCTGACTCTTAGAAAGTTCTCTACCGCAAGTAAAAATCTGTGTCCCTCAAGCTTCCGCTCTCTTTATTCCCAACAGTATCTGCAGAAACAGGGGTCTTCCTGCTTGCCCTGTAAACTGGTGGCTATCTGAAAGGGCCTCCAAGAAAGAGTTGCATAGCCCAGAATGTCTAAAATTTTTCATATTTAGGAAAAGGGTCTCCAAAGATGTCATTAAGTTAAGGATCCCCAGATGAGATCATCCTCAATTCTCCGCAAGTCTCCCATGAGACACACAGAGAGACTTGGAGAAGAGGAGCCCTGTGGAGGCAGAGACAAAAGGGAGGCCACCCCAAGTCGAGGAGCACTTGAGCCTCCAGAAGCCAGAAGAGAGAAGGAGGACTTCTTCCCCAGGGCCTTCAGCAGGAGCAGGGCCCTGCCGTCACCTTGATGTTGATCTGTCCCAGAAGTCCCAGGCAAGGAATGCACCATACTGTCCCCAGTGCTCCATCACGAGGGGGTGGAGTGGTGGGGAGATGGAGCACTTTAAAGTCTAGGCTCTGATTCCAGCTCTGACAGACGGTATCCAAGTAAATTGGAGAAGTCACTCAGCCTCTCTGAACCTGTTAACTCCCTGTAAAGTGGAGACAAAAATATCTACCTTGTAGGGCAACGGCAAGGCTTGGGAATCATAACTAGACGCTGTGTGTTCCCTCCTCGCCTGTAAAATGAGGACAGTCATTCCTTCCTCACAGGCTGTTGTGGGGACTAGAAACCGCCTGGGCACCATCACCACCACGCCCTAGACCCTATACAGACGCTTTTGTGCCAGGTCCACCTTCCCCATCTCCAGGCAATCCCTTTGTTTGTGTGGTATTAACATTCTTATTCTGATAATCTCCCCTGGTCCCACACAACCCTGGTCTTTACTGAATTTTTTATTTCCATTTACGCCATCGCAACTGTCAATATAGGCCATCGTGTATCTCCTTGAAAAAAAATGAGAAAATGGGAAGGAAAACTGACTTAGAAGACACAGAGGTTATTCTCTCAGAGGGGTTGTACAAATTACCCCGTATCTATGAGAAGGGGCCTGCTCTTTCCACCAGGAGGTCCACTGAGATGGGAAAGGACCATCAAAGAACATCACTTCTCAGGGAAAGACTGATGGAGGGTTCTGCGGTAGCACAGAGATGGTCACATCCTCACCCCACCCCCCAAAAAAATACCTTGGAGCAACCCTTGTTCTTTAACTTGTGGCCCAGATGAGACTGAGCCTGGAAGTTGGTTGTGCAACTCATAGGCCAAGACTGGCTCCCTTTGTGGCCCAAGAGTCTGAAGATGTTTGAATCTGACAGACCTGGCTTCAAATCCTAGCTTTTCCACTTGTAACTTAACTCCAGTTACTTAAACTCTGGGCCTCTATCAAATGGAGGCTCAAAATGAAGTGAGTTATAGAGACCCAGTTTAGGTAGATGGTAGCACTCAAAGACTGGTAGCTCCTATTGCAATCCTGCAAACATTTTTTCTTGAGCAATTCTAGGTTCCCCTCATAAAAGACCTACACCGCTAAGACTATACGTTGGGCCAACAGCACCACCTGGTGGTCAGAGCAAGACCTGACATACCTCACCCTGGACTTGGCACTTTCTCAGCCGTTTTATAGAGGCTGGCATCACAGAAGGAAGACAGCCCCACTAAAAGGGACCTGTTTGAAAGAGGCTCCACATGAACAAAGCATAAGCTGACCTATCTATTAATTTTGTCCCAGAAAGAAGAAAAGCGGGTAATGACCAAGAAGGTGGACATAGTTCAGTCCATCCTAGTGAGAAGCTGTTTTACTTCTGTGTATAATAAAAACAAGATCTTACTTGCAGGGTATCAAAAACGAAGTAAATAAAGGTCCCATGGTGGACACTTAAGACAATTGTTTCAAGTTTAAAAACCAACTATTTGTGTCTGATCTTCCAAAACTGGCTGGTTTCTAGACAACACCTGGGATCTGTCCTGTGTACCCTGGGAAGGTTTCAAAGAAAAAATAAAAACAGCCTGCCAGACCCTCCTGAGCCAGCTGCCCAGCTCTGCACATGATCTGTCACCTCCTGGCCTCTGGAGGGGGCACTGCTTCAGAGTCAGATACGTTTGGGGTATACCTAGCAGAAGCTGGGGTTCTTGGAGACTGGCAAAAGGAAGAAGATGACTCATCCATTCATTCATTCATATAACAAAGTCAAGATTCATTTAACAGTCGAGACACAAAGATGATTTTTGACATAGTCCATAGCCCCAAGTAGCTTTCATTCTAAGTGGGGAGGTGGAAGAATAATGAAATACGTCAATGCACTGGGCCAGGTGCTCTGACAGAGACGTGCACTGCTTAGGCAGGTGACCCAGGAGGAAGTACCCACGATACCTGGGGGAGTCAGAAGCATTTGATGGTTCAACATATAAAAGGACCTACAAAATGCCACATGGTGTGAGGACCTGGAGATACAAGGATGAATGAAACCTAATCCCTGGTGCAAAGCAGCTGTGGTCAACCTGGTAAGGGGCAAGTGCAGAGAGGACACAACATGGGATTTGAACTGCAGGAGGTGTTGGCTAGAGGAACACCTGACAGAGAAGGACTGAGAGGCCCGACAGCAGGATCAGCCCGGCAACTTCTCTGCACCCACCCACTGCATCTTCTGAGCTGCTTCCCCTGCACTGGGTTTCAGGAGATGCAATTTTTTAAAATTCATTTCCATGTTTAAAATTTGCTTATCCTCCACTTTGGTTCATTTTCCCAAGAGCTCCAGATAGGCAGGGACTGCATCAGGTCACCCAGAACATGCCCCACAAGCCTCTCCCAGCTCATGTCCTTAGCATAGATGACACCCTCCACCCTAGATCCCTCAGATTTGACTCCTCTCCAAGGCAATCTTACCTTCAACCCCCACCTTTCCCAGGTCTTGAAACCTCAGCCCCCTACTCCATGCACCTGAGACTCAGCATCCCTCTGACCTACCAACTGAAGGAGGCTGGGATGGGGTACATGCTATAAGGGTGTTACAGGAGAGGGGAGCCATAGGCTCACACTGCCCCTCCAAGAGAAGTGAGTGGAAGCTACTCCCGGGCAGTTCCATTCCCTGCAAGCCCACTGTGCTATCACTCTTCAGAGCCCAGGGCTGAGGTTCACATCCAAGTTCCTCCACTTCCTGACTGGGGTGGGGGGGGGGTGGCTCAGGTGACTTAAATTCTCAGTGTCTCCCTGTCTTTATAAAGTGGAGAGCAAGGCTGTTGTGAGGATTAAAATAGTACAGTCAAAGACTTAAAAGACGGCTGCTGGGTCCATAACCAGAGCTCAGGAACTATTCGATATCATAGTACAATAACTATTTCTTGAGGATCTACTATGTGCCAGGATTAGGGATGCAACAGTGAAGCAAAAAGGCTTGGTCCTTGCCTCGCAGAGTTCACTCAACTGAAGAGATGAACTGTTTAAGTGAAGACAAAAGTAAGCGCACAATCACCAGCAGGAAGGGGTGCAGGGAGAAAATGGATAGCACTGACAGAGAGAATAAGAGGAATAAGAGGAAGCCATGGCATTAGATTGGGAGCAATGACATTTAAGCTGAAACCGAAAGGATGTGCAGAAATAAGGTGACGAGCTGTGGAAATAGATGCCAAAGTCTTGCAGCGGCCAAGAACACTGAGCCATCAGGAACTGGAAGAAGACAGCTAATGTGGCTGCCATGTGGTCAGCAAGAGAGGAAGGGCCTGGGATAAGGCTGGAAAAGCAGGCAGAAGCCAGCTGCTCCCGGCTCCCAGAGGGCCACAGCAAAAAGTGACCATCTTGCTCTCAATTGGTGGGAAACCAGGCCGGGGGTTGGGAACAGAGTATGTTGTTCAGACACGACTTAATTTATATTTTCAAAAGATCACTCTGCTGATAACCATGAATTAGAACCGAAGACTTCAGAAACAAAAATTATAAATTGGAAGGCAACTGGGTCTAATGAAGGGACACGGGAGATATGCCCACCAACAGAAGCAACAGGTTTGGTGGTGCACTGAATGTGAGAGGTGAGGGAGAAGGAGAATGAAGGTAACCTTGATCCAAGATGGCGAAAGGCCAAAGGAGGAGGAGAGAGAGATGCCAGGCAGACAGCTCCGTAAGGAAATCTGGAATTCCAAAGAAATGCAGGCTTTGGAGCTAGACATTTGGGAGTAAGAACATATATCTTCCATGTCAAGTAATGAGAATGAATAAAATCACTTAGGGAGAGACTGTGGAAAGAGAAGAGAAGGGAGGTTAGGATCTGGAGCCTGAATATATAAAAAGCAAGTAGAGAAAATAAGAACTGGCAAAAGAGATCAAGAAGGAACAGCCCAAGAAGGAGGAAGAAAACTGGGGGGAAAATAAAGAAAGGAAACAGAGGAAAAGATGGGAGCAGATCTCTGTGCAAGACACTTCCTTGTTTAATCCTCAGTGCAATCCTGGGAAGGTGGCTTTATTTCCCCTACCTTAGAAATGAGAAAGAGGACACAACCCAGAAATGTATAGTTTCTTGGCCAACATCCTGTTCTTGAGCAGCCAACTGGAATTCATTCTTGAGTGAAAACTCACAGCACAGGACACATAACAGATGAGGTGTTCAGTAAGTGTTAGTTGAATGAAATGTTGGTTTTAAGCACAGAATGACTCCTGACTCGGTTTTGATACCAATTTGAATCTGGGAGCAGCAGAGCATGGAGCCCTGGGGTGCAAGGGGCGGGGTGAAGGAGGTTGTTAGGAAGAAGTCGATGGAGCTGAGACTGGAGTGGAAAGACAGGTAAAATAGGGAAAGATCTGCATAAGTCCACTGGGAAGCAGATTCCCACCACAGGCTTCTGGACCTTCTCAGGTGGCTGAGCTCACCTAATTCATCTTTACTACATCACTAAGTGTATGCAAACATCCTTGGTCCACAACACACCTTGGACCATGGCTGAACGGGGTTCTCCTGGATCCTTGGCTTGCCAGATATTGTGCATTGAAAATCCCCAACCAACAGGTGGAGGCCCTTTATATACTGCAGCCCTGGATGCTACACCAAGCCCAACTCCATCGGTAACTAGCTTTGCAGGTGACATCAAGTCTCTTTACCCCTACAAGGGTGACATCATCATTGTTACATGTTTCTCTGGAATTTTCTGTCTCTTGGTTCCCTTATCCCATTAGGCAACCAGACTCTATAGCATCTGTTTCTTCAGGGTAGAAAAACTGCACCAGAAACAAACAAACAAACAAAAAAAGACTTTTGATTTTTAAAATTTCATGTGCCCTAGGATCTCTTCATCATGACGTGATGAATCAGAACTAGGTTGCTTGATCCAATATTGATTAAAGGACTCTCCACGAAAGAAGTAAAGATGTGGCAGAGACAGTCTAGCTGTTTACCAAACCCATTTCCCCTAGGTCCTGAGTATACAAGTGGACTACATTTCCCAGATGCCTCTGCAGGTACGCATGGTCACGTGAATGAGTTTTAGCCAAGAGGGCAATCCGCAACGAAAGGGCCACTTTCAAGCCTGGACCAGAATTATCTTCCAAGCTCAGTTCATCCATACTCTTATTGGCTCGTCTGGCCTCCTGCCAACACACCCAACAGCTGGAAGCCACAGGCTGAGAATAAGGGTGCTGCAGGTGGAAGATGCCCAGAGAGTCACCTTCTGAAGAGAAACGCCATCTGAGATTTCATGTAACTGATGAGTAAGCATCTACAGTGTGTGAACGACTGTGTGTCTGGGGGATGAGCACCTAATGCTGCCTTCATTCATATGATTGGGGAAGAAGCGAGTGAGGAATAAACCTTGATTGTGATGGGGTGGGGTGGAGACATAATGAGCTCTTCCTATCCAGGGTTGCAGATTCTGAGGTTAGAGAAGATCTTTGCCTCATTTCCTAGGTACTTGGTGGCATGTCCAGAAAAGGAGGACCCAACACAGCCCTGCTGAGTTAGAGATCACCAGAGGGGCATGAGAGCAGATAGCTAGGCCCTGTGTGGCTGAGAGGAGTCCAGAAGGGAGCCAGACCTCTGGCAAGTGAGAATAAGAAATGGCAGACCCAAGAGTGACCTCACACACTGGCTAAGGGCCACATGGGTCAGGGACCTACCTCAGCAGAGACTTGCAAAGACAGGTCTGCCCCTCGGAACTTGGACCAAAGCCCAAGGGAAACTCTGTCCAGAGGCCACGATGAAGTAGAATTGACCAACTATCAAATTTTATCCCTACAATAGAATAGGAGCTTGAAAAAGAAATGAAGAGTATTTGTGAGCAGAAATTCTTTCCTTGCAGCTTATCAAAAAATGTGACTAGGGCTGGAGTTGTGGCTCAGTGGTAGAGCGCTTGCCTAGCACATGTGTGAGGCCCTGGGTTCTATTCTCAGCACCACATATAAATAAAGAAAATAAAGATCTATGGACAACTAAAAAACTATTAAAAGGAAAAAATTTGAAAAAAAAATCCTATCTTGCCATCCTCGGACTGTGAAACATAAAATAAGTTGCTCTGAAATATAACTTATTATTGTTGCTATTGTCACCATCATCACCAGCTTTGATTGAAGTGGATGGGGAAGGAGCCCCAAGTGTCCAGCTCAGACAGCATTCATAGCATGAAGACAGGCCGTTCTTTAGCCCAAGGAAATGAGAAATGCCCACGCTGTGGCTCTAAGGCCTACAAAGCCCGATCCACAGGCCCTGGTCCTGAAAAAAATAGCTCTTTCTCTACCTCGATCCTCATTCTCTTCCTTAAGCCAAAGCAGACCTATCTCCTGGAGGTCCATCAGTTGACCTTGATGACAAGGGAGGAAAAAAAGGCTTTTATGGAGAATAGAAGGTGAGACATGCAAAGGGTATCATCATCCACTCAGGTGACAGGGCAGAGTCCACCTTGCTCAGGACTGCCTGGGGCCCAATACCCTAGTCCCCGTCCACAGAGGAGGCTCCCAGAAAATGGGACCTCCATCTCCCCACAGCCACTTGCAACTTTCACTCTGTTTGCCCTTCAGGGAGGAGACAGTGCTTTATTGAAACAAACATTATTTCACACCTGGAAAAATAATTCAAAATCATCAGTCTATTTTAAGTATTCACCAGGTGGCAGGCGCCGTACCAAAAATGTTACTACTGATGTCCTTCTCAAAAAAAAGTATCCTAATCCTCATTTCAGTGATGAAGTACCTAAAATTTAGAAAGGCTACGTAACTTGCCCAGGGTCACTAAGCTGGAATGTGGCAAAAGTCAGAATTCAAATCTAAGACCTGACTTCCAAAGTCAAGCTCTTCTGCTCATTGAACTGCACAGCATCTGATTTTCTATTGATACCCTCCCAGGCACGTGGGATTCTACATACATGGGAGAGATGATGCTTTTTCCAAGGGAAGTGTATTATAAATCATTGCGGGCCTCCTGGCTTTGCATGGTGTTCACTGCAACTTAGGAACATCAGAACCGCATCCTTGCTTTGCAAATCTCAGTTGCCGTGGAATGGAGTGAAGCAAGGACGTCCCGTGTTGTCCTCATGGCCATTTTCAGTGTATCAGACTGCCATGGTTCTGCATCATAGGCCTTCCCAAAGCCCAGCGGCCCTACAATAATAAGCATTTATTTGTGTCACTCTCAGGGTGAGCTGGCTGGGGCAGGCGTGGCAACCTGCAGGTCAGCTGGCTCGGCTCCAGATTCCAGGTCAGGTTCAGATTGATCCACGTGTCCACACATTCCTCTTGGACCAGCTCTGACCAGGGCATGTTCTTCCCCTAGAGGAGCTGAGGAGGACAGATTACACAAGAACATTCCAGGCCTCTGAACATGCTTTCAGCATCCAAAACAAGTCAAGTAGCCAAGCCAACATCAATGGGATGAGAAGCAGACTCCAAGCAGGAGGGCACCATACAGTCACATGTAGGGATAGAAATATGAAGTCTAAGTGCCCGTCGCAAAAAAAAAAAAAAAAAAAAAAAAAAAATCACCCTCTTCATCATCATCAATGCTAGTCTTGGATCCTGATGTCCTCCGAGGCATACATGGGTACATGGGTCACATCAGTGCAACAGATTTCTGGTGGCCTCGCCTTCCCATCTGCCTCCTCCGACCTCCAAGTAGTATCCTGGATTCTCCCCCTCCCTCCAGGCATCCTCCTCTCCACTCCTTCTGCCTCCCCACCTCTGACTACTGCATAGAGAATCCAGCTCTCATCAAAACCCAAACCCATCCAAGATAGGACTGGAACTAAACTCAGAGTCAAATTAATTCTAATAAATAAATAAGGCAGCTCCTTCCCGACTAGAGCTTCCCAGCAGTATGGAGTACACGGGGCTGGAATTGTGCTCCAGGTTCCCACTGAATGGTTGAGGAAATTGAGGCTCAGAGAAGTTATGTGATTTGCTAAAAGTAGCAGAACAGTGGCCCAGCCAAACTTGAATACGGGTCTTCTCTCTTCAGCTGCTGGTCATGGGAGGGAGGAAAAGCCATCCAACCCAGATCCTGAAAACAGCTTGGGTTTGGGCAAGTCAGACTCGGTCGGGAAAAATGTCTGGGGAGAGGCGTGTCCCAGGAAGATTCCTTGCAAACACTTCCCTCCGGAAGCTTGGTCTGCACAGCCTCACAGTCCAGCTCTCAACAGAGACGTGGGCCGTGGTCAGGGACATCCAGGCCGCAAGAATTCCATGTCCTTCTGAGTGTCTTACAAAGAGCAGATTTTCATTTTAAGTCTGGGAACCGTGCGCATTTACCCCTATCCATCCCAGAGCACCAAAGGGACATCATTTTCTTCCTCCAGGATCTTTGCTCCCACTGCCCTGCCCTCCCGCTCCTCTCCCCCTCCCCGTCCCTGCCCCCCACCTTCCCTAGGCATGAAGAGAGTCTCCCAGCTGATTTGGTTTGAAATGGGGGGTAAAAAAACCTAAAGCAAAATCCATCTTTAGCTCCCAAGGGGTGTAGCTATGTTTGGGGGATGATACTAAAATAAGGACTTTTTTCAAGTTCATGAATTGGCTGACATTATGATGTCAGAAGAACTGGAGCCAAAGGTGTTTTGCTAAAGGGAGTCTCCCCACAGCCCCCCCTCCAGACGACACGGCACCCCTGGAGCCCATAGTACTTGTGACTGTTCACGCTGTGTACACACCCAGCTCCCCTGACTGCCTCTTTGTGGGAAGTTGTTTACATGAATTTATTTTGGGAAAATTCCATTAGACAGGACCAGGATTTCTTCACAAATCATTGCCTCTCACTTGTGTCTTGATCAAATCTGGGCAGGCGACTCTTGCAGAGTCCTGTCCCCTGCGTTTCTCTTAGGACTTAAGAGGGGAATCTGGGGGAGGAGAGGAGGACAAGGATGAGGTGGGCAAGGAAGGCTTGGAAAGAAAGTCCTGCCTGTTGGGATCAGAAGCCAGAGATCGGGAAGGACATAGGGGTGCCCACTGGCTTGGGGGGTTGAGAGTCACATGGGTGGTTTTCCGGGGTGCAGCTGTGTATTGACTCACCCATCTTGTACTTGGCCCCGTGCTGAGCTGCGAGGACACAGACAAATTGGCAATGCTGGAGAATCTCAAATTTTAAAGAAAGAGGGGGCAGAACAAGCAATTTCAGTCAAATGGTCCTGGACGCCTCGTTGGTCCTCCACACCTTCCCCCCACCTGTGCCTCGGTTCACCATTGATGGCTTCTGTCAATTCACTCTCATCATTCACTCTGTTGAAGGAGAATCCAAAACACTAGGTGACCCCAATTAGTCACCAGTGGTTTAAAAACATGTTGGCATCCTCATGCACGCAGACCACATTTGTCACTACTTTAGTGCCAGAACTCCCTCTTAGTCCCTAAGATAGATTTACTAGGGACCTACTAGGTGCCAGCTGCGGACATGCTGTAATAATGTCCTTGCTCAGCAAGAGCTCAGCTTGGGCCCTGCAGAGGAGGGAAAGGAATTGGGGGTCATCTCCCTAAAGAAGATACCCCTGGGCCAGATAAGTGGGCTGTGGTTGCAGATGCTCTCTGAGGAGTGCTGGAAGGAAGGGGCAGCTCTTTGCAATAACTCAGTGCCATTCATGGGTTGAGTCACCCATCCTGTGTCTGGCAAGCCTGGCTGTCTCCTTCTCCTGACATTGCAGAGTCCTGTCCCCATTGCAGCATGCTGAAGCACACAGTTGCAGAGTTCACTATACCCTTTGGAGGGGTCACCTGTATGTGCTTCCTTATCTCTAACAGGAAGGGGCTGGACATCAGGTTTGCAAATATGTAGCATGGGAATCTTTTCGGGAAACTCAATCTTGGGCAGTATCCATGGCCCATGTTTATTCTGAGGGTTTCACGTTGTGGATTTACTCAATCCTCACAGCAACTCCATAACTGAGGTCCTTGCTACAGAAGAGCAAATTAGAAAATGATAGTCGAATAGATCGGACATGATTACCCTGTGTGCATCTATGATTACATGTTCTGTGTAACTCTCCATCATCACGTACAACCAGACGAATGAGAAAGTTATGTTCCATTTATATATGATGTGTCAAAATGCATCCTACTTGTCATGTATAATTTGAACAAATTTTAAAAATATATAAAAACTTGCAAAATAATTAGCAATTTGTTAAAAATTTTTAAAAAATTGAGCCAGATAAAAGTACCGTTCCTTTTGTCAATGAGAGGTGGGTTTGCTTTGCTCCACAGATCTGGTTCTAGACTCTCCGTGTTGGAAATAAAACACCCTGCTGTGCAGACACTAGTCCATGCACCCAGGAGTGTAAAAGTCACCTTCAGGATCCTGTGAGAAGGGAGGCAGTGGAATAGGGTTGCATGTCATCAGAGTCACAACTCCATTTCTCACCAAAAGGGCAAGTTACTTCAGCAAATCCCTTAAACTTTCCAGAACTCTGTTCTCTCATAGGGTTGTCATGAGATGATGTACGTATACCACCTGGTGCCACATCTATAGTACATATTAATCTGGCTTAATTTGGGAAACAGAGACCATCAGAGGAACTAACCTTATTCTACTTTATATCCAACCCTCCACTTCCCTTAATATATTTCCATGTACATTGTAAGTGCTGTTGAATGACCAGATGATTTAGTGGATGGATGGATGGATACAAACTTGTCAACTCCATATTAAAGCTCCACCACATCTGTATTATTGAGCTTTCCATTGCTATGACAAAATACCTGAGATAAACAACTTAAAAGAAGGAAATTTTTATTTTGATTTGTAGTTTTAGAGGTTTCAGCCCATGGTCACCTGACCCGGTTGCCTTGGAGCCTGTGGCAAGGACATACAGCATGGTAGAAATGTGGCAGTAGAAGCTACTCACCTCATAAGACCGGGAAATAAAAAGAAAGGAAAGGTCTGGGATCCCAGGATCCCCTTCAAGGGCATGCTCCCCATGACCTTCCTCTAGGCCTCTCCTGCTAAAGGTTCCCCCACCTCCCAACAGGGCCACAGGCTGACAACTGGGCTTTTTAACACATGATCCTTTGAGGAACATTCCAGATCCAAACTAAAACATTCCACTCCTGGCTCCCAAAGACTCAAATGCATTTCACAATGCAAAATGTATTCATTCCATCTCCAGGAGCCCCTGTGTTCCCAACAGTTCCTGCATTGCTCAAAAGTCCAAGTCCAAATTTTCCTCTGAGATTCAAGGCAGACTTTTATCTGTGAGTCCCTGTTGTTTTTTCGTTTTTTGGTTTTTTTAAGCTATGTACTTTTGAGACACATTGGCACAATTCCCATTCCAAAAGGGAAAAATGGGGTCATAGAAAGGAAGAATGGAACCAAAGAAAGACAAACCCATGGGTATTAAAGTACAAACGAGTTTCAAAGTCTTTGAGAAGAGAGCCCCAGAGCACCCTGCTCATGTAGGGCTCCCTAGTGAACCGTGTCCCTGGGATTCGCTCCTCTGTATCCAGCCACACAGGCACTCGAAGGTCACTGTACCTGTGGTCCCAGAGGGCCCAGCTACTCATAGGGATCTTGGTGTCCTCTATATGATGTTTGTTTTACAGGCATGGAGAATATAAGAAGTGTGTTTTGTTTGTTGGTTGGTTGGTTGGTTGGTTGGTTGTTTACAAAGCCTAACAGTTTTCAAAGGCAAGCCTGAGAAGCCGGGCAGTGTGTGGCAGGGTCAGAGTCCCTGCCAGCAGCTTCTGAGAGGGTGACACATGACCCTGTGAGAGGGAAGGTGAAGCTGTGATAGTGGCCCCAGGTAATCAGAGATGCCCAGAACGTGGATCACCTGCCAAGGAGAGCCACAGGCAGCAAGCAGGGCCAACCCAAGAGAGCGGCCATGTGGGCTGCAGCCAGCAAAGCTGTAGGAACAGGGTGCCCCAGCTCTTCGGGGCCCACATCCTGTCACCATGTGTCCTCTGTGCCAGACATGGAGCCTCAGGATTGAACGTTTGCCCCGCTGGGTTTGGTCTTGCCTTGTTCTCTAACCCCTTCTTGCTATTTTCTATTCCTCCCTTTTGGAATGGGAATGTTCAGTCTGTGTCACTGTGTCTTGAAAGTGCATGACTTGTTTTTCTTTTTTTGTTTTGAGTTTGTTCATTTTGTTTGTTTGTTTGTTTACAAAGGCTAACAGTTAAGAATCTGCCTTGAGCCTCAGAGAAGACTTTGGACTTGGACTTTTGAGCAATGCTGGAACTGTTGAGACCAGGGAGACTCTTGGAGATGGACTGAATGCATTTTGCATTGTGAGATGGACATAAGTCTTTGGGGACCAGGGACATTATAGTTTGGATTTTAAGTGTCCCCCAAAGGTACATGGGTTGAAGGCTTAGTCCCTAAATGATGGAACTATTGGGAGATGGTGGAGCTTTAGGAGGCAGGGCCTTGTTGGAGGAAGTTAGGATGTTGCAGGTATGCCCTTGGAGGGGACATTGGGACCTCCACCTCTTCCTCCCACCCCATCCATCTCTCTCTCTCTCTCTCTCTCTCTCTCTCTCTCTCTCTGTGTGTGTGTGTGTGCGTATGTGTGTATGTGTGTGTGTGTGTCTCCCTCTTTCTCTCTCTCTCCTTCCCAGCCACCATGATGTAATCAGTTTCGCTCCACCACATGCTCCCGCCATGTTTTTCTGACTCACTCCAGTTCTAAAGACAACAGGGCCAAGCAACCATGGACTGAAATCTCTGTACCACAAGCCAAAATAAGTCTTTCCTCCTGTTAGGTTGTTTATCTCAGGTATTTTATCACATGACGGAGAGCTGACTAATACCACATCCCAGTACATGTTTTAATTTTAATACCCCATGGAACACTCCAGGCTTGGACTCCTCTCCACTCTCAAACCTGTAGCTCCTCTTGCCAGATACCTTATTGTTGCCTCTGCTCAGCCCCTTCACAGTGATGTATTGTTCCGCTCTTGTTGACTCTGGCTTCTCCTCTGAGCAGTGTCTTCTAGGGCCACACTCTACCACCCCTGGGCCAACTCCATCCCAGTTCTCAGTTCTACCCTCCCCAACCCCAGCCTGTGCACAGTGCTTTCAGGTGGCTGGGGAGGAGGTAATGTCCTGGCATTCATTCCCTGGGGCCCCCGTCCCTGGAGACCTGGGCTGGAACAGTGGGTCCTGTGTGTCTTGCATTCCATGGCCGGACTCCAGCCATGCTCTGAAGTTGCTTCATGCACAGCCCTCTAAGTGCTCTGTGCTCTGCCTACATAAGAGCCAGGAGCAAGTGCAGCCCAAGACTCTGTCGCCCTCCATTGGTAGTGACTAGAGGTGAAAAGAGAAACCCACCACCAACAGAGACTGGAGCCATGGCCTGCTATGGATTTGGGGGGACCAAAGCAGCCTTCCAGTTGCAATCAGTCTAGACACAGCTGCCTCCCCAAGGTCAGGGCTGGCAGCCCAGCACACTCATGCACCAATATACCACCATAGCTCTGCTCTCACATTACCAATCCCAGAAGAACTACCGGATACCTTAGAGAATATGTCCCCTTCCCTTACAGATGTAGAGATACCAAGAAAACCTCAGGTTCATGTTCTCAGGGGACAGCATTGTCACCTTCCTGGTTTTGTTCCAGTGGGGAAGGTAGGATACAAATCGACACAACTTCTCTCCCATGACTGGAGAGAATAATGAAGCCACGTGTAGGCTATGGTGGCATCAATGGTCCCTTGTCTTTTCTCAGATCCCAGGCCTCAGTTTCAGGAAAGAACTGGCCCATATTTCATAAGGATTCTGAGTAGTAGGTGCTAATTAGCAATTACAGGCTCAGTGGAAAGGCTGCAGTTCTCACCTGCCTGAAGGTCGGGCTATACAGTTAGACACTGGTGACAGGTACCTCGGATTGGGAGGTGGGAGGAGCCGCTGAGACTAGTGAGTTCCCTCCCCTCCCCACCCCCCCACAGAGCTTGTGGGAAGTCTGTCCAGAGGCTGATGTTGTTATCAGCTCATTATACCCTTTGGTCACTGGACTCCCTTGCCCGGAGGCCCTGATCCAACTGTCTCCCAGGAAACCCAGTACCTCTGCCTCAGTATATGGATGTCACCTCCTGCATTTTATGGGGAAGACATGGAAGTAGACATGCCACTCTGGAATCACTTCCATCAAATTTGGTCTAGACCCCATCTCTGGGTTAAGAATATCCACATCCCATGGGGCTGGGGATGTGGCTCAAGCGGTAGCGCGCTCGCCTGGCATGTGTGCGGCCCGGGTTCCATCCTCAGCACCACATACAAACAAAGATGTTGTGTCCGCCGAAAACTAAAAAAAATAAATATTAAAAAAAAAGAATATCCACATCCTCCCAAGGAAATCAATACCAATCAATATCAATACACTGTGGATTACCAGGCCCTCCCACCTTCCGTGTAGGGTCCTCACCCAGCATCATCATGGAGAGGACAAAGAGAGAGGAGGCGCTCTGAGAGATGGAGCAGATACCTGAATCATTCAAGTGGAAGTTAGTTCCCAAAAGACCCTGTTAGTGACTGGCTTGGGCTAAGGTCACCTGCTGGAACTAAAATGTAGGGTCCCCGTTTCCCCCCTCGACTCCCACCTTCCTGGAGAAGAGCAGGCTCATGGAAAAGACAAATCCATTATAGAGAATTATCTTTGAACTATAATTTTACTGCATATATGATTATAGTGTGAGGAAACTTATGCCCCACTGGAAACACAAGTATGACCTCAGACGTCGGGGGGGTGGGGGAGGATCAAAGGAGACGATGGGTGCTCGGTGCTTAGGCTGGCTCCGGGCTTGGGGTGAATACTCAAAAAGTGACTGCAATTATTATTATCATCTCTATCAAAACAAAGTTGATAATGACTCTGTTTCAAACACCATAGGGATTAGAAGACTTTCTCAGGGTTCTGATTTACCGCACTCAAGTCAGGGTCTAGTGTCACAGAAACCTGCCTTGACATCCTTAGCCTGTCACTCAATTCCATGGCCAGAGTCAAGAGTCCGTTGCCACTGAGCAGAGGAGAGGATGAGTTGTGGCAGGCTGCTAGCCCAGGCTTCTTAAGTTGTACAAGAGGGTGAGCTAGAGAAGGGCAGGCATGGTTAGGAGAGAGATGTTATAGTTTGGGTCTGGAATGTTCCCCAAAGGCTCTTGTGGTGTTGAAGGCTTGTCCCCAGTGCAGAAATATTCAGAGGTGGGACTTTTAGGAAATGATCCAATGCTAAGGGTTCTAACCTCATCAGTGAATTAATTCACTGAATGGTTCATAATTTGAATAGATTATGGGGAGTGGGGAGAAACTGTAGGAAGTAGGACTTAGTTGAAGGGATGGAGCCCTTGGGGACATTCCCATGGAGACATGCCTCAGGCCCCTTCCCCTTCCCTCTTTTCCTCTTCCTCCTTCCTAGCTACCATGAGCTGAGAAGCTTTGCTCCACCGTGGACTGAGACCTCTGAAACCTATGAGCCAAAATAAATCTTTCCTCTTTAACTTGATTTTCTCAGATATTTTGTCACAGTGATGAAAATCTATCCAACACAGTGGCCTGGTCCACTTCTAACTTCTGACAATGCCTGGATCCTTGGAGCAGGAGTGTAGGCCTTACCAGGTGCAAGCCAATATCAGAACATCTGGGCATCTGGAAGAATCCAGGTGGAAGAAGCCACCTGTGTATCCAAGAGGCAGGTTCCAGGGTGCTGGTGAGGTTCTGTTCTTGGTCTTTGCGCTGGTTACAAAGGTTTGAGAATTTTGTGAATAGTCCTCAACTGTACATTTAGGAAGTGTGCTGTTCTCAGCACTTAGGTTCCAATTAAATTAAGTCTATTTTTTAAAAATACTGAAAAGCCAAATGCCCTCCCCACAACCTCTGGGTTCTTCTCAGCACTTGCCCTGCTGGGCAGAAGAGAACATTTTTGCAGCTGTTGCTATAAATTATCGGGTTTAATCCATGTCACTGAAAGACTGGGAAAGGCCAGCAAGAGTCCCTGTGGGATAGTTCATAAAATCTGGGTAGAATCCAGCCCTGAGTCCCACCTCTCCCTCACTGAACACATTTGGCTACATCACCCTCATCAGGGCCCTAAACTAGACTCCTCGTCCCTTACCCTAAACCTGCCTGCTCTCCATTAGCCAGTACATCCTTCTTACCCAGGAACAGTGCAGACGCTATGGTGCCACCTCCAGTGTCCCCACCTTCCTGCCTTACAACAACCAACCTGTTAGGCTGCAGGTTCTGCTTTGGAAATTTTTCCCAACTCTGTGTCTTCCTCTCCATCCACACAGCCTGTGCCCAGTATTTATCACCAATCTCTTGCACCTGGACCGTCACAGGGGCGTCCCACCTTGTATTTGCTAGCAGCTTCCATGCTCTTAAAGATGGTTTCCTATGCCATCTTCAGAGACAATGCCTTGATTACCAAAAAACTTCCACAGCTCCCTACTGCCTATGGAGACAGGGACTGAACCCCTTTGCTTGGCCAAAAAGGCCTTCCCACCACCCGCCACTCATCCCACCTTTCACCTATCACCAATTGCAATGGACCTATCCAGTCCCCATGCACAAGCTGTCCATCTTCCCTTCTGTAACTCGGCTCCCTCTATTCCCTCAATCTTAAATACTCTCTTCTCTTCCCCATCTTCCAACATGTCACTCATCCTTCATGACTCCACTCTGAGAAGACTTCCCTGATTCTCAGATCAGATTGAGTTGCCTCTGCACTTGGCATCTACCACAGGCTGTGTATACTCAGTTGGCCCTGTGTATCCACGTGTTCAGCACCCACAGATTCAACCATCCACCGATTCAAGGCATTTTTTAAAAGTGCTTCTGCACTGGAAATGTACAGACTCTTTTCTCAGTATTATTCCCTAAACACCACAGTATGACATCTATTTACATTGCATTGACATTGTATCAGGTATTATAAGTAATGTGGAGGTGATTTAAAGTACAGGAGGATATGGAAGGATTATATGCAAACACTCTATCCCTTTACATAGGGGACTTGAGCATCTGTGGATTTGGGTATCCACAGCAGGTTCTGGAACCCATCCTTCTTGGATAACAAAAGAAGACAGCACTTTTAATACCATTTTTCTTTGTCTTATCATGATCAATATGCAATCAGCTGGGTCTCCCTACAAAACCATTCCAGAATGAACATCTCCAACACCTTCTAATGCTGTATCTTTTACCAGGTTTGCTTGGTTTGGGTTTGGGTATGGGTTTTGGGTTTTTTCTTTCTTTCTTTTATTTTTAGCAAATATAACAGGAGTGGAACCTTTGAGGTGCAATTTTTGGCTCTTCAACTCCTTTTTCTTTTTATTAGTTCTAATCAGTTATATATATGACAGTAGAAAGCTCTTTGGTTCATTGTACACAAATGGAACAGAATTTTTCACTTCTATGGTTGTGCATCAAGTAGAGTCACACCATTCATGCAATCATACATGTACCTAGGGTAATGATGACTGTCTCATTCCACCATCTTTGCCCCTTCCCCTTTGCCCCATCCAAAGTTCTCCACTCATCCCATGCCTCCCTCCCGGTTTTAGTTTTGGTGTTTTGGTTTTAGTACTGGGATTAAACCCAGGAGCATCTTACCACTGAGCTACCTCCCCAGCCCTTTTTAAGTTTTATGTTGAGAAAAGGTCCTACTGAGTTGCTGAGGGTTTCACTAAGTTTCTGAAGCTGGCCTTGAGCTTGAGGCCCCCTTGCCTCAGCCTCCTGAGTTGCAGGGATTACAGGTGGGCACCACCACACCCAGCTTACCAAGTATTTTGCAATTGACCCCTAACTGTGCTCCCAGATTCTGTTCTGACCTCCTTTCCCACAGGGTCTCCTCTTGACACAGTAGGGTGATGTTAAACATATTTTAAGTCATATTAGTCTTTATCTCAAAGTCTCTCTCAGAATAAAATCCAAAGTTCTCACCAGGTGATGCAAGGTGTCAGACACGGTACCTGGGACCATGGCAATAGGACCAGGCATCTTTTTTGAACATCGCAAAGGAGAGCACCTTGTCACTTCTGTATAGGACTGTCTCTACACTCACTTTTTTGCAAAGTCCTATAGATGAAGTCAGTCACCTCTCCACAAGGTCCTTCTGGGTGGGGCCCTATCACCATCCATGACCTCAGCTCCTACCTCCTCGTTCCCTCCTTTGGTTCCCTGGGCTCTTGGAGATAACTCTAACACATCAGTATGGTCCTGCAACCAACCCCTCAGGGTCTTTGCATTCACTGTTTCCCCACCTGGAAAATTCTCCCTCCTTCTTCCCGATGGCTTGGTCCTTTCATCAATGCATTCTCATAGATGGTTGAGAGGCCTGCTCACACTCTCCTCAACCTTCCCCCTACACCCTCTCTCCACTTTCCTGCCTGGTCCTTCAGAGACTCTATGGCCTTAGTGCTTGTCCATGGTGATCAGAACTTGAGCTCCTGCCTTTTTGTTCACTGACACATTTCCAGGGCCAAAAACAGCCCTTGGCCGGTGGGAGGGGCTAAGTTAATATTTATGGATTGATTGAATGAATGAATGAATGAATGATGTGTACATCGGTTTCCCCTCACTAAAAGATATTAATAAAAATATTTTGGCTTTATAGGCTAGAAAGGCAACTTAAATTAGCCCAAACAAACAGGGACATGACTGGCTCATGGAATCCCTGGACAGAGTCCACGTGGTGGGAAATATAGAAGCTGGCAACTGTTAAGGTTCACATTTAATGGCTTGAGCTGCCAGAGAAGAACTCACTCCCTTTAGCTTTCAAAACTCCCCGGGAAGAAAACTAAGGGCGGGGCTCAGATCAGTTATCCTCCCCTGGACCAATCAACTGTGGGCAGGGGCGGGGCCACACTGGCTAACCACAGCATTCTTCTAAAGGGGACTGGGGAGTGCAGTTTCCAAAGGATGAGGACTCAGGAGGAGAGGAAGTTGGCCAGCCCAATCCATAGGCCAGTAAACTTAATCTTAGCAACCTTTGTATACCCAGAAGAGTCCAACACCCTTACATGACAGTATGAAGTTAATAGTTGTCTGCTGTTGGCAAAGATCCCAAGCTCTTTATGTATTACTCTTTGAAAAGCACAATGGAAGAGGCTAATTATACAGGAAGTCTGATGCATGCCTTCAGAGCTTGTGACCCAGTCTGTTACTTCCAGACTTATTTGTTCTAGTGGTAGAAGCCTTTCTGTTGAGGCCAAACTGTAAAACAGGTATCAATGGGTGCAACTTGATAGAAGCAAAAGGCAGAAATGCCAGCAGGCTACCTGTTCATCCCTCCAGGCTTGCCACCCCCGACCCTGAGAAGACCTCAGGCTCCTCACAGAACTCATAGAACCCCACAGAGCCCAGTTTGAAATCCACTCAAAACTGGACTGTGAGCTCCTTAAGGGAAGGTTTATAATTTCTTCATCCTTCTGTCCCTGGTCCCCAGCTCAGCACCTAACATATGTATGTATTGGCTGATTCATTCAGTGAAAGAAGGACTCTGTCTCATTGGAGAGGACATGGAATACCTAAAGAACTGTTACCTTAAAGCACATGTGCAAATGCATAGCTTTCTCTCTCTTTAAGTTGCATGAATATTTGGCCCAATGAGAGCACTCAAAATTGGGAAGAGAAAAGCAGAGGAGTCTTCCTGAAAGAGGAGGCTTTTGAACTCGATCCTGAAGGAAGCATAGGACAACAGTGGAAAGCAAGGAGAGAATTCAATGAGGAGTGTCCACAGGAACAAAGACCTGGTGCCCGAATAGAGATTTGCCCATGTGGGGCAAAATCAGGGTTCAGGTGGAGTGCTAACAAGAAGTAAAGTCATATCACACACAAAACCAAACCTCTTTTTAGTTTTGTGTTACATGTTTCAGTGCTCCAGGGGAGGTAGATGGGGGTTCAGGAATGCCACAGCAACTGTGTCATGATTTTGACATTGATCTGAAATGTTTCATGGTCCACACATCCTCTATCTCCATAAAATTGTGGAACAGAATATAGAATAAGGTGTTGCATTCGATTGTACGGATGAGAAGAAGACACCACTTTTTTTTACCTCCATTCAGCTAGTATCCACTGAGCACATACTACGTGTTAGTCACAATGCTAGAATGCAAGGGATAATGAGTTAGCTAAGACTCACCAATTATGCTAGACGTATCTTGGGCTAATAAACGCATGAGCTAATAATCACTAGTGTTGATCCCTGTAATGGAGGAGGGTGACACAGGTTCAGAGGACACTGCTCACTCTGACAGAAAAGTCAGGATGGGCTTCAAGGTGGAGGCAACTGCACAATGAATCTTGAATCTTTGCTGTAGAGGACCAGATAGTAAATATTTGAATCTTTGCAGGCTATATATTTTCCATTGCAACCACTCTGTCCTTGTAGCACAAAGTCAGCCATAGAGGACAGATAAATGATTGGTGTGGCTATACTCCAAAATAATGCTATTTATGGACACTGAAACTTGAATTCTTATAAAAGAATTCAATTCTTTTATGTGTCACAAAATATCATCCTTCTGGTAGCTTTCAACTGTTTAAAAATGTAAAAACTAAGCCGGGTGCAGTGGCACATGCCTGTAACCCCAGAGGCTTGGGAGGCTGAGGCAGGAGGATTGTGAGTTCAAAGCCAGCCTCAGCAACTTAGCGAGGCCCTAAGCAACTCAGTAAGAACCTCCCTGTCTCTAAATAAAATACAAAATTTGACTGGGGGTGTGGCTCAGTGGTTAAGTGTCCCTGAGTTCAATCCCCAGAACCAAAAAGAAATGTAAAAACTATTCTTTGCTGGTAGGTTATAGGAAATCAAGTAGGGGGCCTGATATTGACCTTGGCCAGTAGTTTTTGGAGCCCTGTGTTAAAGAATGAATTGGCATACCCAGGTGAAGATGGGGGGATGGGTTAGGGATGGAAGTAAAGGGGACTCTCTAGAGTGGAAGCTTAGCAAAGTCTGAAAACACAGAAACCCACAGGCTGTTTGGAAAACAGAGGGAGCTTTGGTGGGAGAATGAGGCCTGGGTTGAAACTGGATGAAGAAGAGCCTTATCTGTTAAACTACAGAATTTAAATTGAATAGAGGCATAATCGGGTTTGAATTTTAGGAACTTCACTCAGGAATGAAGAGAAACTGGGGACAGGGATCCTGGGTAGCTTTCAGATTGACAATGTCCTGAATCCAGCAGGTCCCAGCCTCTCAAGGCTGATGAGTCAACATTCAAGTGTCTTTTTTAAGCCAGCCCTGGAAGCAGGCATTATTTTAAAATTAGATTATATAAAAGTATAATTAAATGAATGATATTTTTAAAAGATAATAAGTACTTGAAAACTCATCACGTCCTCATTATTTTATGATGCTTTACTATTGTTTGTGCTTGAGATTGTTTACGCCCAGTGCATCCATAAGGTGGAAATGCTGCATAATGACAAGCTACTACTGTGTCTGTCTTCCCAACTCTACATTCAGGGACCTCACGTGGACAGCTTGAAAATGATGGTGGTGGGAATATTTACACCACAGGAATTGACAGATGACACATGTCAGGGCGCCCCCACCCCTTCTTCCCGGGTCAGTTCTTAAATATTTACCAGCACGGTTGAAGTCTGGAAGAAGAGATCAGGATCAGGACAATGATGACATCAATGACGAGAAGGAGATGATTGGGAGAGAATCACAGCCAACCAGGTAGCATCAGAGAAAAGAGAATGAGGAAGATGTTTCCAAGCCTATTTGTAAGGAAGCCCTTGGAACCCCAGGCTGGTCTCGGCTCTTCTCCCCCATGCACCCTCAGGGATGTCTGCATTCAACAGCCCCAAGGGTGTGATCCTTGTGCAGCCCTTGTCCACGATCACCAGAGGAGCTACTGATGCAGTGCAGACTCAGCCATCCACTCGGCGCATCTCTGTGTTTACATCTCATATATAGTGGTGAGCAGAGCTATTTGGGCACCTGTGACACTGAGCAGGACCGTGTGTATTTATTACCACACACAGCCATGTTTGGACAGCCCCACATGGAGATCTCACCTCTGTCACTACATACATCCCCAGGTGCCTGGGGCCTGCATCCTGACCCCACGTCAGGGGCCCCGTGCCCCATCATTGACTGCGATGGGAACTCTGTTCTGCCAGCCAAAGGCACACAGCCCACGCCTGCCGCCCTCCTGGGGACCTGGGGGCCGAACTTTCCTGGTAAAGCTAGGCTGAGAGGTGAGCTGTAAACATGCCACAGGCTGACCTGCATGTGGAAATGAGGCTCGTGGTTGGGACTGGTGCCCAGCCACAGGCCTGTGGCCTCGCCGTCGCCAAGTATCTTTAGCATGAACTTTGTTCACATCGGTCCCCCCTCGGCCCCGCCCCAATCTCCCAGGTCCCCTGCCCTGTCTCACACTCACAGTTCATGGTGCCTATTTCTTGGCTGGGGTCTTCTCCTTAAACCTGCACAGGGGCTTTTGTTCTCCCGAACAGCGTGAGCATAGTCACAGCTTGTATTTTCATACTGCTCTTGCTTGGTGTCCATTATCACACTGAATGTTGGGGACTCTCCACTTTACAAATAAGGAATCTGGGGCTCTAAGAGGGTGATTTATTCATTGGAGAGATCAGGATGGGAGATCACGGTTAGCATTGGTTGCTCGGGGTTCCAAGAGCTGCACATGCTAGGGGCATCGGGTGCCGGGAAAAGCAAATGAGACCACCAGGTACATGGAGAAAGAAGGAGATGTTTGGCACAGAATCAGCATCCACCAGGGAGTTGGTTGGAGAGATGAAGATGAAGAAAAAGGAAAAGAAGGGTACCTCCAAGCCAGAGAAAGGGCTATTTGGGGAGGACAGTTGGTCATTTTCCATCCCGAAGTCTGTGCTAGGGAGGAAGGCCACACCTCGGGGGCACGGGCTGCTCGGAGTTGGATGGTGGCTTTCTCACAGACAGTGCCAGGTTTGGGGTCCAAGAGGGTCTGATCTGGAAGCTTTCCTTGAAGACAGGGTGCAAGCGGCTCCCCAGAACCACCCTTCACGTCTGTTTCTCCTTTTCATTATTGAAGTTGAATTGCCAGTCCTGGGGTGGGGTCCTGTCACCTTGGAGAGGGAGAAGGGATATTAAGACTTCTGTGGTTATCAGTGGACAGTGCCCTGGGGAGGTTTCCCTGGGCTTTGTTCTCTCAGTGTCCCTGACACGGGTTGAGGCCACCCCTAGGCTGGGCTGAAGCTGTCTTTTGCTTTCATTTGGCTTGTTGCTGTTCCTTGCAGATTTGCCCACAAAAGTACGTGTGTGTGTGTGTATGTGTGTGTGTGTGTGTGTAAGCCACTCCCTGCCTCCTTCCTGAGTTTCCATCTCCTTCTCTTCCCTCCAATTCCCTTTTTCTATAGTTCTAACAGGATTCTTTCTGTGGTTTCCACTCATCGGCTTCTGCTTCTGCCCTCTGGGACCACGCAGAAAACACCAACATAACAACAGTGAGGAGGGTGTCTCTCTGTTTGCACTAAGAGCTTTGCACACAGTATTTCCTTTATTCCCCACAGCAGTCCCATGGAGTAGGTTATTTCACTGTGTCCATTTTAGATATGGAGAACCAGAGGCCCGAGTGAGTAGGTCATTTGCCCCAGCCTTCATAGCCAACAGGTGGCAGAACAAGCACTTGGAGCCAAGCCGTAGGATGCAGGAGCCAGTTCTCTTCACCACCAGGATGCGCTTCTCCCCTCTTCTTCCATTTGCAAATCTTCAAATACTGAAAGACTCTTCATGTCTCGGTGGGTCAAAATGCTTTGGTCATGACCATGGGCCTGCCAAGTGTGCAGTCGCTCAATCCAGCTGCCCAGGGTTCAGGGGAGCCTGACCCGGACTTTTTAGAACTGAGTATAGACCTTTACAAAACCACCTGCCTGTCAATCTTCTCAAAGGTCATTGTAGCCAGTCCTCTGCCTTCAGTTGAGCCATGCATATCTTCTCTGTGTCCTTCAAAGACATTAAGCACCCAACCACAAACTACAAATAATGGAGTAAACAAATTGTGCCTAGCATCCACCAGGAACCACACCCACCACCCAGCCACGTGGTCTGTGGTCATCTCCTTGGGGATCTTTCATAAGTCAACTTTCCACCCCTCCTACTGATCCCTCCACGCGTCTCCCCTCATTCTGTGTGTGTGGGTCCTCACTGCGTGGCCTCTGTCTGCCGCTCCCATGCCTCGGGCCATAATAAACCCAGCTGAAATGCAAGTCCAAGCCCTGCCCATTGTCATCCGCAATAAACAGCCCGGACCCAAAGACCGCCTCCCTCGTTCCCCAGAAGATTAATAAATCAGATGCAGACGCCCATTGTTCCGGACACAGTCAGAGTCAATGGCAGGATTTTAAATCTCTCAGCACAGAGCAGCTGGCTGGCTATGAGAGGCCCCTCTCTGTCTCTGGGAAAGCTGGCCAGGGATGAAAATCAGAAAGAAAAAAGAGAGAGAGAGAGAGAGAGAGAGAGAGAGAGAGAGAGAAGATCAAATAATCAATAGTTACCAGGAACTCTTGGCCAGCTCCCCTTGGTACCCTTAGGGAGGCGGGTCCCTAACTTCATCCTGATTCTCACACAGCAAGGACACAAGGGAGGGTGCAGAAACCCAGGCAGGGAAGAGAGGGGACAAGAAAGAGGCAGGTCCAGGGGCCCCAGGGTTCATCCTCAGATGGGTGCCCCCCGGGGGCCCCCCACACACACACCCTCCTAACCTCACCAGTGGCTAATTTCATCTGCAAATGTTTGAATCTCCCCAAAATGAGCACTCACTGCCCACAACCACATGCAGAATTGTGGTTTGTTATCCCAGAATTCCCAAGAAGAATTCGAAGAAATCCATATATCTTAGACTAATTGTCACTCCCTTGCCTCCCCCACCCCTCAGGCTTTGGTTTTGTTGTGTTGTTTTGTTGTTTTAATCCCTTAGTCCCAGGGGAGACATCGAGTGCCTACCACTGCCGCCTGAGTGGCTGCTAGCATTTTCCTTAGCTGTTTATGTGGAAAATCATAAAAATATTTGGTGGCCAAAAAAAGAGAGGGGAAATGCTTTGGTGGTCTGATGCAATAGAAATGCCTTTTGGAAAATAAAGAAAGTGAAAAAAATAAAAAATAAATTTAAAAAAAAAAAGCTGGATGTCTTATTCTCATCCAAGAGCATACAGAAACGCTGTCCTGACGGAGGAGGTAGAAGGCACGTTTTCCTTGGAGACCTGCCCCACCTCACCCCTCCTAGTAGACAAAAGAACTGTTGGCAGCTGTCAGGGGGTAAGTCGCTTATAATCTGGCCACAGGGTTTGGGAAGAGCTGAAAGCAGAAATTCTTGTGGGCAGTGTTCTACCCCGGGTCTGGTATTCCGCTCCTGCCCTGGTGGCCTCCTTCTCTTGGCTGAAGGACGAGGCAGTGATGCTGATGTTGATGGCGGTGAGGTGGGGATGCAGATGTGCAGCCAATGCTGATGAGAAGACAAGACAGGTCTGGGCTGTGTTGTGGAGTTGTGCAGAGGGCCCCACGAGTCTCTCCTTGGACACTCATAGTGATTCACAGAGGGAGGAAGGTCAGGAGGATTGTGCTGCCTTATGCCCACTGCACAGAGGAGGAAGATGAAACCCAGAGAGACAAAGTGTCCTGTCCAGGAGGACCCAACTTGTCCATGGCAAAGCCAGTTCAGATCCCACAGGGCAGCTTCACACCTTGTTGCCTTGGCATCAGAACAGCGCAGTCCAACTCCTGTGATGTCATTTATAATTTTCAAGTAGCCACGTGTTTTTAAAAAGTTTTTTAAAGTGGGGGGAGCTGGGAGCAACTCAGTGGTAGAATGCTTGCCTGGTACATGTGAAGCACTGGGTTCAAGCCTCAGCAACACAAAAAAATAATAAATTAATAAACAAAGATTATTGTGGGTCCATCTACAATTAAAAAAACATTTTTTAAAAAGTTAAAAAAAAAAAAAAGATTGAGCCAGGCACGGTGGCCTACTCTTTTAATCCCCGCAACTCAGGAGGCTGACACAGGAGAATCACAAGTACATGGCAAACCTCAGCAACCTAGTGAGACCCTGTCCAAAAATAAAAAATAAAAAGGGTTGGGGATGCGGCTCAGTGGTAAGGCACCCCTGGGTTAAATCCCCAGTACCAAAACAATAAAAATTTTAGAATTATAAAAAAAACCTGGCATTGATTTTAGAACTAATGATATAACCCAGATATCGATTGTCAATGTAATGCTACATTCTTTGTCTTCATACTAAGTGCTTGAAATCTGGTGTGTGTGTTTTGCATTTCGAGCACACTGTCCTTCCGCTAGGCATATGGGGCTAGTGGCTACATTACTGGCCAGCATACGTCTAGAAAAATTCAACAACAACTTTGATGCTAAGTGTGGGACCAGATATACTTCAGACAGGAGAAAGCGGGATTGTGCTTGATTCCTCGTTATTTATAAAGAAGTTCTCTCCAGCTCCCTGCTGACATGCAGGCAGGGCACAAAAATCATTCTTGTTCAAACTCCCTTTTTCTCCTTCTTCTCCCCTTCTCCTCCTCCTTTCCCTTCTCCTCCTTCTTGAGCATCGTCTGTTGGAACATCTCCTGCAGGCCTTAGCCCTGAGTGATCTGCGGCATCTACAGGCAGCAGCTTGCTCCCTACCTTCCAGAGCTTTTCAAAACTGCAACCTAATCACACCTGGTACTATTCCTGGCACAGTTGAGAAACACTGATCCCATCAGGAACCCTGGGCACTCCAAAAGAAGGAGGAGGGAAGAGAAACCGGAGGATGGAAGGGTGGATGAAGAAAAGAGGAAAGGAAGCAAAGTGTGCTGGTTTGAAAAGCATTCCCCCGCAAAAATCACGTTCACTGGGAACCTCAGAATGTGACCTTATTTGGAAATAGGGTTTTGCCCTTGTAGTAAACTAAGACGAAGTCACACTGGATTAAGGTGAGCCCTAACCCAATGACTGGTGTCTAGAAGAGGGAAATAGGGACACAGACATGGAGGACAGGTCAGAACACCAGGTGAAGCGGAAGCAGGGGGTTTAGTGACACATGACTATGAGCCAACGAATACCCAGGAGTGCCAGTGGCCACCGAGAGCTGGAACAGAGGCCTGGGACAGATGCTTCCTTGTAGGCTCCAGAAAGAAACAGCCCAGCCACCACCTTGATTCTGGACTTCTGGCCTCCAGAGCCATGAGAGAATGCATTCAGTCCACCCTGCTTTGGGAATTTATTATGGCAGCTTTAGAAAAGTAGAAAGGAAGAGCTTTCTTGTGAAAATCAGTAAAGACAAATATCTGATACCTGATCAGAAAGCGCTTGCAGCTGAGCAAGTGCGTGGGGTGCCCCTCCCCTGCCACGCCCCTCCAGGTACTTCTTCCCTGCTCCGTCACCCATACCTGCAAAAGACACCTGAGCCTCACAAAAAGATAAAGCAAAAAAAAAAAAAAAAAAACAAGAGGCTCAGTATCTCACATATTGTCCTATAGAAGCGAGAGCATCACTGGCTCTGGGTGGCTGTGGGGGCAGACTAAGACCAAAGAAGAAAAGATAGGGGAAATCAAACTTTGGCTCTCAATGGTAGAATTTTTGAATGAGCAGAAGTGATGGATGGCAAGTGGGTCCCAGATGAAGCCTGTCCGGGGAGATATTGAAAAGATTCTAGAGAGAGTTCATCTTCCTGATACCATCCTTGGAATTACCGTCAGAATAGGAGAATAAACCGAATGGTCATGAGCCCTGGTCCATCTCAGGGCCCACTCTGATTCTGGCACAGAGGGGTACAACTCTGAGGGGTGGAGGTCTGAGGTAGGGGCTCCCCTGAGGGATCAGGGGAGATTCTGAAGTGGAAAGTACACAGAGGAGAAGCAGAGCCTTCTGGACCCCACCTTTCAGAAGACCTGGCCATGCCCCCCAATATTGACCCTGCCCCCCTATCCTTGGATGATCAGATTCTTGTGTATTTTGACTCATATGGATGCTAGTTAGAGAGCAGTAGGGGCCAGAGCAGAATATCGTTTAGATAATTGAGAACACAGAACGTTGAGGGCACATGCAAGTTAAATTCATGGGACAGCAGGAAAAATGGGGAGACCAGAAAAGCCAACAGGCAGAAAGCAGAAAAAAACAGACTTCCAGTGTCCTGCTTCTGTATTTCTGCATATCAAACTATTTCCAAACTTGGTGGCTAGAAATAGCAGCCCTGTCATTCTGAGTCACAATTTTGTGGATTAGGAACACAGGCGAGGCTCAGCTGGGTGGTTCTTCTGTTCTCTATGGAATCAGCAGAAATCACTCTGTGGTAGTCAGCTGGCATTAGGGCTGAGACGGTGTCCAGCATGGCTTCCCCCACATGTCTGGCTCCTTTGCAGGAACAGCTGAAAGGCAGCATGCAGCTAGGGCTGTAAACCACAGGGCCTACCTGGGGTCTTTCCAACCTGGCTCCTCTGGGAAGTGGAACTCCTTCTGGGGTTGGCCAGCACTCCAGGAGTGAGTGTCTCAGTGAGCAAGGAGGAAGTTGGATGGGCTGTACCCCATCGGTCAAAATCATCACAAGTCCACCCAGATGCGAGGAAAAGGGATACAGACCCCACCTCCCCCACCTCTTTATGGGGAGGTGGGGCAAGGAATCCGTGACCATGTTTTAAAACCACTATCCTAGAGAGACAAGAGAGGTGGGAAGAGTTGCTTTCTAGTTCACAATGCTCATGAGATAAACACTGTTTTACTTGGCTCATGTCTGTGGGTTTCTGTTCCTTGGGACCAAAGTAGCCCTGGTATGGGATGAATTATGTCCCTCAAAAATTCATGTTGTAGGGACTGGGGTTGTGGCTCAGTGGTAGAGCACTCACCTAGTGTATGTGAGGTGCTGGGTTCCATCCTCAGCACCACATATAAATAAATAAATAAGTAAATAAAGCTATCATGTCCTTCTACAGCTAAAAAATAAAATATAAAAAAAATTTCATATTGTAGTCCTAACCCCTTACAGAACACGACCATAAAGTGGTAATTATAGGGGCTGGGATTGTGGCTCAGCAGTAGAGTGCTCACCTAGCACAGGCGGGACCCAGGTTCAATCCTCTACACCAAATAAAAATGAAGGCATTGTGTTGTATCCATCTACACCTAAAAAAAATAAATATTTTTTAAAAAGAGATAATTATGTTAAAATGAGGTCATTAGGGTGGATCCTAATCCAATATGGTCAGTGTTCTTAGAAGGAAACTGGGACACAGATATGTATGGAGAGAAGACCCTGTGGAGACACAGGGAGGAGGCGGCTACCTACAAGCCAAGGAGAGAGGCCTCTGGAGTTACTAATGCTGCCACACCTTGATCTTGGACTTCCAGCCTCCACAGCTGTGAGAAAATCCACTTCTGTTGTTTAAGACCCCAGAATGAAGGAATTCGTAATGGCAACTCTGCAAAACTAATAACAAGCCCTGGCTACACAAATGTGCCCTGGCAGCTCCAGCATGCTACTAGACATAAAGGACACCCTTGGCACAGACCAGCTGCCTCTGCCTGCAGCCCTTGGAAGCAAGGGACCTGGCGTGGGTGACTCAATTCTTCTATGTCCACTGCTGCAGATGGCAGCTTCTCCCTTCATCCTCTTCCAAAGCAACGGCTTGTTTTCTTTGCAAAAAGAGACAATGTCTTGGTCCAGCTTTCTCATAAACACAGACATGTGGATATGAACACACACACACACATACACACACACACACACACACAACTTCCACATTCCTTCCTAACATACTTTCCTCCCTATTCCACCACACCAAGGGTCAGGAAACCTGGGCTCTGTTCCAGTTCTACTGAGTTGCACTTAATTTTCCTAGATTTCTATTTGTTCCACTTTCAAATAAAAGACCTTGCCTACCAATGATTTCAAAGGTGGCTTTCAGCACTGAAGACTCATGGCTGCTTTAGCCCAGCACAAGACCGAGAACCCTCCTAGCATTTGGGTAACATTAGGACTCTCGACACCTCTCCCAGCTTCGATCGCCTCCACTGTGAAATGAACCTCGCAGTCTCCAGACTCTCCTCAACCCAACAAGGTTGGAATGTGCCATTCCATCCACAACTCTGGACACCAGCATTGCTCTAGAGAAAGACCACCCAACTGCATGCACCTGCGCCAAAGCAAATGAGAGACCTCTGACAGCAACTGGCCCTGAACGGAGATTGCCCATCCTCCACTCGTCCCCACAATCCCTTCTTCTATCCGCCAGGGTACCTTCCCAACCTTGCCCCCAATCCCCCAGCCTGGGAAGCCACTGTCCCACTCTCAACGGGATGATCTCGCCTCCTACCTTGCAGAGAAAATAGAGGCAGTCAGGAAAGGACGCCCTCCCCTTCCTGCCACCCACCCACAGCTTTGCACATTTGCGCTGCCCTTCCTGCCTGGCCTCCCCTGCATGCGGGGGACTCCTCCACCTGCCAGGGCTAATCCCACCACCTGTGCCCCAGATGCCACCCACCCCCATCCCCCTAAGTCCTGTCCTGCAAAAGAGTGCCACCCACCGCCCCCTGCTCTCTCTGGGTCATTTCCCCCAATAGTGGGTACCTTTCTCTCTGCACATAAGCATGGTCATGGCTCTTGTTCTAGAAAAAAAAAAAAAAAGTCCAAGACTTTTTCTTCATCTTTTGCAACAACTAACTCCTCCTTTCCCTCCTGGCTGAGAGATCTGAAGGCAGACACTAATCTGTAACTTCTTCTTTATCTGCCAACAACAAATTTTAAAAGTGAAAATCTTTTAGCATGTTTTTCTATTAGTAAAAGAGTATACACTTATTGTTCGTTTACAAAAGAGTCAAACAATTGCAAGAATATTTAAGCACCAAAGTCAAAATCTCTTCTGCCAGAGAGAACTAGGTTTAGCAAGTGGCCACACAGCCTGTTCCGGGGGTTCTGTCACTCACAAACATGTACACAGGCCAAGCTTGGCAAGGATGGGCTCATGGTCAACGGCACCTGCTTTTCTCACTGCACAATGGGTGTCTTTCCATATTATTATTGATGGCTACACACGGTTCAATAAATGATGGACACACCATCATCCTGACCCAGTCTCTATATAGGGACATTTAGTTTGCCATTTACACTGCCCCTTCCAATTCCACTTCCTGTCAAGTAAAAGAGAAATATTTTTCCAGCGTTCAAGGGCATCCCTCAGAATTCAACTGCAGAAAGTACCGTGGAACCCCAAGGACCAAGAACTACTGGACACCTCCTTCTTGCTCTCTCCTTCTCTTTCCACTTGAATGGTCTCCTGTCTCTGCCCCTCCTGGCCTATCAAAGTCACCCACATACACAATCAGAGCTGCAGAGTCTACATGGCCTTCTAACTTTGCTCCCCAAGGAATGAGCAATTCACTCTCCACCCCAGGTGCAAAACAGCCTCCTCTGAGACTGCATCAAAGATTCCCCAGGACCCCCAAACTAGCGAAAAGCCATTGTCACGGCTTCACTCATTGACACACACGTTGACACTGCTGACCCTGCTAATGGCCTTCCATGTGCTTCCAAGTCACTCTGTCTCCCCTGCTTCTCACTCCTGACCCTCAGACCAGGCTTTCCCATATCTAAAACTTTAGCTGCCACCTCAAACTCAGCTCACCTCACCCCCAGGTCCCTCTTGGTACAGCAACCCTGTACCCCTACCTCAGGGAGCGACACCCTCTGCTACTCAGTGGACACTCTAGGTGAAATCCTGTGTTTCCCTTATTACAGGGGACACGTGACAGAGGTCATATCAGCTCCTGCAGGAGCCAGGGAAGGTATGCACATGCGCACATGCCCACACACCAGCCTGCTAATGCCAGCAGCATCCCAAGAGAAACCTGACAGGTCCAGAGACAGCACCAGCTTTCCTAGTGACCTGTAGAGAACGTGACCACAGCAGCAGCCTCTCCCAAGCCCTCCGGCTGCATGGAGCAGTGGGGAGAACAAGAGCTTTGGTATCCGACTGCCCCGGGTGTGAATCTCCTTTCCACTCCCTGAACTCAAGCCAGCTCACAATGACCCCGAGCCTTTTCCCCCATCTATAAACTGGGGACGATACCCACTGTTCTGCAGGGCTCCCTTCAGAGGAAGATGCAGTGTGGGTGATTCACTGGCATTAATGCTTAGCTGGGGAGAGTCGGACAACAATCGCTGTCACCCTCGTTACTACTGTGGATGTGGGTAGTGCACCCCAAAGTAGTGGAGTAGTCCACCCCAAAGAGCCACCAGAAAGGAAGATTCTAGAAACTGCAATTGGACAACTGGGAGCCTGAGTCATGACAAGAATAGAGGTCAGTGGGCTGAGGCTGGGGCTCAGTGGTAGAGCGCTCGCCTAGCATATGAGAGTCACTGGGTTTGATCCTCAGCACCACATAAAAATCAATAAATATAATAATGTCATTGTGTTCATGAAAAAAAGAAAAGAATAGAAGTCAATGTGTTGAGCACCAAGGCATTGATTGACATTTCTCACATTATTACAAGGTACCAATTAGAGAACATAAATCATTCTGAGTCTTTTTTTTAAGATTTTTTTAATATCTTTATTTTATTTTTATGTGGTGCTGAGGATCGAACCCAATGCCTCACACATGCCAGGCGAGCGCGCTACCATTTGAGCCACATCCCCAGCCTATTCTGAGTCTTTAATCTAGAGGATTCAGGGCTCCATAGCCCATGCCTCTAATCCAGGTGACTCAAGAGGTTGAGGCAGGAGGATTGAAAATTGGAGGCCAGTCTGGGAAATTTAAGGAGATCCTGTCTCAAAATAAAAAAGACTGGGGATGTAGCTCAGTGGTAAAGCACCATGAAGTTTAATCTCCAGTACAGATGATGATGATGATGATGATGATGATGATAATAATAATAATAATAATAATAATAATAATAATAATGAGTTTAATGCAGGCACTTGGGTTTCTTGGTGTTGGAAGAGCAAAGGGTCCAAATGAGGACAGTAAGATAGCCCAGATATCGGCAATAGACAGAAGTCACTACCCTTGCCCCCAGTCACAGTTGGATGGACAAAGCAAGTATGTGTCCTGGCTTCTGGGGTCTCCCAGAGGAGTCTCAGTGTCCCTTCCAGCAAGGGTCAGAGCCCTGAAGGAAAAGTAACTGCTTCCAGAGACCAGGCAGAGTGACTGGGAAGAAATACTCTGGCTCCTCCCACCACCTCCTGCCAGTGCCTGCATTGGCTAAGCCCTGCAGGTACAGGAGCCTGGCAATCACAGCCTGCAGGGGTCAAGGCCCCCCCTGCAACCCTTTCCCCGTTGATGCAGAGCAGGGGAAATGAGTAGAATGGATACCAAAGCTAACAGAGCAGGAGCAGCACAGGTGCCATTTCTGCACAGGTACTACCTGCAACACAGGTACTTTTATTATCTCCACTTACACATGAAGAAGAAGGACACAGAAAAGTTAAGCAACTTGCCCAAGATCACACAGCTGGTAAGGGGAGGGTGGGAATTTGAACCTAGGCAGCTTGCCTCCTGACCCCACAGTCATCACCATGATGCTCCGGCACCTCCACAAGAGCCATCCGGCAGCTTGTGGCTTCCTCCTGCCTTCCTCAATCCTCCATCCTTTCTCTTTTTCCATTTCTTTCGACACAGAGTTGCTGATAAGTACACAGGGCATGGGGTCCAATGACTTCAGTCTGGCACCATTACTGACCAGTTGGATAAAGTTTCTAATCACTCAACTCGTGTTTATTGAGCACCTACTCTATGTGGGTCCCAAGTGGCTTAACTCCTCTGAGCCTCTGTTCTCTCATCTGGTCAGTGGGTATAACGATATAAAGTGGTCAAGCAGATACAATGGGGTGAAAAGCTGGCATAGTTTCATTTACTCCAAAACAAATACCCATTCTCCCACTCTTCTCTCCCTCCCATCTTCAAAAGTTCCTTGCTCGTCGGAACTTGCTTATCCTTGACTACCCCTTATCTTCTTAGGCAGTTCTCATTGCTTATCTCTGCTGGGGCCCTTTGGAGTAGATATCGCCCCTATTCATAGAAGCGGTACCCGCAGCCAAGTCATGTGCTTCCCTCCAGCCCAATTCTGCATCTTCAGAGCCTCAGTGTCCCCATTTGGACCGTGAGTTGAGATAACAGAGTCCTGCTGTCTCCACATTGGCCACAAGGACAAGAGGAAGAAACTGGGGGACAGAAGAGCAAGAGGGAAACTCTTTAGATGCTATTTAGAAAGCTTTGATAGCGTGAGCCAAACCCATGGAGGCTCTAGACAGCAGAGCGTGGGGTTTGCTCAGGCTCCCAGCTCCCAAGACACTGCAGCTTCATCCTGGAAGTGAAAAGAGGCTGTGCCCACCCATGAGGACACATCGGTCAAGCAGAGCCATGGATCTGCTCTCAGCACAGGCCACAGTGAGCAGCCATGGCCAGTTGGTCTGAGCTCCCCAGCATCCCCTCACCCCACACATCCACTCCCACCTGCCTCTCACCTCTCTGCCTCCCAAGGTCAGGCACCTGGACGTTTGCTTCAGTAGCAGCGGACAGCATCCCCGCAGATCCAGTTAAAGCCATCCTGCTTGCCAGCCTCATGAGGTGGTAGAATTTGGAAGGCCACCCTCTGCCCCCTGCGAGCACTGCAGCCCTGCCTAGATCTGTGACCCTGAGCCTCAGACTCCTGCTCTGCAAACCAGAGCTCATGGGATCTGCCCAGAGACTGCAGGGAACAGAAAAGGCAGGACAGGTGGATTTCCAGAGAACTCAATGAAGCGACTATTTCTGAAAGTGGGGACAGAGTTAAGGGACCCAACAGGGATGTTGAGGCATGCAGGGACGAGCAAGAGTGACCCTGCCCAGGACTGAGAGGCCAGGTAAGGGCTGGAGACTCTGAAGGGGTCCACCCTAGAGCTGTCACTGCAGGTGGGCCACAGAGAGGGCGCAGAAGAAATACCCAGCCTACCTGCTCACCCCGAAGTCCTGCCAGTATCCCCCGAGGACAGACCTCAGAGGAAGCCAAGGTATATGGTCTGTGGGGACCAGCCCCAGCCCTGCCTAGAGGGCAGGACAAAGGATGACCCCAAGGGAAACAGCCATCATGCTCTCCTCTACAGAAAGAAGCCAGTGATTGTGAGGCGCTCTGCACCGGCCTGCGTGTGTGCACTGGAGTGTCATCGTCGCCAGATGCAGTGCTGTCTGCATGAGCACAGCCCTGCTCTGTCCTCCTGTGCCCCCTCTTCCATTTCAAGGGACAAACTTGGCTACCCCTTATCTTCTTAGGCAAGAAATCATTGATAAAGATGACAACCCTCGCCTCCAATCTAATGATCAAATTTTCTCCTCGGGTCTCACTTTATGGAGTTTGTCCGGGGCCACGGGACACAGGGTGTCAAAGCACCCAAGCCTCGCTTCTTTTCACCAGGGCTTCACAACCGTGTGTCCAGCTCACCCACAGAGGCCATCAGGGCTCCTGCTCTTTGTCCCCTGGAGCCAAGAAGTCAAGGAAATGACCTGCCAGCTCCCAGGCAGTGTGCCTTCAGGGTTCAGCGCACTCACTTTGGGGCTGGGATGGAGCTTTGCGGTACAATGCTAGCCTAGCATGTGCAAGGCCCTGGGTTTGATCCCATAAAAAAGAAAAAAAATGAGGAAAAAGCTTTCACCTGGAGGCAGGCCAACCCCAGCAAGCTAGCAAGTGTCTGTATGCCTCCATTCCCTCACTGTCACATAGGGACACTGAACTAATGCAGGATGCTGTGAGGACAGATGAGAAAGCAGGGCACAGGGCAGACCTGTGGTCACTTGGAACAGGTGTGATAGACAGAGAAACAAGGATCAGAACCAAGAAGGGGTCTGCCACCGACCCTCACTTGCAAGGTCATTTTTTTGCAGGGGAGGAAGGTACTGGGGATTGAACCCAGGGGCACTCCACCACTGAGCCACATCCCCAGCCCTAATTTTGTGTTTTATTTAGAGACAGGGTCTCACTGAGTTGCTCAGCACCTCCCTTTTGCCGAGGCTGGCTTTGAACTTGCAATCCTCCTGCCTCAGCCTCCAGAGGCACTGGGATGACAGGCATGCGCCACCCCACCCGGCCTTGCAACTGCTCTTGAACTCGGACCTGCCTCAGCCCAAAGCCAGTGGCGCTCCACTCCCTACCACCAGGCCCCCCGCCCTGACCCCACCAAGAGACGGTGCGGCTTTGTGGAGAATTCAAAGGCATTTTTTTCTTTCTATTTGATTGGAGGACACATTCTGTTGTTTTCTTTTTCTGGTCATTGTCTCTCTGCGGTTGATAGAGGACAGACAGATGTGAATGGTGTGAACCCGAGGTGAAGGGAATAATTCTCTCAAATGGGCCCACCATGTTGACCCCCACCTGCTTTCTTTGCGAAGAAGCAATTTACCTACAGTCCTGCCTGGCCTCAGTGGGCAGGCCAGGTCACATTCCACAGCAAACCGCCTGTTATCTGCAGGAGAGATGCAGGCCCAGAATAACGTTGATAAGAGGAACCCAAGTTACCCTGCAGGGGGAGATTTTCGTGACCCTGTTCAGAGACCAAATCCTGAAACTCAGGGAGATAAAGATAATTCCTTTTAACCATAAAATCTGTAAGAATTTATGGTTAAGAATCCAATTAGAACTGGTCAGCATGGGCCAAAGTGTCTTAGAGTTGCCATGGCAGTGGGGACTTGAAAGACTGATGTCATCTGCTGTCAGTCACAAGTCAAGAGGTGAACCTGGGTGGGATTCTCTGGAAACTTCTCTGGGATTCCCAGTGTAGAGGAGAAGCACACTGTCCCTCTCCTCTCTGATGCAACCCACTCTCTCCCTTGAGAGTGTCCCCATTCCCTTTTCTTAACCCTTCAATATAATCATGCCTGTTACTCTGAGTGACATGTCTAAAATCTTTCTGACTTGATCACAAGAATCGGGATTTGAATAGAGGTCTTCCTGCTGCCTCAGTTTCCAGAAAGGCCCCAGCCCTGTAAGATTGTTAGGGACATGGGGACAGATAGATCTGGAGCCAAGGTCTCCCATGGATACCAACAGTGGACATGGCACAGAAGGACTCAGTGTGGCCCCAGAGACACTACGGGAGCCTCAGAGGAAATGAAAAATGAGCCGCAGCATCTTGATCCTTGGATTTTCTTATTTGAAATCGAGTCAGGACCCTAGGAACCCCAGGCCTGTCCCTTGCTCCCCAGGTCCTCCCTTCCAGAGCTGGCAAATGGGCCGTTTCTTCTCTTGTAAGGCTCTGGGGGTGCCGTCAAGTTACTCTGACTTCTGGGATCCAGGAAGTCAATGCTGAGGGTGCTTCAGATGAACTTTGGTGTCAGGCTTGGGTTTGAGTGACAGTTAGACTTGGGTTGGGTCCTAATATGGACTTGTTTCTGCATGACCTTGGTGAGTGACTCCATCCAAAAGCCACCCTCTCTTGCCACTCGGGCCAAGGCATGGTGGAGAGAGAGGTGCAGAAGAAACAGAGTTCTTTAGGCAGAACCCAGGCTTCTGTTGGTGGCCTCAGCCATCAGGGTCCCTCTCCGCCAGGGCTTCCGGTTGTCCTCTTACTCTTTTAAAGAAAAGAAAAGAAGCATCCTTCCTCTGGAGACCTTTGTCCTGAAACCAGTCAGGGAATACTAGAGACACTCACGCCAGGCTGAGTACGCTGAGCCACTTTCTGGGTTTTTAAAAAATATATATATTATTGTTTACCTAATGGTTCCTCTGTGAGAAATGGGTGTCTGTTCCTTTAAACAGAAGCAGGGCGCAGACAGAGCGGCTCCAGGCTTATTTGCAACCACGGGAGGGGAGGGGGAGAAGGAGGGCATCCTGTGTTGTTGAGTAGAAATGACCTGGACAGACAGACCAGACAGAGGGACAGACAGACACAAGGGGGAAAAGGTCAGCAGAGACCTGAGCAGGGGAATCTAGCTCATTCCCCACCCCCACAGAGAATTTCCTTTTTTAAAAAGGAAAAAAAAAAAAAAAAGGTCTTTTTTGTTGTTTTTGTTTTTCTTTTTCTTTCTTTTTTTTTTTTTTTGGCTATATTCTGCTACTCTAACCCAAGATGCTTCTGGTTTACTTAGAACTAGAGAACTTTCTCTGGGGGTGGAGGTGGCATTCACCATGAAGAAGGTCCTGACTCTCTCAAGTTCTTAAACTTTGTGCAGAAGGTATTGGGAGCTTCTCCTTCTTTGGGACTTGGGAATAGGAATTTGGAAAAGTCCTATGCACTTCCTAAATGGCCTTGCTTTCCCCATATTATCCCCAAGCTTGGCAGCAGCCCTCCAGGGAAGCTTATGCAGACGCAATTGCAATTCCCAGATACAGAAAAGGAGGTTCCGGAAGTCCAAGGGCATGTCCAAGGTCAGGCAGGCACCCAGGTGGCAGGTGGCAGGGGCTTTAGGTGTTTCTTTCCAGCATTTCCCCCCTGTGAACACAGCAGCAGACCTGAGGGTACGCAAGAGGAGTGTGCACAGAGACGAGATGGATTTCTGGCTGTGTGCTTTACCAGACTCTGGGTTAAATGTCTCTGGCGACCCCAGATCTTCAAGATGCTCCAGCATCCAGGAGACAGCCCAGGACTCTGAACTCCCCAGGGAGGTGACTGATTCAACACCACCGTTCTCAGCAATGTTACAGGGCATTTAATTTGAGAAGCATCTTATCCAAAACCAAGTCAGACGGTGTGGCTGTCCCACTTACATTTCAAAGGTGGCCCCCCAGCCTCTGCCTGATTTACTCTCTGCCTACTCTTCCCATCAATCTCCTCATACTCACCCTTGCTCACCATGCTGGGCCACAGCTTCCAAAATCTCTCAGCTCCCCCACCATGATGCTACCTTAAACATGAGCTCAACCTCAGACTCCCTGCACCTGCATCACCCAAGAGCTGAACGGACACTCAGGAGTTCCGCCCCCTCCAGAGCTACTGAGTCAGAATCTGCTTCTAATAATATCCCCAAATGCACGTCAAAGTGTGAGGAGCACATTCAGCTCTTTCCACCTTAGGAAAGGTGCAGTTCTCTCCACCCAGAACACACCTCTTCTGTCTTGGCCTGCTTATCCTGAATTTCTATGCCACTTCCACTGAAAGAGATCTTTTGACCTTCCTTATTGGAAGTCTTTCTGTCTTAAAAGTCCAGTTCTTTCTCATAGATGCTTGCATTCAATAGTGCTACTTATTGAACATCTGAATCCACAAACATAGTAGTTGCTGCACGAACACATTGACTACATAAACATGGCACTATTTCTGGTGCTGCTTGGAGAGAGAAGTGCATCGACAGAGTCTGTGTGGAGCACTTGGTCTCTTGGGACCTTTTCATTCTATTTCAGTGAATATTTACTGAGTGTTATCATGTGCTCCTTGCTAGAGTTCCATGTGTGAGGAGAGGGCTTATAACAAAGTGAATCTCAGCATTCGGTGCAGCAATTGTTGCCTTATTCCAGGGTCAAGGTCAAGGACTAAACAAAACTAGCCCAGGAAGAGCAAATTCCTGGTGGTAATAGCAAGGAGCCCTCTAAAGGAAAAAAAGGAAATTATTCTTTCCTAGCCTCCACTTCTGGACCAGGCAGCTACCTACACAGCCAATAAGGGTAGAGAGAGATCTCAAACACACTAGAATAACACGTGAAATGCTTGCCAAAAGCCCCTGATTTCGCCTTAGCTTTGTTTTTAGTGAAATTAACAATGTACACAACTAAGAAATAAAATTGCTCAGAACTCTCTCGCTTCTCCCTAACCTCAGTTACATTAGACAAAAATGACTACTTTCTCTTTCACCCATTTATCCTGGTACACTATCTCGAAGCTCTAAATATACTTATTTATTATGCTTCATGATTTATTAATGTTATATATTGCTTGTTATAATATCAAGAAGCAAACTTATTTAGACATTTTTTAAAATATTTTTTTTGTTGTTGATGGACCTTTATTTTATTTACTTATTTATATGCAACGCTGAAAATTAAACCCAAGGCCTCACGTGTGCTAGGCAAACACTCTACCACTGAGCTACAACTTCAGCCCCCTTATTTAGCCATTTTATGTTACTCCCAGCTCTTTCATTTATTTTCCTCTGATAATCTTTCTAAGTCCAAGTAATGAATTGCCACCTCAGTGTCTTAATCCTTCAACTGTTGTTAGTATTTGTAATTTTCCACTTCATAAAAATTCTAGGGCATCATCTATTCCTAGCTCTCCCGCCAGCCCCATCTCCCCAACTTCTAACATCTGTGTATTCACATTGTCAAGACTGATAACATTTACATCCTGCTGTTTGGCAAACATTAAGTCTTCAATTCTTTATCTAGAGAAAGATTCGAAAATTTGAGAGTAAACATTATTATTGTCAATAATGCTCCTAAATAATGCATAACAATGGTGCCTCCTTTATTTTAAGCCACATGATTTTCTTTGGGTTTGTAATTGCCTTTTTTCTTGTACTACTAATCTTTATTAAACCTCTTTCCTCCTCACCCCCAAACTCTTCACCATGCCAAGTATTCAGTTGAGACTTTCTTTTCTTCAGGAAATATCCTGAAGAATATGCTCCACCCACCCTTCACCACCCTCACACAACTTCCATACCCTCTTCCTGCATTGTTCCATTCTAGTACTCCAGAAAATTCTCCAAATGTGCTCTGCTAGGTTAGGGCCTATGGTATTCTGAGACTATGACTTCTCCTTTCTTGGTTTTGTCCCTCATTTTTACTGGAATATATTCTCAAATAACTTCCTAAGAAAGAATCTGTGAGAGACACCTTCTGTAAATCCTCGTTTTTTTAAAATATCTCTGCTAATTGATAACTTTTCTGAATAGAGAAAATTTGGTTGAAAATTATTTTTTCCTCAGAACTCTGAAATCACTGACTTCGTCTGCACTCTAGCATCCAGTACTGCTGGTCAGAAATCCAATTGTTATTCCTGTATAGATAATATTTCTCTCTCCCTCTCCCTCTCCCTCTCTCTCTCTCTCCCCTCCAACTCTATCTTCCTTCCTTTCTTTCTTCTGAATCTTCTCATTTTGAAAAGCTCATGGTGATAAATCTTTTCTTTTTTACTTCACCTTTCAATCTATAAATTAATTCATCCTTGGCCATTTCTAAATATTATTTCATTTATAAATTCTTCCCTTCTATTTCCTTCATTCTCTTTCTGGAACTCCTGTAAAGTGAGTGTCTTGCATCTAGGATTAATCCTTGATGTATCTTATTTCATTTCTCATAGTCACTGTCTCTTTATCTGCTTTCTGGGATACCTTGTTGTCATGGCCCCGGATATCCATTTGGTTTTTTTCATATTACTGATATTTTTTAATCTCTGGGATCTTTATCTTATTCTATAATTGTTACTTATTTGTTACGTTGAGTTTCCATGTCATTGTACCTTCTTAAATCTCTGAGGATATTATGTAATTAGAGTTTTCATTATTTTCTGATCTCCAAATTGTATCTTCCAGGGTCATTCATTTCTCAATCTCTCTTCCCTTCTCTCATTTCTTCCTCTCCTCTTTTTTCTTCTCCTCCTTCTTCTTTTCCCCATCTCTCTTACACTCTCTTTCTCCCTCCTTTCCTCTTCACTCACCACTACAAGTATTTTTCAAATATCAGATGTTCATTAGTTCTCTATTCTTATCTTGGAATAAGGCAACAATAACATAAAGATATTTTTCCTGGCTCCTATCTACACATTCAACATATCAAATCAAAATTTCAATGGAATTTTTCATGAAATTTGACACATTGGTCATATACATTGTAGACATAGATAGATAGATATAGATATAGATATCGACATAGACATCGACCATGGGGAGCCACTCTGAGTGATTCCTGCCTTCCATCCTGGAGCGGCGAGGCTTTGATTGTCACTACGTCTGGTAGTGACCTGGACATTGCCCGGATGTCGCCCCATGGTCCCTTGGGTCGAATCACACTCACCTGTCCTTTGTAACCCTGTCCCTTCTGATCTTTTTTGGATAGAACTTTCTAAGAATAAGGGTCCCCCGAATAACAGCCCATTCCCAAACATGCGCTCATGCTCGCTCGCTCGCAATCTCTCTCTCTCTCTCTCCAGCCTCTCTGTGACTTCCTCTTGCTCTCCCATTTGGGGAGACTGAGGCCAAGAGGAGAGAAGCCATCCTGGAGCTTGTTTAAAGGTAAAGTGTGTGTCTGTGTTTTACTTGTCCCTGGAAATTCACACGAGTGACCTTAAGTTCAGGTGCCCACGCAGGTTGGGGGCAGTAATAGACATAGAGATATAGATAGTAAAGGACTAGAATTAGCCAAAGTCATTTTTTTTTTGTACCAGGGATTGAACTCAGGGGTACTCGGCCACTGAGCCACATCCACAGCCCTAATTTTTATTTTATTTAGAGACAGGGTCTCACTGAGTTGCTTAGCACCTCCCTTTCGATGAGGCTGGCTTTGAACTCACCATTCCCCTGCATCAGCCTCCTGAGCCACTGAGATTACAGGCACCACCACGCCCAGCTAGCCAAGGTAATTTTGAAGCAAACAAGTAAGAAGTAAAGATTTATAGTTTCAAAAATCATGACATAAATTTACAGTAGTTAAGTTCGTGTGATACTGGTACACGATGAAAAGCCCAGAAACAGACTCTCAAACAAATGGAAATTAATTAATAAATAATTGAAATAAATTAATATACAATCGTGACCTTACAGATCAGTGGAGAGAAAAATGGGTTGTTCAATAATTGACTCTGGGCTCATTAGCCATACATATGGAAAAGCTAAAATGAGATCTGACCCAGTCTACAAATAACACAATATCAGATGGATTAAAGGTTAATTTGAAAAAAAAAATTATATTCTTAAAGAAAATAAAGGAGAATATTTTTATCATATTGGCGTATGGAAGAATTCTTAAAACAGAATGAAAAAGAATAATCCAAAAAGAAAAAGATTAGTAGTAACTGAAAAACTATTTTCTGGCGGAAAGGTGGGTTGATGTAACCATTTGGAGAACAATGTATCAGTACTCAGTAAAACTGAAGGTGGTGTCCAAACCGCACAGCAATCCCTTGCTGAAATACTAACCTTAGAAAAACTCTGGCATAGAAGTGTGAATGGGCATTGCAAGTGATCTATTATGGCATCAACTATAACAAATTTTAAAAAGAGGCAGAAGAAGGAAATGATAATAGGAGAATGGTTAAGCAAATTAAGGTATTTTTAAATGGAAGCAGAGAAGCCAAAGAGGAGGTGAGCCACAGAGAAAGGAAGTCAGTGCATGTGACCTGAATGCCACTCTCTCCCCAAAACCAGCCTCAGCTCCTCCCTGGCTCCGGCCTGACTTGGTCTTCATCTCTGTCAGATCTCTGATTGCAGCTAACAGCAACTGACTCTGATTAAATAAAAGATAGGGGGTTAGGGGTGTGGCTCAGTGGTAGAGCGCTTGCCTAGCATGTGTGAGGCACTGGGTTTGATTCTCAGCCCCACATATAAATAAATAAAATAAAGGTCCATTGACCACTAAAAAATATTTTTAAAAATTTAAAAAATAAAAGATAGGGATGCTTTGGAAGGAGGCTGAGGTCCCCACAGATCCCATGGAATAGTGTGGAGAAAGTCTGGGACTGGGCATTCTGTATACGTAGTCATTCCTGTAGAACAGGATTTCTCAAATGGCACTGTTGGGACTTGAAGCAGAATGATTGCTTTTTTTTTTTTTTCTCTTTTTTTCTTTTTTTTTTTTCCCTTGGTATTGGGGATTGAACTCAGGGCTGCTTCACCAGAGCTACATTCCAACCCTTTTTATTTTTTTATTTTGAGACAGGGCTGAGGCTGGCTTTGAACTTGCAATCTTCCTTCTTCAGCCTCCTGAGATGCAGGGATTACAGCCATGCACCTCCATGCCTGGCTGGAGCAGGATGATTTTTTTGTTGCTGGGACAGACCTGTGCCTTGTGACATTCAGCCTCATTTCTGACCTCTAGCCCCTAGGTGCAAGAAGCAGCCCTCCAGTTGTGACAATCAAATAGGTCTCCAGACAGTCAAATGACATTATGGGAGCAACAGCAGTAGGAGCAGCAGCAGCAGCACCCAGAAAATTGCCAGCAATGCAAATTCTTGGGCCCCACCTCAGAGCCGCTGAATGAGGTGCTCTGGGGATGAGCCCAGCAATCTGTTTTGACCAGCCTTCCTCATGATCCTGGTGCTCACTCAAGCTTGAGGATCGCTGCTGCGGGACTCAGCCTTGGGATGAACCTGCTGTGACTTCCTGCCATGCCTGGGAGTGACCCCTCAAGACCCGAAGGCACGGGCCACAGATGAGCTCACATGCCCCTCTATGGCATGGGAAGGGCAGCTTCACATGGAAAGTGACAGTTTCCCCAAAGTTGGGTCCAGAAACTGCTGTTTCCAAAAAAAAATAGAGAGTGGGAATACTAGGCTGGGTCTCCTCCTCCCACCAGACATTAGTGATGCCCTCCAGAGCCTTAGCATTTCACAGGAGTCTTGACCATAGTTGATGGTGCTGCTGAGTTACAGGTTGCACCTCTCATGGCCCGGGGAGACTCTGTCCAGAGGCCTCTGTGAATTAGAAGCAGAAGATCTGGATTCCCTCCCAAGTGCTGCTCCTTACCAGTTGCATAACCTCGGGATCCCTGAGCCTCAGTTTTCTCATCAGCACATGGGAATAATAACCCTTACCACATAAGACTACTGTGAGGGTCCAATAAAATAGTGTAAGGTGCAATTAAGCAAAATATTTAGTATGTGCAAAGCTCAGATTTGCAGCAACAAGAGGAGGGGCTGGGTAGCAATAGATTGCAAAGTTCTTTTTTCAGCGTTTTGAAAATAATCAAATAGTCCCGCTCTGTGCCAGATTCCCTCCATCTCTGGTTAAAGCATCAGCAACATGAATTCTCATGTCTCCACAGAGGTATAATGATACCTCCTGTTTACATGGTGTGTTGGAGCTTGCAAAGAAAGTGCTTTCCCATGCATTTTCTTCTTGGATATGGTCCTTATCCCTGGGAAGCAAGGAGTACCAAAATTCAAATCCCCGTTTTCACAGCAGAGGAAACTGAAAAATCAGCAAAATGAAAACCTGACCAAGATCCCAGAGCTGGCAAGCTCTGGAACCACGCTCGTAACAGAACCAGAACCAAACACAAACCTTCTAGAACAGGGAGCTTTGCTCGGGTCTGCACCGTGACACACGGATTTTAGGAGACCCTCGTGAAGAAGAAGCCACAAAGGCGTGAAGGTTATTGAGAAGGGGTGAGTCTAGTCTCAGCCCCCTTCCTGTGCTGGGAATGACTTTGTACAGAAGTGGCTGCCCGGACCCCCACTGGGTCAATCAGCATGCCAGAGAGTTTGTTGAGAAGCTTTTTCAAAGTTCTGCATCTGTCACCAAACATACAAAAACCCTGCTGGTGCCACCCCCATGACATCTCCCCACCTCTGTGATTTTGTCACACAAAATCCCAGGACCTGAAAAAGAGCTTCTAATTGGCTCAGAAGGGCACCTGTGCCTGGGTGGGCAGAAGCAGAGTTAAGGAGGACTTTTTTAGTTATTTTGTTTTGTTTTGTTACTGGGGATTGAACTCAGGGACACTCAACCACTGAGCCACATCCCCTGCCCTATTTTGTATTTTATTTAGAGTCAGGGTCTCACTGAGTTGCTTAGCATCTCCATTTTACTGAGGCTGGCTTTGAACTCGCGATCCTCCTGCCTCAGCCTCCGGAGCTGCTGGGATTACAGGCGTGCCCCACCCAGCCTGGCCGAGGAGTTAATCAGCTTCTATCATGGGAGGTAGGATCCTCCAACCTGGGACCACCCTGGAAAATCTTGTGCTATACAAAGGTAGGCTGAAGCGGGTGAGTGGGTGCTGAAATCCACCTCTACTCCCCAAGTCCTGTTTCTTAGCCCAGGGCTTGATTAGTGGAGCTTGGACTGTATTTCAGCCTCCAATTGCTTTCTCACCTGAGTGCTCTTGTGCAGTGTACACCCTTCACGAGCGCACACGGCAGCCCTGTTCTTCTAGAAGATTTGACCGCACTCGACCCATCCCCACATAGCAACCACTGGGAGCAGGACGAAGCTACCCTCCTTGGACAGGGCATAGACTGTCCATATCACCGCACTCCCCAGCTGGCCTGCTTTGGGTTGTTTATGCTACTCGTGTGGCCCTGTAGGTAGGTATTTGAGTTTATGACCCTTGTCTCAAACAATAAATTTTTTTTTTTTGCCCTGGTTTATCCAGGTGATTAGTTTCACGGTCTATTTCTGAATGGCATTTTTCTTTCCCACCCAATTTATTTTTACTTTACCTCCTTCTAAAAATACATACAATACAACAAGATTTGGGGGGGAAAAAAGTCAGACTCCTGGTGATCTCTGGAATGTGGGAAAAGCACTCTTACCACAAAGTTATATTAAGAAGTTTAATTATCAGAAAATGACTGTATAATAAACATATCAAACATGAAGTATGTACACTGTATATATACACTGAGAATTCCTGGGAACCTCAGTCTGTAAACCAAGTCACCTCACCCACAACCTCAACCGACTCTTTATTCCTTTGCTCTGCCTGGCCTGGGAGGCTTTCAGCTACGCTTGCTTCTGTAGAGCCTCCACCTTTCCCAGGAGCCACTTGCTATAAGCTGAGTTTTCCAAGTAGTCAGGGGCTTTCTCCACTCATCTCAAAGACTGATCATTTTTTTCTTTTTTGCTGTCCCTGGCCCCTCCCAGTTTTTTAGTAAATTTTTTTCTGTCTACTTCCTACCTTTTAGGAAGTTAGGGGACTCCCAGTTGCCATTGTAGCTTGTCTCAGTCAGCTAGTGCCGTGTAACAAACAGCCATGACCATCACTGTGGCCCGTAACAAGAAATACTTCTTACTTAGAGGCCCAAGGGCCAGATGGGTGGTTTTGCTTCAAGCTACAGGTCTCCAGGTCACTGGGGGCAGCTTGGCTCCACAGAACTCATTCTGCTGGACGCTCGTCACATTTTTCTCGTGGCGATAGCAGAAATGAAAGATGGCAGGCTCAGCAGCACAAGCACATTTCAACTATTGCTCACGTCACGACATCCCATTTGCCAAAATCAAGTAAAATGGAGAAGCACAAAGTCAGGGGCAAGGACTGTACTTGCCCCATGGAGAAGGATAGGAAGGGGAAAGAGGGAATATCTACGAATAATGCCCCTTTGTCTGACCTTTTGGTCCCAAATATCTACTCATTTCCCATATGCAAAATCCACTCACCCCATCCCTAAGACACACTGAAGATCTTCTCTAAGCCTGTGCTGAGCTACAAATCCAGAACCCCATGATCTGCATCAGACTTTGATGAAGCTTTTCTTGATTGGATAAGGATTTAAAATTGAAAAGTTGTTTTCTCATATATGGCCAACAATGTTGGAATGTGGACAGATCACTGCAAAAACACTCCTCTTTGAAAAGGGAACAGAACGGGAAGCAGGCGGCACTCACTGATTGGAAGCAACTTTGACCGTTTGCCTGGGATTTTTCCAGGTCCCTAACCTGGAAGTGGAGACTGTCCCTGATCTGGTCCTTGTGCTGCACCCCCAGAGTAGCTGCCCGGTCATTATTCTCCGGGCTCTTGGCTCTGCCCTCTGGGAAGTCTTTCCTTCCGATCAGCCTTGGCCACTTTGGAAGAGCACACAGAGAGGATGACAATGGCAACACTTTCATCCATTTCCTGTCTACAGAAAGGTAGGGACCCAGAGCTATGTCTGCACATCCAAAAGCTTTATTTTCGTTACTTTTTTGTTGTCATTGTTATTCGTGTGTTTTGTTTTTTTCCTTTGAGATGGGGCCTCACTAATTTGCCGGGGGTGGCCTCCTACTGGCAATCCTCCTGCCTCTGCAAAACCAATAGGATGTCAAGCATGGACCACCACGCCCAGCCAGCCTCATTTTCTTTTAGCCCAGTCTGTCTGGTGGAAGTTTCTGACAATGAGCTCTCTCAAAAATTCTATTGGTTTTCTAGGAATCTGGTTCCACTCAACTCCGTGCACTGCCGCCATATCCTCAGTTCCTTTGGAGACTCGCCTCTCTCTCTCTCTCCAGACACACATCCTTAATTTTTCCAGGAGTCCTTTTGTTCAGCCGAAAGGATGCACCAGATTCTCCCTGCCCACAGAGAAGCTGAAGCTTAGTGGAGGTCAGAATCAGAAGGCTGGGACTAAGGACAACTCAGGCAACTGAGCAAAAAAAAAGTTCCACTGAGTTTCCTGGAGCCGAAGGTGCATGTTAGACAAAATATATATATAACAAGGTGCATGTTAGACAAAATATCTTCTTTCCTGGGAAGCATCAAACAAAATAAGCAGGATAAAATTCAGATGGAGAAAACTTCCTACCATAAATACAACTTCCCGCGGGCCCAAGAACTCCATAATGACCTTGGGGTTAAAAAGAAAGGGCTGTGAGAGCTCATACCTTATCCTAAAGGCAGCTTCCTGCTTCCTGGGAGAGAGAGGAAGTCAGGGGGCCGAAAAGACAGAAGGTGTTTAAAGCAAATTCCGAGAGAAAGAAACTCAAGATTGATCCAACACTATTTTAGTTTGTCTTTCAAGTTGCAGAAAACTGATGAGAATAAAAATTAATTCTCTCTCTTAACTGGAGAGCAGGAGGAAAATGCATTATTTCAGAGGTTCCTCGACTTGTTCATTTGCCGGTTTCCTCCTCTGTACTCTGGTGACTTTGCGGTATCCTTTGGTCTGACAGCTGAAGGCTGAGATAGGGGTTTGGTTTTTGAGTGTGTAGGGGAACTGAGATCCCGGGTCCCCCCATTTAAGGTTTGGAGGAGCGTCCTCCACTCCAGCCCATGGGCTCTGTAAGCAAGAGGCTGTATCGTCCCCTCGGATCTGGAGGGACAGGGTGAAGCCACAGAAGGAGAGCTGGGATGTGAATAAGAGACCGTGTTAAAGAGAGAGACTTCTCGTGTTGAAATTCTCTTTTACCATATGGATTGGGATTTGGTTCCTGGGACAATCCGTTTTCGAATTCACTGCTTATCCGTGTCCTGTGTAAAACAGCGTCAACCCTCCAGGCCACAGTAGTTGACATCATTACATTTTGTTCTGGAAGCCAGCCTTTGAAGCTCTGCAGGCTGCTGTCAGAGAACAGAGGGAGGCAGACAGGGTATTTCTAGTGTCTCCCTCATTAGGAATTCCAGGAAAGCAAGCTGTCCTCTGGGCTCAGGGCTACTTGAATCCAACACCGCTCTCCTCAATTTGGCCCTGTGGGGCTTGAGGTGGGAGTGGGGGCTTGGGGAAAGGAAAACAGGAGAGTTTACTGGATCCCCAAGGTAGGATGGTAAAAGCACCCTGGAGCCGACACCACCAATACAAGAGGCCGTTTTGTCTCCTCCGTCTGTGACCTGGTCTGGTTCGTGGCCCAGTGCCGAAGCCAAAATTTGGTCAAACTCTTTCCCGGATTCCCAGCTGGGTCTCTCCTGTCCGGGGTTCCTGGCATCTTCTCTACTTGCTAAATGTGCTTTGCGATCTCAATCAGGGGGAGGCAGAAAACCCACTGCTAAACCGGGAAGCAACTGGAAACCCAAAATGCCGGCCTGTCTAGTCTAGTCCACGGCAACTTGTGATCCCATTCATTCATTCATCTCTCCGTTCCCAAGTTATGTATTGCCTGTCCGCCACCGCGCCAGGGCTTTCAGGACCAAGAAGTTTCATTCCTAAACTGGAAAGGATAACCAAGGGTGCTCAGAGTGGTTGGAATAGGGGGAAAGATCTTCAGTCTCTGATGTGCCATTGAGCCCAGCCTAGAGGCAGAGTCTCTCGAATCTGAGACCCTTCTCCAGCTGGGGTGTCGTGAAGAGTGAGAAGGAGCCTGTGGGTTCACAAGGCAATTTAAAAAAAAAATTAGGGCTGGGGATATGGCTCAAGCGGTAGCGCGCTCGCCTGGCATGCGTGCGGCCCGGGTTCGATCCTCAGCACCACATACAAAGATGTTGTGTCCGCTGAAAACTAACAAGTAAATATTAAAATTTTCTCTCTCTCTCTCTCCCTCTCTCTCTCTCTAAAAAAAAAAAAAAGAAAAAAAAATTAAGCCCACTCCCTGGAGTGGCCCAAGGAGGGTTAAGGTTTGGGATAGAACATAGCGAGCCTAAGCTGAGCCTGGCCTCAGAGACCATCCCCGGGATGCTGCAGAACTCTGGTGGCCTCCCTGCTGGGGAGGCAAGCATCCTTGGCAAGCAAGGAAATCATCAAAGGCTCCAGCAGCAGGAATGCTCCAGCTATTAGACAGGGGAAGACAGATTTCCTCTAAAATGTGCCTTTAAAGGCAGCTCATTTACCTTCCTGGGCCCCAGGAAAGCCTGAGATAGGTGCCATCCAGGAAACCCCGACACTTTAAGATCAACACGGTTTAATGCAGCACAAGAGCCTCAGGTCAGACCAAGAAACGACTTCCTGACTGTAAGGGCTGATTGGACCATGAAAGAGGACTCCTAGAGAGACTGTGAAATGGCCTTTGCTCCAGGAGTTTAGATTACCTTTCTTTAGGGCACTGGATTGAGGGCCAGCACACACACACCCCGGGGGGTAGGGCAGGCAGAGGGAGTTGATGAACTCTCAAGCCCCTTCCTCCCACCCCAGGGGGCACTTCCAGCCAAAGAATCAGATTTTTCCCCTTTCTGGGTGGAAAATCAGGTCCAGAAAATGGGTGAGGGCGGCGCATACTCAACTCTGCCTCAGCTGCTCTCAGGTATGCGAGGGCAACAGCAGCAGGACTCAGCCTTCGGGTTTCACTTGTTTATTTTCACTTTGCAAAGAGGGATTGGCTGGGTAGCAGGCGCCACAGTTTCACATACTGAATAAGAAATATTCTCAGCCTGGAAATCATTTTCCTATTTTTAATATGTGGGATTTCTCCGGCTTTGCAACAGCTGTAGGATGTAAAATAAAATCCATTTCTCTCCCATCTCTGGGCACCTCAGAAGTATCAAGTGGTGACTCAGGGTAGTAGGAGGTGGGAACTTGGGGGGTGCGTGGAGGGCGAGGGTGAGCGGAGGAAGGGTGTATTCTTTGTGTTGAAGCACCTTTTTATTATTATTATCAAATCTGAACCCTCAGAGTCCCTAGGGAGTTATAGATTTTATATCTGCCAAATGTTTGAGAGCTTTAGAAACGCCCCCAAAATTTGCAAACAAACTCCCCAGGTGACATGGTCAGATGCGAACAGGCTGTGTAGCTGACATTCCCTGGTTCCAAGAAGAGAGAAGAGGTGGAAGGGTGGGGGCAGGAGGGAGCCCTTTCATCTGAGCTTCTCGAAGTTAATTCCTCCTGGGCTCGCAAGCACAATACCCACAAAGGGCAGCAGCCGCCAGCCTACATGGTTAAATGAGTTCACATATGTAATAAATATTTACTGGGCATTCGCTCTGCTCCAGGAAGTAAGCTGTGAAGTTGGTGCCGCGTGCTGATGATGGCCACAGTGGCCCTGACCTTGCCTGACCTTTGCTCTCTGTTTGATTCTTATCCTCAGGGCTATTGAATACAGAAGTATTCGCTCCCAGGTATCCATCCATTCCTTCCTCAATCAAGACATCCAATAAATGCTCAATTGCTCTCTTCTCAAAGACTCAAAATTCACCGGGCGCAGGAGTTCACGCCTGTAATCCCAGCAGCTCAGGACACTGAGGCAGGAGGATCGTGAGTTCAAAGCCAGCCTCAGCAAAAGCAAAGCTCTAAACACTCAGTGAGACCCTGTCTCTAAATAAAATACAAAATAGAGCTGAGGATGTGGCTCAGGGGTCTAGTGCCCCTGAGTTTAATCTTCAGTACCCCTCCCCGTCCCCCCCAAAAAACTTAAAACTCAGCAATAAATAAGACAGCCACTGCCAGGCTCCCACGCAGGCCTCACATCCTGGTGATGGGAGACCCCTGCTCAATGCACGGTGATACATGATAGAGAGAGACAGATGTTTATATTCATTATCAATAGAAAGATTTTAAATTTTATATAAAGAAGCACATTTTTATATAATTTTACTTTATATAAATTTATGTAAATATGCATATATGATATAAATATAATTTCAAATGTTGACGAAAGCTGGGAAGGAAATGAACCAGGCCCTGATGACAGAGACTGGAGCAGGACTCAGCATTTGCTCAGGTGGACGGGAAAGTCCTCTCTGACACTTCAGCGGAAACTGCATGACAGGAGCCTGCCTACCCCCTAAAAATCAGGACAGGACACTGCAGGCAGAGGGCCAAGGCCATGGGGCACAGAGAAGCCTGGTATGTTCAAGGGACAGAAAGAAGGGTAGCGCAACTGGGGCATGGGGAAGGCCAGAGCCACAGAGAACCACCCAGACCCAGTGGGACTGAACTCAGAATTAACACCAAGGAGACATTTACAGATGACGGGGTTTGATTCCCAGATTTATAGTTGGAAAATCTGAGGCTCTCAGAGAAATCCTGACAGATTCAGAGTAACCCAGCAATGGAAGAAGAGCCAGGAGGTGTCCCTGGGCCTGACCCTCTTACCCAGTGTTGAACCGGCTGTGTCACAGCTGATGTATGTATGTAGCTCAGGCCCTGCTGCAGATGCCTGTACATTTAGTGCCTAGAGAGATCAACATGGCTCTTGGGGAGGAGGGAATGAGAGCAACAGGAGGTGGTAAAAGGAGCAGCATGAGAAGCCCAGATTTTAATGTTAGCCAGTGCTATCTGCAAATTCAGATGACTCCTTACCGGATCTCTGACTTTGGGGATACCATTTAATCTCTCTAAGTCTCAACCCTGCCACCTACAAAGTGAGACAACACAATCCCATCCCATATATGTACCAGGGGACAGCATGCCATGGTGCATTTAGAGGACAGGTGCATACAAGGAATCCCCATTACATGTTCATTGTTATGTCATTATTATAGGGTTCTGGACCTAGAGGAGCACCCTCCATTGTGATAGAGAGAACAGCCATGCACAGACACTATGCACACCTTCTGCTTGTTCATACACTCACCAAATATTTATTGAGCAACTATATGGTGACAGGTACTTCTCTCATTACTGGGAATCCTGGGGTCCTGCTAATGCAGGAGACAGGCCACCCCACCAAGAAGTGCAAAATCGCAATTGCAGGGAATACTGGGGGATTTGCAGGATTTTGACACCATCAGGAGGAGAGTGGCCCGGCTGGGGAGGTCAGCACGGACTTCCCTGAGAAGGTCAGACTTGGGATGCAACATGAACAAAGGGCTGAGGGGAACCCAGGCCTTCACAGGAGGAAAGGACAATGTTGCAGACAGGAGGAACCAGCAAGTGTCAAGCCCTGGGGTGGCAGGATGTGAGTGGTGGATGTGAGTGACTGATTGAGCCTGGTACTATAAAGATAGGGAAAATGCCCTAACCTCCAAGGCTGTCGTATAAAGCGAGCCGACAGACATATTCACGATAGTTTATGGTAGAGGATATTGAAGGCCTGGGTTCAAGTTCTAGCTCTGCCCTTTACTGAGCAACCCAGATCCTCATGATCAATGACCAAGCTGATCACTCCTGGGTCCCAGCATTCGGCACACAGGGACACCAACACGTTTAGAGTAGTCAGGTAACCTTGGGTAAATCAGTAAGGCCTTACAGTTGGGTAGGACTTTATCATTTTAAAGACTTTCTCTGGTTTATTTTTTTCTGGGATATCATTTTTATCTTCACAATGTCCCTGTCAGGTGGATTCAGGACTGGCAAAGCAATTTGTGGAACCTGGTGCAAAATGAAACGTGGCGCTCTGGTTCAAATATTAACAAGAATTGCAAGATCACAACAGCAGAGCGTTGAACCAAGTGCAGGGTTGTTGCAATCAAGGAGCCCTGTGTCACCGTATAGGTGCCAAGAACAGGAGGCCAGCCCTGAGCCAGAGACAACTGAGGCACAAGGTAAATGGCTGTCAGTGTCCTTCAGATAACAACTGAAAGAAAGAGGCTTCACAGTAAGTCCAGGCCTTCTGCATCTGGGTCCAGGGTTCTTCCTGCTGACACAGATCTGGCCTGCTCGCTGCTCTGCCTTGTGGTGTTCCCGGCAGTGCAGATCCAAGCATCTGTTCAAGAAGCCACATAAGCAGAGACATGGAAGGCAAATGTTCCAGGATCTTGCGTTGCATGAAACCTTTCTCCAGTTCCCGTTGCTCACGGAACAAAATCCAAAGGCTTAGACGGATGCACAGAGTCCTTTTGTGGTCTGACCCCAGATTAAAATTCTCCAGCTGCACTCACTGCCTACTTCTTCCCCCATCCCTCCAATGTCCTTTCCAACCACACACATCATCTTGCCATTTCCCAGCTGGGTCTTTCTCCTTCTGGCCTCCAGGCCTTCGCTTACTTATTCCCTCTGTCTCCGATGATGTGCTATGAAGGGCAGCTGCAAGTGATCTGGCTGAAGAAGAGGGCAGGGTGAGGAAAGGCAGCAGAGGCAGAGGGAAGTTCATGATGGATGTCTTAGACTACTCGTCCACCCTTCCATGCACTCATCCTTCCAACCACTCTTCCACTCTTCCATCTATTCATCCTCTCACCCATCTACCCTTCCATCCATCTGTTCATCCACTCATCCACCTACCCAGTTACCCATCCATCCATCCATCCATCCAACAAGTACCCCTGAGCTCCATGTGCTTTACGCCAGGTATCCATAGATGAATAGCCCCAGGACAGCAGTGGTCCCCAGAATCTGTTGGCTCTAATGGGTTCCAACTGCACACACACATAAGGAGAGCACTACAGCATGGAGTGTGATGAGCACCCCAACAGAGGCACTGCAAAGGTCGGGTACCCACAGAGAGTGGCATAGAAAGGGGGAATCTAACCTGGCCCAGGGCTCACAGAAAGGCCTCTGGGAAGAGTTTCCAGAAAAAGAGGAGATGTAGGATGAGAAGTAGAATAAATGAGAAGGATGGAGGAGTCAGAGAGGGCTCGTTGCACCAGGGTGTACGACAGCATTCTAACTGGAGACCCCCAGTAAGAGGAGCAGCAGGAGAGAGGAGGGCAGGGTCTAAGTCAGGTGACGTGGGTCAGGCCATGCCAAGGCCTGGAGACTTCAAGCTGTAGCAGCAGAACTGCTACAAAGCAGTCTTAAACTTAGAAGTGAAGCAGGGCACAGTGGCGCAGGCCTGTAACCCCATCAGGTCAGAAGGCTGAGACAGGAGGATCCCGAGTTCAAAGCCAGCCTCAGCAAAGGTGAGGTGGCTAAGCAACTTAGTGAGACCCTGTCTCTAAATAAAATACAAAATAGGGCTGGGGATGTTGCTCGGTGGTTGAGTGTCCCTGAGTTTAGTTCCCGCTACCAAAAAAAAAAAACTTTGAAATGATACAATCAGAGGATTTTAGGCAGATTGTAGGAGCTGGGATATGAGGTCCCTCAAGCCTAACCTCAAGGCTGTGGGTGTCTCAAGCCCAGGACCAAAACCATTGTAAGGCAGTACAAACTCCCCTCCCAGGAAGTAAGTATGAGGCAGAGCAATGCTGGAGGCTAAGACCCTGTGAAAAAGACAAACAGCCAGAACCCCGAGTGCCATCCTTGTTTCGGGAGAGGGTGGCCTAATGCCCTCTCTGATCCCCAGCAACTCTTCTTGGCTGTTTATCAGACTGAAAACCAAGGCTGCAAGATTCATGGACATCAGGACCTGGTAGAAGAATACATAGTCATTTTCAAATGTCTGCAGGTCAGCAAAACCCCAAGTGCACTTTTTCCAGAGCTCTTTCCTCCTCTCCACACCCCTACTACCACCCTGCTGCTGCTTAATTCTAAAAGCCACATGGATTTCAAAGGAAATGAAATCAGTCTGGTCCTGGTTCGTTCACACTTGAATCCTCAAACAGGCTGTTTTGTAAGAGCCGGTGAGCTTGCAAGACACCCTCGCAGGCAGCCTTAGACAGCATCTTGTTTTGAATCAGGAAGTTAAGTTGTAATTTGCCAGAACTTTATGTTCAAGCTCCATATTAATGTCAGAACCCACGAAATGTGAGTGGGTTCTAAATTTGGAAAAACATCTTCCCCAATCTCTCCCCAAAGCATTCCTTCCGCTATTGACTTTGGAGGCAACTTCTCGATACCGTGTGGCTGTCGGTTGTTTGCTGGGAACGATACACGGCACTTTCCAACGGGTGAGGTGCTTATTCAGCAGATCAATACCTCATCCTCCCCAGCGATCCGCTTTGGTGGTGCCCCGCAGACGGAGCCCAAGAGGTACGGCAGCTTCCTTCCTTGGCAAGGCGACTGGGTCATGTCTTATTCCCATGCCACCCGTTGTGCCCTCACTTAAACTTTGACTTGCTACCAGTGTCCTTTCTGAGCTATTTGCACTGTGAACATAGTGCCTAAAAGGATTTATTAAAAAAAATAAAATTAAATTTAAAAAAAAGAGAGAGAGAGAGCCGAGTGTCATTTTTAGAAAGGCGAGACACCCAGCACATCCTACCCTGAGTAGATTTCTTTGACAGCTTGTGATGTTGCCTGAATGGTAAATATACCCTCAGACTCCAAGTAAATAGTCCATGGCATGGAACCTGGGTATAAAAGAGGAAATTTTACACAACATGGCCACAGACGCCTTGTCATTTCCCAGAAAATTAAAGGGTCTTCCAGTGACCCCGTAAATTTATCATGTGAGTATTCTTCTTCCACGACTTCAGCAACATATGGGACCTGTTTTGATAGCGTTTTCCCGATACCCCTAGATAACATGCTCGGGGAAGAGGGAGTGGGGGATTAGTCAAATATACCTTTTTCAAAAGAATATGGTACATCATATGTTGTCTCACGTGTGAGCTTTTGAGGGACTCCTCATATCTAAACCCCAAAGGTGCTTCAACCTGATCTTTCCCACTACAGCACAGGACACTGACGTGGACGGCACCCCCAGAAGCTCTCTCTAACTGGCATCAACTGGTAGAAGGGCATCAGCAGAGAGGCAGGGTCTCCTGGTGACTATGGTGATTAGACCCACAGACCTCTGAGCCAGACAGCCTGGGTTCTAAGTATTACCTCTGTCACTTACAAGCAGGATGACCTTGGACAAGTGGCTCTACCTCTTGTTGCCTCAGTTTCCACATAGGGGATAATAAAAGTGCCTATCTTATAGGATTATTATGAAGATTGATAATTAATATATACAAAACTCTTAGGACAAGGTCTTGATTTAGTAAATGCCATCTAATTATCAACTGCTCTAACATTATAGAGACCCTGAAAACAACCAGAGACCGTGAAGGGAAGAACAGAAGGTGTAAAGATCCCTAGCTGGAGATCCAGGAGGAAGAAAATTAACTGGAATTAACAGGAGAGATGGCAGGCGCCCATGCTGCTGCATACTCTCTGTGTGACCTTGATCAGATCGCCGATTCCCTGTCCTTTGATTTCCTCATGGGTCTGGTGAGGAGTTCAACCAGACTGTGCAGGGGCGCTTGGCAAAGGCCCAGTGACCCCTTTACATGGACCCATGCCCCTGGAGACTCAGAAGACAGCCGGCAACACCATCTGAAATCAGACTGGCTGGTGAAGATGACCAGTTAGTTTCACTTAGGACAGGGCTGACCAACACATCCCAGATTTTCTGGGACTTTCCCGGTTCTAAGTCTGCAAGTTCTACACACCCAGATCACAATGGCAGGAAAACCAGGATGATGTGTCACCTTGATTAGGCCAGCTCCTTATAAAAATTCTAAAACCTAATTCATCATTTTCCATATTTTGACACTCGAGTTATCATTTTCCCATGTTTTACTATAGCTGTGAGGAACTTTTTCAAAACAGTATTGTACATCATGACTGCAACAATCAGGACAAGCCAGGTCAGCTGAGGTAACAAGTAATTCCATAAAACAGAGAGCTGGACTACACACAGAACCGCGCTACAACTATAAAAGCAAACCAGCACATCTTGCCATAAAAAGAAGAAAAATCAATGAAAACAAAATAATTGTCACTAGTTAGTGGTGCTGGCTGAGGACATCTGGCCCCATGAGCCTGTTCCCTCTTTGTTAAAAGGGGAGTTTTTGTAAATATTAAAAACATTGGGAAATGTTTTTCTTTCCATAGCAGGACTGAAAATATAGTAAGTTTATCACTTTGTGATTCAAGGTCATTTAATGTCGTGCCTGTCTACCATGTGGAATCATCTCCCCAACATCAGCAGGGCACATGACACACATTCCAAAAGACCAAATCAGGAGATAAAGGTGAAAGGGCAAGAACCCTTTGTGCATTTAAATTATCAGATTTTAGAGAGCACCACTCCCTCCAAGACAGCTCTTACCACTAGTTGATACCATATCAGACAGGCCATCAGCCATGACCTCCCTCCTGCAGCCTTGTTCTCTTCAAGAACCCCCACCTTGTCCCAAAGACTATTCTACAATCGGCCAAGAGACAGAGCAGAACACCCAAGAGAGGTCCTTGTTCCAACAGGATTCAATGGGCAGAATTTCAGCAAAACACCAGCAGCAAAAGACCTGTGACTTTTTGACCTCCACAGCATTCCACCAGCTCCCCACAGCAGGCTGGGAATGGCAGAGAAGACCCATCACGTGGCTGACATTTCAAGGGTCTTTGTCAGTACTATTTCTTCCAAAAACTTCAAAGTGCAAAAAATGGTTTGCCACCTGAGATTGGCTACCCAGACAAATGCCAAACTGTCCTGCTCCCTCTGCCAGGCCACCCCATCCCCTCCCTGGCCATCCATGAGCCAGTGACTCCTATACCACCAGCCCTGCCCGTCTGCTGCACTCCAGATCCCACCCAATACCCCTATTTGGGCATCAAACCAGGATGTCAACGTCTCTTCCACCATCCACTCCTTTATTCAAACCCAAACCTGTGAGTCCTTCGTGATTCCTCTTCCCGCTTCATCCCCACATTCAATTCTATCAACTCTGTCACTTAAAGGTCTCTAGAATCTAGCCACCTGCCCCTCCCACCTCCTCCAGGCCACCCTCATCTTTCTGAGCCTTCAAAAGAGGTTCCCAATTGATCCCACACGGCCACCTTTGTTTCTCCCTAATCCTCTCCAATCTGTGATGCAGATGTCACAAGTGATGTGCTTATTAATATAAGTCTCATCACCATATTTGCCTAGTTTAAAGTCCTCCAGCTGTACCCTGTTACCTAATCCTCAAGTCCTGAACATGGCCACCAAGGCTCTGGGTGACCCACGGCTCCCTGCCTCTGAATGCCCACCTCAACTCAATCTCTCTCTGCCTGTTGTTGTTCTCTCCCTTCTAGTCCTACAGAGCTTTCTCCGTTTTTCTCAAATCTTCTATGGATTCAAGTTCAGGGTCTTGTCCATGGCTGGAAGAGGCTCTCTCCTCCCTTCGCCTAGCTAGCTCCCATTCATTCCTCAGCAATCAGCTTAGACAGCCCTCCTCTGAGAAGACCTCCCTGATCCCCAGGATGAGACAAGACTCCCTTATCAACTCCATCACACCCTGAACACTCCGGTCTTTTCCTTCACAACAGTCAGCTTAAAGATGGCTCATATTCATTTAGCTGTCCCCCCTCAGGCTGTACCCTCCATGGAAACGGGGAACCTACTAGCATCCTTCAACTAGTATGGTGCCCAAGGAAATAGCAAGCACCCCATAAAGATTCAAGATGACTCTTAATAAGATTCTATGAGAATCACTCCCAAGCAATCTGAGTCCAACACACACACATACACACACACACACACACACACACACACGAGAGCTGCCTCCTTCTCTCCATCCACCTTCTGAAGAAAATGCAATAGCATTCATTCTGGCTGTAGACAACAACGTGATATCTGGTAACACCACTGGGAACACTGACAAAAATGTGGCCATAGTGGGTTCACCCAGCTCTCAGGAAGGGATAAGTGTCAGTCACGCTGCATCACACACAGGAAGAGCCTGAGCTGGTGCGACGGCACAGGATGGCCCGAGCCATTGGTCTTGGGTTTCTCTTCCTAGTGTATTTATATCCATCCGGAGAAGCCCGCTGGCTTCATTAATTGTGAGTGTATGTCCACCCAAAGCAGCCATGCCCCCAACGTATTGAATACCAGGCCTTATAAGGGCATATATACATGTTGTTAATAGGGGACATGAAGTGAAGGACCAGGGTGGAATGTCCAATGTTTGGTGTGTTGTTTGTGTTTAATGGAATGACTACTGTCCGAGAAAGAGGAGGGAGTTTGAGGCCCGCAGTCATTTGGTGAGCTGTGTAGAGATCATTCAAAAGTGGCAGCAAAGAATGTACATTCTGTGCCCATTTCCTCAAAATAAGAGCCACTCACACATCGTAAGTCTTTGTGCCACGCACCCTTCAAAGCAAATGCATCAACTCATTTACTCCTCAAGACAACTCTATGAAGTGGCTGCTATCAGCACCATTTTGTAAATGAAGACACTGAAACCCAGTGAGGTTGAGTGACTGGCCCAGGTAGAGAGTGGCAGTGCTAAAATCGGACCCCAGCCAACCCTGCTCCAGAGTCCAGAAGGAGTTAGGCCCTGTGGGGTATCCTTTCAAGATAACCCAAAGCCAGACCCAGGGTTTGCTGCCAGAAGACCCCGGCCCGGGCCCTGATTTGATTCTTTCTCTCTTGAGAGTTACAGAGAGGTTGGAGCCACAGCTCTGGCCTCAAGGAACTGACTAACATCTTTGCAGGAAGATAAACAAGAACACACATGAGCCGGGTGCTGTAAGGCATGCCTGTAATCCCAGAGGCTCGGGAGGCTGAGGCAGGAGGACTGTGAGTTCAAAGTCAAACTCAGCAAAAAGCAATATGCTAAGCAACTCAGTGAGACCCTGTCTCTAAATGAAACATAAAATAGGGCTAGGGATATGGCTCAGTGGTTGAGTGCCCCTGAGTTCAATCCCTAGTACAAAAAAAAAAAAAAAAAAAAAACACCACACACACATGATTCACAATAGCACAAATGAAACATTAAGTGTCATGAGAGGAATCTAGGCGTAGTAGCGTTGGCTATCTGTGAAGAGAGAGCCCTGATATATCAGTGGTCAGATCTGCACCCCAACTGTGCTTGCCAGTTTCTGCAACTGAGAGCACATCAGTGACCCCCATAGAGTCTCACCTTCCTAATCTGTAAAATGAGGGTGAGGATGATGACAAGCTCCCTCCTATCTCAGGGGTGGTATGAGGGTTAAATGAGAGAAAGCATACAGAACACTTGGGGGGTGTGTTCAGTATCCATTGGCCATTATCGTTTCTAGCAGAAGAGCTCAGGATATCATCATGTATTCATTCACAAACACACCCAAGCCCCTACTAATAATGAATGCACCAGGCACTGTGCCAGGTGCTAGGGATGCAAAACAACAAGACATCAACCAGACTCCAAGAGCTCATTGTTCAGAGAGAGGCTGCCATACAGGTTCAGAGAAAGGGGCAGCGTGGGAGGCGTGCCGCCAGGCAGGTGGGGGTCTTTGGTCCTTGTAGAAGGAATCAGAAAAAGTGTAAGGAGGACGAGGCTGAGGGGATGAGTGAGCGCGCTTCTGGCAAGTGTGAAGCCCTTCCAGGAGGCAGCTCCGAGGCATCCCATCTGCTGGCTGCGTGGGTTTCAGGAAGGTGGCGATATGCAGATGGGACTCTGGTCTGGGTTCCAGGCAGGTAGGTAGCTCTGATGCAGTGAAGACTTCTATATCACCAGAGTTGGCTCCTGACAAAAGAATTACTGAGCATGCAGCAGGAATCAAATTGAAGTGGATGATCTGCTATTCTTTTTTATGTAGATTGGGGCTAAAATTGAATTATGCAAGGTTGGGGTTTTTTGTTCTTTTTTTTTTTTTTTCCCCTTCCAAGTGTGTCTCCTCTGTAGAATCCTCCAGATCTGACTCCTGGGAGCGGTTCACTCTCCAGAAAATATGACACTATATTTCCTGCCCTTGTTTGTTAACACACCCCATTACCATCCATCTCAGTTTCACGTAACTGCCAGCCGGCATTAACGCCCTCCTCCTCGCTGAGGCAGAAAATAGAAAAGGAAGAATTCAGCAGATTTTCCCCGGTGGCACCCTCGGCGGCACCAAGATAACCAGAGCTCAAACCACAATTGGATCCTTATTCCTTCAGCCCAGGAATGCGAAGGACCGGACGGTTTAACCACCTTCAGCATTTTCCTGCAAAGAGAGTTGGCTTGTTACGTCGGTTGTCTGGGCTCCCTTCTCTGCTACGGAGAAAGATACATTAATTAATTTTTTTTTTTTTTTTTTTTTAATGTCAGGCAGGAGATGTCGCAGACTGTTGGGAACTGTCAGTGGGAGCCTGCGGCGATCAGGTAAGCCGCCCGCGGGCGGCTGTGGCGGAGACACACTGACCCCTAGTGGCCGGTCGAGCCCTAGCAGCTAGTCCACTTCGCTCCCCACCGCAGCTGCTCAAGAAAAATCGCTCCTTCACAGAGCAGAGTGTGTGTGTGTGGGCCAGCGCGATGTGGCCAAGGATGCGTCTCCACCCGCTGCCCGGGCACACACACGCACACTCACCATGTCCAGTCAGGGTTCTCTTACATGAGGAGTTCGTGGAAAAAGCTGACAGCGCCCAGCATGACACTGCTGAGGGGCAGGCAGGCAGCTGGCATTTGAGAAGACATTCTTAGGGCCAGGAGCTACACTCAGTTACCCCCCCAGGAGCCTCACAGGAGCCCCCATGTATAGATCTGCACACTGAGGCTCAGCGGCTAAGTGGCTTGCCCAGGTCACCCACCTAATGTTTGGTTTGATTTTAATAAACAAATATTTACATAGCACTTACCTGCCAGGCATTCTTCTAGCATTTAACCCACCTTAAAATGACCTGGGTGCAAACTTCATCACCACCCTATGCCGTAAGAACTCCTATGACCTCCATTTCACAGATGAGGAAAATGAGACCCTGGGAGGTTATTGACTAGGAAGCATGGTTTGGGCATTAAACCCACGCAGTCTGGCTTCAGAGGGCTCTCAGCACTGCACTGGGCTGTGGGTATCATGGATACTAGCAAAGAGGAGACCAGAATTCTACCAGTGGCCTTCAGGCCCTATATGCCTCCTTCCCCACCACCTCCCCAGAGATTGAACCCAGGGGTGCTTAACCATTGAGCCACATTCCCAGCAAACCCATACACACACACACTGGGTTTTGTTGTTGTTTTGTTTTGTTTTCTTGAGAGACAGGGGCAGCGTGGGAGACCACGCTTCATGACCACCTCTCTAAGTTGCTACGGTTGGCTTTGAACTTTCAATCCTCCTGCCACAGCCTCTCCTTTATTCTCTAAGGAGGAAGAGCTATGCAAAGCAGGAGAGGGAGCAATAATTCCTGTCGTCTCAAAAGGAGGAAACCTAGTAGAGGAGGTGGTACTAAGTTCCTCGAGAACTCCTTGTTCACCTGCAGAGCTTGCGCCTGGCATGGGGGGGTGGGCGGTCCTCAGCAGAAGCTCAACTGGATGGGCCTGGAAGGAAGTTTCCAGGAAGGTGGCAGCTGCCTGATGCAGAACGCTGAGTACTAACACACAGGTCATGTTCCCCATGACCACCCAGGGAAAGGGAACTTCAAACACACCTGTGCCACACATATGTGTTTTTGGCCAATACAAAAGGGTTAGTTAACCTGCAACTGAGCATCCCTTACTCTACCCGGATATAATTATCACCTTCTAAAATGTGTGCGCCCCTCTGCAGTTTATCTCAGTTGAGTCTCATGGTAACCCCATGAAATAGGTATAACCAGCCTCAATTATTTTAAACTTTTAAAAAAAATTTTTTTTTAGTTGTAGATGGACACAATTACCTTTATCTTATTTATTTGATTTTATGTGGTGCTGAGGATCAAACCCCGTGCCCCACACATTCGAGGCAAGCGCTCTACCACTGAGCCCCAGCCCCAGTTTTAACATGAGAAAACAGAAGTCTTTTCCAAATGGAATAAGTCACTTGTCTGAGTTTCCTAAAGAATGAGCAGAGACCCCAAGCACCCTGGCTTCATGGCCCCAAAGCTGCTGCTTCCCACGTTGTCACGGTCCACCAGGACCCTCTCACAGGGTAAGCCTGGCCTCATCCAGCCCCCCTGTCCCCTTCCCTCAGCAGTTCCATGAACTGACCAGCCTGGCTCCCGCCTGCGGGCCTTGGCCTGAGCCATCCCCCTCAGCCTGAAATGCCCTTCCTGTACATGGATCTTCACGCAGTTGGCTCCTTCCTGTCATTCCGGTGTCAGCTCAAATGTCACCTCCTCCGAAAAACCTTCCCTGTCCACCCACCCCAAAATAGCCTTCCAGTCACCCTCTGTTGCGTCACTGTTTTATTTGCTTCCCAGCAGTTATTCATGTCTGGTGATTTCTTGTTTAGTTACCATTGTTACCCTCACTCCGTGCGTAATGACAACTCAGGCTACCGTGCGCAGGGCAGAGTTTCAGAAGTGTCATCCATCCTAAGTCACTTAACCTTCATGACCCCCTTTCATGGCAGACTCTTGCATTATCCCTATTGTACAGAAAAGGAAACTGAGGCAGGACGGGGGATGGGGGGTGACTGGTCCAAGATTCTACCTTGGTAAGCTGTGCTCCCATCACTACCAAAATATCAGTGCTTCAACTACAAAAAGACAATCAAAATTTTAAATGAGCCAAGGACTTAAGTAGTTATTTCTCCAAAATAAAAAAGTTCTAAAAATGGCCCATAAGCACATGAAATGATGCTCAAACCTGTCAGTCAGAAGAAAAATGCAAATTAAAATCACAGGAAGATACCCTTTTGTACCCACTGGAATGGCTTAAATTCTTTTTCTTTTTTTTTTTTTTCTTTTTTTCTCTTACTTTTTTTAGTGGTTTTGTTTTTGCTTATTTGTTTATTTGTTCCTCAGGAAAAAAGGTAACTGGAATCATAAGCATGAACCACTGTGCCCAGCTAACTCTAATAAAAGTCACTGGTGCTGGGTGCTTTGGCTCATGCCTATATTCCCAGCAGCTCAGGAGGCTGAGACAGGAGGATCGCAAGTTCAAAGCCAGCTTCAGCAAAAGCAAGGCACTAAGTAACTCAGTGAGACCCTGTCTCTAAATAAAATACAAAATAGGGCTGGGGATGTGGTTGAGTGGTTGAGTGCCCCTGAGTTCAATACCTGGTACCCCCCCCAAAAAAAAAGTTATGCAGTTTTATAATAACCCTCACAATCTAGAAGCCAATATTATTATCACAATAAATATGAGACTCAAAAAGTTTAAGCAACTTACCTCGTCACACGGCTCAGAACAATGTTAAATTGTATTTACAATCTGTCTCTCTCCCTATAACTAGTTTTCTTTCCATGACACCACCTTTTCCCCATCTTGTCCCAAGGCCCTATTCTCTGTAGTAAATAGAGGTCCTTAAACTACAGCCCACAGGCCAAACCCAGCCACAGCCATGCATCTGCTTGTTGTCTGTGGCTGCTTTACAGAGACAGCAGCAGAGTGGCTACCACGGAGCCTTTAGGCCTACAAGACAAAAATACTTACTACCAGGGCTTTTGCAAAAAAAGGTTGCCAACCCCAACCTGCAATGCAGCCACCTGCTTACTCCATGGTAAGTTCATTTGAACTGGGGTCTTATTCATCTTCAAATCTTAGAAAGAACAAACACACTTCCTTGTAAGGAGCTCAGTGCTGGTTACCGCACTCCCCCATCCAAGTCCTTATGTTCATCCTTTCTGATTCCAAACACAGGCCATCAGAGCCAATGGTCTCTGCCCTCTTCTGTAGGCACATGTTGATGAGTCAATGCTCCCAGGACTTGGATCTTTCTCCTTCACATAGCTCTCAGGCTTGAAAGCTGCCTCCCACTGGAGACACCCATGGAGAAACTGTCTCTCTGGCACCACAGAACCTTCCCAGGAGGGAAGCCTCCAGATACAATCGAAATGCAAAAAAAATAATAATAATAATTAATATTCTTCCTATACAGACCAGGATAACCAACTAGAAATATAATTTTTTAAAGTCCACTTATAATTTTAAAAACCCTGTAAGGTATGTAGGACTAATGTTAATAAAAGATTTATTTCATCTTTATAAACAAAACTATAAAATTCTAGTAATGGACATTAAAAATGGCCTAAGTAAGTGGATAGACGTTCATAGACAGGAAAATCAATATTGAAAATGCAAAAATTCTTTCTCAAGTAGGGAGGCAAACACTCTTCACTTCTCCCCTAAATGAAAAGTTTCTAAAAAATAATAGGAGAGCCAGGCCTGGTGGTGCACACCTGTAATCCCAGAGGCTGAGAAAGGAGGATCACAAGTTCAAAGCCGGACTCTGCAACCTAGCAAGGCTTAAGCAACTTAGTGAGAACCTGTTTCAAAAAAAAAAAAGGCGAGGGGTGGGGTGGGGTGGGGTGGGGGGTGCTGGAGATGTGGCTCAGTGCTTAAATGCCCCTGGGTTCAATCCCTGGGAACAATAATAGCTAGTTTTATGGAGTGCTTCCTCAATAAAGTAATTATTATAATATCTGTTATTTCCATTTTATAGAAAAGGGAACAGAAGCCCAGAGAAGCTAATCAGCTTGCCCCAGGACACACAGTGAGGCTGTGATGGAGCCAGGATGTGTATGCTAGATAGTCCTCTAACACCATTGCTGTCTCTCCTGCCTTCTGAGAAGCTCTGTGAGTTAGAGGAAGGTGGAGTTGCCGCAAGCACACCATGAGTGAATTGCAAGGTGCTCTGGGAAAGCATGCATCTTGTGTGCCCAGGAGAGGCACCTGAGAACCGGGCTCCATCCACGGGCTGATCAAGGTTCCCTTCTGTTCCTCTGGGGAACTTAGGTCCTGATGCATGAGCCACACCCAGGCTCCCTAGAACTTCAAGGAAGCCCTCCTTCCTTGGCCTGCAGGCGAGCCCCTGGCTCCCTCTGGGTCAACCTTATTTTACTCTGCCTCTCTCCTTTCTGTTGGAACCTGTCTCTGTCCCATGCGCCCATATTCAGCCCTTACTCTGAGACACAGGTGAGGAGGTGCCCTGAGCAGGAGCCTTCTGTCTGCCCCTGCTTCTTGTGCCCTGGGCAAGTCCCTGTGTCAAATGTCAGAGCCCATGGAATATGTCTGGCACCCAGCTGATGCCCCTGCTAGGTGAGGGGTGCAGGGAGCCCAGTGAGGACACATCCTCAGTCTTCAGGAGCTTGGCCCAAGAAAACCACCTAATTCAATGCAGAAGGATCCCAGACTTAGGGCAGAGGTACAGAGTGTCAAGGAGCTCAGAGTAGGGAGAGGCTTCTTAGGTTCCAATTTCAGCCTCCAGCTGCATGAACTGGAACAAACTACTTAAAGGAGGCAAAATAATGGCCTCCCCAAAGACATCCATGTCCTAATGCTGGAACCTGTCAATATGAGTGAATTGCAAGGTGCTCTTACATGACGATGGCAAATGAGAGGTAGAATTGAGGAGTTAGAGATTACCCTGGGCTACACAAATGGGCCAGATGTGATCACAGTGGTCCTTAAAAGTCAAAGAGGAAGACAGAAGAGTCAGAGTGACTGAGGTGAGGGACTCTTCCCTAGCCACTGGGGGCCCAGAGCTAAGAAACACAGGCAGCCTCTAGAAGCTGGAAAGTCCAGAAAACACTCACCCCCGGAGACTCCAGAAAGGAGCACAGCCCTCTGACACCCAGATCTTAACCCATTGAGACACATGTTGGACTTTTGCCATGCAAAATGCAAGATAACGAATTTGTATTGTTTTAAGCCTCTAAGTAATTTGGTCCAGCTGAGATAGAAAAACTAATACGCTACCTAAATTCGTAAACCTCAGCCTCCTCATCTATAAATCGGGGATAACAACCACATCTGGTGCATAGACTAAGTGTGATGTTCAATGAAGTAATCTATTTTCAAAATAGGGTTTGTTTCACAGTAAGTATAAAATAACTGTTGGTAGGATTATCATCAACACCTAGATATCAAGGAGGGGGCTCTCAAAAGAACTGTGATATTTATTTGGGAAATGCATTGCAATGGGAATACACATGCCCAAGTAAACTACAGGTCCGTTCAAAGAGGCAAGGGGGATAATAGATATTTTAAAACATTTATAATAGATATTTTAAAACAGTAACCCTTGGTCATAGTGATTAATAACGAGAGTGGTATCAGTCCACGGTTGAACAGGTGCTGGGCAGATGTCCTTGTAGAAGTCCTTTTTGTATAAGCTTTGGTGGCCTCTGTGCAAGCTCATGTTCTGGTGGTCTTTTGTGATAATTACTCCCAGGAAATCGTGCATAAGAACCCTTCCTTCATAACCCACCAGCTTCATTTACTTTTTTTTTTCTTTTGGTAGGATTGACACAAGCCACTCCATCTTTATTCTGACAACTTTCATATTTCTTTCACGTTATTATTGAGAGGTTCAGTGACCTTCTCCCTCAACAAACCCATCCAACCTGCCTTGGGCCAGGCCCTCCTCTGTAGGCAGCATTCCTCCTTACCCTTTTCTGAGGCCACCAGATGCTATGTTCCCTGGAACCATTCAGCCCACCTTTCTTGGTCTTTGATTGTCCATTCCCTGGGGCTGAGGGCAGGTGAGGTGATGGGTTACAAGAGCAGCACCCTGCTTTCCACAAAAAATGTCTCCTTTGCTGGAAGACGAGGGTGTGTACCTGGTACTGAGGTATGGTCCTATTTTCAGAGTTGACCTTGAGCAAATTAAAAAAAAAATTTAAAAAAAAAAAAGCCTGTGTGCAAAATTGTTAGGTGTTCATTTTTCTTCCATTCGTGTATTCAAAAACCAGTAAGTTTTCTGATACTAGATGTACAAAATAAACAAGGGAGGGAAATCTCCACTCCTCTTCTTGTAGGGAACGAAAAGTGACGTCACAGCAGATTTAACACCAAGTTTATTAGCACACACACACAAAAAAGGAGAAAAGATGGCCAAAATCTCAGAGGCCCCCCGGAGTGTGGTCCATTCCTGTGAACAAGACACCCCGGAGGTCTTCAGAGCAGTCAGCCTGCCCGACTCCCCCTCTACAGGACCCACCCATCAGCTCCAGGAAAGACCCTCGCTCCACCCACACTTAAGAACAGGTAGGAAGGCCTCAGGGGCTCTGCACCTTGAGCTATTAGTTCTAATGATTTCTGTAGGTTAGTACAATGAAGCAGACTATAATCGCCATTCATCCCCAAAGCAACCTTTGGCTTGCCCACAAGGGCCCCAAGCCCAGGAGGAGTGAAGACAACCATTTCTGTAGTTCAAAATCAAAAGGAAGAGAAGCTTTGACCAGTTGCAGTATTATCCAGGTCATTACTCATCAAGATGCTGGCTGGAAAAGAAGAAAATAATGTTAGGATGATGGTGGTGAAGGAGGGGAAGAGAAGACCAAGCAGCTGTCATTTCCAGAGCACCTCACCTGTAGCCTCAGGCAACTCTGATGTGACATGCACTGGCTTTTATTTTTCTTTTTACTTTTTTTTTTTTGCAGTACTTGGGATTAAACCCAGGGGTGCTCCACCACTGAGCAACATCCCCAGCCCTTTTTATTTTTTATTTTGAGACAGGGCATCGATAGGTTGCCCAGGCCAGCCTTGAACTTGTGATCCTCCTACCTCTGCATCCCCAGTCACTGAGATTAGAGGTGTGCATAACCATGCCTGGCACATTGACTTTTTATCCTCAGAACCACCACGAGGAGAAGCATTACCGTCCTTACTTTACAGATGAGGAAACAGAGAAGCAGGCATTTTTTTCCCCATTCAGCCAGTGACCTGGGGACTCAAGATCTGAAAACTGACCCCAGATTGCAAGCTGTCCCCTCCCTCCAGCCACTGCCTCCTCGTCTTCATGTAAGTGGTAGCTGCTGTGGAACCTGCATATGCAGGAGCCAGGCCTCCTGGCCCACAGCAGAGCCTGTCCTACTGAGAGAGGCTAACTGGCCCTGGGTGCAGAAACCTCCCCACTCACTGACCTCACACAACGGTACTAAGTGCTACCATTTAAAGAGTCATTCGCTGAGCACCGGGCTCCGTGGACATCCTTATTTCAGTTTACAAAAGCAGAAACAGAGACTCAGAAAGGTGAAACAACTTGCTCAAGGTCATAGAGCTAGGACACAGAAAGGGGAACCCCCGCTCTGGCCAGGGCCGAGTCTAAGCATCTAACTTCTCCATTCTTCTGATCTGTTTTCTGGAAGAAGCCAAGAGAGAGCTTCCTATCATGGAAGACAAAGGTCCTTGGTGCAGGGGAAGCAGCACCAGGGAGTCAGGAGACCTCCTAGGCACACCAGGATGCCCACCCTAGAATGGCTCCCATGGCTGGGAGGACTGGAAGAGGGGTGACAGCACAGCCCCAGCCCTCAAACATGCAGTCTCTCTCCCACACCCAGCTCCCCTCAGGGGTCCTCCCCACACAGGACAAAGCAGTTCGGTCCACGTTAAGATCACAGGACTTGGAGTTGTCAGAAGACTGGCATGCCAGTCCCTGCCTGGCATGGGTCCCCTCATCTGCTCAGTTAGCTCCTCCATGCCCTACAGTGACACCTGGGGGGGGAGGAGGAGAGGGGTAAGGAGGTCAAATGCTAATGCCCTGGAAGTCATAGAGTGATACTCTAAAGGAAGCATCTCTTTCCCAATTGACAGTATCATGAAATAAACAACAAAGATATAAGATTGCTTTTAACCATTAACTACCCACTTATGTCCTGTCCTGCTAGATCCACAAAAATTGCAAAGAACAAAATTCACTGGGTGTTATGGTTTAGCCGTGGTGCCCCCCAAAAGCTCATGTGTGAGCCAATGCAAGAAGGTATGAAGGAGAAATGATTGAATTGTATAGCCTTAACCTAATCAGTGAAATAACCCCCTGATGGGATTAACTGGGTGGTGGCTGGAGGCAGTGGGGTGTGGCCGGAGGAAGTGGTTTATTGGGGCATTGGGGACGTGGCTATGGGGTATATATTTTATATCTGGACAATGGAGTCTCTCTCTCTCTCTCTCTCTCTCTCTCTTCAGTGGCAAAAAAGCTGACTAAAACACTGGGCTTAACCTCTGATGGGATTTTGTTACCTCATCTAACAGGATTTGGAAAGTGGGAAGGAGCTGGGAATAGAGGGACAGTCAGGGAGAGGCAACCTCCTCCAGGACCAGGGGAGCAGAGGAGAGGCACACAGGGCATGCTGGGAACACTGGGCAGCCTGCAGCAGGTGGCCTGGAAGGGCAGGCCAGGGAAGAGGGAAGGTAGAGGGCAGGCGGATTTCTGTGGGGAGACGGGGCGGGGGTCAGGGAGTCTGGTCATGGAGCCAATAGGAATGACTGTGGTGAACGCCACAGGTCAAGCCCACAGATGCTGACCCCACCTGGAGAGACCGGAGTCTCCACAGCCCAGATGTGGATTTCAGGGTCCTATCCCTCCTCTAGCTGGGATCTCCTGGTGGCTGAGCCCTGTGTTCCCCAGGGCTCCTCTCGCCTGGCTCCCGTCTCTCTCCTGCCTTGTGCTGCTGCCTACAATCCAGAAGCAGCCACCAGCTGGCTCCCTCACCATTGTTCCAGAAGGTCTCACAGCCCATGCACATGCCATCCACAGCCACCCACCTCCAACAGAAGCCGGGCCGCACCAGGGCCGGCCCACGCCCTTACACAGGGTGGACCCTGTTCCTGTCGCAGTGGGGCTTGCAGTGAGGGTTCAGCCAGTGCTCCAGAAACTGCTCCTCAGCACGGTGCTCCAGGGCCAGCAGGCGATGCATGTACTCCTGTGGGGACAAGCAACAGTGAAGGGAGGCACCATCCACAGAGACCGTGACAGTCAAACTGCCTGTGTGCATGGGGTGGCTGTGCTTCCTGAGGGCACAGCTTGGTCAGGGGAGGGTAGGAGGACAGACAGGGAGGAAAAACCACCTGCCAGGCCTGTGTCTCTCCATGGGGAAGCCCAGTCAGACCCACAATCAAGGGGGTCCATTGCTAAGGGGGTGTGTCCCCACAGGACCCATGCCTGTTTGTGGAGTGTAACTGGGAGCCACCAATCTGAGAGAAGCTTGGTGGACTACAATCTAGAAATTTCCTTTCTCCTTGGTTACCACTTTACCAGACATACACAGACTTTTTCTTGCCATTATTCCCCAACAATGCAAATGTATGATAGCATTTACATTATATTAGGCATTATAAGTAACCTAAGGATAATATAGAATATACCAGAAGATGCACAGAGGTTCTATGAAAAGCAGAAGCTATTTTATATAAGGGACTTGAGCGTCCTTGGATTTTGGTATCTGTGGGAGGTTCTACAACAGAACCCTCAGGGATACCTAGGAATGACCCTACAAGTAAGCCATCAGGTGGGGGCAGTTCCCTGTGGGTCTGCCACCCTCCCTCTTTCCTCACATCAGGGAGGCCCCCTCCTTCCCTGTCCATAGCTGTCATTTAGCCTTTGTTAATCTCTGAGCTTCTCTTGAGCCACAAGTTCCCCTCAGATGGTTCACCTGAAGAAACTTTAAAGAAGAAACCACTCACAGCCATGTAAGCGAGGTTACTGGTGTAGATCATTTCAGCACCCAAGGACCAGAAATAGAGACACCAGGACCATACCTAGGCCTGCAAGGCTCAGGGTACAGAAGGGCAAGAGGATACCATCAGAGCTGGAGCCGTGGCCCACGGGGGTGGGTGGCTCTGGTCTTAGAGGGCTGCAGCATCTGCAGAGTAAGGGTGAGCAGGGAACACCTCTTGCCCTCAGTCTTCTACAGAACCCAATCCTTAGCCTGCCACCTAGTGAACCAGGTGACCCCACAGGGGTCAGCCTTCCTTCAAAAGCATTTTGGGTGCTCTAATGGGGGGATGCAAACCATTGCAAAGTAAACATGAAACAGATCCACATAAATATTATTTAGGTACCTAGAAGAGCCAGCTGTTACTCAGAAAAGTGGCATTTCACCTTGGGAGAAAGCAGATGCTGGGGTAATACAGTATGTATGACACGATTAAAATATTTTGGTCTGTATCTATAGCAGAAAAATCTTAAACCATAGCTCAGTGATAGAGCTTGTGCCTATCATGCATTAATAACTGGATTCCACCCTTACCACCACTTAAAAAAAAAGATTAAAAAGATTAAATGAGAATACAAATAAAGTTCAGTGCCAAATAAGAAGCTTGCATTCACCCTCCTGATCCATTCTCTCTCCCTGTTCACCTGGCCCTGTGACCCAGACTAATTATAACCCCAGATGCCCTCGTTCTATAGCTTCCAGTTGGGTTTGATCAACGGAGGCACCAGCAGGAGGTTGGAGGACTGAGGACAGGGTATTTAGTACCCTGGCTCCTTCAGAGGAGCCAGAGCAGGTGGCTGCATTACCCTCCTCAAGGTCACAGCTCCTAGGAGCTGCCTTCTCTAGGTGCAGGAACCATCTCTAGCCCTTACTCCTCCTTGCCTAGGGGTTCTTAGCCACAGATTCTATATCATTTTTCCCCTGTAGTCTATCCACATCCCTGTAAAAATCTCTTTATTAAATTTTCTTAAGTTACCCGATTTCCCGAGGGGGACCTGATATTTGAGGGCTTTGGCACAACATTCCTGGCACATAGTTGGAATCCAATACATGTTAGCCATTCATTTTAGTTACTATCAGATAAGCAAGATCTGAGTACACTTTGAGGAAAGCATCTTTTTCAGGAAATGGTACACAGGTAACTTTCTGTAATGGCTTGTCGAATAAAGCACAGAGCAGCCTTCCTCAAAGTGAGGTCTATACTCCCTTGGAGATTCATGAGGCCTAAATTATTTTTAGAATAATATTTGGGCCTAATTTGCCTTCTTGCTGTATCAGATCTGAACTGATGTGCCAAAGTAGCGGTGGGTGAAATGACCGCACGTTGGCAGGAATCTCGGCCCAGGTACCCACTGTGCTCATGGCTGTTGGATTCTTCATTTCCACACTCACAGTTACAAAAATACAAAAAAAAAAATCCTGAAAGCACTAGTTCTCCAGAAGAATGCCCAGGGAGGCAGTAGAGAGTGATCCATTGAACTAACTGTGCTTCACAGGTGCGTTTGGTGACATCTTGAAAATGAGCCAACAGTCTGTCACTCAAGGAAAATGATTGACAGTATTTGCTGAAAAATAATATAATTTGAGCTCTCAGGAGGAAATTAGAATTTTGGAAAACTTACACCTGCTACTATGAGCTTGACAGTTTTCCAATACTTAATGGCATTGCTGATGAGATCCCTGAGGATGTGAACAATGTCACCAGTAATATACAGCCTCTTTTGCAATTAGATGCCCATTTGCATTGTTCTTCAATTAAACTTAGTTCTCCTCAACCAAATATCCAGTCAGTGTTTTGTTTTTTTTTTTTAAGAATGGGGTCTTAGGGGCTGGGGATGTGGTTCAAGTGGTAGCGCGCTCGCCTGGCATGCGTGCAGCCCGGGTTCGATCCTCAGCACCACATACAAACAAAGATGTTGTGTCCGCCAAAAACTAAAAAATAAATATTAAAAAAAAATTCTCTCTCTCTCTCTTTAAAAAAAAAATGGGGTCTTAGTTGAGCGCAGTGGTGCACACCTGTAATCCCAGCCGCAGGGGAGGCTGAGGCAGGAGGATTGCAAGTTCAAAGCCAGCCTCAGCAAAAGCAAGGCACTAAGCAACTTGTCTCTAAATAAAATATAGGACTGGGGATGTGGCTCAGTGGTTAAGCTTCCCTGAGTTCAATCTCCGGTATCAAAGAGAGAGAGATGGGGTCTTGCTACATTACCCAGACTGGTCTTGAACTCCTGATCTCTAGTGATCATCTCACCTCAGCCACCTGAGTAGCTGGGGACTACAGGCATGTGCTACTTCCTCTGGCCCAGATGGCAGTAATTGAGGTACACCTAGTGACTGACACAAAGTAGGACCTCAGGACAACTCATTAGAGAAACATACAAATGAGCAAATTGATTTAAAAAAAAAAAAGCCAGTGTTTTTTCTTTGTAATCTTAATAAATCCTCCTTGGAAGTTTCCTCAACACCTGTGTCGATCTGCTTGTGGTGCTGGCCCACGCCAAAGGTACGTAAAAAACATTCAAAAGGACTATCTATCTCACACTCCTAAACAGCAGCTAAAATCATCGTAGAAGAAAAACAATCAAAATACACACAGAGAAAAAGAAAGAAATCAGTACCGGTTTCCATGACATTTCACTATTTATTTAAAATGTTATGAAAGAGAATGTGCCAGAAAGGCCTAAAAGTGGTCATTAGTCAAAAAGGAAAAGTCAAACGGCAAATCTGCTAAAAAACCACAAATTCAACAATTGCATTGGCCGGGTTAGAAATGACCCACATTAATGATAATCTCAAATGTTCCTGGACCAAGAAAGAAAGGGTAGATGGAAAATGGATTTTAATTTCTTTAGATTCCTTTCTCGGGGGCAGGGGAAATTAAACGAAACAAAAACCAGTATTTGTGTTCCATGTCAAATGCCAATGGCAATAACTTAAGTAAATAATTTCCCCAGTAAATTAGAATAGAAATTAGAAATAGACCCTTGTGACGGCACCAGAATGGTGTGATAATGAAATTAAATATGCTCTGAAACCAGATCTAAGCCGAGAATCACAAAGTAGATAGTTAATCTATCAAGGCAGAAATTTTTCCCAAAAGGCAAAATCTTTTCTGTGACATTTGGGCAGAAGTAGAAGTCCGTCAACATTTGGAAAAACTATTTTGCTCATTAGTAAAAGCAAGGTAATCACAGAGGCTGGATGGTGGCTTGGAACTGAACTACCCTGGGACCCTGAAGGCTCCACCCACCGTCAGTCTGGCTGGTGAGTGTGATTTACATCTCAGTCACTCAGAACCATCTTTGAGATCATGGGAACAAAAGGGTAATGGGTTACTACATACATTTGTCAAAGGCCTGAGCGTGAAGGCATATTTTACAAAGATGACTTATAACAAAGTTAATATGATTTATATTTGCCCAACAAGAGCATTCCTTAGCCAGGCATGGCAACACATTCCTGTAATCCCAGCAGCTTGGGAGGCTGAGGCAGGAGGATCACGAGTTCAAAGCCAGCCTCAGTAACCTATAGAGGCCCTAAGCAACTCAGTGAGACCCTGTCTCTAAATAAAATACAAAATTGGTCTGGGGATGTAGCTTAGTATGGGAGAGTCCCAAGTTCAATCCCTGGTACGCCCCTCCAAAAATATTTTTTTCTTAAAGACACACAGGCCAAAATGGCAAGCTTTCTAGGAAGTCTTATCCGCAGGTATGCAAGTTCTTTTGAACACAATCACAAAAGACATATCTTTAAAGAATCTCCAGGGTTCACCCCCATGATGAGCAAATATTTTCTTCCCTAAAATCTGGGAAGAGTAAGAAAGGTGTAATGAGTTTAAGTGAGACGATAGAAAAGACTTCTTTGAAATATCCTCCAGGTTCTATGGAAAAATCATATCCCACAAAACTTCCCCCCCCCACCCCCGGAAAGAAGCAGAGAAAGTAAAGGAGATAAGTAGTAAGCATTTAGTAAACGCCACAGTGTATTTGGTGCTGGGGACCCAGAAATGAAACGAGCAGTCTACCTCTTCAAGCAATTTAGAGCAGAATATTAGGAGAGACCAAAAAAATGCCAAAAAGAGCAATCTTGTGCTGCAAGTGCCAGAGGGGTGTTCTGATTCATTAGGGGGGGGAGAGGCAGTAGGAAGCCCCCCCAAAAAAGGGCATCAATTAAAGGGAGCCTCCGAGTGAATAAGGGTTAACCACTGGACGAGAGCAGGTGCCATGAGAGAAGAACCTGAAACACACCATCATCCCACATAAGCTGCCTCTGTCCCCAGTCACCTTTTGTCAGTGTGGCACCGTGTCGGCCCTGCGGAACCCCACAACTCTTTTTACTCCTACCCTCCCTCTCTGCACCCTCTCCTCCTGCCCCAGCTACAGCCACAGGTCTCCAATTGAGCACCATAATCTCATTCTCACCATAGCTTCACCCTAGAATCCCTTCTAGAACATTCTATCAGAGCACAGGAACATAGAGTGTCGGAACTCTTTTGCAAAGTGATTCAATGATAGATACTAAAAACTTTTTGAAACAGCTGGGCCCTTGGACCTAACAACCAATTTTCTGGAAATGTACTCATAGCAAAGCATTTTATTTAAAAAAAAAAAAGTTTGAAATGTTGACTGTGATAGGAAAATATTGGCAATGAGGGAGTAATAAAAGGTAATAAATCGGCAAAATTATGGTTATAAATATTCCATTAAAATATGAAGAAATGTGGGCTGGGGATAAAACTCAGTTGGTAGAGTGCACAAGGCCCTGGGTTTAATCCCTAGCACCACAAAAAAATAAATACATAAAATACACACACACACACATACATACGTATATATATGAAGAAATGTGTGTGATATAGTAATAAGAGAAGAATCAGGAAACAAAACTATAGATTCTCTTTTTTAAAAACTTACAAAGAAATATATACACCCACTCATAACGACTAGAAAGAAATACATTCTCAAATGCCAATGCTCTTTAGGGAGAGAGAGTAGAACTATAGGTGATTTTCCTTTATTCTTTGACTCTTTTTGATTTCCAATCTTTCTACGACAAATGTGAATGGTTTCAATTTTTTTTAATTATACACATAATACCCAAAGCATACTGTTGTTTAAAATTTCGACACCAAATATGAAGTTCACTAGACCACCACCTGCAGTCCTTCTCAGTGAGATGATGTGCTTAACATTCACCTGATCATCCCTCTGGACGTTTTTCTAGAAATATACATCCATGTGAATGCACCCATATAAATAGTGAATAGCACTGTTTTGTGGCTGAGGACAATATTCCCTCCTTATCCATGGGGGACACAGTCCAAAACCTGGAGTGGACACCTAAAAACTGCAAGTAGTGCTGAGCCCTATATACATTGCTTTTTCCTATACGTACAGACATAAGATGATTTTTAAAATATTTTTATTAGTGCATTATAGTTATTCATAATAGTGGGGTTCATTTTGACATAATGATACATGTGTGGAATGTAATTTGCTACGTTTCAGTACTTCCTCCTTCCTTCCCCTTCTCCCCCTCCATGTTCCCTTCCTCTACTCTGTTGATCTTTCTTCTATTTATTCATTGATTTTTAATTGGTGCTTTATAGGTATACTCAAAGGTGGAATTCACTGGGTGTATTTGTATGTATACATAGTATAATTGGGTCAATTTCATTCTGTAGTTCCTATGATAAAATTTAATTTGGGCCCAGTAGAAAATTAACAGAAATAACTAACTATAAAATAAAACAATTACAGTATACTATAATAAAGGTTATATAAATGTGTTCTCTTTCACTCTCAAAAAAAATTTAAAAAAAAATTTTTTTTACATTGCTGGGGATGGAACCCAGAGCCTCAGCTATGCTAGGCAAGTGCTCCACCACTGATCCACATCCCCAGCTCCCAAAATTTGTTATTGTACTGCATTCATTCTTCTTCTTGCTTGTTTTATTTTGTTTTGGGTACGGAGGATTGAACTCAGGGGGCACTTAACCACTGAGCCACATCCCCAGCCCTATTTTGTATTTTATTTAGAGACAGGGTCTCACTGAGTTGCTTAGTGCCTTGCTTTTGCTGAGGCTGGCTTTGAACTTGCAATGCTCCTGTCTCAGCCTCCAGAGCCACTGGGATTACAGGTGTGTGCCACCGTGCTCAGCATTGTTTTGTTTTTTCCTTTTTTGGTGTGTGTGTGTGTGTGTGTGTGTGATACTAGGGTTCAAACTCAGGGCCTCTGACCTGCTAGGCAAGTGCCAAAGCCCTACCCTTCTTGTAGTGATGATGTGAGATGATCCGTAGCCTACTCGAGCAGATGAAGAGAGGGAGAGAACATAGCATTGTGACATAATGTTAGGCTACTACCTGAAGACAAGCACTGCAGCACCACAATGGTGTTCGTGGTCCTTTGTTATAGCAGCTTTACGAAACTAATACACTGAGTAACTGCATCAAGTGTAAAGATGAAGATAAAAAATTTGTCCCAAATCTTATCACCCAGCAAACATTGTCCTTTTTGTCTGACAACATGTCTCTCTACACACACACACACACACACACACACACATACTTATAAATAGAAATGTAGGTGGGTGAGTTTTCCTTTACAACTGTCTTTCAGTTGTGAACATTGTGCACTCGAAGTTTGCCTCCCCTCAGGCCCTCACTCCAGGCATCCTTTGTAGCTCCCTCCCTCACCCTCCCCCACCCCCATTCCTGGTCCTGGTCTCCTTGCTCAGCCACCCTACTACATTCCTCTCAGCATCCTCAGGGCTCCTCCTTCCTGCTCTGCCCACCTCTGAGTGTCGGTGACCCAGACTCCAATCCTGGGCCTCCCCTCTTTAAATTGCTCTTTAGACTGTGTCTAAAACCCAGATCTGTTCTGCTCCATTTGAAAATCCTTCCGTTACTCTCTTCTGAACATGAGGTGAAGTCCAGGGTACTGAAACCTTTCTTACCCCTACCCCTGCCCACTCCCCAGTCCCCTCCCATCCTGCACCTGGGTGTTCTGAACCACCTCTTATTTCTTCTGCCAAAAGAGGCACGTCTATCCTTAACAGCCTGAAGTCCTGATTCATTTTTAAGTCCCCGCTGAGTCAGAGCCATGGGCTCCCTTCCCTGTCTCACAGGACCCAGCAGAGACCTCAGCTACTCTTGCTATGGCCTGAGCACCCAGCTCAGCACCTGGTAAAGGAATCGTTTCCACTTGCTGAGTGCTGTTCTAAGTGCTTCACTGTGAACTACTTTGTTGTATCCTCTTAAAAGAGTTATTTTACATTTTATTTATAGTGCTATTACAGTAATATAAGTCATAATATTTGTTATTATCCCCATTTTGTAGAAGATGGTACTGAAGTGCAGAAATGTATAGGAAACTTCCCCAAAATTACACAGATGGAAAATGAAGAGATTCAAGCGCGTGTGTCCCCAGCCAGCCCTCCCCAGGATCATACCAGGCAGTATCCAATAGAGGCTTTTCAGTGAAATCGCCAAGATCCGCACAGGAGTCTGCAGAGTGTGAAGAGAAGTATGGCTTTCTGGGCCTCCACATAGAACACAGTGAAAAGAGGCTGAGCTGGTGCCCAGTCAAATAGGCCCAGGATGGGAGACCAGCCTGGACCACAGAGACACTCCCCGGCTTCCTGACCCGGCTGAGTCGCTGCTACTTACCTTCTGGGGTAGAAATGTCAGGACTGTTTCAGCCACAGGAGGCACCCAGCTAGGCCAGAACTGTGCTGGGAGGAGCATGGCAAGGTCTAACTGCGTCCACTAAATTGACAACATGAAAGCAAGAAAGACTAGGCAGGGGAACACTGTGAAGTCACAAAGCAGAGCTGAGGCCGAAGACCAAAATCAGAGGGACAGGGCAGGGCAGAACCCCGCGGGCAGCTGTGACTCAGATTCTGCCTGCCTGGACAGACCATCATGGGCCAAGGATACTGGTCCAGTCTGCCTGGGGCCCATACGGAAGAAAGTGAGGTTGGTATCAGTTAAAGGGTACAGCTCCCTAGCAACCAAGTCAGGGGTGTAACACTGCACAGCCCACTCAGCATACGGGGGCTCCACCGTCAGCCCTGCCACCTCTATTTTAAATACTCCATTCACAATAGGTAAGTGGAGCTGGCACCTCCAGGAGAGATAAAACACAGGTAAATTTTGAGAGTGGCTGGGTGTGGTGGTGTACACCTGTAATCCCAGTGGCTTGGGAGGCTGAGACAGGAGGATCACGACTTCAAAGCCAGCCTCAGAAAAAAGCAAGGCGCTAAGCAACTCCCTGAGACCCTATCTCTAAATAAAATACAAAGTAGGGCTGGGGATGTGGCTCAGTGGTCCAGTGCCCCTGAGCTAAATCCCTAGTACCCCACCCCCGCAAAAAAGAGTTTGAGAGTGCATGTATATCATACCTGAGACAGTAACAGGACCCCCACCCTGCAGCCTGTACTGGGACCAGCACCCAGTTTAGTTTCAAGGTAAATGAGCATCCAGCAGGTAGCATTTTTTTAAAAATTGCCAGGGCCCACACTCACCCGCATTGGCTCGTCAGGGAATCCAGGTTTGCTGGGCCTGTCCTGTCGCCGGGATCTCAGGAGCTGTTTGGCCTGTTTTTCGCTCACAATCGGAGAGGCCTCTGGAAAATATCAGGAAGGGGCCTCAGGGACTCTCAGGAGTTCATGCTCCATCTCCACAGTCCCAGGCAAAGTGTTTGCAAGTTCAACTTCAATTAAAATACAAAACTTCTCTCTGAGAAACCTGTCCCAAAGGACACAGCATCCCAGAAGGCTCAGAGAAGAATTTAAAATTGTTTCTCATACAGTTAACTCAGAAAAAAGCTCCACAAAATTTAAAACCATTTACCTATTTCAATGACCCATTCCTTTAAAACTGGGCATGAACTTAATGAATATATTTTTAAGACATTTTCTCCAGTTCTCTGGTCTGCATTTCTCTTGAGTTCCCTCCAGGGGGATTTTCTTTTTTTAAAATTCTCAATAGGCAAAATTGAGTCCAAAGTTGTTATTGAACGATTCCCAGGGACAATAAGATTATGTAAACTCAGTCATCCCACAAGCCCCTCAAAGAAAATGCTGTGTTAATAAAATCATATTGTTTTGGTAATCACATGCCAATAGGAAAAGCTATTAACAGAACCAAACTCTATCAGATATTGGTGATCTCGTGTGAATTCCAAAAGCAGTTAAGGATTTATCAGCATTTTTGAGAATTAATTCTAAAAAGACTTTAAGACGTTGTTGACAAAGAATTTCTCCCTTATGTTAGCAATTCTGGAAGCCTGATCTTACAGAAAAAAAGAGAGGATAGAAGGAGGAAAGGGAGGGAGGAAAAGAAAGAAAGAAGGGAGGGAGGGAGGGAAGGAAGGGAAACAGCCACAGAGCACGGCTCAGGAGGCTGAGGCAGGAGGATGGCAAGTTCAAAGTCAGCCTCAGTAACTTAGCAAGGCCCTAAGCAACTCAATGAGACCCTGTCACAAAATAAAAAGTAAAAAGGGCTAGGGTTGTGGCTCAGTGGTCGAGTGCACCTGAGTTCAATCCCTAGTAGAAAGAAAAAAAGAGAGAGAGAGAAGGAGAGGGAGGGAGGAAGAGAGAGAGAGAGAGAGAGATGAAATATCTATTCAATATACACTAATATACTACTTGAAATGAAACAATATTTCAAAAGTACCAGACACACTGTTATTCCAGGTTAGTGCAGTAGCACAGAAACAGGTGGTGTGGTCTGAGTCTGTGCCCACCTGCCAAGGAAGCCAGTAAGGCGACTGCAAGCACAAGTGCTGACAGGTTCTTCATCCTGCCCGGCTTCCCTCTGCCTGTGGCTGAACGGATCCTCCCGGCTGGTCAGCCTACTTGAAGGCAGCCAAGTCAGTCAGTCTCAATGCTTGTTGATGCTTCAACTAATAGGACTTGCCAGGTGACGCTGAGTGTGTCTGACTCTCGGATGTAATAACAACCCACTGCTAAAATGTTTTCCTCTGAATTCCTGTGATGTTTTTTTCATCCTGAGGAAGGAAATTATCCCTCTGCAAGATGAATTCCAAGGCTTGACTTTCAGAAGGTGCACGTGATGTTTATTTCAACAGACTTTCCAATATGTTCCTTAGTCATTTGTGGGTATTTACCTATAGATGCAGTCTATGCTCCTGTTTCACTGAGTATCAATCATCTCTTACATTTGCCTATTTTAGGACATTTTTCCAAAGCCCATTTACCAGTCACAAAGTTGTTTTTCTGTTTGTTTGTGTTTTTTTTTTTTTCCAGCTGATTTTGGAACCAGAAAGCCCAGGGTTCAACTCCTGGCTTCAGGTCTCTCTGACACAGACACTTTAGGTAAGCCACTTACCCTCTCTGAACTTCTGTTTTCTCCTATTAAAAGGAGATAACAGAAACTTCCTCGTGGGCTGTGATAAAGAGTGAGGGGTAAGCTGTGACTAAGCACTGTCACCCAAAAGCTCTAGGGTCATTTACAAATGAGGAAAGTGAGATCCAGAGATATCAAGTCCAAGTTCACCCATTAGAATTTTTTTTTTAATATTTATTTTTTAGTTTTTTTGGCGGACACAACATCTTTGTATGTGGTGCTGAGGATCGAACCCGGGCCGCACACATGCCAGGCGAGCGCGCTACCGCTTGAGCCACATCCCTAGCCCCAAAGTTCACCCATTAGGATGCTGAGGGACAGTCCAATCTTCTGTGCTCAAACCAGCAGGGTGTGTTCTTCCCACTGTGCCCCACGGTGGAGAGTTAAATGCCCCCTAAGACCCATGTGTTAAAGGCCATTTGTCCCCAAGGTGGCTCTATTGGAGACAGAGGAACCTTTAAGAGCTGACCTCTAGTGGGAAGCCCTAGGGTCATTCCAGGCATGCCTCCAAAGGGGTTGTAGAACCCAGCCCCTTCCTCCCTCTCTTTCTCTCCTGGGCTCCTTATGTAATCGGTTTTGCTCCACCACGGACTCCCACCATGATGTGCTCCCTCACCACAGGCCCAAAACAATGGAGACGACTGATAACAGACTGGGACCTCCAAAATATCGAGCCAAAATGAATTTTTCTCTCTTTTTTTTAATTATATATTTATTGGTACATTATAGTCATACATAATAATGAAATTCATGATGCCATATCTGAACATGCACATAATTTGATCAATCTCATTCCCTAGTATCTTTCCTTTCTCTTCCCTCCTTCCTCCTTCATTTGCTGTACTCAACTAATCTAACCTTTTCTCTTTATAAGTTAGTTACCTCAGGTATTTCACCATAGTGGTAGAAAGCTGACTATCACATCCCATGATCTCAGGGGTGGCCCTTCATCTTTTTATAGGGCCTTATGCAATATGCCATCAGTAAGACCTTAAACAGCCTCACACCAGACTCAAGATTGTTTTCATAAAGATAAGAAAATCTCAATATGCTGAAGTTCTCTTAAAATCATTTATAAATATTACATGAAGAAGTTTTTAAGTATATTATAAAATATTCTAGGAGGGATGTGTCATCTTTTTGGATAAAAGTCTCCATTCAGGAGACTGATGTTTCTGTGGTCACTTTTCCAGCTCAAAAGAAAACAAAACCTGTTCTGTAGTCCTCAGAGTCTATGCTAATGCTGTGTAACTGATATTAAACCAAAATATTCTGCCTACTTGGTTGGCATAAAGACATTCTGAGCAGATTGTAAACAAGGAAAAAAAAAGTCATGCACTATTAGCCTAAGTTGCCTCACAGGATAATTTGCTCAAAATGTGGTGTTTGGTTTTCTGTACTCTTTTGATACGAACATCCCTCTGTTTTCATACAATTTCCAAAACTCAAGGAATTCTATGAGCGTTATTTCAGAAATGCATGCATCTGTCACATGAAATATCCTGGGTCTTTTATATGCATATTCAAACACTTCATTCCTTTTAGTCTTTGTGGTTGGATAGAATACCAGCTATGCTGTTTTGTTTTATTAAATAAACATCTTCCGTGGACCAGAAAATAAACGATACCTAGCTAGAAATTTCCAGTGTGTGGAGGGTAAATTTAATCAAAGCCTTTTTTTTAATTGAGTCATTTTTGTCTCTATCAGAGCTACACAATAAAAACCATAATGTGAGTCTCAGAGGCAAGCCACACAGGCAGTTTAAAGTTCCCCAGTAGCCGCTTTTTGTTTTATTTCGTTTTGTTTTGTTTTGTTTTATTACTGGGAATTAAACCCAAAGTCACTGTGCCTCTGAACCACCTCCCTAGCCCTTTTTATTATTTATTTTGAGACAGTATCTCACTAAGTTTCCCAGGCTGGTCTGGAACTTGCCTCAGCCTTCAGAGTCCCTGGAATTACAGACGTGAACCACCAGGCACAGCAGAGCCACATTTTTTAAAACTACAAGTTAAATGTTTACTATTATATCTAACACAATGAAATATTCAAAATATTATTTCAACATAAAATCAATATAAACAAATCGTTAATGGGATATTTTACCTCCATGTGGCTAATGACTATTGTGCTGAACAGCCTGGGTCTAAATTCTTGCATCTCGTCACCACTACACAAGGCTAGGCCACTGTTACCTCTCAACCAGCTTTTGCACCAGGTTCCGACAGGTCTCCCAGCTTCTCTCCCATTCCTCCCCACGAAGCAACAAGGATGATCAACAGAAAATCTAAGTTGGACCTCATCCTTCCCCTGCATGGGAACCTTCGTGGTAAGCCGGGTACAGTGGTACACACCTATAGTCCCAGTAACTGGGGAACCTGAGGTAGGAGGATCACAAGTTCGAAGTCAGCTTGGGAAACTTAACAAGACCCTGTCTCAAAATTTTAAAAGATTTTTTTAAAAAAAACTTAAAGGACTATGGATATAGTTTAGAGCTAGAACCCCTTAGGTTCGATCGCCCCAGTTTTTAAAAAATAAATAAATTATTAAACTCCTTTTGGATTCAGAACAAAATAAGAGTCTTACTAGGCACTATAGGACCCCAGGTTATCTACACATACTGTTTTTTCCAACTCCACGCCCCTAAAATTCATTGCAATCACTCAGTTGCTTTCAATTTAACAAGTTCTTTCCCACCTCAGGACCTTTGCCCGTGCTCTTTTCACAACCACATTCTTCTTATCCTTTGAGCTTCAACTTGAAATTTCTCCTGCTCAGACAAGACTGCCCTTACTAGTCTACTTAATAAAATTTCCTAACTCCATCACCTCTACCACTACTGTTCGTCTAAGAGTACTTACCAGAATTTACAAATATTTGTTTATTTTTTTAAATCTGTTTCCTCCCCTGGACTGTAAATCTAAGTAATCTTGTATTGTTTTTATAAGGGACTGAAGAGGTGATTCCAGAGAGTCAGGCCTGTATCACACCCTGGGATGCTGGTACAAGGTCTCAGATGGAGAGAGCTGGTCAGATATGATATTCAAAGGTGTCATTCAAATGCCCTTCAGCTGGCCTCCAGGGATATTGTCCCCAAAGCGGAAGGCGCTATAGAAAGACTGAAAGAGTAAGGTCCTTGTTGTGAGTGTCACTGTGGTGAGGGGAATTCTCTTCTACTCCTCTACCCTGTTCCCAGTGAAAGCAGCAGTCAGATACCTGAATCAGATTCTCCAGAGAAGATGCAATTGCAAAAAAAATCCACAAGGTGGCAGAGTAGAGAGGGGGATTAGGGAGGACCAAGGTCAGAGGAAAGAAACTCAAGGCCAAGGCCAACTACTCAGGAAGTTGCCAGGGGCCCAGCATATCACCAGAGGTGGAGAGAGATGGTGCTGCAGTGCCCAAGACTATTTCCCTACTATTTTAGCTAATGAATTACTTGAAGGTCTTCATCAGATTCCGAGGCCTAAGAAAGCTATATTACCAAGATGATAATATTAAGAACATAGAAAGAAGGCTACAACCCATATTCACAGCACCTTACCATAACTAATAGTTTCATTTGTGTGGGTTTCCTATTTCTTTTTTGAAAGGACTCCTAAGTCACACCAATATTTAAAGATCAATGATAAAGCAAATGCCACAGAATTCTCAACATTGTCATGCTAATACTGGTTTAATAGGAAAAGACAGTGATTTCAAATTCCATTAGCTAAAAAAAAATTTCTGAGATATGGGAACAACATAAATATCTATGTTTCAAGAAAGAGAATAATAAGTGTCCCATTTTTTTTTTAATGGTACAGGGGATTGATCCCAGGGGCGCTTAACCACTGAGCTACATCCCCATTCCTTTTTTATATTTTACTTAGAGTCTCATTGAGGTGCTTAAGGCCTCACTAAGATGCTGAGGCTGGTTTTGAACTCTTAATCATCCTGCCTCAGCCTCCCAAGTCACTGGGATTCGCGTTTTCATCTTTTTATTGTCCATCTTTCCAATCAGACTATAAGCTCTTTATTTTCTCAATATACACAAAATTCTTTCATAATTTTTAAAGTAGTGATAAGTAACTATATGCATACCTAACAAGCACATTAACTGAGAAGTACACAATTCAAGCAGATGTTAGGCTTGGGCAGGTGTGGTAGGTTGAACTATTAGGATCTATCCTTCACCACCTGCAACCTGACTTGGGCTCAACCAAGTGACTTGCTTTAGGGCAACAGGATAATAGCATTGGTGAAGGTCAATGTAACCCATTGGTGAAGGTCACCCACCCTGTTCAGCCCCAGCACCACAGCCTGAAGCAGAGCCACCATCCACCTGCAGAACCTTGAGGATAAATGATGGTTACTGAAAACCAGTGAGTCTAGGAATGATTTTGTTATGCAGCATTATCCTGACAGTAGCTAACACACGCAGGAGATTTTAATGGGATGGCTAGCATTTCCAAATCTTGGTGCTCCTGGGCCTAAGGTATTTAAAATAATAGGGTCCTTCCAGAATATCCATTGAAAATCAAATAAATACCCACCCTGCAAGCAATGTGGTAAATGGTGGAGACTGTGGGCTGGAGAGGCATTGATAGGCCTGGGCTCAAATCTGGCTTTCACACTGACTACCCTTGGAGCAGCTCAATCTTGGACAAATTTCGAAGCTTTCCAACCCACTGCTCACTCATTTATTCAAACCAAGAAGAATTGTAATCAAGTTTACCTTACAAGGTTGTCTTGAGATTTGAAGAGGCGGTATACATAGTGTTATGGGCCAGGCTCTATGGGCAATGATCAAACAGACTCTGTTTTATCCTGATACTCCATATCATGTAAGATATGGCCTTTCCCATGGGAAAGCCCCACCTTTGTACCCTTTAATAGTTACCTAGCACAGCATACTTGGCAACACAAAATGTCAACTCTTATACAATGTAAAATTGTTCTCTCTTTGGTTCCCATTTTTCTTGGCCAATGTACTCTGTCTGAGATTGATTATCTAGATATTAGTAACCATTCTCTAACTTGTACTCAACCAGGGTCATTTTGACCCACTTCCCTTCTGCTCGCTTGCTGCTGTGCCAACCTGGAACGTCCCATGGGAAATACTAATGTACCCATCACATTGCCTTACTAACTGCTCGATTCAGCTTCTGTGCCCCTGCTTGCTTGCAGCTGTATCAACCCAGATGTGGTTTTTGCAGGTTTTGCCTTTAAATGTTTAGGCTCGAGGCTGTTCCTTGCGGAGACAGTTATGGGTCCTGCAGAGAGCAGTCACCAGCCAGCGGCTAAATGAAGACTCTTCGATTTGGACAAAACTGGCACTTGGTGTGTTTTCTGAGTGACCTGCCCCACAACAGTAGGAGTCTCTACTTGGAGCCTAATATTTGGACACCATTATTGTGATGATGTTTCCATTATGGCCGTTACATTACAGGAAAGGTCCCACACCTAGAAATCATTCTGACTGTCATCATTATCATTTTTCCTCCTCTGTGTGAATCACCCTTATTTGTATCTGCATACCTGCTCCGTTCTCAAGTCACATGATAGAATGTATGTAAGAACATTTTGAAGGACCGAAGATAGAGATATTAATCACACATGTATTAAGGTACACAACTTTATATATTGTTGAATTTTTTTAAATATATGCCTTTATTAGAAAAGAAAACATGGCCCCTTTCCACTGTGAGCTGATCGGCCCCGCCTGCTCAGCCAACCCAGGCTCCCCTTCCCCTCCCCTCCCTTCCCTTCTCCTCAGGACTTCACAGTCACACACCCCTTCCTGTTTGGAGCAGCCACACAATGGGGAGATGTTTGGCTTTGGACAAGGGCCCTTCCGGCCTACCTCGTGCTTCCACAAATGGGCTATAATTTCTCCTCTGCATCAAGGACATTGGCCTCCACTGGTGTCTGCCCACAGGTGAGGACAGCCAAGGTCAGCAGTGGGTTCCTGTCGGCCAGAGCCAGGTTGCTGTCCAACCTAAACAGGAAGGAGAGGAGCCCTGGCAGAGAGGCAGGAATGTAGAATGGGGACCGATGATCACAGGAGTGGAGAATAACTGGTGAAGCCACTTTGAGGGCTACTGTCCCATTATATTTATTCAGGAAAAGCACGAGGGCCTTGAACAGGAAGAGAATGTTTTAGTTTGGGGGGGAAATACTGAAATGCAAGTTGTTTTTACTGGGATGATAATCAGACCTGTGGAAGAATCACCTGGAGGTTCACCAGACATCTGAGAAGCTTCTGAAGGGGAAGATAAGACCTAAAAAAAAAAAAAAAAAAAAAAACAAAGCAGAACTGAGAGGCCATCAGAATCTAGGAAATGAAAAAAATAAATAAATATTAATATTTTTGTAAGAGACCAGAGAAAAGTTTTGCTTTCATGAAATATGAACAGGAAGCTTGGGGGAGAAAATGAATATTTGAAAAATCAAACAATGAAAAATAAATTCTGAACCAAGTGTAGTGGCTTATGTTTGTAGTCCTAGCACTTAGGAAGCTGGGACAGGAGGCTGAGTTGAGCCCAGGAGGTCAAGGGCCAGCCTGGGAAATATAGCAAGATCCTGTCTCAAAAGAAGAGAAGTCCTTGGAAACCACAACAGGGAAAAATACAAAATCAATAAATAGATTTAGGGATAAAACTAAAATTTTTTTTTAGACATTTACCCAAATTTTACCCAAAGGAGTTGAAAACCTAGGTCCACATGAAAAACTGCACACAGATGCTCACAGAAACTTTATTCACCATTGCCAAAACTTGGAAGCCACCAAGATGTCCTTCCAGGGGAGAAGGGATAAACTGTAGTACTTTCAGACAATGGAATGCTGTTCAGCACTGAAAAGACATGAGCTATCAAGAAAGCTCTCTCTGCTTCCTGGCTGCCGTGTCCTGAGCTGCTTTCCTCCACCACACCCTTCCACCATGATGGTCCACCTCACCTTGAGCCCAGAACTATGGCGTCAGCTTCTGGCTTCTGAAACCGTGAGGCAAAATAAACTTTTTCTCCATTTAAAAAAAAAAGACATGGAAAAGCTACCAAATTATGCTATGTCCGCGTGTGCATATAATAAGGAATCCTGCTTATATGTATAACTATAATGCATTAATTGAAATAATAATAAAAGATGGATCAGTGGAGTAGAGAAAGCAGATCAGATCAGGAGCAGGGAGATGAGGAGAGAAAAGGAAGGCCCTGGGGAAGATTGATCAAATTATGGTATGTGCATATGTGATTAAGACATAATGACCCCCCTACTATATATAATTATAATACACCAATGAAATTAAAAGAGAGAGAGAGAGACATGGAAAGACCAGAAGAGCCTTAAATTCTCATTAGAAAATGAAAGAGCCAGTCACAGTCACAAACACCTGTAATCCCAGTGATTTAGGCGGCTAAGAAAGGAGGATTATAAGTTTGAGGCCAGCCTCAACCATTTAGCAAGACCCTGTCTCAAAACAGAAAAGTAAAAAAGACTGCAAATGTAGTTCTGTGGTAAAATGCTCCAGAGTACAATCCTAGCACCAGAAAAAAAAAAAGTGAAAGAAGGCAGTCTGACACCAGACTGCCTGGTGGGCCTCAGTCACTGTGTATCTGGATTTTGTTTATCTTAAAGACCAGGAGCTGGCGAGTTCCCGCTCTCCCACTCCCAGTCCTCACGACCTATTACCTGGATCTGCAAAAGTCCTCATTTCTCTCTGAGAACGTTCACGTTACCTTCCGAGACACTAAAGCAGGCCCTAATGAGATCAGATGCAAAACAAGAAAGCAGACTCCTCCCTCTTCAGTCATATGTTTGCCAGACGTTCAAATGACATCCCCGTTCAGATGTCCCCTCTGTGACAAGCAGTCTTCCCAAGACCTTGCCCACTGACTTCCCTAGGTGGGATCTTCTCAGGGAAGCTGAACTCACTCTGTCCCTAAAGTGCTCAGCTTAAGTTCTCCTGGGAACCTTCTCATATCCACTGCTTTATGGTATCTCCCAACAGCACTAGGTTTGGGTGTGCTATTGGATCTTTCCAGACAGAACTCTATCCTTTAGGAATACTCGCAGGTATGTCACAGCTAAGGAAATTAAGACCACAGACATTAGGATAGAGGTTTCCTCTGATAGGGGAAGAGGGGTAGCAATCAGACCAGCACATGAGAGACCCCTGATGTTTAACACATCAACCTGAGCAGTGGGCACACAGGTGTTCGATTGTTCTATCATCATTTTTTAAGCTGTGTGGATGTATCTTGTAAACCCTCCTGTAGATGATACATTTCACACTAAAAAAGTTTGAACGAACAAATAGAAGAACCACATAGGGAACTCAGGAAGAAGACTGATTCCTAGCTCCATTGCAATTTTGATTCAGGAGATCTGATCAGGAACTGGGAATCCGAAATTTTAAATGCCGCTCATGCAGGTGGTCCAAAACCACACCTGAGATACCCTGCCTGGGTTAACAGCATCGAAGCTTTGGCATGACACAAACCTGGGGTCAAAGTTTCCCTTCAGTTAACTTGGGGCTGCGTGATATCCACCAAGCTTTCTTCATGTATAAAATAAGGATGACTAACAGCACAGCATCTAGGACCTGCAAACCAGTCAACACAGGCTGACTATCAGAGTAACAATTGGGGGGTTGGAAGGTGTAGCTCAGTGGTTGAGACAGTGCTCGGCATGCCCAAGGCCCTGGGTTGGATCCCCAGTGCCAAGCTGTTATATTATCATCACCATCTTTACTGGAATAAGAATGTGCTTGTGTGTTTTTCTTTTTTCTTGAAGGGCCTGATACTAAGCACACACTTTACCACTGATTACACCTCCAACCCAGATGTGATAATTTCTATGAATCTGTCCCTACACAGGAACAAATTTATTTTTTCCAGATGATTTTCACTTAGCAAAGAGAGACTTTTTTTTTTGGGGGGGGGGGGTGCTGGGGATCAAACCCAGGGCCTTGTGCATGCAAGGCAAGCACTCTACCAACTAAGCTATATCCCCAACCAAGAATATTATTAAAAACTTTTTCATAGGCCTTGAACTTTTTTCATATCTTTTAGCTAAATGTGAGAATCTTAAAGAAATCATCCTCATCAGAGGAGCTGTTATGACAGCAAAATACTAAAAGAAACTTAAATAGCCAACAGAGGTAAGGTCACATAAACTGTAATTTGTAGTCATCATTCAAAGAATGAAATATTACACAGCCACTGCACATGACTTTTAAAAACAAACAAACAAAAAAACGGTTATTTTGTAATACTAACATAGCCAGATGGAAAATATATCGACCACATGATCTCAAAGGATGTATACAAAAAAAGCAAACCATTGTTTCCATTAAAAATAATGGCAAAAATAGACCAAAATCTTCAAACACAGGTTTAGGTCATCTTTGAGGCAACAGATCAGTGAACATTTTTTCTTCTCTTCTGCTTTTCTGTCTATTTTCCAAATATTCTATAATAGGAATTTTAAAGTCGGTTTTTAAAAGTGTGTTTTGTTAACTTTTCAAATCCTATTTGAAGGGTTTCACCATACCACCTCCTCAGTCTTCTTAATCCAAACACTTCAGCTTCCATACACAAAGTGCGGCCCTGGTACAAGCCACATAAAAAATGCAAGCTCTCAGCCTGGGTGGTGGTGCATGCCTGTTATCCGGGCAACTCAGCACACTGAGGCAAGAGAATCGCAAGTTCAAGCCAGCCTCAGCAATGCATCGAGGCCCTAAGCCAATTAGCAAGACCTTGCTTCAAAATAAAAAAATTAATAGGCACCCCTGGGTTCAATCTCCAGTACCACAAAAAAAAAAAAAATGCAGACTCTCAGGCCCCTTCCCAGAGAAAGGAAATCAGAAACTGCATACTAGCAAGACCCCCAGGGTAAGGTTACCCCAGAAGTAAAAACATAAGAGAAACTTTCTCTGATGGTTCCATTTAAACCTGATCTGAAAAGGGATCTCACCTGCATAACATGAAGCATGTTGCAACCTCTCAGTGCCTCAGTGTTCCCCAGCAATAAAATGGGCATATTAAAATTAACATAGCACCTGGAGAGTATGGAGGAAACAGCTGGGGTGCAGTAAGCCATTGTCAATGGGGCAGGTAAATATTTCTTCTTGTTTGGCCTGTTTCACAGGCCAGGAGCTCTGTGAGAGCTGGGAGTTCCTGCACAGTGCTTGACACATAGGAGCACTCAGCAGTGAGCACAGTTGGCATTTATCAATATCTGACTGGACTGTCCTATTCGCTAGTATTTATCACTCTCAAAAACTGTCAGTTTTCACTGGGCGTGGAGGCACACTCCTGGGAAGGCTGAGGCAGGATGATCACAAGTTCCAGGTCATCCTGTGCAATTTAGCCAGACCCTGTCTCAAAATTTTAAAAAGATTTAATGCAATTCCTATTAACATTCCAATGACATTCTTCATAGAAATAGAAAAGGTGATCATGAAATTCATTTGGAAAAACAAGAGGCCCAGAATAGCTAAAGCAATCCTTAGCAAGAAAAGTGAAGCAGGAGGTAACACAATACCAGACCTTAAATTATACTACGAAGTTATAATAACAAAAACAGACATGAAGACCATGGTACAGAATAGAAGACACAGAGAAAAACCCACATAAATACAGTTACTTCATACTAGACAAAGGTGCCAGAAATGGACATTGGAGAAAAGATAGCCTCTTCACCAAGTGGTTTAGGGAAAACTAGAAATCCATATGCAGCAAAATAAAATTACACTCCTGTCTCTCACCTTGCACAAAACACAAAGTGGATCAAAGACCTAGCCATTGGACAAGAAACCCTGTGCTGACTAGAATAAAAAGGCCCAAATCTCCCTTATGTCAGTTTAGGAACCGAATTCCTCAACAAGACTCCTAAAGCACAAGAAGTAAAATCAAGGATCAATAAATAGAATGGTGTCAAACTAAAAACTTCTTCACAACGAATGAAACAATCAAGAATGTGAACAGAGAGCCTACAGAATTCGAGAAAATCTTTACCACCTGCACCACAGAGCATTAATCTCCAGGATATATAAAGAACTCAAAAAAACACCCCCCCCCAAAAAAAAAAACCCAATCAATAAATGGGCAATGGAACTGAACAGACACTTCACAGAAGAAATACGATCAATCAACAAATATATTTTAAAAAAATGTTCAACATCTATAGCAATTAGAGAAATGCAAATCAAGACTACACTGAGCAGGGCAGTGGTGTACACCTGAAGTCCCAGCAGCTTGGGAGGCTGAAGCAAGAGGATCACGAGTTCAAAGCCAGACTCAGCAACTTCGAGAGTCCCTAAGGAAATCAGAGACCCTGTCTCTAGATAAAGTATATTTAAAAAAAAAAAAAAGGCGGGGCTGGGGATGTTGCTCAGTGGTTAAGCTCCCTTGGGTTCAATCCCTAGTATGAAAAAAAATAAAGACTACACTGAGATTTCATCTCATTCTAGTCAGAATGGCAATTATCAAGAATACAAGAAACAAGCTGGAGTTATAGCTCAGTGGTAGAGCACTCACCCAGCACGTGCTAGGCGCTGGGTTCGATCCTCAGCACAACACAAAAATAAATAAATAAAATAAAGATATTGTGTCCAACTATAACTAAATATATATATATATATATATATATATATATATATATATATACACACACACACACACACACACACACAAAGAATACAGGACATATAAAGAATACAGGTAACAACAAACATTGCTGGTGGGACTGCAAATTGGTGCAACACTCTGGAAAGCAGTATAAAATTCCCTCAGAAAACTTGGAATGGAACAACTATTTGACCCAGTTATCTCACTCCTCTGCATATATCCAAAGACTTAAAATCAGCATACTATAGTGATACAGCCACATCAATGTTCTGAGCAGCTCAATTCACAATAGCTAAGCTATGGAACCAAACTAGGTGCCCTATAACGGATGAATGGATAAAGAAAATGTGGTATATATACATAATGGAACATTATGCAGCCATAAAGAAGAATGAATTATGGCATTGCTGAGAGCCACAGCTGAGTCGGAATGGCCCCTGGCATTTTGCCAATAGTATTGATTGACAGGCGAGGCATTACTAACCGCCTCTGCAGCTACTTTGCAGTTCTCACACTACTTGGAGTTCTCCTGGGGATTGAATGAAAGGCCAAATGTTCTCTCTGATATGCAGAACTACTAACACAAAATAAAGAGGAGGGGGCTATCCAGTTCATTGGATTAGACAAAGGGGAATGAAGAGAAGGGAGGGAAATGGGTATAGGAAAGACAGTAGAATGAATCAGACTTTCCTTTCCTATGTTCATGTATGAATACACAACCAGCGTAATACCAAGTCATGTACAAAAATACATTCTACCATCATGTATAAACAAAAAGAACAAATGAAAAAATTTTTAAATTTTTTTATAAAGCGCTGGAGATGTAGTTCACTGGTAGAGCACCCCTGGATTCAATTCCTGGTAGGGCAAAAAATAAAACCTGTCCATTCAAATAAGAGAATGCCAGCTCTCAACTCCGAGAGTGAGGAGGTAGCCAAGTTGAAGGTCATTATACCACAAAAAATTTACACTAGGGGCTGGGGTTGGGGCTCAGTGGTCCAGCGTTTACCTAGCATGTGTGAAGCACTGGGTTCCATCCTCAGCACCGCATATAAATAAATTAATAAAATAAAGGTCATCTTTTTAAAAAAATTTTACCTAAAGTTTTCTTTAATTACCAACGTGTAACACTACACCACCCATCCTACCGCCTCCATTATAACCCCGCCCCATTTCCCCTAAGCCACGCCCCAATTCCCCCTGCCCCTCCCCTCCCGTGGTCTCCACCCTCAAGCCTGTCCTTCTTCCCCACCCACCTCAAGCCTGCGCCCCGCCCCTCAGCTCTGGCCCCGCCCAGCCACGGGGTGCGCCACCACAAGCTCCGCCCAGTCCACGCCCCGGCCGCCGCCGCGTGCGTAGCCTCTGCGCTCGTGCGCTTGGCGCGCGGTGGTCTCCTCACCACTTGGGGGCCCACAGTCGGGCCCTGCGGTGGGGGCGCGGGACCGCCCGCGGAGGCCTGAGCTAGAGATAGGGCCCGGGGTGGTCGGGGAGGAGGCGTGGGTTTCCGGAGGCCTTGCCAAAGGGGCGAGGGCAGTGGGGCCCTGAAGAAGGCGGCGCGCCGGTACCAAACGGCTGAGTGCCGGAGGGGAGCGCGGGGCTGGGGCCGGCGGTTACCGACTCGGTCAGCAGAGCCGGTCTTGGAGGTGAGGGAGCCTGTGAATGGGTATCGTGCCCCTTGGTGCGCCAGGCCTGCGCTTCGCGTGGCGAGTTGAGGTGTCCTCGGGCCCAGGCTCCCGACTCCAGAAACAGGCCGAGCAGCCGGGAGCGAGCCCGCCTTCGCCCGGGAGAAGCCGGACGGAGCCCTGCGAGGGGAGCGCGAGCCCCCACTGACCGCCTGCTCTCTCCTAGTTAGACTCCGGCCTTGGAAAAGATGGAAGGCGAGGGGCAGCCGGGGTCGGGCCCGCCCGCCGAGGGCCTGCTCGCCGACGGGCACCTGATCCTGTGGACTCTGTGCTCGGTGCTGCTGCCCGTGTTCATCACCTTCTGGTGTAGCCTGCAGAGGTCGCGCCGGCAACTGCACCGCAGGGACATCTTCCGCAAGAGCAAGCACGGGTGGCGGGACACGGACCTGTTCAGCCAGCCCACCTACTGCTGCGTGTGCGCCCAGCACATTCTGCAGGGTGCCTTCTGCGACTGCTGCGGGCTCCGAGTGGACGAGGGCTGCCTCAAGAAGGCCGACAAACGCTTCCAGTGCAAGGAGATCATGCTCAAGAGTGAGGGCAGGGCCCTGGATGTCATGCCCCACCACTGGATCCGAGGCAACGTGCCCCTGTGCAGTTACTGTGTGGTGTGCAAGCAGCAGTGTGGCAGTCAGCCCAAGCTCTGCGATTACAGGTATGGCCTTTGTAGGAACGCTCCATGGGAGAATCACTGCCATGTTTTTGTATCTGTGGGAGTCAGGTTTTCTTTTTTTTAAATATTTATTTTTAGGCGTAGATGGACACAACACAATGCCTTTATTTTTATGTGGTGCTGAGGATGGAACCCTGGTCCCGCCCCCCAGGAGTCAGGTTTTCTTGAAGGCGTGTAGAGGCCTCCTGTAATCACAGCCGTTGGCCCGCCCGAACTGCTCTGGACAGACACTTCTGATGTTGTGGAAAACGGCCTTTGCAGTAGTCTTGCTGAGAAGAGGCTTCTCTCCTCTGCTTCTTTGCCAGCATGCCCTTTGGGGCAATAAAACTTGACTCTTATCTTCCTTAAGTGCTACCTGCATCTTGGCCATTGTATGTTTCTCCAGTTTACATAAGAAAAAATGAAATATGGCCAAATAAATTTTCCTTTCAATCACAAAACTGATTCATCCTTGGCTTTGTATTGTAAAAAGAAGTGTAATTCCAGGGCAGCACTTTAACTGTATTTTGCTATGGGTGCCATAGTGAAACACATTTTTAAAAAAAAAAAAAAAAAAAAAACAACACTGAAATGAAAACTCCTCTTGAGTTTCAAGATGGTCTTGCAAGACTGTGTAGTATCTTAGATACACGACTTTGATTAAACCAAGAATATTTCAGTGGCTTCTGCATACACCATGGACAACACATTTATGTGGTTAAGTAGTGTCTGAAATAGATGAAGATATACCTCCTCTTGTTAGAGATTGGTAGAATGGAATGATGTCTTGCAGGTCATCTGTTCTAACTCATTTCACAGTTGAGGAAATTAAAGGTAAAATGGGACTGACTTACAAAGGAATTCTTACCCCCAGAACAGGATTAGGAATGCTGATACCAAGCCTTCCATAAGTCTGGACATCTTCATTGTAATGGGGTTTGTTTCTGATAAGTATAAAAGCTTATGAACATACTTACAAGCTGTAGTAGAAAGCTGGGACTAAATAGGATAAGCCACTTTTTTATTTTTTGTAGAACAAGCTCTCTGTTTTTGTTTTGTTTTTTGGCATGAGCACTGGTATGTCAATACTGGTTTTTAAATCTTACCCTAAATAATTTTACACATTATCAGATTTAGATTTAATAAGTTTTCAAAATAATATATTTTAGACAACTTTAGAATTTTTAACTATTTGTTTGTTTTTAGTATCTTTAGAATTTAGATGTTGTTCTGTCTATCCTGTCTTTTGTCCTTAATCAGTGAGTGCAAAGTTACCAGTGACTTAAAATAAATGTCACAGTGAATTGACTTTTGTTGTTTCCTTCCATTCTCTGTGCGCAAATTAAATCTCCTGTTTTTGCCTCTACAAACCCTTTCCTGATTTATTCAACTTCTGCTTCCCCAAATTTTTCCTTCTTGATGATGACATATCCTTTATCTCAGGGTTCTCAAGTAACATCCCCAAACCAGCAGGATCATTATCACTTCAAAATCTATTTAAAAATGTAAATTCTAGTTTGCCAGATTTGACAAGTAAAAATGTAACATTTGGGAATTATACCCCCCCCCCCAAAAAAAAATGGTAGTTTATCTGAAATTCTCATTTACCGGGGCATCTTCTGTTTTGTATCTGGCAACCCTAGCCCCACCCCAGACCCACTAAACCAGAAACCTGGCAGTCTTTGTTTGAATAGCAGATAACTCTGAAATTGGAGAATCACTGCCATGTTTTTGTATCTCTTAAAACCTGAGTCTCATTCCTTAATATGTGTCCTCCCAATGAGTGCAGTGAAAGTTTGTAATGATAGATCTCCTTCTGATTAGCTTATTCCTAGGGTTACTGAGCAGTCTGTTCACAGCCTGCTATGGTCTCTATATAAATTTAGGAAATATTTATTATTCCGAAAAGTAAAAAGCAGTATCCTCAAGTTGTATGGATTCTACAATATTCTAAACTGATTTATTTTAGCCAATAATTTTATTCAGGATTATAGTCTACTGTGATCTTCTGTAGAAATGAGATTTTGGAAGGAGAAAGAAAACATCATTATTTACAACATATGATCACAAAACAGTCCCTCTCTGGATTTTATCCAGCCATGGGGAGGGCTCCTTTCCTTTCTGCTTCACATTCTTAGAGAAGCTGGTGAGCTGAGACTGATCATTTGAAAGGGGGTAATAACAGGTAGTGACTGATTTTAAACCTGCAGCCCTATTAAACTCTGCAAAATAGGTCTTTATACTTACTTATTTGTCATCTATTTTGTGCAACATATTGTGCTAGAGTCTGTTTTCCCTATAGACTTTTTTCGTTTTGTGTGTGTCTGCCTCTACCCCAACCACTACAGTGAATTCTGTACCTCATATCTGAATCAGTACTTCTCTGTCCTTCCTTTTGTTCTTCTCGATTCTGACTACAGTAGGGAATTAGGTTATATTTAAGTGTTTGTTCTATTTACTAACTAAACCTTTGTTCCCTGTAATATTCTCTTAGTAAGAGAAAAGGAACTTAAGTTTGTTTGTTGTTTGTTTTAATATTTTTTAGTTGTAGATGGACACAATACCTTTATTTATTTACCTTTATGTGGTGCTGAGAATGGAACCCAGGGCCTCACACATGCTAGGCAAGTGCTCAACTACTGAGCCACAACCCCAGCCCTGTTTTTTTGTTTGTTTGTTTGTTTGTAAGAAGGCTTTTTCTTCATTATTCTCCCTCTTCTCTCCCCACATACTATAATTAGTAAAACAAAGCCACTTTAGTCTCAGCTTTGATCTTAAATTTTATATTTCTGTATTCTATTGGTATATGTCATATTTCATTAATTATCTGAAACAATAAAAGATACTAAGCCATCTTCTAAGTCAGAGGTAAAGCTCAATGCGTTGGAGCACACCTGTAATCTTAGCAACTTGGGAGGCTGAAGCAGGAGGATTACAAGTTCAAATACAGCCCTGGCAATTTGGGAATCTCTTGTCTCAAAATAAAAAATAAAAAGGACCAGAAAATAGCTCAGTGGTAGAGCACCCTGGGGTTCAATCACCAGTACTGCCAAAGCAAAGCAAATGAATATTCTTATATTATGATACATAAAGAGCCAAAAGTAAACATTTTAGGCTTTGGGAAGCATTTGGTCTGTCGTAATTACTTAACTCTGCCTAGTACAAAACCAGCAATGGACCATATATAAATTAATAGGTATAGTTGTTTTCCAATAAAACTTTGTCCACAAGGTCAGGTGGCAGACATAGTTTACCAAACCCATTCTGGTATGAATCCCATAATTGACCATCACAACAAGTATAATACAGCTGCCTCCTCCAGCATACTAAAAAGCTATTGGGAACAAGTAACTATTTTAAAAGAAAGTAATAAGCGATTTTGCCAGCAGAATTTTTCGTTGCTAAACTTTTAAAACATAAAAGCATCGTGATGTGTGACTATAGTCCCAGACCCTCAGGAGGTTGAGGCACGAGGATGGCATGATCCCAGGAGTGCCATAGCAGAAATTTCAGCTACTTGGGAGGCTGAGCTACTTAGAAGGCTGAGGCTAGAGGATTACAAGTTTGAAATCAGCCTTGGTAACTTAGCAAGACTGTCTCAAAGTAAAAAGTTTAAAAAGTGGTGGGAATATAGCTCAGTGGTAGAGTAACCCTGAGTTTCAATCCCTAGTACCACCAAAAAAAAGAGGTCATCTTGGGCAATATAACAAGACTGTGTCTCTAAAATAATTTGATTTAACAAAAGTAAAGCAGTTATACTCCTGAGCAAAAATAAGGTAAATCTGCAAAGCATTCCATGTTTTCCTATGAGGGAATAGTGTAGATGATGTTCTGTATCTTGATAAGGACTTCAGTATGAAGGCATTCATTTCTCAAATTTCAATAAATGTATATATTTGTACATTTCATTGTATATAAATTTTACATCACAAGAAAAACCTATAAACAAATAATGAACTCTAGAAAATGATAAACCTACTGGCTGAGTTATTTAGTATTTTTATATCTGCCATTTATTTGAAAATGTACCAAAAATAAGATGAATTAATGGATATGGAAGTGTGTTGTAAAATGTTTAATGCTTGAATGCTAGGTCATAGGGATACCAGTTTTTAGTGTAAAATTAAAAAGCAAATTATTTTACCTTTTTTTTTTTACTTTTTACAGTGCTGAGGATTGAACCCAGGATCTTATACATGCTAGGCAGGTGCTAAAAAAGCAAAACATTTTAAAAACAAGGTTATCCTTGTTTTTAGGAAATATTTGCTGAAATTTTGAAGGGTGAAATCTCAATATCTGAAATGTATTTCCAGATGATTCAGCAATGTATACGTTTATATTGAAAGAAAGCAAGTCATGGGAGAAAATATTAATTAAGAATCAAGGAGGCTACTTCATAGTGGGGTATAGAGAGGGAGCATCGGAGGAATAGACAACTCTAGATAGGGCAGAGGGGTTGGAGAGGAAGGGAGGGGACATGGGGTTAGAAATGATGGTGGAATGTGATGGTCATTATTACCCAAAGCACATGTATGAAGACATGAATTGGTGTGAATATACTTTGTATACAAACAGAGAGATGAAAAATTGTGCTCTATATTTATAATAAGAATTGTAATGCATTCCACTGTCATATAAAAATCAGGGCCCAGTGCTGTGGCATACACTTATAATCCCAGCAGCTCGGAAGGCTGACACAGGACATCCAGAGTTCAAAGCCAGCCTCAGCAATGGCGAGGCCCTAAGCAACTCAGTGAGACCCTGTCTCTAAATAAAATACAAAATAGGATTGGGGGTGTGGCTCAGTGTTTGAGTGCTCCTGCGTTTAATCCCCAGTACCCCCCACCACCACCAAAAAAAGTAATCAGGATTTGAGGGGTGTAGCTTGGTAGCAGAGCACTTGCCTAACATTCCAGAAGCAGGGGGATCAGAGTGAAGGGTGAGTTTAAGGGTATTCATTTTGCTACCCTTTTGATTTCTCTGAAAGTTTGAAAATTTCAAAGTAAAAATAGGAACAAATAAAACTCATAAGCAGTTACCCAGTGACATGGTACTTAAACTAAAATATCAGAATAGTATTAATTTTTTATTTTTTTAATATCTTTTTTAATTGTAGATGGACACAGTACCTTTATTTTGTTTATTTATTTTTATGTGGTGCTAGGATTGAATCCCGGGCCTTGCACGTGCGAGGCAAGCGCTCCACCGCTGAGCCACAGATCTAGCCCCAATTTTTTATTTTTCCATTGGCTTTGAAATCTAGGCTAAGCTAAATACTAAGGTACAAGGTGAGTAAAAGAACAGATCTCAAGTTTGAAGATGTTGTTTCTAAGGAAAAAGTATAATACTGAATAACTAGTAAGCATTTTGGTTTTATCTTTACAGAGCAAAAGCTAATAACAGTTATTTTGTTGAATTATTTTTGGGTTGGGGATGTAGTTCAGTGGCAGAGCGCTTGCCTAGCAGCAACTGTCAGTCCCTAGGTTCAGTCCTCAGCACTTCAATAACAACAACAAAAAGAACCTCTTCTGAAATTAATTAGAATTTAGTGAATGATAAATGTGTCATAAATCAGTGGGAATCAAAAATATTATGAATTGTGCTAGGACAAGTGCTCTTTGGGGAGAAAATAGCTACAGATGAATATATAATTTGGAAATGATAAAAGACTTTAAGCATAAAAGTATGTGAATAAACTACAAAGAGAAGTACAGATCTGTACATCAAAACATAAACTGAAATACTTTAAAAAGTACATTTAAAAGGAAACTAGCCTGGCCCAGTGGCACATACCTTAATCCCAACAATTTGGGAGGCTGAGGCAGTAAGATTACAAATTTGAGCCCAGTCTGGGCAATTTAAATTTATCAAGACCCTGTCTCAAAATTTTAAAAAGGAGCTGGGAATGTGGTTCAGTGGTAGAGCACCCCTGAGTTTAATCCTGAGTGCCACAGAGAGATAATACTGAAGCATCTTTTCAATTAATATACAAAAGAGATTGGTAAACACATGTGTTTGCAGTTTTTAAAACCTCCTGAAAGATGAATATAGGACATAAATGAATTCACAAAGCAAAAGACAGTTCAGTTTGACCTAGTGACCAGGGACCTTTAAATAGAATCTTAGGAAAATGTATGCCCTTTGATTCAGAAACTTCTCAGATTGTAAGGAAATTACCTCTTTTATGTTTGAGGTTGTTCAACACATTGCTTATATTTACAAGAACAAAGTAATGTTTTTAAAAAAAAACAGGTAAGGGGCTAGATAAATTGTTATATCCACATGATGTATTATAAACCATGTTTTAAGTAAATATTTAATAGCATATAAAATTATTCATGCTATAACAGAAGAAAAGCAGGGGCTGGGGATATAGCTCAGTTGGTAGTATGCTTGCCTCATATGCACAAGGTCCTTGGTTCAATCCCCAGCCAGCACCACAAAAATAATAATAATAGTAACAGAAAAAAAAGTAGTATCTATTATAGATCAATATAGATATCATATTCCTAACTATATTATAATAACTGAAATTTGTATGTATTATAATAACTGAAAATAAGCATATCAAAGGAATTAAGAATGTTGGTAGATAATCTTCATTTTTTTTTTTTCAAATTTTTTTTTTTTATTGTTGGTTGTTCAAAACATTACATAGTTCTTGATATATCATCTTTCACACTTTGCTTCAAGTGGGTTATGAACTCCCATTTTTAGCCCATATACAGATTGAAGAATCACATCAATTACACATCCATTGATTTACATATTGCCATACTAGTGTCTGTTGTATTCTGCTACCTTTCCTGTCCTCTACTATCCCCCCTCCCCTCCCCTCCCCACCGATAATCTTCATTTTATACCTTTCTAAATATTTCAATTCTCAAGCATAAGCTAGTATTGTGAAGTAATTCTGTGGGCATCCTTTCAAATTAATGTATAACAAAACATTCATGTAGATGAAAATTTGACATATTTACAACCTTTCTAATTTCTTTCAATAACACTACCCTGTTTTTAGAGCATGATCCCCTTTTCCAAGGCCACAATCATCTATAGCCCATGGGAAGAGGCTAAAGCAGGGATCTGCCTTCGTTTTCCTCCAGCACTAGTTTTCTAAATGGGAAGCCATGTGACTCCTCAAAATGTATCCTCTCCTCTGAATGCTTTCTGTGTAATCCTCACAGGCAGGATCTGGTTACCTGTGCAGTTATGAATTCCCACAAGTTAAGTAGATCATTGTCTCTAGTCCTACCCAATTTAAAAGTTCTTGGTAAAATTTGACCCTGTCTCCCACAAATAAGTGTATTGGTGTTGGTTTGGGAAAATATATATATAATATTACTATTTTTAAGTTGATGGTAACCAGTAGAGAGATGTATTATACTTTAGTTGTGAAATCATCTATTATAGTTTTACATATATGCATATAATTATTTTTAGCAGTAAATCAAAACAGGACTCTTGGGTAAATAGCAGTTATTGGACAAATCTGAACATCTGAAAGGAAAAAACACCCTTAAAATAGAAGACCAAGAGAATTAATATATGGAGGAAAAATGTTTACCCTCTTTTTTTTTTTATTCATTTAACTAAAACCATTTTTTTTCTGGTGGCCTACTTTGTACAGTCCAATCTACTTTATCTGTGAGTGGATTAAATACTTAGCAGATTAAAAATAGAAACCCCAGACCTTGCCAGCACTGTTCCCTGCCTGTTGTATACATTGGTACTGAACACAGAGGCAAATCTAAATATACTTGTTTTATCTGTATTTCAAAAGCAAACATAACTTGTTTATGAGCTGCCCAAAAAGCAGTTGACCGTTTTACTTACATTTATAAGTTGAAATTTTCAGTTTAGACCTGAGAATGTCTTTAGGGCTCGGCAGTGGCACATCTAGGCAGCAAAGCCTGCAGACCTCATGAACATATTTCAGTTAAAGCACAAATAACTAACACATAACAGTTGCTGTTCTAGATGGCTTTTGTTAACGTGGCTTATAGCTATTGATATTTACCATGTTATAAATCAGAATTAAAAAATCACTGGGCTGGGGTTGTGTAGAGCATTTGCCTAGTACTTGTGAGGCCCTGGGTTTGATCCTCAGCACCACATGAAAATAAATGAATAGAATAAAATAAAACGTATTTAAAAAGAAAGAAATCACTAAAATACATATTTTTAAAAATAATAACATATTTTTATGAAAATGTTTACATTCAGTCTATTGTTATAGCACATCATACATCTTCTGGGAAAAAAAAACTACATTTTTGAGAGAATGAGGATGAAATAATTTCCTAGTATTATTATTAAAATGGTTTTAATCTCACAGATGCCCTGAAAGGATCTTGGGGCTCAAGATGTTTGAGAACCATTGTTATATTTTCATTCAAACCTTGTAACATTCAAAACTTGTAACTATTTTCACAATGCAGGCATAGATACATATCTTACATGTGCCAGATTTTATATCCAATAATGATGAAATTATTATTTACATTTTTGACCAAAAAATTGGTTTGCAGCTCAATAAGATTATAGTTTAAAATTAATTAATGTCTTTGTTTCTTCCTTCCCTCAGGTGTATTTGGTGTCAGAAAACAGTACATGATGAGTGCATGAAAAATAGCTTAAAGAATGAAAAGTGTGATTTTGGAGAATTCAGAAATATCATCATTCCACCAAGTTATTTAACTTACATTAACCAGATGCGAAAAGACAAAAAAACAGATTATGAAGTGGTAATTAGAGATTATTTTTCTTATATTATTATTTCTATAAAGTTAAGGTAGTGTATGAGATTGTTAATTCTGCATTTGTGAGAAGAATCAGAGCCAGAAATAAAATAAATAAAAGATTAGCCAAATTATTATATATGTACAGATATGTGGCAATAAATCCCATCATTAGGTACAAATATAATGCACCAATTAAAAAATGTGGGGGGAAAAAAAATAAAAGGTCAAGACCAAGAAGGGATGTAAAATAAATACCTTTATGGTAAGCTATAAAACCCTACCAATTCCTAGAGGTGTGATAAAATTTTGGCTCTTGAGTTCTTTCATGCCTAGAGGGAGATCAAAAATGTACTAGTGATTTCTAAATCACTGCCTGCATTTGAACCTAGCTTTTTAAAAATAGATTCCTAAAGCCAGGCATGGTGACACATGCCTATAATCCCAGTGACTCAGGAGGCTGAGGCAGGAGGATCAGAACTTCAAGTCCAGTTTCAGCAACTTAGCAAGGCCCTAAGCAATTTAACAAGATCCTGTTAAAATGTAAGAACAAATGGGGATGTACTTGATGGTAAAGTGCTCTTAGGTCCAATCCCCATTACCCCTAAAAAATAATTCCTTAGTCCAGTTTCATTGTCATGTTTGATTTAATAGATCTAGAGTAGAGCCCAGAAATCCATATTTTTTTAAGGTCCTCACATAATTCTGATGAACAGCCAAATTCGAAATTCATTATTGCAGTGAAAAGAAAATATGGATTTTCCTCACACCTTGTTCTAAAAGAATTTTCCATGTGGAATTCTACATGAGGTCTCTAAAAAAAAGTTTATATTGCACATTGGATGCTCCAACAAATAATACCAGACATTGAAGTTGTTGGTGAAGGATTTGCAGTGTGTGTGTGTGTGTGTGTGTGTGAAAATCAATGTAAAAATATCTCTCAATCTTTATGTACCTCTTAAAGAATAATTATAAAAATTTATGTATATATATTCCCCTACTTGAATATGCCAAAATAATTGAACTGTTTTGCTTTACAATTAAATGGTACTTTTTCAAATTAAGTATTTATATCTTAAAAGTCATTGTTGTCAATATTCCTGCAAGGAAAAGTACACTTTAAAATTTTTAAACCTTAATATTGTTAAGATACACTTTTTAAAAAATGTACAGCCCCTTATCTGAATTTAATCTGAAATTATAAGAGGTATGAGAATCACTCAGTTAATACCACAGAATGACTTTATTAATGTTGAAATCTATAAAGAGAGGGTAAGAGAAGAAATGGTTAGATTATACAAATTTATTTGGCTTTTGGCTATTACAAGTATGAATTTTTGAATCCACTTTTGAGTACCCCATTTAAAAAAAAACAAAAAAAAAACTTTCAACTAGAATATAACCAGCAAAGGAAAATTAAGCAAGAAAAGAGATCAAAGAAAAATCCATATCAATATCCGTTAGATGAATGGTTGAAAGGACTTGAAATGTATTGCTGAGAGACAAACTCATGTTACAGGTACAGCATCCCTAATCAAAAAATGCAAAATACAAAATTTTCTGACTGCTGACATGACACCACAAATAGAAGATTCTAAACTTGATGGGTTGTGGTCAGAATGTAGGCACATTAAAAACATTGTGTAAAATTACCTTTCTGCTGTCTATAGAAGGTATCTGGGAAACAAGAATTTCATATTTAGACTTGGACCTTATCCCATTATGTATATGCAGATATTCCAGAATCAGAAAATATTCTGATTCCAGGAATTTCAGAAAAGGAATATTTAACCTGTACATTGCTTCAGATGTTTAAACACAGCCGTTATGTGGAAGAATAAGTAATTTCCAGTTGCTTTAGAAGCAAAATTAGAACAATGAATGCAAGTTATTGAAAGACTTTAGACTTTCACCTCAGTTTAACCCAGAACTTGATACTATTTTAACAGTGGCATGGACTGCCTTGTTATTTCCTTCCTAACATATCTGAGCATATGCTGGAGGACTTACTTAAAGTAACATAGAGGAAAATTGTACATTAAGTTGGAAGGTTAATCTCTTAAGGTCTTCTTTTATTCTTAGAACTATTTGACTTTCATATTACATTGATAGTACTGGTATCATTGTTTTTTCAGCAAATTCCAGCACCATTGTTATCAATGAATGAAAAATGTTGTGTTTGTCATCTCTGAGACTTTTTTTACTCATTTTAATATTTTTAGCTAGCCTCCAAGTTTGGAAAACAGTGGACCCCAGTAATAATCCTGGCCAACTCCCGCAGTGGAACTAACATGGGAGAAGGACTGTTGGGAGAATTTAGGATCCTGTTAAATCCAGTCCAGGTAATTAAACAGATCACCTTCCTTTCTTTATTAATCTTTGCATTTTCAATTCCCTTGAATTCAGCATTTACTAATTCTTTAAGTCACTAATCATGTAGTAACAGGAAAGAATGATAATTATAAAACTATCAAGCCATTCAGATGTGTGGAAAAACAGAAACGATATTACCTAGCAATCCTACTTCCGTTAATCTACCTAAGGGAAATGAAAACATGTTCCCCAAAAACTTGTATGCAAATATTCATCGCACATTAAATGGAAACAGTTCAACTGTCAATCAGTCGGTGAGTGGATTCACAAAACCTGTGCCCTCAAATAAAATGGAATACTGTTCAGTGATACAAAGGAATAAGTTATCTATTACAGTAAATAAGCTTCAAAAACATTATGCTAAGTGCAAGAAGCCAGGCTCAGGCAAACACATATTATACAATTCATATATGTGACCTGTCCAGAAAAGGCAAATCAATAGTGACAGAGTAGATTGTTGGTGGCCTGAGGCTAAGGTTGGAAAGGAGGAGAGACCGCAAAGGGCCATTGAAGAGTCTTATTAAAGCAATAGAAATGTTCTAAATTGGATTATAGTGGCAGTTTCACAACTTGATAAACTGAATAAAAATGGTAGACTTGTTTACTTCAGGTGAATTTTATGATATGTAAATTATAACTTCATTTTTAAAATTTTAGAATGGAAACTAGGCAATATGATATCATAAATGGACTCAAGCATTCATTTATTTACACAAGCAAATGATTTAACCTTCCTGCGTGCCTCAGTTTCCTGGCCAATAGAATAAGAAGAACTCCTACTTTGTCAGTGTGGGGCATAAGCCTCAGTGAATATATAAAGTGCCTGGCATGGTACCTGACATGTTATTAATGATAAATACACAGTGGCCAGTATTAGTTAACCGTATGCCTACTCATCTACAGGGAAATAATCTCTCAGATGAAGGACAATTTGTATAAAAATAATTTTTTTCTTGTTCTTTCATTTCTAGGTTTTTGATGTAACGAAAACTCCTCCTTTCAAAGCCCTACAACTTTGTACTCTTCTTCCTTATTATTCAGCTCGAGTACTTGTTTGTGGAGGAGATGGGACTGTGGGCTGGGTCCTGGATGCAGTTGATGAAATGAAGATTAAGGTATTTGTCTTTAAGAACCGCTGTAACGGGGATGTAGCTCAGTGGTGGAGCACTTGTCTAATATGTACAAGGACCTTGGTTCCATCCCCAGCACCAAAACAAAACAAAAAGAAAAAGAAAAAACAAACCACTACTACAGAAGCATTTCTAAGATTAATTATACAGTATTGTTTTAATTATGAAGGTAAATATTAGAAGACATCATCAATTCAAATGGATAAGGATGGGATATTGTGATAAAGTAGTTAGTACAACCTAGAATTGTTATATTTGTGTCTTTATTGCTTTGGTTTTCAAGTTTTACAAAATATTATCTTATACATTATTTAAAGAGAAAATCTGAAGTATGTCTTCCATGTTCTAGGGACAAGAAAAATACATTCCACAAGTTGCAGTCTTGCCTCTAGGAACAGGCAACGATCTGTCCAATACACTGGGTTGGGGTACAGGTTACGCTGGAGAAATACCAGTTACACAGGTCCTAAGAAATGTAATGGAAGCAGATGGAATCAAACTAGATCGGTAAGTTACACTTTGCCAAAAAGTGTATTTCTTGAGCATTGGGAATAGTATTTGGTTTGTAAATGAAGACTTGTGTAGCTGTGAACTTAAATGTAATTTGAATGTAAAAGATTATATTAATTTTACTTATAAGTAGATGCTGATGTCTGTCTTTGTTATTTTGTAAGGTCCAAAGGCAAAGTATGCTGAGTACTTTCTCAAAATTTGCATTCTTTCTCAGATGTGGTTACTTTCTCTAATGTTATTTTAATAGAAAAACCTCCATCCAGAGTACTGTTTTTGGTTTAAAAGTTCTGATTTTTTTTTTTTTTTTTTTTTTACTATCTTCCAGATGGAAAGTTCAGATAACAAATAAAGGATACTACAACTTAAGGAAGCCTAAGGTATGTTTTTAGTGCTTCTGTTATGAATAGTTTTAGCAAACAGACATGGAATGTCCACAGTGCATAAGTTGCAGCACTATCTAGTAGGATGCAGAGGCCTGGTGCTTATCTGGAGGGAGCTGGTAATGGAACAGAAGAGATCATGTGCCCACCTCACTAGCTTCTGTAAAAGGTGCTGTGGGGAAGAACAAGGTGCAGGCATACCTCCTTCTGCCTTGGCAGATAAGGCTGAGGAAATTACAGAGGAAGTGATGTGGGAGCTGGTCCTTAAAAGATTAATACAGTTTAGATCAACAGAGAAAGGAACAAAGGGCTTTCCACAGAAGGAATAGTTAAATAGTATGAGGCGTGGTTAGCAAACAGCAAATAGTACAGAGATAATGGATCTGTGTTTTGTTTTTATTTGCAGTGCTGGTGATCATACCCAGGACCTTGCTCATGCTAGGCAAGCACTCTCCCACTGAGCTACAGCCCCAACCCAAATCTGTATTTCAAAAAAATATTCTGGAGATAGTGTGAAAATAAGTTAGAAGCCGCATGAGAGCATTAACAAGGAGAATCTTAGAATGAGGACAATTCAAAGACATTTTAAAGCTGGAATTGATCAAGCCTTGGCAATTTATTGATATAAGAAGAGAGAGAGAAAACGCATATTACTACTAGAGTTCTGATTTTTATTATTGGATATATGGAAACGGCATTAACCAAGATAAGAAAAACAGGAAGTTTCAGGCTTAGGTAGGAAGAAAATAGTTACATTTGGGGAATAGCAACTCAAATAGCTATAAGTTGGAAGTTTGAGCTTGTTAACTCAGGAATAAGAACAGAGCTAGACATATAGATTGGGGCGTCCAGGCTAGGTCGGGAAATAAGATAAACTAACTAACTATAGCCTGGATTGAGACTGATAGAAACTGAGAGTTGCAAAGAAGGTTTGAAGCAAATGCATTGGGACTGTCAAAGTGAAACCCTCGGTGCACAGAGGAGAGCCTTTCTAGATGCTGGGGTATGAGTGTGGCATAGTAAATAGAAATGGAAAGTCAGATTCATATTCATAGTTACCAGCCTAGAACTAAAGTTTGTTTCTAGTAACTTCACCAGAGAGTATAAAGTAGCTCTGTGTGAAAAATTTTAAAAGTACTTGATTTTCAAAAAGGACCAAAAGACTAAGATTTACATATTGAAGTGTGACACCGGCTTGCAGAGAGCACAGTCTATTGCTTATCCTTACTCTTTCTCACAGGAATTCACAATGAACAACTATTTTTCTATTGGACCTGATGCTCTCATGGCTCTCAATTTTCATGCTCATCGTGAGAAGGCACCATCTCTGTTTTCTAGCAGAATTCTTAATAAGGTGTGTTGGATAAAATAACATTTCCTGCTTATCACTGAAGGTACAGTAAAAATCAATAGTTCAATTATATTTAGTACTCTTAGATCTCTTAGATTCTAGTTGAACTAACTTATAGAAACATTTACCTGCTCTGTTGTGTAGGACTGTCAAGTTAGATTCTTTTTTTTAATATTTTTTTAGTTGTAGTTGGATATAATACCTTTATTTTATTATTTTTATGTGATGCTGAGGATTGAACCCAGCGCCCCACATGTGCTAGGCAAGTGCTCTACCACTGAGCCATAACCCCAGCCCTCGAATTAGATTCTTAAATGTATTTTATTAACTGGAACACATTTTTATTTTATTTTATTTTTAGATATCAATGGACATTTATTTATTTATTTATTTATTTATTTATATGCAGTGCTGAGAATCGAACCCAGTGCCTCACACATGCTAGGCAAGTGCAGATTTTTGAAAATTCAATGTTGGAATGTTTTTCAACATATTTTGTTTAGGTGAAAAGTAAATATATGATAACTTATATAAATGGCAACTGAAATTGGAAAGGCAGTTAGTCAGAGTAAAATTTTAGTTAAGTCATTAATGAAAAAATATAAACCATTGGCTTATATCCATAAGACAGATGAGGTAAGGAAAAGAGCACTTGTTTACTATGACTCTTGCTAAGGTCATCGCTCTGGTTTTGGGCACAGTCAGTTCCTTTAATGGAAGCTTTGTTTTGGATTTTGTTTGTTTGTTTTGGTACTAGGAATTGAACTCAGGGGCACTCAACCACTAAGCCACATCCCCAGCTCTATTTTGTATTTTATTTAGAGACATGGTCTCACTGAGTTGTTTAGCACTTCGCTTTTGGTGAGGCTGGCTTTGAACTCATGATCCTCCTGCATCAGCCTCCTGAGCCACTGGATTATAGGAGTGCACCACTGTGCTGGGCTCAGAATTTTTTTTAAATGACTTTAATGATAGAACAAAAGAATGTGAAAAATAAATACAACCAGGCATGTTAGCGCACATCTGTAATCTCAGCAACTCAGGAGTCGGAGGCAGAGAAACCCAAGTTCAAGGCCAGCCTCAGCAACTTAGCAAGACCTTGTCTCAAAAAAAAAAAAAGGCTGGCAAGGCATGGTGGTGCATGCCTGTAATCCCAGTGGCTTGGGAGCCTGAGGCAGGTGGATGTGAGTTCAAAGCCAGCATCAGCAACTTAATGAGGCACTTAGCAACTCAGCAAGACCCTGTCTCTAAATAAAATATTTAAAAGGGCTAGGGATGTGGCTTAGTAGTTGAGCAACCCTGGGTTCAATTCTCAGTACAAAAAAATTAAATTAAAGCAAAATAAATAATTCTATTCCTGGGCCTATTTTACAAATATTTCAAATTTTATTTCATTCTCTTTTATTATAGTTACTAAAGCAATAAATATTGCTGTTTATATAACTGATAATTAACTTTTCTGTACTTCTGTCAACCTTGTATTCAATATTTATATTCAAAATGAATCATTAAATATTTGCTTAATTTATCTGCATTTTCCTTAAGTAATTGGAGTAATCAGCAGAAAAACATCATTTAAACATACACCACCCCTATTCCTTCTGAAAAACAGACTAAACTTTAAACTAATAGCCTATAATCCCAGCTACTCTGGAGGCTGAGACAGGAGGATCACAAGTTCAAGATCTGGGCAACTTTAGCAAGACCCTGCCTCAAAATTAAAACACTAAAAGGGCTGGGCTATAGCTCAGTGGTGTAGTACTCTGGGTTCAATCCCCATTACCACCAAAAAAAAAAGTATGGCCTTTATTGTCACCCAAAAGAGGGATGATTAACATTTCCTCTGTTCTACTACAGTTCAACTCTTGTTTTCATTTTCAGAAAATGTATAATTTAATAAATATTGTATAATTGGAATCTTGCCCTGAGTGTACAGTCCAACTGGGGAGATAATGCTCACGGGAACAAATTTTTTAAATGGCAGTATAATGTGATATCAGCATAACGTCAGAATTGTTTAGGAAAGAGAAAGGTGGGAAAGTTTCCAAAGAAGCTCAGGTGCAAGGGCCAGACTTGAGTCTCCTGAAGAATGAGCAGCATACCTAGGAAGAGAGACCATGGACTCATCCTAAACTGGGGCTACTGATCTTATTTCTTTTTTGTACCAGGAATTGAACCCGGCGCACTCTACCACTTAGCCACATCCCCACCCCTTTTTTACTTTTTTTTTTTTTGGAGACAGAGTCTCACTGAGTTGTTTAGGACCTTGCTAAGTTGCAGAGGCTGACTTTGAACAGGAGAATCCTCCTGCCTCAGCCTCCCAAGTCTCTGGGACTAAAGGCATGTGCTCACGTAGTACTCTTTAAGCCAAGAGTAGTAGCATAATAGAATGAAATGTAAAATGAAAAGGCTGCTAAAAGAGAATCACATACGGGGCTGTGGTTATGGCTCAGGGGTAGGGCGCTCGCCTAGCATGCGTGAGGCACTGGGTTCGATCCTCAGCACCACATACAAATAAAATGAAGATACTGTGTCCACCTAAAACTAAAAATAAATAAATAGAGAATCATATACCAGAGCATCCCTTGGAGTGCCCTTCTGTCCATCAGTGTTCATTCCACTCCAAGGAAATGCTGTTCAAGGCAGAATGGGGAACTTTGTACAGTGTCTTTTTCTTAACATTTAATAGGGTTTGTGAGATTTGTTTTAATGTCATATTTTTGTTCATTTTTCATAGGCTGTTTATTTATTCTATGGAACCAAAGATTGTTTAGTGCAAGAATGTAAAGATTTGAATAAAAAAATTGAGGTAAGCCACAAATACCTTCCACAAAGTTTTAGATGTTTTCAGGATTATGAAGGTTTTTTAACAGAAGTGATGATGATTCTTTTAAGTTACTTTGCTAACATATGTGGGATATTTATTTGTATGCCAAGCACTTTGCTGAGTGCTTTGAACACATTATCCCTCTAAACAGTTCCCATAATCTATAAGGCAAGTAGTAGTATATTGCTATTACACAGAAGAGAAAACTAAATTTAAGTAATTTGCCCATATTCACACAGTTGGTTTCACAGGCATGGGTAGTCAGGTTTGAACCCAGGTTTATCTAACACCCAAATCTGTTTAACTGATATGTTCTAATGATTTGCACTTTAAGTTGTCTACTACAGTGAGTGCCTGATTTATCATAAATGCTCAGAAGACATTTAAATGCAAAGTTCAATTCAGACTGTTTTGGTGCGATATCTCTCTTATATACCTAAACAAAATAATACTGTACATGGTGGCACATTCCTGTAATCCCAGCTACTCAGGAGGCTGAGATAGGAGAATTGCAAATTTGAGGCCAGAATGGAGAACTAGACCTTATCTCAAAATAAAAAGATCTAGAGAGATAGCTAAGTGGTACAGCACCCAGTACCAAAAAAAAAAAAAAAAAAAAAAAAACAGAAAAAAGGAGTGATGGTAAAGGAGTGACGATAAGGACTAGGGATGTAGCTCAGTAATAGAGGGCTCACCTAGCATGCATGAACCCTTGGTTCAATTCCCACCACCAAAGCAAAAATGTATAAACAGTAAAAGTAGAATTCTAGTTATTGATTATTGTTACAGTATACCTGATAACATGAGATGGCAAAACCTTATGTGTATTTCTTGCTTGCTTTTAAAAATAATCTTATGAGCTAAGGCTGTAGCTCAGTGGCAGAATGCTTGCCTAGCATATGTGAGGCACTGGGTTCAATCCTTAGCACCACATAAAAATAAATAAAGGCATTCTGTCCATAAAAAGTAATAACAATAATCTAATGGTTATAAAAACAACAAAGATGCTAATGGAGAGACCCAAAACTAGTAAAGTAAGTATGGGAATAAGTAAGATGGGAAGAGATAATAAACATATTAGAAAAAAAGAGAATAAAGTGAGCAGAGAGTAAGGAGCCAAATTTACATTAGCCAAGGAAAGCCATGCTGTTAGCAAACACTCAAGAGCCTGTGGGAGCCACACCACACAGAATAGTCAGGTTCTCCAAAAAGAAGGTCTTGGGCATCCCAGCTGCCCAGGAGGCTGAGGCAGCAGGATTGTGAGTTCAAAGCCAGCCTCAGCAACTTAGCGAGGCCCTAAGCAACACTGACCCTGTGTCTAAATAAAACACAAAATAGAGCTGGGGATGTGGCTCAATGGTTGAGTGCCCCTGAATTCATTTCCCAGTACCAAAAAAAGGTCTCGGAATACTTTATTATATTTCCTTCTTTCTAGGCTTTGATAATATTGGTAGCACATATAAAATAGCACTTTATTTTGTTGTCTGAGTTTTAATTTATACAAAGGTGTTTGTGAAGCCACCTGCAAAATGCAAGGTACTGTCCTAAATACTGGAGTTGCAGTGATAAATTCCTTCTCTAAGTTTACAGCCCAGAGAGAAAAAAGGTACTTAAATCACATTGCAACATAGTATGAGAAGCGATATAAAAAAGCAGGTGGTCTTATAGGAGTTAGGAACTTCAGATACTTCTCTAAGGAAAATGACAATAACATGAAGTCATTCTAGAAAAAGTAACAAGCTGAAATCTAAAAATTAAGAATTAGCTAAGTGAAGAAGGTAGAGAAGATTGTTCTATGGTATGTTCTCCTTGCCTTTTCAGCCATGCAAACGTGGCCGAAGAGAGAACATGATATAGTAGTGTTCAAACAGAAGCATAGTAGCAAAAGCTAAAGATGGACAGAAACCAAATCACAGAGGTTTGTATTGGCCTATTAAGGAGTTTGAATTTTGTCATGAGCGTAGAGTCAAGCCACTGAAGGGTTATAACATGGGGATTAGGTGCATTGTGTCAATCCAGTTGCTCTGTGAGGAGTGCACAGGAGAGAAGTAAAGCTAGTAATAAACAGACCGGTTAGAACATGCAGAAGAAGGAGATGATGGTTCTGCCCTAAGGTACTGTCCCAAATGATAGAGAAGTAGTATCAGCCAGGCACAATGACCTGTAATCCCAGCAGCTTGGGAGGCTGAAGCAGAAGGAACACAAGTTCAAGTCCAGCCTCAGGAACTTAACAAGGCCCTCAACAAATTAGTGAGACACTGTCTCAAAAAACAAAATGTGGTTAAGCAATCCTGGGTTTAATTCCTGGTACCCCCAAAAAAAGAGAAAAGTAGCCTCACCTGTTTTCAGATTGATGAATGTGGAGGAGAAAGGTATAGGGGGCCAAGATAAATCCCATGTTTCTGGCTTGGGGAAGGTGAGGGGTGTGTTGCTCTTCCATATGAAATAGGTTGGTGAGGGGAAGCAGGTTGCTGAGAAGGGTTTTGTCTGTTTTGTATATGCATAATAAATACCACAGTCAGGGCTGGGGATGTGGCTCAAGCGGTTGCGCGCTCGCCTGGCATGCGTGTGGCCCGGGTTCGATCCTCAGCACCACATACAAACAAAGATGTTGTGTCCGCCGAAAACTGAAAAATAAATATTAAAAAAATTCAAAAAAAAATAAAATAAAAAAATAAATACCACAGTTAGTAGAAGTGTTTTGTGGGCCTTTGAATATGGCCCAACTTGCCAGCTAACTGTGCCAGCAAAGTAGAACTGTCAACACAGAGATGGCTAAGACTGCCCCCCAAAGCCTGCAACATGGAGAGAGGGGGCTTAGTACAGAGCCATGAGGAATGCCGTCAACAGGAGGCAGGATGTGAAGTTCTCAGGATTGACCAAAGAGGAACGTCCTGGCCAGAGGTAGAAGTCCCCAGCGAGCAAAGGAGTTTTCAGGTGCAAAAGAGGCTTCATTAGTGTCAGGTCAAAGGTAAGCTGTGAGTTAGACAAGGCCTGAAGAGAATGATGGAATTTAACAAAAAGGACATTATTAATGTCTTAATTAAACACAATTCCACTGACTGGATGTGTTGTACACCTATAATCCTGGCCACTCTGGAGGCTGAGGCAGAGGGATTATAAGCTTTAGGCCAGCCTGGGCAATTTAGTGAGACCCTCTCAAATTTAAAAATGTTTCACTGAGGAGGTGGGAAAGCCCAGACCATCTCCAGTGAGAGGTGGGAAATAGTCTTCTCCTACACCTGCTTCTCTCATGTCTTCTGTGTGATTCCAGCTGGGTATGTGTGGAAGTCATGCGCCCTGTGGTAACTAACTGCTTACATTTCTTTAAAGCTAGAACTGGATGGTGAGCAAGTACAGCTGCCTAATTTGGAAGGCATCATTGTTCTGAACATTGGCTACTGGGGTGGTGGCTGCAGATTATGGGAAGGAATGGGAGATGAGACTTACCCACTAGCCAGGTATGTGTATTCACAATCTCTTTTATGTCACCATTTTCTTTAAAACACCCTATTATTATAGACTTTCACATTTTTTTCAGCTTTTCTTGTTTATATGCGCAGTAATATAAACATTTAATAGGTTGATGGCCCCATTTGTGTTAAAAAATAACTGCCCTTACTTGGCTGATTTTATTTCATTGCATAATATGATCCATATTTCCTTCTTCCATTGTTAGGCATGATGATGGTTTACTGGAAGTCGTAGGAGTGTATGGGTCGTTCCATTGTGCTCAGATTCAAGTGAAACTCGCAAACCCTTTTCGAATAGGACAGGCACATACAGTTCGGGTAGGTAAAATATGCTGTAATACTCTATTTTCAGACCATTCATCTGTTGAAGAAAGGATGCATGGTGGTGTTTTATCTAAACAGGTTTATGGCCCATGCTGTTGGTAACCCTACTTCAGAGGCTCAAGTGGGTGGGAAAGAAACAGGAAACATGGCCCTTAATCCAGTCAAAGAAATAAAGCATCTCCTGAAAATGAATCCCTAAACAATCCATGAATATTTTCATATATTCAGTTTAGTTTTCTAGAAATGAGATGCAGAAGGATTAAGGGACCATAGGTGGTATTAGTAAGGAAGATCTTTCTGAACTTCTTGGGACTGACTTTTTTCTAATTATTTTTTTCCTAACATCAGCTGATTTTGAAGTGTTCGATGATGCCAATGCAGGTAGATGGAGAGCCATGGGCCCAGGGTCCCTGCACTGTCACCATAACTCACAAGACACATGCTTCAATGCTGTATTTCTCTGGAGAACAGACGGACGATGACATCTCTAGTACTTCAGAGCAAGAGGACATAAAGGAAACTGAGTAGATAAATGAGAAAATGAAAACTTAGTATAGCATCTGCACAAGCCAGTAGATAACATGTTCATCCAAAAGCAGAAATTCTCTATCAGCTATTCAGTCTTAATTTCACTCATAGTATAATGGATATACATGTAAGGGCTGGGATCTAGCTCAGTGGTAGAGTATTAACCTAATGCATGAGGCGCTGGGTTCAATCCCCATCACAGCAAAAAAAAAAAAAAATACAGTATTTAATGGGTACACATTTATGTAAATAGCATTCCCAAAACAGTCAAACTTCCAGTTAGTACAAAATGCCTATTCTCTTTTCAGCATACTTTGACCATGTTACTAACTTTGGAAAAATCACTAAAGATTACTTGAACATGAAATGTTTTTCATGGTTATATATTTTGAGAGTGAAGCTTACTCTGAAATACGCACTCTCATTCCTTAATCTTAAATAAAATATTTGATGGACAGGATGTGGGTAGAAAGATCATTTCCATCTTAATTTTTAATGTGGTGACACCATATTGTTTTAAAAAAATAGCTTGCTGTTTTGAATGGAAATGGTTCATGTCAAACTGGAATGGTGAATGCTAGGCAGTCTCCTGCAGCATGCTTTTTCAAACCCTTAAAGGAGAAATGTAAAAGAAAGACAATGATCAAAATTTGCTTAAAGTGTTATAATTTTTATTGTTTGGTCATTTTTAGACTTCTAGATACTGTTTATTGTTTGATATTAATCCTGTCCATGACCATGTTGAGCTAAAGTTCAGTATTTTTTCATTTTGTTTTGTTTTTGTTTGCAATGCTAGGGATTGAACCCAGGTGCCCACGGATTCTAAGCAAGCTCTCTACCACTGAGCTACACCCCCAACCCAAGGATCTTTTTTTATATCAAAAGAGAACCAGATAGGGGGATTAATCTAAAATAAGATTTAGAGCGTTTTGGATTAAAAGCTACAGGTTCCAACAATTTTAAAAAAAAAATGGTTAAAAGAAACTTACTGATCAGATTAATTGCTCAAAAATGTTCAAGACTAACTCATGTTTTCAATATTCAATGGTCTTCTAAGATTTTAAAATAGGGTAGTCTTTCATATTTAAAACTCTTAAAAGAATTTCTCAGTGGGGAGGTAAGTGGACAGAAACCACTGCTAAAATGTTTATTATGTTCTATTTATTTTAAAATGAGAGATATATTTTTAACTTATTTATTATTTACCTTGTTGTGTGATACTTGTGTTTAGTGTTTACACTGTGTTATATAGTTTTATTTAATAAGTTAAATTGGTCACATAAATGATCCTAGTTATAATTAGATAAAAATCTGAAGTCAGGTGCAGTGGCACACATCTGTAATTCCAGAGATTTAGGAGACTGAGGCAGAAGGATCAGAAGTTTGAGGCCAACCTCAGCAACTTAGTGAGACCCTTTCTCAAATTTTAAAACAGGACTGGGGATGTAGCCCGGTGGTAAAGTGGCCCTTGGTTCAATCCCCAGTCCCAAAAAATAAAAAATACATGTAATAAAATCCTAGTTTAATTCTCCCAGAAATATTACCTAAATATTCTCATTCCTCTATGTTTAAAGTGGGTAGGGCATGAAAAGCACTGGCAAAGTGCTTTTGGATAAATGCAGACATTGTCCCTCAATACCAAAAACTTATGAGGGGCAGTTCCATGGCTGCCTGTTAGAGGGTGCTCTTCTGCCATTTTTAACCAGCTTTACCCTAAGGGTCTGCAGTTGGGCACACCCAGTGGGCCTCCAGCCTCGTGTTTTTCTGACAAATGGCCTATTTGTGGGCTTAATGGTCTTTCATGACAGTAATCTCTGAAAAACTAGAAAATCCCAGTGGCTCCCTTTAAGGGTCTGCTATGACCCACATGAACCATAAACTTCAATTTGAGTCACCCCAGGCCCAGACCACATTTTGAAAGAACTTTGTAATGTATGCAGTAATCAGTATGTTATGTAAAATACTTTTACATTGTTAAATTAACCTCTTTCAGATGTCCACATGTGATGCTAAATTCTAGTATTGAAAGATTTTGTACACAAGTCTACTTTCAACTTATTCAGGCACCTTTCACATCAGGTAACCATGGCAGACATAGTGGGAGAGTTTTGAAGATTTTCTTTTATGGGCTGATCATGTTTTGAGTATAATGAAGTTTATCCTTTAATTCATGATCAAAGTTTTTATAGTTACCACACTTTATTAATACATTGTTATATTTACTTTGTTGTAGGTTATACCTATAATTCATAGTGTTAATTGTAATCGAAGCAAAGTAAATAGTTTGGAATATCAGAATTAAAATAATCAAAATAACTATAATTTTTAATTGTTGAAATTACTCTACCATAATGTTACACTGGATTTAAGTTTATGTACAATGCCTTTATTTATTTAAACACATTTTTCAGTTGTAATCTAATGAGGTTTTTTTATTCCTGCTGACCCTTCATGAAATTTTTCTGCTGCCTTATTGATTCATTCAGGTTTAATTTTTATTTAGGAAAGTTATTTCGGAATACTATATCACAAAACATATTGCTATCTTTAATTTTAACAAAATTCACTTACTTTTTTAGCACTAGTTGCCCAGCACTTCAGATAAATGTATAGGCCTGTGCCTTGTTTAAATAAAAACATTTTGTAATAATTCATGTTTGCAAGTTATATATTAGGGTATTAATTGTTTATATTACCAGGGATTCTACATTTTATGAAATAATTCACCATAAGATTTTTCTGTTCCATTTAAAAATTGTCTTGATATTAAAAAATAACTTCTACATTCTCAGGAAGAAATATGTGAAGTAAATCATATTTCCATATACTTTCACATTTCTCTCATCTTTTACTGCCCTAATACATTCCTAATTCCTCATAAATTTAGTGGCTTAAATACTGATTACCTGGCAGCTCTTATAGATCCCTGAGGTAGATAATAATTTTCAGTGCTTTGTTATATTTAATAGGAGTCGTCTAGTAGTAAGATTACATGGTTTAAATTATTTAGGTTTTCTGCAACAATTAGATGTGAACCTTTATTGTAATGCTAATGTTTGTAAATTTTTTTATAGTTAAAATTATTTATTTTTATTTTTTTAGGATATGTCAAGAACATGTAGTGTTTACTTTCTGAAATGTATTTGCCTAGAATTGTAAAATATACTGTGACTTAGAAATTCCATAATCTCTTTTGCACTGTAAAAATTAATACTACCAGCATGTCAAGAAAAATAATTTGCATTTGTACTATAAAGTAAAATTGTTTCTAATTTATGTTATGGGGATTTTAATTTGCACTAACTAGAAAACTTTAAAGGCTCTGTTAAAATACAGATTGATGTGGACTCAAATACCAAATTTGGCCATTCAATAGAATGGTTGATAGTTTTGTGCAATTGTCCTTCAAAATAATAGTAAAGCAAGAACCAGCACTTTATATTCAGAAATGTTGTTTGAGACTTTTTTTTTTCTTCCTATTTTCACCCAGCTTAGGACAGTGAAATGTTAATTTGTTCTTTAAATCTATAAATTTAAAAAGAAAATATAATTTTGTTACTATATCTCAATCCAAATGAAGTTACATGCTTAGCAATAAGACAGAAAAAGGTTTTTTATTTTACTTTTAAAAAGTGTGTCCCTGTGAGGAACATGGTGATACACATCTCTAATCCACCACCTCTGGAAGCTGAGGCGAGAGGATTGCAAGTTTAAGGCCAGCCTTGACAATTTAGAGAGATCTTGTTTCAAAATAAAAATTTGTTAAAGGGCTGGAATTGTAGCTCAGCAATAGAGTGCCCCTGGCCTCAATCACCAGTACTGCAGGGTGGGGTGGGGGAGTATGCCGAAATCCCCCTTTAAGACCTGTCTTGTTGGGTTTTGGAATTTTTTTGTAGTGCTGGGGATTGAACCCAGGGTCTTCTTGTGCATTTAAGGCAAGCACACTACCAACTGAGCCATATCCCAAGCCCATTGTGTTTTTCAAAGTGTTCTCTCCTCAACATCAGAATCAGGTAGACAGGTCATTGAAATTACAGCTTCCTGAGCCCAACTCTGGATTTAATAAATCATTGTCTCTGGACTTGGGACATGGGAATCTCTTGGTATTAACAAGAACTCAGACATTTCTCCTGTGCATGGAAACCTGAAAGCTGTTGATGATCTGTGCCTCTTATATTCACCCAGATTATATTATATATATATTTTTTTTAATGTGGTGCTGAGGATTGAACCCAGGGCCTCTCATGTGCTAGGCAAGCACTCTACCGCTGAGGCGCAACCTCAGCATCCAAGGCTTTTGCCAGGAGAATACTGTACAAAAAAAAAATAATTGAATGTCCTTAAAATTGTTTTTCCTTCACTTTGCTAACATACTTCTTCACACGCAAATAAATCATTCTAAGAACTCTGAAAAACTTGTTTGCATCCTATTCAAATTGATGTATTTGCTACCATATATAAATAGCCTCTGCTGGGGCCAGTGGCACACACCTGTAATCCCAGCTGCTCAGGAGGCTGAGGCAGGAGGATCATGAGTTCAAAGCCAGCCTCACCAAAAGTGAGGCACAAAACAACTCAGTGAGACCTTGTCTCTAAATAATTAAATACAGGGGCTGGGGTTGTGACTCAGAGGCAGAGCACAGTGCCTAGAGGCACTGGATTCGATTCTCAGCACCACGTATCAATAAACAAAGGTTCATTGATATCTAAAAAAAATTATAATAATAATTAAATACAAAATAGGGCTGGGGATGTAGCTCATTGGTCGAGTGCCCCTGCGTTCAATCTCCTCTACCAAAAAAAAAAAAAAAAACAAGGATAGGAGGTAGCTTTAGTAGTAGAGCATTTGCCTAACATATGAAGCCCTGAGTTCAATCTTGAGGATGGAGGACTATATTTTAAGATTCTGGGGAAAGAATTTTTAAAAGTCATCCTATTGCAACATGTTGCTGGTACTCAACCAAGGACATTTCCCCAGTCAGAAAAGATACCCTGAGCTACCTCCCTATTAAAGGAAGGTGCCAGTGCAGAATGCACTAAACAGGAGAGGAGCCATAATCTAGAAAATTTTCATCGTGTGGGTTGTACTTCTGGGGGACTGACATAGAATGTTGAAAAGGATGAGCTGGAAAGTTCTGTTTTCCTTGTTCCTCTAGCATTATCCAGGTAAGAGAGCATCCTGATCAGAGGAATAGATTGGGCTACTTGAGAAACTGAAGAGCATTTGTTCTTATTCGAGTTCTGGGCTCTGCTGGCAGTCCTTGCAATTTGATCTGCTTGAATGACTGCCGCAGATAGATCGGCACTGTGGTCCATACATCTATTCTTTATAAGTTCAAAGCAGTCCAGCTGAGTCCTTGGCCCAGGCACTCTTTTGAGGGTGTGACTACTTCATATCAGAATCACAGTATTGAGGACACTTGTGGAGACTCTACCTGAATCTCCAACTGGCCTTTGGTATTTTCTTCCCTGTTTGAGCACAGCCCTGGTACCTACCACTTTATCAGCCTGTGTTGATTGCTTTTGTTGTGTTGGGTCTATACTGTGATCATTGCCTACAGACAGAAATGAGAATTGAAGCATCTGATAAAGATGTTCGCTTGTTTTTTAATAAAAGTTAACGTGCAACACTAGCGGGGCATGAGTGCACAGTTGTAATCCCAGCAACTCAGTAGGCTGAGACAGGAGGATTGCAAGTTCAAAGCCAGCCTCAGAAACTTAGCAAGACCCTGTCTCAAAAGGACTGGGGATGCAGCTCAGTGGTAAGGCACCCCTAGGTTCAATCTCCAGTGCCCCCCAAAATTAAAAATAATAAAAGTATGGTCTTGTGGGTTTGGGGAGGGGTTTGTTTGTTTGTTGGGTTTTTTTGGGGGTACTGGGAATTGAACTCAGGGGCACTCAACCACTGAGCCACATTCCCAGCCCTATTTTGTATTTTATTTAGAGAGAGGAGGGCCTCACTGAGTTCCTTAGCACCTCACTTTTGCTAAGGCTGGCTTTGAACTCACTATCCTCCTGTCTGAGCCTCCTGAGTTGCTAGGATTATAGGCGTGCATCACTGCACCAGGCTTCTTATGTTGTTGTTTTAATACTTTTTTTTTTTTAGTTATAGATAAACGCAATACCTTATTTATTTTATGTGGTGCTGAGGATCGAACCCAGTGCCTCACACGTGCCAGGCAAGCGCTCCACCACTGAGCCACAACCCCAGCCCTTGTGTTGTTTTTGACACAGTAATGAGACAAATTAAGAAACTTTGAGTGCTTGCTTCAGCAGCATATATACTAAAATTGGAACGATACAGAGAAGATTAGCATGGCCCCTGCGCAAGGATGACACTCAAATTCGTGAAGCGTTCCATATTTAAAAAAAAAAAAAAGAAAGAAAGAAACTTTGAATTCACTTCCAGAAAATAGTTCTTGGTCTACAGCAGGTCAAACTTGACAATGTGGCAAGTTGTAAGTCCTGAACTTTTGAGTGGAAGGAATATAAAATTCACATGGTGTGGCTTTTGTAGTCTAGAGGCACCGAGTGTCCACATGTACATAAACACATCCGTTTGCTTGTAGACAGGCCCCCAGCAGAGCGGAGCCATAAACAAATGGAGTGAAATGTGAGATGGTGAAGAACAGGTTGGACACCAAGCCCCCACGCTGATTGCCTCTGGGGCATTATCTTGGTTTTGTCCCTCTGTCAGGTGAAACCCATGCCCTCTCTGGAGCTGCAGCCTCAGAGGCCCTCAGGCTCTGGGCAGGTGGTAGGTGCAGGGGGCTGTGGAAGCTAGAGAGCTCTGACCCAGGGAAGCAGGCCCCTGGGGAAAGAGCCTACTTTTGTAGAAATCAGACAGACTTTATATGAAATCCACTTACTGGTTGGCAACTCCCTGACCACCTGTGGCCACACAGGGTGCTGTGACGGTTCTAGTGTGGGCAGAGGGGCGCATCCTATGGTCTGGCAGAGGGTTTCCTTCCACTTGAGTTTTCATGAAGCTTTGGTTTATGATTGTGACCTCGCTCTCACAGAACGTTTGTCACAGATAACGTTTTTTTCATTTCATCAGGTCTTAGAGGAAAGAGTGTTTATGGTCCTACTTTATCCTGTCATCCTTACCCAGATCCTAGATGTCCTTTTTTTTCCTCTCTCTTTTCCTTTTGTGTGTGGGTGTGTGTGTGAGAGAGACAGAGAGAGAGAAAGACACTGAAGCCAGGGGCGCTCCACCCCTGAGGTATATCCCTAACATTTTTTATTTTTTATTGACTGTCTCACTGAGTTGCCCAGGCTGGCCTTGAACTCAGCAACCCTCCTGCCTCAAGCCTCCTGAGTCTTTGGATGACAGGTGTGCATCACCACACCCGGCCACAGTCATCCATTTTTACAAAAATTCTTGAAATAAAACTAACTGTTCACTTACATGCTTTAAAAAAAAAAAAAAAAAAACACGATACACGGATTTTCTTGAGGGATAATTTTATACATGAATTACATAGCTGTGATAACAGCTGAAATTCACAAGGAAAGCTTTCTTATTTACTAATTCCTAACAATTCCATGTTTGGACTTCTTAAATAGCTTCAGCAAACACTTGGGTATTTGTAAGGTGTGTTTACTTTTAGCCTGTGACAACCTATATAATTCTGAGTTAGACGTTATTAAACCCATTGTACAGAGCTAGAGGTTGATCCCCTGCCATCCTACCCACTGCTTTTTCTTATTTTATTTATTTTTTATTTTTTCATGTACCAGGGATTGAACCCAGGGGTGTTTAAACACTGAGCCACATCACCAACTCTTTATTTTCTGTTTTGAAACAGGGTCTCACTAAGGTGCTTAGATATGCAACCCCCGCTTGCATATCTTTTTAAAGATTCTGCTCTGTGTATTACAAAACACGTACTCTGCAGAACAGAGCTCCAGTTCCCAGCTGAGGATGCTGCATTCAAAGGGCAGCCCTGAAAACAGCAAGCTATCATCTTCTATTGCATGCCTGCATGAATCTCCCAACTGGTATCTCTGCCAGGTTGTTCTCAACCAAATCAACCAAATCCTCTGTCAACTGGTGGCATGTATACCATGGGATCACTCATCCCTTGAAGCTGATTGGACCAGGGGAGACCATCCATTGATTATCAGCTAATCAGATTCTCCACTGGACTTCATCTTCTTGAAATACCTGTGTAGCCTTTAAATCTGTACTCTTTGTGAACTGTTTGCTTCCAAATCCACCAAAAGCACAGAAATTGCAAGTAAGATCTAGACATTTTCGTAGTTATTTTGTCAATTGTCTATGGAATCTAATGGTTTAAAAAAAAAAACATAGTTCGTAATTTACAGGTCTTATCATTTTTCTCTTAATTTTCTAAAAAATATTAATACGATGTTTCAGAAAGCAAAACTAAAACCAGGCGGTGGTGCACGCCTGTAATCCCAGCAGCTTGGGAAGCTGAGGCAGGAGGATCGAGAGTTCAAAGCCAGCCTCAGCAAGAGAGAGGCCCTAAGCAACTTAGGGAGACCCTGTCTCTAAATAAAATACAAAACAGGGCTGGGGATGTTGCTCAGTGGTCGAGTGCCCCTGAATTCAATCCCTGGTACAAAAAAGAAGAAAGCAAGTAAGACAGACGAAAGTCCTTCACCAGGGATAATTTGAGATGCACTGCTTTAAATAATATGTTCATTTCCTTTCGGAGAGGAGGGGACCCATCTGCAGTGAGTTTCTTTTCCTCTTCAACAAGCTCTACAATGATGCAGGAGCCTTGCTATAACCTGATCAACAGAGCGGGGGCTGTCAGGGTCTGATCCCAAAGCTTTGCTTGCGGCTATGATTGAGGTAATTGCAATGGACTCCAGACCAATGAAGCACTCAGACAACCAGGGGGAGGGAACGAAAGATAAAGATGAACTTAGTATTTTGAGATAAGCAGGACATGATGTCAACTGGAACATAATACACGGAACCACATGGCCTGGAATTAAGTGGCATAATGAGATTTGTAGAGCACTCAATCATCTAAAAGCAATTTTATGTAAAGTATTTTATTTATTCCTTTAGAAAGTCAGTAGGGTAAGCAGAGCAGATATAATTTCTGTTTTCCAAATGAGTACACTGTGATTCAGAAAGGTTAACGATAAGCCAGTGTGACACTTAGCTGAGATACCAGTGTGACACTTAGCTGAGATAACGCCAAATCCTAATGGGGTTTAATCTTCTGCCTACATCAGGGGTTCCTACCCCTCATGGGGTCCAAGCAGCCTTATGCAGTTGGCTACAATTGTAGACCTTTCTTCCTCTTCCACCCCACAGCTATGCAGACAGCAAAATTATATGGCAAATTTTAGGGGTCTCCTACACTGCTGTTTTCAACAGGAATGTGGTGTGGTGGCACACGCCTGTAATCCCAGTAACTCAGGAGGCCAAGGCAGGAGGATCACAAGTTGGAGGGAGCATCAGCAATTTAGCAAGGCCCTAAGCAACTTAGGGAAATCTTGTCTAGAAATAAAAAATAGGAGGGCTGAGGTGTGGCTCAGTGGCAGAGCACTTGCCTAGCATGTGTGAGGCACTGGGTTTGAGTCTCAGCACTTCATATGAATAAATAAATAAAATAAAGGTCCTCCTGCCTCAGCCTCCCAAACCACTGGTATTACAGGGGTACACCACCAAGCCAAGCTTCTCCAGTCATTTCCTACTTTTGACTCATCTGCAAGCCCACAGAGAATTCAGTCACCTGCAGTTTCAGAGAATTCAGGGTGGAGGAACATATCAGGGAAAAAGAAAGTGATACTTAGCCTAGGCCTTCCAGGAGATGCCAATCTGGCAAATTCAAAGACCCACATGCTGGACAAGATGGCGAGATGAAAAGGTTGATACAGAGGATTCTTGGGAAAGAAATTTGAAGAAGTAATGAATGACCAAATGTTAAGAGTCTTGAACAAGAAGCTAAAGCATGTCAACCTACAATCTGTGAACTTTAGGGCACCATGTACAAAATGGCATTTTAAGATTACTATGGCCAGTTGCAGTGGCACCAACCTGTAATCCCAGGGACTCAAAGGCTGAGGCAGGAGGATCGTGAGTTCAAACCCAGCCTCAGCAACTTAGGGAGGACCTAAGCAACTCAGCAAGATCCTGTCTCTAAATAAAATACAAAAAAAAAAAAAAAAAAGGATGGGGATGTGGCTCTGTAGTTAAGCACCCCTGGTTCAATCCCTGGTACCAAGAAAAAGAAAAGATTACTCTGAGAGTGGTGTGGTTTGAAAGGAAGGATTGGAAACAAGAAATGCAATTCAACAGAGCAGAAATGAAACATGCCTGGAAGAAAAGTTGACAGGCAAGATGGCTAAGGACACTCCTAGGAGATGGTGAGCTTATGAGCCTTGGGCTGCTCGCCTGGAGAGCAGAAACGAGACGTGCAGGTATCAAGCTCACTCCTGGCAAGGCCACCTCCTGACCAGGTGAATCAGTGAGGTTACAAGGAGCCACTTTCAAACTTCGATCATGTATTAAAGCAAAGAGAATAATTTAGGTAATTTACAGATTGCAAAAAGAATAAGCCAAAGATGCTAGGTCCCTGTGACTTTTGTCTCACCCACCAAGAAGTCCACTACCACAACTAAGAGGCCCAGTGCATGCAGTGTCTCAGGACAGCTCCCTGCTCGACAGAAGGTGGCCCCATAGCAGCTCCCTCCATGTCCATGAAGATCACAAGGCGTTCTGCCAAGACTCAGATAAACCACTGTTCAAGACATTGCCTAAGCAGATATGAGCAAGGTCACTGTGACACCATCACAGAGTCATGCCCCCACACAGGATGGCACCTTTTTGAGACCAGATCTCGCTAAGCCACTAAGGCTGGTCTCCAACTTGCTATCTTCCTGCCTCCCCCTCCTGAGTACCTGACTTGATTTTCTTTCTAGCCCTTTCTCCCAATTAACATTGATCTATGTGCCGTCTGTTCCCTCTAATAGAATGCACAGCCCACCAAGGCTGGGATCAGGGTTTGTGTTTCCACTGCTGCATCCCCAGCAGGAGAACGATGCCTGGTGTCTACTCAGTCCTCAAGATGAATTTCCTGCATGAATAAGTCAATGGCAGCCCTTGGAACAACTGTAGCCTTGTACAGGGGACCTGCAGAGGCATGTGGGGGTAGGGGAGAAATGTCCTAAAGAGGGAAGCCCCGAATGATCAGTGACTCAGGAGGGCCGTTCTTGGACGACACCATGTTCAGCAAGTCGGTCTCTGCTGATCAGTTCTGCTTTGTTAAGGAATGTGGGGGTGTAACTAGCAGCCTGGGAAGCAAGTGTCCAGTGGGAAGGAACAGATCAAAGATGCAAAAGTGAGGTGATAGCTGTGGATTAGAACCCAGCGCTGACTTAGATCTTTTAGTCCCCAGCTTGCATCAAGGCCGGGAGTTATCACTTCCCATATCCTCCCCTTTTCCCAGCATACAGGCTGCTGGTTCCTAAAAGTGGGCAGCAGTGCCTGCTATAGCTACTTACTCTTTGGCTACCTTCCAGATGGGTGACAGATAAGAGGGCACTGCATGTCACTGTTAGAATGTTTTTTTGGTACCGGGAATTAAACTCAGGGACACTCAACCACTGAGCTGCACCCCCAGTCCTATTTTGTATTTTATTTAGAGACAGGGTCTCACTGAGTTGCTTAGTGATTTGCTTTTGCAGAGGTTGGCTTTGAACTCACAATCCTCCTATCTCAGCCTCCTGAGCTGCTGGGATTACGGGCGTGCACCACCGTGCCTAGTGTTAGAATGTTTTAAGGAAATCTGGCTTGATACACTACAATGAATCCTGTTTGTATGTATAATTACAATGCACTAATTGAAATAATAATAATAATAATAATAATAGAAGGGAGATCAGCAGAGCAAGCAGATGGAAGAGGGGGAGAGGGAAAGAAAAGGTCCTGCAGAATGAGATTGATGGAATTATGTATGTTATGTGCATGTAAGAAGGCAGCATGACCAGTCTCACTATTATGTATAATTAAAGGCAGCAATAAAAAAAAATTTTAAAATAAACCTGACTTGAGGCATATTAAACAGGTAGACATAAAAAGTACTTGTTTCACCTCGCATAGGAGCGCATACCTATACTCCCTGAGACTTAGGAGGTTGAAGCAGGAGGATCACAAGATCAAGGTCAGCCTAGAAAACTTAGAGACCTTGGGTAACTTCTGAAACATAAAATGGACTGGAGGTGTAGCTTAGTGAAAGAGTGTTCCTGGGTTCCCCTGTGTGTGTGTGTGTGTGTGTGTGCGCGCGCACGTGCACATATATATCTATTAATAACCCTGCATTATTAATTACCTTTATTGGACAACCAGATGCAATATTCCTAGAAGTGTTTAAAGCAAAAAACTAAATTTTTTTTTTATTATGGTGCTGGTGTAACAATGGTCCACTTTATGCTTTGACTATAGCCCTTGCTGCTTGGCCACTGCAACTTATTTTTTAAATGGACATGTTTCTTTCTCTTCCTCTCTTCCTGCCCTCCCTAATTTCTCCCCTTCTCTAATCTCAGGGGAAACAGGATTACTTTTCTTTCCCATTTTAGGCAGATTTACCTGTCCTTGAGTACACACACAACATAGAACCTAAGTAATCCAGATTTGGGGGATGGCACCAGAAGATCTCAGAAAAGAAATGACTATCCCCAAATTAGCAAGTGAATGACAACTCCAACAGAGAACACGTGAATGTAGCCTTCTAGTCACCTCTTTAAAAGCCTCTGTTCTTGCTGATGGGCAGAATCACAGCCTCTAGGATGGGAGTCCTCTGGGTTTCTCCTTTGCTAGCAAAGTAATAAAACTTATTTTTCCTTTTTCTCAAAATCATGTCCTCATTATTAGATTGGCATCAGGGACAAGGTAACAAATTTGGCACCCTAGATGGGACCCAAGAGCAGCCCCCACTCCAGCTTTCTTGGGCAGACCTGGCTCTCCAAAGAACCCCACTTTCATGCCTGGCTCTCCAAAGAACCCCACTTTCATGCTGGGATGCAAGATGCTAACGAACTTGTTGAGAGCCAACTGCTAGAGCGTTAGGAGATGGGTGAGTTTGCTATGGGTTGAACCAGAGGAGCAGTTCCTGTGAGCAAAGGGAGGGACTGAGGGACCCTCCCAGCAGCTGCCAAAGCTCCTTTGGCTTTGGAGAACTTCTGCTTTCTCTCCCATTGTGGTCCACTTTGAGAAAAAGGAAACTGAACTCAGTAAAGTCACAACACCCTTGGCCATCTGGTAAGTCCCCCATGTGCACGCCAAGACCTTTGATTTTACACACCTGTTTCCTCTTCATGGGAACATCTGGTCCCTGTTTGTGGGGACACCTGTGGCACCACTGGTGTAGGAGTCCTGGTTAAGCAGGATATTTACTCCCTTCAGATCTATTCTAGGTTCTCATCTGTTTGTTGGCCTTGGGTTTGGGAACTCCCTCCGGTTGACTGTGTTTTCATTTTGTTTATATCTGTTATTACCTCCTTTTAAAACATAGCCAATACTGCACTGATCCCATCTGTCAGCCATGGTTTGGGGGTCCTCTCTGTGGTGGTCTCTCTGTTTTTCTTTTTTGAACAGTCTTACAACTGGAGTTGGTCTGTCAGAGGTAAAGTGAGTTGAAGAAAGGACCACCTACAGGATAAGCCTGTCTAAGATAATGTTTTACTGTAACCATCTGGCTTTTGAATAGCTTTCTGGATTATTATACAATCTTGCTGTTGGAGTTGGTAAAGTCAAGTAAGTGGAAGACATTTGTACCTGCAGGTGTGTCTGTTTTAAAGTTTCCCATCTGTCAGCCCTGGCTTCAGTGATTCTCTCCTGTTTTTGTTGTTGTTGTTGTTGTTTGTTTTGTTTTGTTTTGTTGTTTGTTTTGTTTGTTTTTTGGGGTACCGGGGATTGAACTCAGGGGCCCTTGACCATTGAGCCACATCCCCAGCCCTATTTTGTATTTTATTTAGAGACAGGGTCTCACTGAGTTGCTTAGTACCTCGCTTTTTGCTGAGGCTGGCTTTGAACTTGCAATCCTCCTGCCTTGGCCTCCCAAACCGCTGGGATTACAGGCATGTCATATATTAAAGTCATAAGTGATTACTTTGTAACTAGTTAAACAAATAACTGTTACTTAGGTTATAACAAAATATAGTTGATACCCTAAATATATGTGACTAGGTATATGTATGCATTTGAAAACTATATCTAAGTCTTATATAAGTGTTATATAAAAGTTTATAAAATGAAAGTTTATGTAAGATTACTGACAAGATAACCAATAAGTACTCTCTTTTGTACATTGTATCTGACATACAAGGGCCACACTGTCACTTGAAGACCTGTGTTGTTTGCTTTGACAAAGTCAATTTCTGATCCTTAACACTGTTTCCTGAATGTAGAAGAGATTTAAGGTGATCCTTTGATTTCTGCTAGTACTCTAACCCATGCAGACCTGTGATTATTGCTACTGTACACTCTGGGTTCTAAATTGTACTTTTAAAGTTAAACTTAGTTAAATGTAAAGCTTAGGAGACCACTTTACCAAGCTTGTTCTCCAAACTAAAATTATCTGTAGCAATAGTCTCAGATTTGTATAGAAATAACAAATTTGGTTGGCATATATTCATGTCATTTGATGTTTTATAGCTGAATAAAGTAACCTGTTTTCAGTAAGCTATAGATGCAAATTTGTGGTACTCTCCACACTGCAACTGGAATTTAAATGAGTTTTTGAAAGATAATAAGGAGAGTCTGATCTCTTTAAAGGTGACATTGTGCAACATGGAATCATTCTGCCACTTTTTCCACAAAAAGAAAGTTAAAAGCTCTCTTAGCCTAACTTTGATTCATGTTCCAGATGTAATGTTGTATTGTATTATTTGTGAAGAGCCTCCACCTTATCTGAGATAAGGCTCTGCCTCCCACCTCACTCCATGTTAGAATGGCTCCAAAATAGGCTAGACTTCAGCTCATTTAAAGTTGTGTTCAAAAGATTGATTTTTGTTGTAAAGATGACTGTGACCTCAAACAGGGGGTATAATATATAAGTAAGTAAAGGTTTAAGATTATAAAAATCATTTTTCGTGGTTCATAGCTATTAAACTGATTTTTTTGCTCTGTTAATTTCATTTTGTATTTTCCTTGTAAACCTTATAACTGTTACCTGTGTTTCTTTAATTTATTCTAATTTGTTATATATGGCAATAGAATGCATTTGATTCATATTACACATATATAGCACAATTTTTCATATCTCTGGTTGTACACAAAGTAGTCACACCATTCGTGTCTTCGTACATGTACTTAGGGTAATTATGTCTATCTCATTCCATTGCTTTTCCTACCACCATGCCCCCCCTCCCTTTCCCTCCTTCCCCTTTACCATAACTAGAGTTCATCCATTCCTCCCAGGCTCCCCCTCCCAACCACACTATGAATCAACCTCCTTATACCAGAGAAAACGTTCAGCATTTGGTTTTTTGGGATTGGCTAACTTCATTTAGCATTATATTCTCCAACTCCATCCATTTACCTGCAAATGGCATGATTTTATTCTCTTTTATTGCTGAGTAATATTCCATTGTGTATATATACCACATTTACTTTATCCTTTCATCTACTGAAGGGCATCTAGGTTGGTTCCACAGTTTAGCTATTGTGAATTGTGCTGCTATAAACATTGATGTGTCTGTGTCCCTGTAGTGTGCTGTTTTTAAGTCCTTTGGGTATAGACTGAGGAGAGGGATAGCTGGGTCAAATGGTGGTTCCATTCCCAGTTTTCCAAGGAATCTCCATACCACTTTTGGGGCTGTAGCTCAGTGGTAGAGCGCTTGCCTAGCATGTGTGAGGCACTAGGTTCAATCCTCAGCACCGCATTAAATATATATATATATAAAATAAAGGTATTGTGTCCATCTACAAAAAAAATCCATAGTGCTTTCCATATTGGCTATACCAATTTGCAGTGCCCATTAGTGTTTTGCAGAGGTACTACTTCTGAAAAAACAACCTGGGTTAATTTGAGATTATAAGCCATCACCTACAGGACAGATATTATATAATGCTGACTTCCAGTACTAATACTAACCCCAATTATGAAAGGGGCAACTGTAAAATTATAGAAATTGAAGTTATAACCTTTTACTTCCTCTCTCTCTTTTTTTTTTTTTTTTTTTTAGTTGCTGGGGATTAAGCCCAGGTCCTTGTGTATGCAAGGCAAGCACTCTACCAGCTGAGCCAAATCCCCAGCCCCTGTTACCCCCTCTTTAAGATTGGTGAAACTGGCTTGCTGGGAGTTTAAAACCAAAAACTCGAAGACCAAAGTCAAGGAAGTAAAAGGGCCAAGAAAAAGCATCCAACATTTTGGCCCTTTTCCTCTAAGGTCAGCCAGGATGCAGAGAATGATGGGACCCCTCTCTGGGCCCTGAAATTCTGATGAGATACCCAATCTGCTGATCAGGGAGATTGAGAGGACCCTAGATAACAGGAAACTAACCAATGCACATTCTGCAAAGAGGAGGGTCACTGGAGACAGAATTGTCCCTGATGCTTCCAAGAGAAGCCACATATGGTCATCAGGACTCTGACCCATCCTGGCAGATGGCACCCCTGGTAGCAGAAAGCTAAAGAGGATTCACATACAACCACAAGAGTGATCTCTAAGGAATTTCAGCTGACTATTAAGAGTAGATAGGAACAAGGTCAGTTTTGACCAACTTGGTCTTAAACACCTGGCAGGATAGTATAGCCTAAGCACAGTCCTACATGGACATTTAAAATGAAAAACTACAAAAAAAAAAAAAAAAAAAAAAAGGAAAAACAATGCTTTTTTTTTTTATGTAACTTAAGATGTACTCTTGTGTCAATCTAACCCGAAATAAATAAAGCTAGAGTCTACAAAGGAAGGATTCTTGTGTGGGAGTGCCTATTAATAATGATCCACAAAGGACTCTAGAATTGCAAGTTTGTCCTGAGTTAATTTGAGCCTGCTCTCATAGACCTACAAATCTTCCTAAGCTTCCATATGGATAAAATTGATCTATTTTTCACTGATATAATTATGAGTTACTGTCTTTCTGGTTTTCACGGACTGGCTGAAATACTAATTGCTTTTGTGCTAATTGTTTACCAAAAAAAAAAAAAAGTAATGCTTTGCTATCTTGTTTATTGATACCTGCCCTATGTATGCCTTGTCCAGACACCTGCCATCTGCCACTGTGGACCTCTGGGCTGTTCTGATGCTGAATGCCCTGAACTGTCCATGCCCCACCTGATAGAGAATAAATAGAGAATCCACCTGATAGGACTTTGGGTTACTTCCCCCAACTTTACCCTCTTTCACCAGGAAGAGACACCCAATTTTCCATAGAAATAGAATGTAGAAATTGACAGTGTGGAAAAGTAACCATGGTCCACTTTATGCTTTGACTATAAATAGCCCTTGCTGCTCTGCCACAGCAACTTAATTTTGATGGACATGTTTCTTTCTATTCCTCTCTCCCTGCTCCTCCCTAATTTCTCCCATCCATAATCTCAGGGGAAACAGATTACCTTTCTTCCCCATCCTGGGCAGAGTTATCTGTCCTTAGAACACACTCACTATAAAAATTCAGTAATCTAGACTTTAGGGATGGTACCAGAAGATCTCAGAAATGACTATCTCTCAAATTAACAGGTGAATGACAACTCCAACAGAGAACAAGTGGAAGGTAGCCTTTGAGTCACCTCTTTAAAAGCCCCCTGTTCCTGCTGATGGGCAGAATCACAGCCTCTGGTATGAGAGTTCTCCTTTGCTATCAAAACAATAAACCTTCTTTTTCCTTTTTGTCAAAACCATGTCCTCATTATTGGATTGGCATCAGGGACAAGAACCAAGCTTTCGGTGACACTGGGAATTGAACCTAGGGGCACTTTGCCACTGAGCTATACCCCAAGCCCTTTTAAAATTTTTGAGATAGGGTCCCACCAAGCTGCTAAGGCTGGCCTCAAACTTGTAATCCTCCTGCCTGAGCCTCCAGAATCACTAGAACTACAGACATGAGTTACTGTGCCTGGCCAGAAACTCAATTCTTTTTTATTTTTTTTTTCTTTTTGGTACTCGGGTGACTCGATCACTGAGCCACATCCCCAGCCCTATTTTGTATTTCATTTAGAGATAGGGTATCACTGAGTTGCTTAGCACCTCCCTTTTGCTGAAGATGGTTTTGAACTCGCAATCCTCCTGCCTTAGCCTCCTGAAGTGCTGGGATTACAGGCATGCGCCACGGCGCCTGGCTCAGAAACTAAATTCTTAAAGTGCTGAACAAAATCAATGCTATTCCCATTTTATAAAGCCCTTGCTGCTTATTTGTAAGAAACTGCTATCATTATTACTTCTTCCTACAATACAAGGCCAAGAGCAATTTGTGCTGTTTCCTTTTTGGATATTTCTAGAAATATAAACCTAAATTTTACTAATAATGTAGGATGTGCCAACTATCATTAGTCAAAAATATATATTGGGGATAAATCGTATGAAATATAAATAGAGAACTTCTGTGTGTGGTGATTGCTGCACAACTTTGAACTTTGCCCTATTCCTAGGGTCCCATCTGCTGGGTGGGGCTGTTTGTGTGCTTTCCCTTTCGGATTCCTAATGACTCAGAACAAAACGACATTTTTTTCCTCCCTGGTGCTGATGATTGAACCCAGACAGGAAAAAAAAAGAAAAAAATGAGCCCTCCTGCCTCAGCCTCCCAAGTCGCTGGCATGACAGGCGTGTGCCACCACACCTGGCCCTTCTGCTATGGTTTGAATGTAGTTCGTCCCCAACAAAAACTCTTGTTGAACTGTTATCTCCGCTGTTTCATGTTAGGGAGGGGTGGAAACTTAAACCATGGTGTTCAGAGGTCATTTGGTTCTCTAAACTGAGGTCATCAGGATGCAGCTCCCCTCCTGTGACTGAATACTGGTGCCTTTGTCATTGGAGGGAGTCTGAGGAGGTCCCTGGGGTTTGGAGGAGAGGGGAGTCAGGACAACAGGATTTTTTTTTTTTTGGGGGGGGGTACTAGGGATTGAACTCAGGGCCTTGTGCATTTGAGGCAAACACTCTACTGAGTCAAATCCCCAGCCCTCCCAAGCCCTATTTTGTATTTTATTTAGAGAGTTGATTAGCACCTCACCTTTGCCGAGGCTGGCTTTGAACTGGTGATCCTCCTGTCTCAGGCTCTGGAGCCCCCAGGATGACAAGCATGTGCTACCATGCCTGGCTGCAGTTTTTTCCTACAACATGTATATGTCAAGAATCCCTTCGTGCGGGCACAGTGGTGCATGCCTGTCATCCCAGTGGCTCGGGAGGCTGAGGTATGAGGATCACAGAGTTCGAAGCTAGCCTCTGCAAAGGCAAGGTGCTTAGCAACTCAGTGAGACCCTGTCTCTAAATAAAATACAAACTAGAGCTGGGGATGTGGCTCAGTGGTCGAGTGTCCCTGAGTTCTATCCCCAGTACTCACTCCCCCCAAAAAAAAAAACCTGCAAGATGTGTCAGAGGCATAAGAAGAGATTTATTCTGGAAAGCAAGGAGTACACATTCAAGGGTAGACGTGGGCTGTCTGAGAGCGAGACACGTCTTGGAAGTCTCAAGTCCTCCTTTACATATGCATGTAATTTATTTATTTATTTATTTATGGGTCCTGGGGATTGAACCCAGGGGCGCTTAACCACTGAGCCACATCCCCGGCCCTTAGTCTTACTAAGTTGCTAAAGGTCTTGCTAAATTACAGAGGCTGGCTTTGAACCTGCCATCCTCCTGCCTCAGCCTTCTGAGCCACTAGGATCCCAGGTCTCTGCCACATTGCCCTGCTCAGTCCTCCTTTTTTTAAAGGAAACATTGTGAGGGATGGCGTTGAAGGTCTCTAGAGAGGACATCAGTTGGTGATGACAAGATGTTCTGGTGGTCTGACTGTTCTCAGGATCTTTGACACTGTCTCCATAGATAATGTCTGATCCATAGATAATGTTTGCAGTGTACCCGCTGTGAAGGTTCCTTAAACCATCACCTCTCCATTTGCTCAGTCTATTCTCAAAATTCGTACATGGCACAGGGCAATTTTCCTAAGTAAGTGAATTTCTAGTAACTTCAAGATTGTGAGTAAAGATGAACAGATTTCCCAGAAATTTGAGAGTGAAAAGAAAAACCGGCTTGGGGAGTTATAGGCCTGGGAGGCATATTGGCCCGCAAGTGAAGGCCAAGGTCAAGGAAGGTCAAGGCTTTCAGAAGAAAGCTGCAGTCTCCTTTTCCCTCCTTTTGTCTTTTCTCTACCTTTTATTTCTCCTCTCCTGTCTCAGCTGAGACAGAAGCCACATCCACATGCTCCCTGTCCAGGGTTTTGTGAGGCCCCATGCCACCTAGGGACTCCACCAGCAAGAAGGCTAGCACCAGAGGCATGACCACGCACCTCTAGAATCAGCTGCCCAAATTAACCTTTTTTCTTTATAACCTTATCCACTCTATGGCTTGTCTCATTAGCAACAGAAAACAGACTAAGAGAAATTCTCATCCTGCAGTAACTTACCAACTAGCCCAACAGCCTTCACCTACCATGGTGACCACAGAATACTGCACTGACCCTGCCTTTTTTTTTGGGGGGGGGGTACCGGGGATTGAACTCAGGGGCACTCGACCATTGAGCCACATCCCCACCCCTATTTTGTATTTTATTTAGAGACAGGGTCTCACTGAGTTGCTTAGCACTTTGCTGTTGCTGAGGCTGGCTTTGAACTCTCGATCTTCTTGCCTCAGTCTCATGAGCCTCTGGGATTACAGGCATGAGCCACTGCACCTGGTACAACCCTGCTTTTTAAGGGAGTTAACATTAATGAAGCATTTACTGTATACCATGGTCTAAAGACTGCATAGAATAATGATCATTTTAACAACCACTGCAAGCATTTATTTATTGAGCATATCAAAGCACTATTGTATCCCATTTAATGGTGATAGACACCAAAATGTCATTACTCCTATTTTACTGGTGAGGAAATTGAGGCTCAGGAAAGTTCAGTAACTTGCCAAGTTTGAGGGACTGGTAAAGTTGGGATCCAAACATGTTCTTTTCCTCTTACCACACTGCTCTGCCCCAGTATTTTAGTGCTGGTCTGTTTTTAATCCATGGAAAAGGAAACTAAAAAATAGCCAGTAGAAATTTCTCAAATGGAAGTTTTTTCTTCTTTCAAATTTTTAAAGCTTTTGCCTTTCTAGAGAGAAAGTGCCAGCTGATAACTAGGCACATAACAAGTAACAAATAAATATATATTCATGGAAAAAGTCACAGGAGCTAGTTTTGCTCAGTTTAATAGTTTGAGTGTGTGTGTGTTGGCGGGGTATGGTATGTGTCAAAATATTGCATGCATGTTTTATCTTCTGCTGCTGAAATGTTTCCATTATGAAATTAAATGTACCTGCCCATGGATACACAAATATCACCAATGATTCTTGTGGCAGAGGCTTCTCATGAATCCCCTGAAACTGTGTACAAAGTTGGGTTTGTGAATGTATGTACATGTGAGTGTGTGTGTGTGTGTGTGTGAGAGAGAGTGAACGCACGTACCATGTTCTAATAAAAGAAATCTGAGGTCTAGCTATAGCCAGAGATCCGTGATCCAGAAGGATTTCAAAGCCACTGACTGCCTATCATTCCCTCTTACTGCCATCTCTCTAGGTCTAAGAAAAGTCTATGAATTCTACCAGGAGACAGATTTCTGTCCAGATGGCAGCATCTGAGATAATGTCTTCTTCATTTTCTGTCCTGCTTTAATTCTTCATAATGACCATGTGTCACTTTGAAAAATAATGAAGTGATTTGAGAGAAGTAAAGGGGGACAGCCCATCAGGGTGGCCTACCAGCCTCCTTTTTTTTTTTCCCTTTAAATTTTTTTCTAGTACTGAGAATCGAACCCAGGGCTTCACACCTGCCAGGTAAGTGCTCTTCCACTGAGCCACATCTCTAGCCCACCCAGTCTGTCTTACACCTCCATGGATAGGAAACTCCATTCCTAAGGGCTCTAGTCGGTCTTAATCCTCCCCAAAGCATTAACATTTCTTCCACATATTTAATTTGTGTTTATATAAAGAACAAATTAGGGCTGGGATTGTGGCTCAGTGGTAGAGCACTTGTCTAGCATGCATGAGGCACTGGGTTCGATCCCCAGCACCACATAAAAAAAATACTAAATAAACCAAAAAAAGGTATTGTGTCCCTCTACAACTAAAAATATTTTTTAAAAAGAACAAATCAATGAAGTTCCACGAGGCCAAAAAAACAGAAATGATTCTTGGGGTGAAAGAGCAGGGAGGGAGTGGCCTATGGCTGATCCTTAGAAGCCTGCCTACTTGGCTATACCACATCAGGGATGAAGTTCAAGGACACCAAACAGGTCTCAGCACAACCTGGGGATGCAAAGTCTTATCTGTGGTTTGGAAAGTGGAATGTGGAGATGGGGAAGACAGTGAGGCAGAAAGAAGGGCCAAGTTCAAATACAAAGGGGAGGGGGAGGGGGTCACCTCTGTCAGGAGCCCTCAGAAGCAGGAACGTTATGTAGGGTGTGAGTCCAGGAAGGGAATGCTCACAACATCAATATGCCACAGTGGAACAAAATAGCCTTTCGCCTCTGTCCCTTGTCCCAATTTCTAAGTCAGCCTCCTGCTGAATTTCCCTCCAAGTGCAAGTGCAGGCCAGGATGGGCAGAGAAGGTAAAGGAATAATTGCATGCTCAATGCTTTAGCTTTTGGGCCATTTTTACCTCTAAAATTCCATCTGGATGGCAAGTTCAAGGCCCACCTGGGCAACTTAGCAATACTCTGTCTCAAAAAATAAAAAAATAAAAAGGGCTGGGGATGTAATGCAGTGGCAGAGCACCCGTAGGCTCAATCCTCAGTACTGCAAAAATTAGTTAATAAATGAAAGCTTGGTATGTGCCTTAGCCATCCCTTTAAATGAGCTTCAGAGCCCAGGTGCCTCATTAGGGCCAGGATGCTGTTGCCATGACGACGAGGACAAACAACAGAAAGGATTAAAAACTGTTGAGGATCCACCAAAAGAGCAAATTCTCAGGGCCCTTGACATTTCACTCACTGTGGTTTGCGTTCTCTTAACTGCAGGCGGAGATGTGTATAACAATGCATCAGGGGGCAGGGGACACAGCTCAGCTGGCAGAGTGCGGCATGCACAAGGCCCTGGGTTCAACCACAAAAAAAATAAAAAGAAAAGAAAAAGAAAGAACGCAGCAGGATATGAGAAGCTAATCTTCGCTCCCGAAGGCCCACTGAGCAGGCCTACCTCAGAGTTCAAGGAACAGGGAATCATACCCTTAGAAATGAACCTAAAGCTGATGAACATTCCTAAACCTACCCCCCCCCCGCCACCCGCCCTGCAAACAGCCCTGTCACTAACGCCAGTGCTCTTTTCTTTTCTTTCTTTCCTTATTTCTCTTTTAATATTTTTAGTTATAGGCGGACACAATACCTGTATTCATTTTTATGTGGTGCTGAGGATCAAACCCAGTGCGCCTCACATGTATTAGGCAAGTGCTTTGCCACTGAGCCCCAGCCCCAGACCTGTGTCTCTTTTGTAAAAATACTTTTTAGTGTTCACGGACCTTTATTTTATTCATTTATTTATATGTGGTGCTGAGAATTGAACCCAGTGCCTCACACATGTGAGGCAAGCACAACTCGAGCCCCTGTGTCTCTTTTCTTTAAGCGAAAGACTTGTCGGTGTGTTTGTTCCACTAAATTGCTCTCCTTTCTACCATCTGCCCACCAGTGCTATCTGATATCACTCCTGGTTGTCCACAAAGGAGCTACCAGTTCTTCTTTTGTTATGGTGGTGAGGCTCTGTGACCTGCCTGGGATCCGTGCTCAATAAATGCATGAATCTCTGCTTCTGGGGAAGATAGGCAGGTAAGAAAATCCCTTGGCCCATGAATTCAGAAAGAATTGGCTCAGGAGAGAAATGAGGACAAAAAAAAAAAAAGAAAGAACCTTTATTTTACTTTTGTTTGGTACTGGGGATTGAACCCAGGAGGCTGGCTTTGAACTTGCAATCCTCCCACCTCAGCTTCTGGAGGCGCTGGGATTATAGGAGTGCAGCACAGCACCCATCTAGACACAAGCATTTCTTAATGGTCCCTTATGAGCTGCCTGTGTTAGGGGACAGGCAGATGTAAATTGTGGGAACATGAAGAGAATAATTCTGTAAAATGGGCCCACGGTGCTGACCCCCACATGCTTTCTTTGCCAAAAAGCAATTTGCCTGCAGCCCTGGCCTAAGTGGACAGGTTATGTCACATTCCCCAGAAAACTGAGGCAGGGGCAAAGGTCAGGCAATCAGTGTAGGTAATGAATGATGGGGATCAAGAGAGACCACTGGTTATCAGAGAACAGTGCGCTGCTAACAGTGAACCTTTGCACTCCTGCTCCCAGTCACGTACACGGGGAAGAAAAAGAAGGGAATGATTATAAAGAGGGGTTCTGGGGCCTATAGGGAAGCAATCTCACCCCCTCCTATGGACACCCATCCCCTTCTCTCTGGAAAAATCTATCTCTATCTTTTTCTTAATAAAACTTGTGCTCTACACTTGCCTTGGTTCCACACCACAGGTATTTTATTCTTCAACACCCAGGAACAAGAACCCATTCCTGGCCTGTACCCATCCTGCTCCACAACTCTGTCATAAGCTCCATCCTCTGCTACAAAAACAATCTAGAGCCAGGCATGTTGGTGCACGCCTGTAATCCCAGAGGCTCGGGAGGCTGAGACAGGAGGATTGTAAAAGCCAGCCTCAGCAATGGCAAGGCATTAAGTAACTCAGTGAGACTGTCTCTAAGTAAAATACAAAAAAAAAAAAAAAAAGGTCTGGGGATGTGGCTCAGTGGTCAAGTGCCCCTGAGTTCAATCCCTGGAACCAAAAAAAAAAAAAAAAAAAAACAGCCTAGACAGGTTCAGTCTTTCCCAGAGATGGACAGCTGGTTAGAAGACCCAGATTGCAAACCCACGTTCATCAGGCTCCAGAATTCTTGTGCTCTCCTGAAATCCCCTCACTCATGCCGCCACCAGTTGAGGCAGAGTCGGCCGTAAGCAGCTCAGGGTGGCATCTAACAATGCTGTACTTTGCTTTTGTTTTCTGGTACTAGGGATTAAACCCTAGTTTAAATTTTATTTAAAAAGGATCTTGCTAAATCACCCAGGCCGGTCTTGAACTTGTGATCCTCCTGCCTTAGCCTCTTGAGTCACTGGGATTACAAGGGTGTGCCACCACGCCCAGTGTACCACACTGCTGTACTCTGTGTTTGTTTTTAGGAAATGTGGAAACAGCAGAAGCACATCAAGATGATTTTAGTCAGCTGTTAAGATCTGAAGGAAAACTTGAAGCTCACAAGGTTCAGGGATCACCCTGCTGCGCCAGGCAGGAGGACCTACCCAGTATGTTCCCTCCATGCTGGAATCGCCTACAGGCCCCAGCCCAAGAATGGAGAGGCATAGAACCCGGAGGCCACCTGCAGAAGGGACTAAGGGGTGAGTTCTCAGGATGCCATTGTCAACCAAAATCAATTCTACAAACAGTGGTGTGAATGCCGACTCTGTCACAGAGACAGCATCGCTGAAATCGAGCACTGTTACTAGTGTCCTTGGGCAAAGACACTGGCCCTGGGGGTGCCAAGAGACAAACTTGGCCACTTGTCCCTATATGCCAATCAAAGAGATGAATCGTGGTGAAGGGTGAGAAAGGGAGAACTGGCTCTGGAGCATTCTCTCTCTCTCTCTCTCTCCATGGGACCCAGGGCTTTGCAACATACCAGGCAAGTGCTCTACCATGGAAGGACATCCCCAGCTCAGCCCAGGAAAGGAGTTTTTCAACACAGCCACACTGGGACAAACCGACACTGGGGCACAGTGACCAAAGATCTGTCTTCCAGGGACTGACAGAAACTTTGTGGTTTTACAGAAAAGGGCAATGAAGGAGGTTTGCATAGCTGCTGGGGAGGTCGTCCTGGTCAGGTCATTCTGGTTGATCATTATCTCAGGACTGGTTCTGTATGGCTCTGGAAAGGTCACCATGGCTGGAGGGATGGTTCTGTTCTGATCACGAGAAGATTACTCCTGCTCAGGGGGCAACCTCGGCTCTGATATGGCATCACTGCTCAGGCTCCGGGAGATGTCTCATCATGTCTATGGTGGGTTGAACTGTGCTTCCAGGCTGTTGCTTTGAAGTAGTTTCAGTCCTTTGTCAGAGTGATGCTTATCCATCAGGCCTATTCCTGGAATGCAGATAATTGCAAGAGGAAGTGGCTCAGAGAAAAAGCACTGAAGCCTTGGAATGGAGTCAGAGAGCGCCAGGATGGAGTCCGTCAGGCCCAATCAGCTGAGGGACCCCCATTTTCTTCTTTCATGCATCTGTGCCACGTTCTCCCTTTCCACAGGCCTCTCTCGGTGCCTCTTTTCCCTCCCCTTCACTCTTAGACCTGCTGTTTTAGGCTCCGGGAAGTAAGCGTGTTGGGATTGGAGTCAATACAATGGGAGTAGCCTAGCACTCCAAGGTCAATGACAACTGGGGATCCATCCATTATTCCTGATGTTACAGACATCGCAAGACCACCTGGGGCTGGATGGAGTGGCTCACACCTGTAACCCCAGGAGCTCAGGAGGCTGAGGCAGAAAGATCTCTAGTTCAAAGCCAGCCTTAGCAACTTAGCTAGGCTCTAAGCAACTTAGCGAGAAACTGTCTCAAGAAAAAAAAAAAAAGGATGGGGATGTAGCTCAGTGGTTAAGGATCCTTGGGTTCAATTCCCCATAAAAAAAAAAAAAGGAAGGAGGGAGAAGGAAAGAAAAGGAAGGAAGGAAGGGAGAACTGGTGGGAAAACATGTAACACCCATGAGAGAGTCAGTTCAACCCTGGCCAGTGGACCACTCCAAGAGACCACAGGGGACTTTGAAATAGCCCCCCACCCATACACAAGCACTCCCAGCTTGGCTGTGTTTTACTAAGGAGTCATAGATTACTACCTTGAACTGTGTGTGAGTGTGAGTGTGTGAGTGTGTGTGTGTGTGTGTGTGTGTGTGTGGTGCTGGGGCCTTGTGCGTGTGAGGGAAGCACTCCACCAACTGAGCTATATCCCCAGCCCTACCCTGAATGTCCTTAGAAATTAGAAAGTGTCCCAGGCCACTGGAAGTGCTATCTCTGAATGGGAGGGCCATTCTGTCACTGACATTCTGAGCACTTTTGTGGCTACAGTGAGGAGAAAAAGCTGCAAGAGGAGGCGGGGATGAGAGAGAAGAAAACATGGGACATTAAAGAACAGCACGCACACCTGTCATCCCAGTGACTCAGGAGGCCGAGGCAGGCAGATCCCAAGTCCCAGGCCAGCATCCGCAAATTAGCAAGAACTAAAAATAACAAGTAAGGGGCTGGGGTTGTGGCTCAGTGGTAGAGCACTCGCCTAGCATGTGTGAGGCACTGGGTTTGAGCCTCAGCACCCCATAAAGATAAATAAAGGTATTGTCCATCTACAACTAAACACTAAAGATATTAAAAAATAAATAAATAAATAAAAATTGAAAAAAAAAAATGGACAAGAGGTAGATATAGCTCAGTGGTAAAGCACACCGGGATCCTGTTTTAATCAGCTTTTTTGCTTCTGCCACTCAAAGACCTGACCAGAACAACTGTAGAGGAGGAAAGAAAATTTGATAGCTCACGGTTTCAGAGGTCTTAGTCCATAGAAGGCTGGCTCCATTCCTAGATGCTTGAGGTGAGGCAGAACATCATGGCAGAAGAAAGCACCTCACATGATCAGGAAGGAGAGAGACAGGGGAGGAGGAGGGAAGAATGGAGAGAGGAGGGGGAGGGGGAGAGGGAGGGAGGGAGGGAGGGGGAGAGAGATTCCCCTCTCTAGATACAAAATATATACCCCATAGGCACGCCCCCAATGAACCACTTCCTCCAGCCACACCCCACCTGCCCCCAGCCACCACCAAGTTAATCCCATCAGAGACTAATTTGCTGGTTAGGTTAATGCTAGAGTTCAATCATTTCTCCTCCAAACCTTGCATCATCCCACACATGACTTTCTGGGGGACACCACATCTAAGCCATAACAGGTTCAACCCCCAGTATTAAGAGTGCACGCGCACACACACACACACACACACACACCAGCAGACTTTGTTCTGACAGGTTGGTCAAAGGGGCTTATTCAAAGCTAGCTGGTCCCATCATCTGTTCTGACAGGTGTACCGCAGTACAATGGGCCCATAGCCACCCAGAGTTAGATCAGGTGCCACAGGAGAGGGATAGAGCCCAAGATGGTCCTCACTTCAGACATCAGCCCCACTCTGGGGATCCCAGGCCAGGAGATTACTGTGACCTCCCTCAGATTGAGTAATTCGCTAGAGAGCAGTGTCACCAATATTTGATCCTAAACGGGGTCCTTTGTCTCTCTGAGAATGTGGAACCAATAAAAAGATGGATGCATATTGAGCCCCGAGGGGTTCATTCCTGGCGAAGAGAAGTTGGGGGTCAGGAGGCTACAGATAGAGGGTTAAGGACATGAGAGGAAGAGCCAATAAATGGGAACAAAATTCACTGATGTTCTGGGGGTGGCTGGGGACGATCTGGGAATTCTAGGACCACCTCATTTCCCTCCTTTCATAGTTCTTTTCAGTCATCCTCACGGCAGTTGGCAGTTGTCAACTGTCATGGTGCTCATGGTGCATTGTGGGGGGTGTCATTTAGCATGCAAATGGGATTATAAATCAAGTTAGAGGTTGTCTGGGATCATTCTAGCAGTTGTCTTAGATCCACCCAGTTTTGGCAAGCCTACGTGAAGAGGAACTTCTAGCCTGCAGGTGTTATGGTGAGATTATTCTAAATCACCTGAGTCAATCTTAGAGCAGAAAATGGAACCATCTTTATTCCCCTGCTAGTGTTCGGGATTCCGCAGCTGGAGGGCCCAGGGGCAGGCGGCAAGTCTACACCCTTTGACCTCCTCGAGCGCACCTTTATATTCCAAAACCACATTAATCTTAAGTGGCTGTTGCTATGATTCAATGCCAGAAACAAACATCATGAGATCTAAAATCATAAGCAGAAGGGGAAGTGGTCAAAATGACCCTGTGTTAAGTACAAGTGAAAAAACGTTTACTCACGTCCAAACATTCTCTGACAGGGTACATTGCCCAAGAAAAATGGGAAACAAAAACAGAACAATTTTACATTGTATAAGAACTGCCATTTTGTGTTGCCAAACATGCTATACTAAGCAACTGCTGATGGGTACAGAGGCGGGGTGATCCCAAGGGAGAAGCATTTTTTGTATGACATGGAGTCTCAGGGTAAAATGCAGTCTGTTTGGTCACTGCCCATAGAGCCTGGAGTATAACACAAGTATCCGTTCCTCAAAGACAAAAAAGATTATATAGAAGGGGCAGAAATTCAGCTGGCTCACCTAGGCAGTACAAGATCAGGGTCAAGTAACAACAGAAGCAGGAAAGCATTATATTTATTACAATTTTATTTATAAAGGACAAATCAGAACCAGACAAAAATACAGGGCAAAGTCTGGGAGTGTCTCAGATACAAAGTTTCCCTGCCATGTCCTCATGGAATCAGGGGCCCTCATCCTCCCAGCCCAGCCAGGTGCTCAACCCGGGAGTCCACTGAGCATCTGTGTCCAGGTTATCTTACTGGAATTTCATTATGTAGGTAGGACTGAGTAAATCACTGGATCATTGGCCACATTACTGAACTCTATCCCCAGAACCCCTGCCCTGCCCTCCCCTCCTTGAGTCAGCTGGCTCAAGGGCCCAACCCTCTCATCACATCCTAAGTCATCTCATTTCTTAGTACAAACTCAGGTGCCATCCAAGGGGCTCGGAAACAACAGACACTCCTCCTACTCAGAAAATTCCAAAGATTTCAAATCCCTCCTCTGAGTAACCAGGAAGAAAAACCAGTTAAATTCTTTAATATACAATAACTTCGAATGCACACCTCCTACCCAAACAAGGTTAAAACCCACTAAAACAGGGCTTGCAAAATGATCTGGGCTGTTTTCTGCTTCATTTTTTATTACGCAATTTTTTGAAATGTAGGCAACAGTAGAAAGAAGAAAACAGTGAGCCCTCCATTTGCAACACCATTCACCCATTTTTCTTGTGTGGCTTATCCTTTCATTGATCCTTCACCCTGGCATTCTCCGGAAGCCGAGATCAGACATTCTATCAGTCTGAGAACTCTTTATCCAGGACTCAGAGGTCTGGGAGTGGCTGGGTGGAATCTGGACAAATGGGCCACTTGGCGGTAGCCTTCAGGCATGGTACACATCATCTGTTGAGTCCAGCATGATGGACAGGATTGTTTTTTACCTGTCTGCACCAAGGTGCGAGAAAATACACACCAAACACTTTATTGCATTCAAAATTTCTAAGACGCATCAGCCCCGTTTATAGCTGTATTTTCTTTTTCTTTTTTTTAATTTTTCTTTTAGATTTTTAGTTGTAGGTGGACACAATTTTTACATGGTGCTAAGGATTGAACCCAGGGCCTTACAGGTATGAGGCAAGTGCTCTACTACTGAGTCACAACCCCAGTCCCCTAGCTGTATGTTCTTAAAGAATAAAATAAAGCTGGGCACAGTGTCACAAGCCTGTAATCCCAGTGACTCAGGAAGCCAAGCCAGGAAGATCAAAAGTTTAAGACCAGCCTTAGCAACACAGCAAGGTCCTAAGCAACTTACCAAGACCCTATCCCATAATTAAAAGTAAAAATGGCTGGGAATGTGGCTCAGTGGTTAAGTGCCCCTGGGTTCAATCCCTAGTACCCACCTACACACATAAAAAGAACCAACTAAAATTTTTTTCAAAAAATGACAGACATTAATTAAAATCAGTAAGGGTGTGGGGGAGTCAGGTAAGAGATAACATATCAGTATTAGATACAGATCACAGTTTGATTGAAGAGTAATTAAAACAGATATAACTGGCCAGGCAGTCTTGAATAACACAAAGACCTGACCTTAACCTTTGGTTTATCATGACCAGGGTGATGGAGGCCAGTTCCCAGTATCTCCGACTAAGATAGGATTTTGATTTCATGTTAGTATTTCTGGGAATTTTGGATACTTCTGCAGGATACCAGGGTTTCCCCATCACACAGGTGAGGAGTTATTTCCTCCATGATGGAATGGTACAAGTGCAGAATAGTCATCCTCTACCTTCTCATCTTATTCTGAAAAATGAGAAGACAGATGGATACAAAAGTTCCTCCCACTCTAGGGTCTTCAGTGCACGCAGTGGCCCCGCAAGGCTGGATAATGTAAAGTTTTACCACAGCAAATGGAGTGGGTGGGTCAGGACAGCTAACACGCACTCCTCAGGTCACATCTCCAACGACCTTGCACAGAGCTAAGCACTAGTCACCTAGATGCAGAGGGACTCCTGCTGCTCATTTGCCATGAAGCGCCCCCTCATTTCTGCAGAGGAGAGCCCTAGCAGGAGTCCTGGATTCTTCTTGCACTTTCTACTCCTCTGAGCCCAGCTGTTTCTCAAGTATGCATTGACTCCAGATCAACAAAGATACTTGTGAACACCTTTGAAGTAGAGAAGCTTCAAAGAACTTTTCTTCTATGTAGCAAGGAAGAAAACTTCTGTTGGGGGGAGGAGGGTACTAGGGATTGAACCCAGGGGTGCTCTACCACTGAGCTACACCCCCAGCCCTTTTCATTTACTTTGAGACAAGGTCTTGCCAAGTTACTGAGGTCTTGCTAAGTTACTCATTAAGTTGCTAAAGTTAGCCTCAAATTTGCAATCCTCCTTCCTCAGCCTCTCAAGTCGCTGGGATTACGGGCATGTGTCAACATGCCCAGCCAGTAAGAAAACTTTGAAAGTCACACATACCAGCTATGGCAGGGAAATCTTCCCTAAGACGATTATCTTTTCTCCCAAGGAATGGAGATCATTGGGAGATGATGGATCATACATCTGTCAGGAATCTCAAGTGCTGCTCGGAGTCTCCCAGGAATTCCAGCACAAGGCCTGAGATTTGTTAAAATTCTCAAATATCTATATATAAGGTCTGGAGTCCCTATTTTCCCCAATGGTGACTTCTTAAGAAGCCAGACTCAGGAAGCTCCCCTCACATTTTTGGGGTTGAAACTTCCATCCTGACAGCAGGATATAAGGAGTTTGGGGGAAATTCTGAAATCCATTCACTCCTGCCCCTTAATGTACTGGGTTATTTTCACTGCATAAAACACTACAGGGAAAATAGCCACTTATCTGACCCTCTTTAGCTCATTCCTCTCCTGATCCTCAAACAAGTCTTCCTGACCTCTAACCTGGTCAATTTGAGTATCTGGAATGGGCTCAAATGAGGAAGATAGCAGAAGGAACCAAGGTCAACAACAGGATTGAGGAGAGGGCCAGAGCTGTGTCTGTAGCCCATGGCCAGGAATAAATGGGAATGTTGCCATCTCCTGCTGGGCCTGCTAAAAGGCCCTTTGGTCATAGGTAGCCACCCCAATAGGTGACTGAGTATGGTCCATGCAGCAGCCATGCATGGCCTGAATGGTGGTGGCAGACTTCAGATGCTTGCTGTGGGCTGGGTGCGTGGCTGAGTTAGCCACAGTGGCATCTGCAGCAGGCAGTCCAATGTCTACACTGTGGGGGAGGGAATGCTACTGCCAAGGAGAGCTGTCATGGCAAGACGCCGTAGTAACAGCAAAGCCACCCCACCTCTGTTAACCCAGGCCAGGGTCCGTCTTGCCATGTAGCCCAAGCCATTGGAGGAAACAAGACCTCCAGCAAGGCTCTGTAGCAACAGCCAAAGCTTTTGACCAGATGTCCCTTGTTAAGGCTGGAAGCCATATCCATTCCAAGTAGATCTGGGTCACCTTGACCTTCCCTCAACCACAAATTCAACACAGGCTGTTCAACTGAACTTTTTTTTTGGGGGGGGAGGTGCTGGTCATCAAACCCAGGGGCAAGTGCTAACATGCTGGGCCCCACCCCCAGCCCTCAAATGAAGATTTTAAAATCATGGATGGGGTCATGAAGGGAACATGATAAGGCGGGAAGCAGGGCTGTCCTTCATCGGAGGGAAACCACTGTTTCTCTGGGACACTCTGGTCTAGGTGGAGAACGGCTACCCATGGTTTCCCTCCAGCACAGATAACAGCCAGGAGACAGAGCCTAACATGCAGAGAGCTGAGAGAATATAATATTGAAATTCAGCCTGGGGGTGTGGCCCGTTGACAGAACCTGGGCTTAGCATGTGCGAGGCTCTGGGTTTAATCCCTAGCACCGAAAAGAGAAAAAATATATATATCGAAATTCAATGACTCTAGAAGTCAGAAGGCTACCCCAGAGAGCAGGAGTCAGCCCCTGGCCTAAGAAGGAAACTGCCATGAGTAGTATATATCTTCCGCAAGAGCAACTGGGGCACTAATGACTTGACTTCCCAAAACTCTACCCAGGTTCCCCAGCAGCCTGGAGATTTCCTGAAACAGTCAGAAGGAGGTGGCCCTGCCCAGATGGGCACCAGGAAGTAGAAGGAAAAGCTTCCTATCCACAACACAATCACCCCACCCTCTTCCCCTGGCTACCTCCTTCCTCCCATCCCATCTCCCACCCTCCCACCGGCTCCCTCCCCATCCTCCCAGGGAACTCAGGGAAGTTCTCCAAGGAGTCCCACCTGAGTGCTCCTCAGGCAGCCGGCCCAAGGGCCTGCCTACTTTGGGGAGCAAATGGAGAGCGTGGCACCCGCCGAGAACACCCAGAAGGCCGGGTACAGAGCTTCGGTGAAGTCCACGACGTATTTATACATCATGTGGATCTTGTCAGAGATAGCAAAGAAAATGACAAAACCGTGGTCACAGTTGAGGAGCACGCCCACCCGCGTGGCCTTGGTGGGGGGCAGCGTTTTCCCCGTGTTGTTGTGCCAGGCGGAGATCTTGTTGTTGAACCACTCCACGCACCAGGAGGCTTTGTTGCGGCCCAGACGGCTCTCGGGACCCTGGCGGTCCATGGTGCCATAGCAGATGCCCACCCCACAGAAGTTGTTCTTCTGCAGCTCCACCTCCCAGTAGTGGATCCCTTTCTTGTAGCAGTGCAGACCCAGCACCTGAGAGCAGTACGTGAACCGCTGGGGGTGCGGCCGGTACATCTGGGGCGCATCGGCCACAGAGGCGGTGGTGTAGTTCTCGGTCAGAGCCACTTTGTAGTGGGCGGTGTTGTAGTCCAAGATGACCTTAACAAAATCTGAGAAGACACCACCCCAAGCTGGGAATTACGAGGGGTCCCCTCAAGCTCTCCTAGATCTTCCCCTGATACTACCTATTAGATTGTTGGATCCCCCCCACTCACCCCCTCACCGGCTCTTCCGTTCCCACCACCAAGCTACTCACACTCTAAGAGCTCAGATCTGGTCTTGGCTAAGAAGTTTTCCAGCACCTTGGTCTTGATGGTCACGGCACTTGGCAAGGTGGTGGTTTTGGCTGCATCTGGGAGAGGAAACAGAGAGCAGTTTTCAGGGCAAATTCAGAGCGGACACCCCACTGGCCCTTGGTCATGATGACGCACCATCCAGGGATGATTTCATTTCCACTGACTGTCCAGGGGCTCCGAAGATGAAAGTCTGGCTGGACGAGGCAGAGGCAGCAGTAGCGCCAATGTCAGTGCTAGAAGCTAGGGGTGAACCCAACTTACTGTGTTTCTTGGTTTTCTTTTCTTCTGAAAAAGAAAATTTCACAATTGATCTATCTTAAAGCACAATGCCATAACACTTCAAATAAAGCTGGGATGTTTTAATTTTTTTAAAGATCTGGGTGTTGTGGTGCACACCTGTAAATACGGTGGTTCAGGAGCTGAGGAAGGACAATCATGAGTTCAAAGCCAGCCTCAGCAACTTAGCAAGACCCTGTCTCTAAATAATATAGTCTATACTCTCAGGAGGCTGAAACAGGGGGATGGCAAGTTCCAAGGCCAGCCTCATCAACTTAGTGAGCCCCTAAGCAACTTAAGTGAGACCCTGTCTGTAAATAAAACATAAAAAAGGGTTAGGGATGTGGTTCAGTGGTAAAGTGCCCCTGGGTTCAATCCTCAGTACCAAAAATAAATAAATAAATAAAAGAGGGCTGGGGGTATAGTTTGGTGACAAGAGTGCCACTGGGTTCAACCCCCCAGTATTGTAAAAACAAAACAAAAATTAAGGGGCTGGAGTTGTAGCTCAGCGGTAGAACGCTTGCCCAGCAGGCATGAGGCACTGGGTTTTACCCTCAGCACCACATAAAAATAAAGGTATTGTGTCTATCTACAGCTTAAAATAACAAAGAAACAAGAAGTCTGTCCAAAATAAAAACTTATCAAATATCACAACAGTCTTTTAAAAATATTTGGGCTGGGGTTGTAGCTCAGTGGTAGAGCACTTGCCTAGCACATGCGAGGGGCTGGGTTTGATCCTCACTCACCAATGCATAAAAATAAATAAAGATTGTGTCCATCTACACCTAAAAAATATATATATATATTTGGAGTGTATGCCTATAGGAAATGAGTGGACTAAAACCCTGATTTTCCATGTGTGGTTCCCAAACCAGCAGTACCTGTGTCACCTAGTATCCTGTAAAAAACGCCAGCAAAATCTTGGGCCCCACCCCAGACCCGCAAGAAAGTGCAGGGGTGGGACCCAGACATCTGTGGTGTGCAAGCCCCAAGTGATCCCAGAGCACATTCAAGTGGGCTTCTAGAAGGATCCATCCCTCTGTCACCTTGCCCATCACTGGGAAAATACTGCCAGGGATACTTTACATACAGACAGGCTGAGCTTCTCCGGATGGCTTCCACCCCCCCCACCCCCCACCCCTCGCCAGATCCCCTGGGCCCCACATGGCTCCATGCCCCCTTTCCCACACACTTCACAGTCTCTCTCAGGAGCCCCATTTCCTCACCTCTACCCCTCCCCAACCCACTCCCAAAAGACCAGCACCTTGGGACGCAGCCTAAGGCACAGGCTCCTTCCCGATAGTCACCTCTCTCAGGTGTTTTTACAGTGACAGGTCTGCTCTCTCCCTACCTACTCCCTCACATCAGCCAGTTTATTCTGAGCCGCTTTCAACATAGAAGAACTTCAATTCATTCCTGAGTTTAACTTCCATGGCTCTGAAAATTTTCTAGAGTGTCATTCTGTCATTTTTCCAACTTGGCTCAGTGGAGGAGAAGGAGAGGGGCAATATTGAAAAGGGGCAAGAAATGCTGAAGCATATTACAGAGCAAAGACTGAGAGAGTATGGCCTCCTCTGCTCATCAGGACACGGTCCATCTCATCTCCTCTAGGGCTCTGTCCAAAGGCCAGCAGGACTTGGGTGTAGCCAATGTTTTTAAACAAACACCAGCTTTGATAACCTTCCATTCCAGACAGCCCAAATATCCAATGCAGGTGGACAAGCCCTCCTTCCTGGCCCAAGGGCACTCCTGCAGCAGTGCAGCCCTGCACTGCCCTTCCTCTGGGTCTGTAGCCAAACTTGTATCCAACAGAGGCCCCAGGCCCTGTGGTGGTGTGGAATGAGCTACGGCCATCTGGAAGGAGTGATGACCCCTGTGTCAGCCAAAGCACCAGCCAGTCACAGCCATGCAGACGCCAGGAACGAGGTGGGGCTACTTACGTGAGGACTTTTTCCCAGGGTTCGAGGGTTTGTTTGTAGACTGGGTGCCACGGTCTCCAGAGTCATCTGTGCCAGAGAAGGACTGAATGTATGTGGCTCCTCCTCCCACCCCAACCTCAGAAGCCAACTTTGCCATGGAGGGAGAAGAGAGCATTTATACAGCCAGCCAGTCTTTCCTTCCCTCCTTCTCTTCTTCTTTCTTGATAATAGGGATTGAACCCAAGGGCCCTTAACCACACTGAGCCACATCCCAGCCCTTTTTAAAAATATTTTATCTAGAGACAGGGCCTCATTGAGTTGCTCAGTGCCTCGATAAGATGCTGAAGCTGGCTTTGAATTTGAGATCCTCCTGCCTCAGCCTCCGGATCCCCTGGGATTACAGGCACATGCCACAGAGCCCTTTTTAATTTTTTGAGACAGGGCCTTGCCGAGGCCGGTCTGGAACTTGCGATATTCCTGCCTCATCTTCCCCAGTTTCTGGGAAACAGATGTGCACCGCGGCACCCAGCATAACCAGCTATTTCTGACTTCCCGTCCAATTACTTGCAAGAGAGAATAAAAAGGTAATAGAAGGAGCAGTTCTGTGTGTCACTCATCTCTACAACCTCTGAGACCTCTATAACTTTGGCAATGGGGATGACTCCAACTCACTCGTGGTTTATTGAACCCCTGAATGAGACCACAGCTCCTGGCAGGTAGTGAAGGCTCTGTCAGCATTAGTTTCTTGCCTGCTAGTTCTTCTCTCTCCCCTCCCTCCTCTTGCAGACCAGGCTTCAACAAGAAATAGGCACAGGCCAGGCAAGGTGCTACATGCCTGTGATCCCAGCAGCTTGGGAGTCTGAGGCAGGAGGATCATGAGATCAAAGTCAGCCTCAGCAAAAGCGAGGCCCTATAAGCAACTCAGTGAGACCCTGTCTCTAAAATACAAAATAGGGCTGGAGATGTGGCTCAGTAGTTGAGTGCCCCTGAGTTCAAAAAAAGGTGAAATCTGGCTATGGATTGGATATGGGGGAAGAAAAGGGGTGTCAAGGGGGAATTCCAGTTTCTCTGACCCCCAAACTAGCCACTTCCCCACCAAACACACTCACAATCAGCATCCATTCAAAACCTATCGGAGTTGGCCTCAAGATCAGACAAAAAGAAGCCCATCCAAAGAATCCCATCAGATCATAGAGCTCCCAAGTCTTTTTAAAGGGGTAGCTATGATGTCAGGATGAAGCAGAGACTCCTCTAATCTCAGGCAGCTGTTTCGGGACCTCTGAAACGTGCTCCCAAGCTCTGGACCATGCCCCCTCTCCCACTCTGAGGCAGAGACCCACAGGGTTCAGGACTCTGCGTGGTTGCTGCTGAAGTTACCTGAGCTGATGGGCTCCTCGGGCTTCTTCTCCTGGGACTGTGCCAGGGACTGCCTTAGCTGGTTTTTGACCTCTAAGGCACCTTGGTAGACACCCTTGATCAGCTCATGGTCCAGCTCCACCCTGGGGATGTAGACTGGCTTCGTAGAGACTGTTTGCAGTTTTGACGCTTTCTGCAACAAACCAAGAGGTTGAGGGCAGGTAGCTCCGGGGAAGCCAGCACCTGAGCTCAGTCCTCACCGATCCCTTGAGCAGCTTCCTGTGATTGCAGGTTTGAAGTCCAACAGGCCTGCTCAAATTTCAGGTCCAAGGTCACCAGGCTTTAAAGTACCCCTTTAAGACCTAGAGCTAGAATAGATCTCAAAGGACACTCCTCTTACAGATGGAGAAACTGAGGTCTAGACATGACAAGTGGCCTGCCCACACCACCTATGTGTGTATGGTCACACCTATGTGTGACCGGGTGGCACAAACTCAGTTGGGACAGAGGTCTCCTGAGGTACGTCCGCTCTGCCAGGTGTGGCTGTCAAAGCACAGAAGACACAGGACCTTTCCTCTCTAGAGAAGCAGCCCTAATCCCAGACCTGATGATGGACAGGGATGCTTCGCTGGGAAAGGAGAGTCACTAAGTTGAGTCCTATAGTACCAAAGGGACCAGATAGATGTGGACTGAGCCTTTCTCATACAGGCCAGGCAGCTGCAGATAAAAGCCCTTAAAAGGGGCTGGGGTTGTGGCTCAGTGGTAGAGCGCTCGCCTAGCACACGGGAGGCCCTGGGTTCAATCCTCAGCACCACATAAAAATAAATAAAGATATTGAGTCCAACTACAACTAAAAAATAAATTTTTTTTTTAAAAAAGGTATTGTGTTCAACAACAACTACAAAATAAATATTAAAAAAAAAGCCCTTAAAAGAGGAACAGGGACTCCCTAGATGGAGAAATTTTCCTGCTGACTTGACATAATAAACTGCAAAGTTGAGAGAAGGCCTCGGCGGACAGCCAGCACTAAAGTAGTGCGGACATGGTGGCTCACCCCTGTAATCCCAGTGGCTCGGGAGGCTAAGGCAGGAGAATCTTGAGTTCAAAGCTAACCTCAGCAACTTAATGAGGCCTTAAGCAACTCAGTGAGACCCTGTCTTTATTAAAGGCATTCTGTCCATCTACAACTACAAAAAATAAAAAATAAAAAAAATACAAAAGTGGGCTGTGGCTCAGTGGTTAAAGTGTCCCTGGGTTCAATTGAAGGAAGGAAGGGGGGGGGGGGAGGAAGAACATAGAGGCCTAAATCCTACAACTATAAGGAAGTAAATTCTGCCAACAACAGGTGAACCTGAAAGATAACCCTAAGCTCCAAATCAATACAGTCCAGCTAACACCCAGACTGTGACCCTGAAAGACCCTAAGCAGACAAGTCACAAAGTCATACCCAGATCCTGGGCCAGGGAAACTCAGAGTAAATATAAATTCTCCTAAGCGCCTCAGTTTGGGATAAGTTGTGGCTCAGCGAGAAAATGAACACAGCAGGTGTCTCGGGGATGCTTCCAATGCTCCAGGTGCATCTGTAACCACACCCCGGTGAGGGCTCTAGGTATCCTGCCTGCACTCTGTGGGAACACAAACTGGCAGAAGGGGTCTTTGACACACCCACCTCAAGAAACTCGAACTCGTCCCTCTTCACCAGGCTGCTCTCGATCTCCTCCTTCAGGGTTTGGATCTCATTTTTCTTCTTGAGGAGAATCTGGTAAATGGAGTCAAACTTGTTGACAACCCTCTTCTCTTCTTCCTTTAGCTTGCGTGTGGCGCTGGCCTCGGAGGCCTCAATGAGAATCTTCATTTCCTTGTATTCCTGTCTCACCTGCTCCATCTTCTTGTTTGTAGCCTCCTAAAAGGCCCAAGGCAAGAGGACTCCCATCAGGCAAAAAGGCTAAGGTTGCAGCCCCAAGTGTCAGTGGGATGAGGGCTCTAGGTCCTCGCGCCTGCACTCTGTTGGAGCACAAACTGGCATGACGGCCTTGGGGCGCCATTGGGAGCACAAACTGGCATGACAGCCTTGGGGCGCCACTGGGCAACACCTATTCAATATGAAGTGCTCACAACTCCAGACCCAGCTCTAATCCTAGGTTTACACTCTAGAAAAATTCTTGGACACCTACTCCAGAGACACACACAAGAATGTTCATAAGCCAGGTGCGGTGGCACACACCTATTAATCTCAGCAGTCCAGGAGGCTGAAGCAGGAGGATCAGAAGCTCAAAGCCAGTCTCAGCAACTTAGAAAGACCCTGTCTCTAAATAAAATATTTAAAAGGGTAATAAATAAATAAAAGGTCCATTGACAGCTAAAAAATATTTAAAAAGGGGGGGGGGCCGCTGGAATTGTGGCTCAGTGGTAAGAGCACTTGCCTAGCAAGTGTGAGGCGTTGGGTTCGATCCTCAGCACCACATATAAATAAATAAAAGGTCCATTGACAGCTAAAAAATATTTAAAAAAAAAAAAGGGTTAGGGATGCGGCTAAGTGGTTAAACACCCCTGGGTTTAATCCTCAGTACAAAAAAAAAAAAAGGAATGTTCAGGGGCTGGGGCTGTAGTTCAGTGGTAGAGCGCCTGCCTTCAGGTGTGAGGCACTGGGTTCAAGCCGCAGCACCACATAAAAACAAACAAACAAATAAAAAAAGATATTGTGTCCATCTACAACTAAAAAATTAAAAAAAAAAAAGAATGTTCATAAGCAGCCTTGTTTGAAAACAGTAAAAACCAAGCTGGGTATAGCAATGTATACCTATAGTCCCAGCAACTCAGGAGGCTCAGGTAGGAGGATTGCTTGAGCCCAGGAATTCAAGGCCAGCCTGGGCAACATAACAAGATCCCATCACAGGGAAAAAAAATGAAATGTGACAAGTATAAGTTGAGAAGTGTATTATAAGTTTGAAATGCACATCAGAGGTCAAAGACATAGGACCCAAAACAGGAATGCAAAATATCTTACTAACACATTTTATTTATTAGTTTGTTTATTTATGGTGCCAGGGACTGAACCCAGGAATGCTTAACCACTGGGCTTCACCCCCAGTCCTTTTCATTTTTTCATTTAGAGACAGGGTCTCACTGAATTGCCAAGGCTGGCTTCGAACTCATGATCCTCCTGCCTCAGCCTCAGAGCCGCTGGGATTACAGGTATGCACCACTGTGCCCAGCATGAATTGTATCCTGGGAATGTAAGTCAGTGGCAAAGTGCCTGCCTAACACATATGATGTCCTGGGTTTGATTCTCTGTGCTGCAAAAAAAAAAAAAAAAAAAATCAAAATGAAATGATTTCATGTGTTTCTCATGTTAATTTAAAATCACGTGGAAGGTTTCCATTGTATTTGTTCGTGCTGCTTTAGGAGCCTTAACATCTTGGATAACTTCAACAGCTCAGCATCCAACGTGACAAACACACAGGGAGGGACAGACTACTACCAGTGCGCTCCAATGTTCACGCTCACCTTTTCCTTTAGGAAGAGAACACCCTTGGAGTTTCAGGTGGGCACGAAGCCACCCAGACTACATTTCCCACACTCTCTAGAAGCTAGGCTTTGCAATATAACCAAGCTCTTTCCCATGAGGGAAGTTATGTGTGCCATACTGTGTCTCTTGCTTAAAAGGAGACAAGAGAAGGAAACCACTTGTCATCTTCCTGTTCCCCCTTTCTAGGCTATAACAAAGACGTAATGGGGACCCAGTGGAGACAGCCAGCCTGACGTGACTTCTGTTATCTTGGTCATAATAAATGCCAGTTTGGCACACATCCCAAACCCTAAGGGTCAAAGTCATTATGGTAGTCAGCCAAGCATGTTGTGCTGGCCACTAATGCCTAAATTGGTTTTTTTTTTTCTTTCTCTTAAGTATTTTTTTAAATACTTTTTTTTTTTTAAAGGGCTGGGGATATAGCTCAGTTGGTAGAGTGCTTGTCTCACATGCACAAGGCCCTGGGTTCAATCCCCAGCATGACCGAAGGAAAAAAAAAATTCATTTTTTCTTAAACCTTTATTTATTTTTATGTGGTGCTAAGGATCGAACCCAGTGCCTCACACACACTAGGCAAGTGCTCTACCACTGAGCTAAAGCCCCCAACCCCCTAGACCATTCATTACTTAACAGATGTTGGGCATGGTGATAGTTTCTACGAAAGGACAGGTGCATTCCAGTTAGCCTCGGGCCATTTTTGCCTAGTTTAGCACATAAACCCATTCCCCCCGCCTTGGAGTTTGGGGGTCCTCCTGTCTTGCTGCTACCCAAGACACACTTCTCTCCACAAGTCCCTAACAAAGTGCACTTTGTGCAATTCTGGATCTTTTGTGAGGAGTTGTGATTCCACTGATCAGAACAGAAAACTAAGGCTCTAAGATCTGCCATGGTGCCCCAGGCCACAAAAGCTAGTACATAATAGAGTTGGTATTATAACCACATCTCATCTAACAAACTCACAGCTGCTGCAATAAAACAGAAGGCTTGGGGACAGAGTCTTTGAATATCTAATATTTCTTTTTACTTGTTCAAAAAAATTTTTTTCTTGAACCCAGAGACCTCACATATGCTAGGCAAATGCTCTACCACTGAGCTACATCCCTAGCGCTAAACCTGATTTGTAATCACTCCTGCACTGTTGGCTGGGCTTACAGGTAGTTCTCAGTTGCAGCTTGTGAGGGATCTTTTTCAGGCACATAGCTTTTCATCTGTTTTGCAAGGTTGCTGCTTAATTCTGACTCTTGTGCGTGCAACCAGTGCTGTCCAGGTCAGAGCCATGTCTGTCTTTGCTGGAGGTCAAAGGAGGCTGGGAGTCATTTGTGGGGGGAACTGCTACTCACCCGCAAGCTCTGCTGCCTGGCTCTTACATCCTCCAGTGCTCTTGTCGCCCCGCCGATATGACTGCACATGACGGTTAGCTTATGCCTCAGGGTTTTCTGCAGAGGAAACAAGGAAGGGTGAGAGAAAGGTCCTCTTCAGCCCCTCCCAGCCCCCACACCAGGAACCACCCCCTAAATCTATCCCACTGTTTCTGCCACCGCAAGTCTTTCTTTGAAGAATTCTATTTATTGCCTCCCTTCATCCTTTTAGGGGGATAGTACAGTCAATAAAGAAGTAAAGATTTGGAGCCAGATAAAACAGATTCAAGGGCTGAGGATGTGGTTCAGTGGCAGAGCACTTGCCTCATACATATGAGGCACTGGGTTCGATCTTCAGCACCACATAAAAATAAATAAACAAAATAAAGACATTGTGTCCATGTATAACTAAAATAAGTATTTAAAAAAAAAAAAACAGGTTCAAGTCCTAACTCCCAGTGGTCCAACTGTCTCCCACTTAGTTTCCTTGACCATGAAACAGATGCGACTGGGCTCCTGGGTGGACCCACACAGTGCCAGGATCCTAGTCAAGACATACTAAGGATCAGTATCCAGGATGCTGAACTTCTTCACTACTCCTCATTGTACAGCTGATGGAATCGAGGCAAGGAGACAGCGAGCAGCCAGGCTCACACAGAGACAGATGGAGCTGGGGCAGCCACTTCAGTAATGGCAGATGAATTCATTCAGACAACCAGAAAAGCAGACAAATATCATAGAAGAGAGAAATGCTAAAAGATGCTGGAAAGCAGGGGAAGACTACCGAACCATGAACCTGAGGCAGGGAATCCAGAGCCGTAAGTTGGACCTCTACAGTTGTCTTCCCTGGACACATCTGCCAATTCTAGAAGGAGGCTTGGCAATCTGCGTCAGCTTCAGAGAGGCAGGGGAACAAAGATAGAGTCCACACTTCACCTGGTCACCCTAGGCTGGGACCATCAAGGCTAGGAATATGGAGGAACCAGCCCACAAGGTCTGCAGCCCAGCTGCCCATCGCTCAGGCCCTGAGGTTGAATTAAGCTAGTTTGGAATTGCTTGACTCCTGGCCACCTCCAGAAACAACTCAAGTACACATGAAAGGAGATAATGTCATCCTCATTTATTTCTGTAAGTCTCCTACATCGATATCAATATCCAAGTCTCCTACATTTTTCTCAGACAAATGTTCGGGCACATAAATGAGGAGAAAAAAAAATCATCACTGCCACCACCCTCATAAGGGCAGCTAGCAGTTATGGTGTGTTTACTGTGCGTCGGGTTCTCTTCTAGTGTTGACCCACATTAACTCATTTAAAGCTAAGAACAATGCTATGAGCCTTGGGTAGGAATCACCCAACCTTCACAGACAAGGACACTGAGACACAGAGCAATGGGCGCCCTGTGCAAGATGGCATTGCTAGTCATTGGCAGAGCTACGTTGCTGATATTAAAGTCATAGACCCGTTATGAAACTGAGCATGCTGGAAACTTCTAGAAAAAGAAATCATTTCCCTCCTCCAACAAGCTGGCTCAACATACTTTGCCCTTCCTTCTACTTCTCCCACTCCACTAGAGATATTCAGGGCTGAACCTGACCTTGAATCTACAGTTGAACAACCCAGTGACAGTCACACCTAAGGGCTGGAAGCAGAGACCAAGGCCACATGAACTTAACCCAGAAAGCCCAAGCCACCAACAATGTTTCAGACTCAACCTCTGTTACACTGCTCATCCACCTGGACATTACCAGTAACTGAGATAGGGTTAGGGCCAAAGGCCAAATCCAGGCACATCTGATCTCACAGAGCTGGAGGAGACCTCAGAACACCCAGGGGCTAGAAATTGTTTCACCTCCAAAAGCTGCTCTTAGTACTGCACCCCGATCCCCATGCATCCACCATTCATCAGACACATATGACAGTCATTGTGCACAGGGGTCCACATGACTTCAGGCCAAAGGGAAGTGGTCCAGGAACTTCAGGTGACTGGGGATACAACTCAGTTAGCAAAGTGTTTAGCAAAGTGTTTGCCTGGGTTCAATCTTCAGCACCACACACACAAAATAAAGGAAGGTCTGAGGATTGTGGCAGAGGTCAAGGACTTGTGTTCCTCTGCACAGGAAGCAGCAGAGTCCTGAGTCCACCCCACACCGAGTCAGCCACCCAAGGCTGGGAACAATGCCCAGCTGGGAGTGGCCCTGAAACAGTGGTGAGCAGCAGCAAAAGAGAACACTTGGGCCTGGCGCACTGGTGCAGGCCTGTAATCCCAGTGGCCCGAGAGGCCGAGACAGGAGGATCGAAGGTTCAAAGTCAGCCTTGGCAACTTAGTGAGGTCCTAAGCAACTTAGTGAGACTGTCTCTAAATAAAAGATAAAAAAGAGCTGGGGATGTGACTCAGTGGTTAAGTGCCCTAGGGTTCAATTCCCAGTAATAAAAGAGAGAGAGAGAGAGAGAGAGACTTGGGGGTGGGAAATGGCAGGGAATCCTGTTTTAGGGATTAAAAAAAAAGCCAAGCATATATGTTTGGCACATAAAGCTGAGTCAGACTCCAACTCAGGGTCTCGAAGGCTAAAAGGGAGCAGTGGCTGTAGCCAGGCTGAGAAGCCCTCCTGCCCCTACTTGCTTTCTGCCTCCTAAAAGTGCCTCTTCAGAACCAGGCTGCACCAATAAGCTCACGAACCTTGGAAAGACCAGCTGGGCAACATGTTATGCAGGGGTTTCCCTGCCACCCAGCATGCTCCCCTCTACCCAGTCCTGAGTCACAGAAATGGTAAGAGTATGTATGGAGTTTTCTGCAGTAAATCATTTTATGGACTGCCTCCCTCACGATAACTTTCCGAGCCTAGCATTTCCAGTTCCCTTTTTATCATTTCCCAGCTGGGGAGCCTCAAGCTCCCCAGGGAATGCTATCAATTCCATTTGGCAGATGAGAAAGCAAAGCTCAGATCTGCAGCGACTTGTCCCAAATTGCTCATCTCTGGAGCAAAACAGGGCTCCTGGCTCCAAGGACTGGGCAGGTTCTTTCCGGGAACAGGTGGAGACTCAGGTATCTATAACTTGAATTGGTAGTACCAGAAGGGAGGTCAATTCAAAAGACATACCTTGAGGTCCAGTTGCTAAGACCTAGGGAAAAAGCCCAAAGAAGCCCCCATTCAGACCCAGAGTGACAAGCAAGGCCAGGGCAGGGCTGTGGCCTAAGGGAGCCTTAGTCCTGGCACTGCACACCTTCTAGGCTTCGCCCAGTCTCAAACCTCCTTGGATAGCCCAGGACAGGCCTTGTTCTCCCTGACAGTGCTGGGAGAATGAGATGAAATCGGGCCACACTTCAGGGCTTAGTTTGATATAACAAAAGCTTGCTTACACTTCTTCAGCTTCTGCTTTTGAGTCCACAAGGGGAACCTATGATTTCCCAAACCACTAAAAACATCATAGACCTGAGAGGCCCTTAGGAGTCCACCATGTTCCTCCTCCCTTTACCAGCGAGGACGCAGATCCGGGGACAAATTCCACACTCAAAGTCACACAGCAGGATGGACACCATAGTGTAAGAGCACTGGCTCTCCAAGTGGCTCTAATTTGGGGCTTCCTGAGACACCGTTCACCCTCCCTGACCACCAGAACTCTCCATCCCAACAAGACTTTTGCTTATATGACCTCAAGCCTCCCAGAATGTTCCCCCTGCTCTGAACTCTATAGAGATTGGAATTCTAGTCCCCAGGGAAAAACTGCAAATGGTGTATCAAACCAATCTGGGTCCCAGCTGGCTCGGCAACTTTGCTACACTGGCTTTGCTAAGTTAACTTCTCTGGACCTCAGCTGCCTGATCTGTGAAATGGAACAAATAATACACACCTCCTAGGGGTTGCCAGCATTTAATGAGGGAACCTCCAGGGTCCTCTTTGACCCTCAGAACCCTTAAGAAAAACCATCAGATAAGCACAAGTGACCGCACCTGTAACTTCAATTGTTCCTCTGTAAAACTGTTCTGTGGGGGAGCAACAGAGGGATGGCCACAAAGGATAAGGGGAAGGGCAACATAATTTCCCAGCTCCCTCACTGGGGACACACACCTGCCTAGGTGGCCTGTCACCCAGATGGCTGTGAACTAGCAAACCCAGATATCTCCTCAGAAGACCCAGTGGCATGGCAGAGACGCCCTCAGTGGCCCCTCTCCACAACCCAGCAGGCCCAGGCTGCTCTAAGCATCCTCCTCGACCATACCCTACCTGCAGATCAGTGCTGGCCTGGCTCAGGGCGACCGGAGAGCAGGTCTTGTGGTCCACCAGGCAGACGTGGCAGATACACTCGCCATGTGTGGGGCAGAACAGGTCCCGCAGGCGGTTGTGCCGAGAACATTTTCGTTTCAGCAGGTTTCGCACCGGCAGCTGCAACTGGTGGTCTTGGAAGGCAGGACTCTCGAGGTGTGGCCGCAAGTGCTCCGGACAGAAGGAGGCCATGCACACCAGGCAGGTCTTCACGGCCTCCTCTTTCAGGCAGTGGTCACAGAACACCTGGATGGCGGGACTGGGGACCTCGGGAGGGGAAGGTGGCGTCCAGTCGGCCACGGGCGCCTGCTCCAGCTCGGCCTGTAGGTACTGGTCCACCACCGCGCACAGCACCGTGTTCTTTCGCAACTCCGGGAGCGACGGGGACACGGCGCGGCACTGGGGACACCGGTACGGCTTGCCCTGGACAGCCCACGTCTCGTCCAGGCACGATCGGCAAAAGTTGTGGCCACACGGGGTGGTGACCGGCTCCTTGAAGAGCTCCAGGCAGATGGAGCACGACAGCTCCTCCGCCAGCAGGAACAGCTCCGCCATGGCGCTCCTGGGGACACCGGATGAGACACGCTAGCACGGCAGGGGACCGATGCACGACCGTCCCCAGGCAGCCGAGGAAACGAAACTAAGTTGGAGAGAGGCGGTGCCCTAGGCTTTCAGGAAGTCACGTGGGGCGCAAGGGCAGGCCCCGCGGGGGTCCCCTCTGGAGAGCCAGAGGTGGCAGCTGTGGGAGTGGCCGTCTAGCTGACTCCGCAGCGGTCCCGGAGGTTTGAAGTCCTGCCTCGCGCGGCGTGAGGGCGGGGCGCTGGGTTTCGCTTAGCCCTAGGGGCTTGGGGACCTCCCGACGACCACCATGTCCTTTCCTGTGGCCACTCTGGATGAACCGACGTGAGTGAACCGTGAGATCCAGCCCAACTTGCGCTCAACCTGGCACTTGGGGCAAGTCGCCCCCTGTGAGAACTCGAGGGCGACCTGGGGTGTCCCCACCCGCTCCCACACCCTCGAGAGCAAGCTTGGTCTTTTTCAGGCATGCCTTTAGGAGCTGCTAAATGACCCAGTCCTTTTCTTTCTGTTTTTATTTATTTATTTTATTATTTATTTATTTTTCCTTCCTCTTTCCTCATCCCAGGATCTGAGCCCTGATGGAGCCATAATCACACACGGAGACTTCCACTGAATGAGATCCCCATTTTTGCTCTCTTGGGATTTAGAGATACCCACGTCTAACAAATATTCTGTCTTTTACACACACACACACACACACACACACACGAATCTAAATATGTTTTCTTACAATTGTTAAGAATTATTTCCTTAATGTTTTAGCTCCCCCCCCCTCCCCTGCCTGGGTGTAGGAATTGTGGACAAACAGGAAGCTACTATGTTCAAGAGGGGATGGGGCCAAGAGAAAGTGGGAAGAGTTAGCTGGTGTTTTGTTTGTTTTTGTGGCAGTGCTGGGGATTGAACCCAGGGCCTTGTGCATGCGGGAGTCAAGCACTCTACCAACTGAGCTATTATCTCCAGCCCCTAGCTGGTGTTTTAAATGGATGAAAGGATTAACAGCAAAAAACAAGGAAAAGGTAAATGTCTTAGACTAAGCCCAGAATGTCAGGTCGGTGGCGGTGACTTAGAACAAAGCAGACCCCGTGGAAAAGAAACATCTATCAGCCAACAGAAATGCCTGTCAATCAGTGGGATCTCCTGACTAATGCCTGTCAATCATCAGGACCCCCTGGCCAATCCTGGAGTTCAGCCAAGCTCCCCTGACCTACTTGGGACAAGGGACTCCAAAAACACCTTTTCCTGTCCCAAGACCTTCCCTTCCTGCTGTAAGCCCCATAAAAGTCCAGTCTGGTCCAACTCCCAAGCGATTTCTCTTCAGACCCTTCTCCAGTTCACTCTGATAGAGTTCCATCCCAAGTGATATCTCAATAAAGCCTCATTCCGAGGCCTTTTAAAATCTGCCTCCTTTGGTAGCTGCCCACCTTGCCTGATCTTATAGTAACTACTATTTATGGGGGACCTACTAGGTGCTGGAAAAGTCACATCTACTCTCTCCTAAAATCCTTACAAACCTGCAAGACGGTGTCGTTATGTCCATTCTACAGAGGAGAGTTACATACTTTTGCAAAGCAGGGCTGGGACCCTAGCTCAGGACTGCTGATCTCTACACTAACTGCTTGGTTCCCCTAATTCTTGTCAGGTATTCCCCAGCACCCTTACCCCACTTACTCTTGTTCATATTTCCTTGTCCATCTTGTCTGCATGGAGAGGAAGAAGACAGTAGTATGAGGGACTAGGAAATTAAGATAAAAGCACAGTATCTCATTTAGATTTTTTTTTTAATGTGGTGCTGGGGATCCAGCCCAGTGCCTCTTTTGTGCTAGGCAAGCGCTCTACACTGAGCCACAACTCAGCCCAAAAAGCACAGTATCTCATTTGAGTCTCATAATAAATCTTCTAGGCAGATAAATTATCTCATGATGAAGCCGGAGTTCTGAGATGAGACTCCATTCTCCAAGATGCCAATTTCCCCTGGATTCTTTATTCATTTATTTTTATGTAGAGCTGAGGATGGAACCCAGGGTCTCATATGTGCTAGGCAAGCGCTCTACCGCTGAGCCATCACCCCGGCCCTTCCCCTGGGTTCTTGAAGAATAAAATCCATGGACAAATCACGGAAGGGAAGAGTAAACAGAGCAGGATTTATTTAAGTGAGACAACTCCCACCATGTGGGAGAGGGACCTGATAGCAGAAAAAAAACATTCTGGTATGCCAGCTCAGGAGTTTATATATGGTTCTGGGGCAGAGTATGGAGCAGATTCTTTTGTAAAATAGAAATTGAAAAGGCTCGGGGCTACCATCCAGGTTCACTTCCATCCAGGTTCACCCCGGTCTTCCATTTTCCACCTCTGGGACAAAGGAGTTAGCTGGAGGTGTTCCCACAGGTAAGCCTCAAGATCTTTTATATTTGAAATAGGCCTTGAAGGTGCTATCTACCAGTTAGCCTCCAGCTGTGGTTGAATGAGGCCCTTTATCCTGATTGCCTGGTCCTTTTACTATCTATTATTTTATCCTCATTCAATAATACAAATGAGAAAACTGAGGTTTACAAGAAGTAAATAACTTGCCTAAAACAATGGCTATTGGCACCAGCCTCTGTTTTCAAAAGTCAAACATTTCCTTCTGTAACAGGCTACCTCCCAAGGGAGGAGTGCAGCAGTTTCCAGGAAATAAACACTATAAAATCTACCTCTAGCCTAGTTACGTGGGAGAGATAGCTTTGGTGACTCAGGCCAGAATGTGGAATGCTCTTTCCCAGCTGAAAGATTAAGAAAGGCTTATTAGAAAATGAAACTAACTAGGAGGGTCGGGCTGTATTCAATTCCATGGGGTAAACATTTACCAAGACCTACTATGCAACAGGCATTCAACAGGTTGACTGCTTAAAGAATAAACGCTAGTCCTCTCTCTCTCTCTCTCTCTCTCTCCCCCCCCCCTTTTAAATCAGAAACTGAACCCAGTGGTGCTAAGCCACATCCCCAGACCTTTTTATTTATTTTTAATTTTGAAATAGTGACATTGTCTTGAAAATTAGGATCTGGTCCTCGTTCCCAACACCAGAGAAACACCAATGCAAGAGCAAAAAGTAAATTTTATTTAAGAAACAGAACAGGGAGAAGGAAAGGGAGGTGGAGGGGAGGCGGATGAGACTCTGGAGAGGGAGGGGGTGGGGGACACTCTGACTCGTGATGGTGGGGGCGTGTCCAGAGCTGGTTCCTTAGGGAGTGGGGGTGCTGTGCCCCTTCACAGATTTTAGGTTTCCTTTCCTCTCATGCCCCCTCCTTCTCTAATCTTGCCTACATAACTAAAGTTCGGGAAAGGAGCTGCCCAGTGGGTACCTCTCCCTATTTTCCACACCTGCCAAAGAAGTCAGAAAAGGAGCCACCCAGGGGAATTCGTTAGCAACTCCTTGCTGGGAGGAACCATCAGTCCCTTGGAGGCTGAGGTGAACTTGGCAACTGGTTGCAAGGAGGGGCAAGAGTTCTGCAGGTATTCTACTTACTTTTGAATTAGTTCCCATCTTCCCAACCCAATCATTCATTTTCTACGCTTTCTGTCCTTTGCCCTGTCTCAATAGGGTCTTTCTAAGTTGCTTAAGGCCTTGCTAAATTGCTGAGGCTGGCTTTGAACTTGAATCCTCCTTCCTTAGCCTCCCAAGCCACTGGAATCAGGTGTGCGCGCCACCTTGACCAGGAAGCCTAGCCTTTTAATACAGGGAGAACACTGAGGACCAAGTAGTAAGAGGGGAATGTAGTGGGAGGTCAGTTCCTTCCAGGAGTATAGATTCCTCATCTGCAAGACAGGGAGCCCAGTAATACCTTTTTGTGGAGACATTGTAAAAACAAAATGAAATTCAGGCAAAGCACACTGATGTAGGCGGGAATGGGGAGCCTATGGAGGCGCAGGGACTGTCCCTGGGCTGGAGGGTGTGTTTGTTTATCATGAGTAATTTCAGTGGCACAACATCCTGAAATTAAATGTGACCCTATTGGTCACATGGAAACTTTATGATCCCACCCAGCAGATGGAGAATGATCCTTACTGGATTCCCACTCCATTCTGTATTTGGAAGTTGGGAAAACTAGGTGGAGTAAACAATCTCATTTTCCTGCAAATATAATTTGCCTACTATTTCCACCAATGCCATTATCATAAAATTTAAGGTCAGATTGTGGGTGTGGTTGTAGCACCCACTGAAGGATACGGAATTAATAAATCCCCCAAGATAGTGTGTGATCCAGAAGGAGAGAGGGAGATGGAAGCCAAAGTTTTGATCCCTCCAATAAACCATTTCTCAGTGACATAACAGTGAAACCACGCATTAATCTTGTCCCCGTGTCAACATAGTGACCCCTGGAGGTCAGATGAACAGGACTCCGAATCCTGAAACCTCCACTCTGCCTGTAAAAACACTAATTAAAAACCAAGCCAGGTGCAGTAAGGGGCCCATGCCTGTAATCCCAGCAGCTCCGAAGGCTGAGGATCATAAGTTCAAAGCCAGCCTCATCAAGAGTGAGGTGTTAAGCAACTCAGTTAGACCGGGTCCCTAAATAAAATACAAAATAGGGCTGGGGATGTGACTCAGTAGTTGAGTGTCCCTGAGTTCAATCTCGAGTACCAACAGACAGACAGACAAAAAAAAGCATGCCCAGTAGAAACAAGTTCCAGATGTTTGCAACCTTTTGCCCCAATCCTGTTAAAGTCTTCAAGGACTAAGACCCCCCCACCCAATGTAACCTATGTAAACCTATATCTTCCCTGTAATGGACGCCATTTTCTACCCAGAAGGTGAGCCCTTCGATTGATTCCTGCTCTGCTGCTGAGCAAAAGGCATAGCTGATCCGTGAAACCTGCTCGCACCCTAGTTATTTGTACTTTTATTATGGTGCTGAAACCATTTTGGTTATTGTTGCTTACACCCACCCACCCACCGTCAACCTTCCATGAAGGATAGTGGTTCTTGTTTCCATTTAAAAGATGGCCAAAGGGACTGGAGGGGTGTAGCTCAGTGATACAGCATGTGATATAAACATGCATAAGGCCCTGGGTTCCATCATCAGCACACACACAAAAAGATGATCAGAGATGTCTAATGGTCATTAGACATCCAGATGTCCAGGTCTAGTCTGTTGACTTTTATTCTGTATGTATGGAAAAAGACTATGGTGTCCATGCCCCCAACCCCATGAAATAAATTTATTTATTTATCTATCTATTTATTTTGCAGTTCTGGGGATTGAACCCTGAAGCTACTACTACTCAGACTACCACTGAGCTAATCCCCAGCCCTTTTTATTTTTTGTTTTGAGATAGAATCTTGCCAAGTTTCCAGGCTGGCCTTAAACTTGTGTTATTCCTGCCTCAACATCCCAAATTGCTGGGATTATAGGCATGCATCATCCTACTCAGCTGCCGCATGAAATTTAAAATCAAATTTATTCTCAGCCCTAAGTGAAGGATATGGAGAATAAGTCCAAGGACATTTCCTCCATCTGCTGCTCTTCCCCCGTTTGCCTTGTCTGGGGTAAAATGGAAGTTTTGGTCATTTAAAATCCCAGGCCTCAGCCAGAATTAAGGAACACAAAGGAATATGCACCTGACCCCCAACCACAATGGGTCAGCTGATCCTAATACAATAACGCCCCCCAAATTCCCTGTTCACACTCCTGCCCAACCCTAAGGGATCAGCCTACCCCAATACAATGAACCCCAGGAACTAACCTCCTGTTCCACCCTAAATTAAGCCTAAGTAACCCAGACCCTTGCTTCAGCCTGCCGCCATTTTCTGCCCTGAAAATGAACTACACCAGGGTTCTACCGATTGACTAGCTTACTGATACCGAATAAAGAAAAGCTTGCTGAGCCGAGGTTTGCTTCCCATCGTCTACCTCCATCATTTGTGCGTCTATGTGCTTACAATGAGTGCAAAGAGTTCTAACAGTTATTTTTTTCTGTAACTATCATGATCAATTTTTCATTGAGGTGCTCTTATTTATCCAAACATTTATTTTTAAACACTATTCATAGGTTCTTCTTTATTTGGTTAATGTGGTGAGTTACACAAATTGAATGTTAAACCAATCATGCATTCCTGGAATAAATCCAGGAATTTATTATCTTCTCATATTTTATTTTAATTATTATCATTTTACACATTGCTGGATTTGATTTGCTATTTTTGGGGGGAGGCTCAACCTCCCCAAAAATTTGCTAATTTTTTGGGGAGACTCAACCATTGAGCCACATCCCCATCCCTTTTTATATTTTATTTTGAGACAGGGTCTTACTAATATGCTTAGAGCCTCACTATATTACTGAGGCTGGCTTTAAATTTTAGGTCCTCCTGCCTCAGCCTCCTGAGTTGCAGGAATTACAGGCATGTGTCACTGTGCCCAGCTTTGTAGAGAATTTTTGTGCCTATCTTCACTGTCACAGTATCACAGTGCTTGTGCTTGTGTTCAAACAAGTCTTATTTAACTTAATAATGGCACTGAAGTTCAAAAGTAGTGATGCTGACAATTTGTGCATGCCAAAGAGATACAGTTTAAGTGAAAAGGTGAAAGTTCATGAAGATAGGAATAAAGATAGTACAAGTAGGGTTTGTCACCATCCATGGTTTCAAGCATCCATTAGAAGTCTTATATCCTCCAGAGATTAGGGGGGGGGCTGCTACAAATTAAGTTACCACCATGGAGTCCAAGACAGGGCTAGCAGAGACCAACTATATTGGTGATACACATGGAGTAGGAGTGCTGGAGGGCTTCACAAAAAGAAAGAAGACCCAATTGGGCATCAGACTGATCAAGGGTCAGTTTCTTTCCTTCCCTCCATTTTTTAGAAAGGGTCTCACTATGTTGCACAGGCTAGCCTCAAACTCCTGGGCTCAAGCAATCTCCCTACCTCATCCTTTCAAATAGCTGGCACTACACGCATTCACCATAGTGGCTGCTCCAGAGTCATCTTAATACAGAATCAAAGCAGTCTAGAAGTCCATGGTGAGGAGACAATCTGAAGATGGTCAAAACTGAACCACAGGGGCAGAGAATGTCAGATTTATGTTCTCAAGGATAATGGCAGCAGAGTGGGAAATGTGAGGCAGGTGGGCTGTAGCTGACTCTGTGTGTGTGTGTGTTGCTGGGGATTGAACCTAGGGCCTTGTGCATGCAAGGCAAGCACTCTACCAACTGAGCAATATCCCCAGCCTAGGACAGAGCCACTTTAAGATCAGCTACAAAAGCATCCTGGGGTCAATAATATTGTTCTAAAATTACAATAAACTCTCCAAAGCATAATGTAGTTTGGATCTTAAATGTCCCCAAAAGTCTATGTGTGGAAAGCTTGGTCCCCAGTTGAAAGTACTATTGAGAGGTGGTGGAACCACTGTTGGGTGGAAAGTCAGGTCATTGGGAGCATGCCCTTATAGGGATACTGGAATCCTGGTCCCTTCCTCTCTCTTTTCTCCCTGGCTGCCACAAAGTAGCTTCCTTTACCACAGGCTCCCACTGACAAGATGTTCTGCCTTGCCACAGGCCCAAACCAATAGAGTCAAGTGACCATGGACTGAAACCATGAGCCAAAATCCATCTTTCCTCCTTTTAGGTTGTCTATTCCAGGTACCTTATCACAGGTACCTTGATTAATACACCCTCTGCTAATTGGGTGGTAGTTGGCAAGTTATTCAACACTGAGTTGAGAGGAGTTAGATGAGTTACTACTTTAAACCCATGGAATAATTCTATAATAACAAAGCTGGCATCTGAGTACTACTTTCCTCATTTAGAATGGTCCCTCTGGAGTATCAAGCCCAGGAGTTTGAATATGAGAGCTCCCCTAAAAGCTCATATGTGAGACAATGCAAGAATGTTCAGAGATGAAACAATCAGATTTTGAGAGTTGTAACCTAATCAGTGGATTAATCCACTTGAATGAATCAATTGGGTAGTAACTCTAGGCAGATAGGGTGTGTCTGGAGGAAGCAGGTCAGTGGGGTGTGCCTTGGGATTCATATTTTGTCCCTGGTGAGCAGAGCTCTTTGCTTCCTGGCCTTCATGGCCAGAGCTGCTTTCCTTTGCAATGAGTTCCTCCATGATGTTCTGCCTCCCTCAAAGCTTTGGAGTTGGCCCACCAAGGACTGAACCTCTGAAACCATGAGCCAAAATAAAAGTTTCCTTCTCTAAGTTGTTCTTGTCCCAGTGATGTAAAGATGACTAATCCAAGCAGCAATCAAAGATCTGCTCCGTGGCCAGTACCTGGTACTTTCCTTCTCATCTCCCCTTTCCTCTCTCACTCCTGGGTAAGTGGTATAGTTTAGAGCTTCCAAGTTGGAGAATCACATGATGATGAAATCTCTGGTTTCAAGTAGTAAAAAACACATGTACATTTTACATAGTGTTCCAATACATACACAACTGTATGTAAATGAAACAAAAATTTCAAAAAGCAAACTTAAATTCTTTGGGTGTGAAGCACTTATTTTTCTAACCTATCATATTTTATTTCTCCCAAAGCTGGTCAGGAATCCTAAATTGATACCATCAACTTTCTAGTGGACTCTACCCATCACTATAGAGGAAAAAGGCAACTCAAACTGATTAAAATTTGAAAATATTCCCTGACATCAACACTTCTCTTTGATCCAATTAATATTGATTATTTATCTTAATTTGTTTTCCAAACCCTGGAAAGAAATTATATTATGAAGAACCCCACTGCCAAGATCCCACCACTCAGGGTTAAACTCACTCTTTCTAGAGTAATATTTCTTATTACAATAAATAAATACACACTTCAATACACATCCATGTCATGCAAATTTTAATTTGCATGATCCAGTGGCTCCCAGATGGGATGAACTTGGATGGACTATGCAACATCAGACTCTTTGATGAAGGCAAATGTTGTTATGGAAAAGTGCAATGTCTTACGTTACTTAACCAAGACAGTAATTTGCAATATTCAACTAAACACGACTCAACATGGACATTATGTTCAATATGATTTTATTTAAAAATTTGCAAAGCTGAAGGAGGATCTGATCTTTTGTTAGAAGAAAGCCTTTTTCACAGTATACATTTAGCCATTTTTGCTTTGTATTGAGTAATAACAGAAAAAAAAAAAAAAGGAAGTTTCTGTTCAAGATCCTCACTCCAACCCACTGAGCAGGTGCCTGGCATCTTGTAGCAAGATAACATGTTCCGTGGTCTTAAGTCCCACAGCAAATCCCCTACCCAAGGTAACACAGTTCTCCTCTAGGCACACTGCTCTTACAGAGGGTCCTGAGAATCCTTAATTTTTAAATTAGGAAAATGTGAAAGGATTCTTGAACCCACTGTCTGCAACAAACCCAACTATCTGTTAACTCTTGGCAATTTCAAGTATAACATACTTGAAATTTATAAGATGCTCCATGTTTAATGGAACAACTCAAATGTTAAAAAATTTCAAGCAACATGCTTTAATATTTTAAAATGTTACTTAATGAAACTTATTGAAACAAGATACACAGCACATTCTTGTACTTGGTATTATAAACTCCTACTGACGATCGCTACTCAATGGTCAAAAAAATAGAAAATGAGAAGAAACCAGACTATCGGGATATAACAATGTTTGCAGGGAATGTCAAGTTCTAACTTTTGTTAACTGAAATCAACTTGAAGAAAAATCAGGGGGTCTACAAACCACCCATATTATTTTAAATGATGAGGTAGATTTTTTTTTCCCCCCTATGCAGGCAAATGAAGATAACAAAAAATCCAGACTTTCAAATGCTCTTTAAAAAAAAAAAAAGTTCAGGTTATAGTCACTTTCACAAAAAAGACATTTATAAACTATGAGGTGGAAAGGTCATCCTCAGACATGTTCTATACTTGAGGTGGTACTTGGAGATTCAAGAATCAGTCTTGGATCAATCAACTCTCTCCAAAAAACCGTGATCTGAGGAAAAATACAAAATAGTTTAAGCATTTCATTTTGAGGTCATATAGGATTTAGTAAGTTAAAAAATTTAAGTAATTCCAGCAGTTTGGGAGGTCAAGGCAGGAGGATCAAGTTCAAAGCCAGCCTCAGCAATGGTGAGGCACTGAGCAACTCAGTGAGATCCTGTCTCTAAATAAAATACAAAATAGGGCTGGGGTGTGGCTCAGTAATCGAGTGCCCCTGAGTTCAATTCCCAGTACCAAAAAAAAAAGAAAATTTAAGTTAGTCAAGATCCCACCATTCAGGGTTAATCTCATTCTTTGTAGAATAATATTTCTCATTACAAATCAATCAATACACGTTTCAGTACATATCTATGACATGCAAATTAAAACTGAAGAGCATCTTCCTTGGTCCAGGGGCTCCCAGACTAGATGAACTTGGACTGGACTATGGACATCAGACTCTTCAATGAAGGCAAATTTCTATTGTGCAGGATGATTGAGAACTGGAATAATTTGAGTCCCAGTAAATTGAGTTTAATTAGGACATAAGAATTCATTTCCCTAAAATGTAGCTTAAGTTTAACATTAAACACATTTCATCTTTTGTTTACAATTGGGGGTTGTAGGGACTGAGAAAATGCAGAAGGAGTAAGAAGTTACAAGTGCCAGAAGGATTTCCCCTGTGGACAGGTGGCCTGCAGATTTCTTGGGAGCTAGATGTGGCCAACTGTGTATCACTAGGCTGCCCATGCCCTTCTTGGAAGCTCAGTAGTTCTTATTCTATGCTGCCTGAAAACAAAAACTACAATTTACAAGTAATCACTAACGCTGGGCCACATGGATGTATACTGAGAGCCATCTAGTGTCAAAAACAGTAATGACAGCTGGGATGTGGCTCAGTGGTGACGCTCTAGCCTAGCATGTGAGGGAGGCACTGGGTTCGATTCTCAGTACTGCATATAAATAAATAAATAAATAAATAAAAGTCCATCAACATCTAAAAAAAAATTTTTTTAAAACCCCAGTAATTACTGGCTCTGTATTCTACTTCAAGACTTTGTTTAAAAGGGCATAGTGAATGTGGCTCAGTAGTTAAGCACCCCTGGGTTCAATCCCCAGTGCCCGCACCCCCCAAAAAAAAATGCATAGTGAAAAATCCTCCAAGGTTCAATTTTCCAATGCAGTCTTCCAGGAATACATTTTAAGAAAAATAAATAAATAAATAAATAAAATGAGCTCTTGTATTGCAGATAAAGAAGAACAGGGGATTGGACCAAACTGCCAATCCTATCACAACCCTAAAAATGCACTTTGGGACAAAAAATTATCATCCACCTAAAAAACACAGGAAAACATATAGTTTGGTTAGTGCTTCCACGACTTAACGTTTCAAATGAAATGTGAATTTTCAATAGTGAAACTACCAGAATAAGATTCACAACATTCCAAATACAAGAGTCTTAAGAAAACATTTTCTTCAGTATAAAAATTCTGGGAGTAAGGAGTGACCGCAAGGGCACAGGATGGAAGCTCCTAGAGGCTGTTCATATTCCCTCCCTTCCTTCCTTTCTTCCTTCTGTCTTTCTTCCTCCCTCCCTCCCTCCCTCCCTTCTTTCTTTCTTTCTTTCTTTCTTTCGTACTGGGGATTGAACTCAGGGGCACTTGACCACTGAGCCACATCCCCAGCCCTATTTTGTATTTTATTTAGAGACAGGGTCTCACTGAGTTGTTTAGTGCCTCGCTGTTGCTGAGGCTGACTTTGAACTCGCAATCCTCCTGCCTCAGCCTCCCAAGCTGCTGGGATTATAACTGTGCGCCACTGTGCCCAGCCATGTTCTATTTCTTTATCTATGTCTGATTATGTAGATATGATCATGTGTAAAAATTGTTCAAGCTATACATTTATGTGCACTTTTTATGAATTGTACATGCCAATAAAGTTTTTCTACTGGAATCCCTATATAACTATGCTTGTAAGCAACTCCACACTATCAAACAAAAGTTTGAGTATCTTATCACATAGGCTCTTTGAGGTACATGATGGCACCAACTCAGCACCTGGCACTTGTTACTGCCGCTCAACAGCAAAGACTAGCTGCCCCCATGGCCTAGATCCTTTATGTTTGTTTTTTTTTTTTTTTTGGTACTGGGGATTGAACTCAGGGGCACTCAACCACTGAGCTACATCCCCAGCACTATTTTGTATTTTATTTAGAGATAGGGTCTCATTGAATTGCTTAGTGCCTCGCTGTTGCTGAGGCTGGCTTTGAACTTGCAATCCTTCTGTCTCATCCTTATGAACCATGGGGATTACAGGCGTGCACCATGGTGCCCGGCCCCTTTATGGTTTTATTATAAGTAATTTGGGAAGCTACAATGTCACCTTCCATATCCCACATTACCAGTCAAAAGAAAATGACCAAAAAAAAAAAAAGAATGACTGACCAAACAAGGCAAGAAGAGAAGCATGCCTACCTTCCTCTCCTGTGTCACAGCATACTCAACTATCTCGGTTCCATTTTCATTGTGATAAACCAAATCAAATTTCCCAGGTTCTTTCAAGGCTGAAACCAGAAGGCAGGGATAAAAGACAATAAGTTATTCCTCAATAGTTAAAATATTTCTCTATAGAGAATTTCTATCATTGGGGAAACAGTAACAAATAAAATCACCAACTGATATACAAGTCGGGTGTACAAGAGATCAGGGAGCGCTCTTCACAGACGACCCTTAGAGAACCAGTGCCACAACATGGTCACTTGCTGACCGTTCATCAACAACCTTTCCTTTAAAATGAGCTTGAGGAATTGTCACTACTAATCCCAGAACTGAACATTGAACCACAAGATGATCCAAAAAGATAATTCATATGTTTCAATAAGGCAAGGTGACATACAATGTCGTTCAGTCCCAGAAATCACATATGCATACTATTTGGAAACAGAGGCAGGTTTCAGGCTCCCACAGTAGTATGGGATTGGGAAAAAAAACCTGCGAGACAAAACTATCTTATCAATCAACAGGAAAAAATATGGTTGTCTTGAAATTTTTCAAAATTGTCATCAAAACATCAACGACTCTCACTATATAGAGAAATGAAAATTAGTAAAAATATTTCTGTAGTCCATTTTTATTTCAAACATTAGAAACTGAAAGGTAAAGCACTTTATTTCTTCATAAGAAACTTATCGAGGGCGGTTGGAACGATGCTGCCGTCATGTCACGTAGCTTAGGATACAGATGGCACAGCTTTTCCCTGCCTGGTAGACTATCACAGTCCCTTCGAGGTGTGGATCAGCTTTCAACATTTTATTCTCAGAGCTTCTAATGTCAAGAAGTAGCTCTGAGCGTTTCCTTTTCACTGTGTGGAATCTTAGTGAAGCTTTCCACTGGTGCCACTGCTGGGACTTTTCATCACAGCCGCCTTCTGTATGTCAGGAAGTTCACAAAAGTGGCAGAGTGGACTTCCCCAGTCAGCCACTTCACCTGTGACTCCACTGACGCGGGCAAGGGAGAGTCCAGCATTCTCACTTTTGTTTCTCTACTGTACTTTCATGTTTTTAAAATGTTTTTTAAAAATGTACAAGGTTTTACACTAAGAGACAAGGAGGCAGCACAACCATCTGCCATCTGTACAGAATGTTAGATGTACAGTGAGCAGTCAGTGACAGACTCTGAAAGAAGTGACGTGACTCGTCACTCATCAGGGGGCACATCTGTTATTTACACAGTGATTTGTGGACTGAAGAACTATCAGTACTTAATGCAATTACAGTTAACATACCTAGTATTATGGGGGACTGATGCTAAATACTTGCCTGGTATTGTTGGGGGACAGACACTATTTAGTATTTAACCAAACCATGGTAACAAATTCATGTATATCAGAACTATGTAAATTGAGAACTACTTGTATTTTTCTTAAAGAACAGGTAGTTTTTTTGTTTTTGTTTTCCAATACTGGAAATTGAAACTAGAGGTACTCTACCATTGAGCTACATTCCCCGCCCTTTTAATTTTTTTGAGACAGGGTTTTGCTAACTATCTGAAGCTGGCCTCCAACTTGTGATCCTCCTGCCTCAGCTTCCCAAGTTGTTAGGATCACATATGCCTCTGTGCCCAGGAGGTTGTTTGGTTTGTTTTGTTTTTTTGGCATTAGGGATTGAACGCAGAGGCACTTTACCACTGAACTATATCCCTAGCCCTTTTAAATTTTTTATTTGGAGATGCTAAGTGGCTTAGGGCCTTGCTAAATTGCTGAGATTACAGGTGTGTGCCACCACACCTAGCAGTAGTCATTTCTTGATGCCCCAAAGAAAAGTGCTAGCCAGGCATGGTGGCACATGCCTGTAACCCTAGTGACTCAGGAGGCTGAGGTAGGAGGATCACAAGCTCAAGATCAGTCTGGGCAACTTAGCAAGACACTGTCTAAAAATAAAAATTAAAATTAAAAGGGCTGGGGATGTACCTCAGTGGTACAGTACTCTTGGGTTCAATCTCCAGTACCATATACATATGCACCAAAAAAAAAAAGAAAAAGAAAAATTGTAATTAGATATTGTCATTGTCAACAACTTGACATGCAGTGATTAGGTTTGTGTCACTGGAATTTGACCATGCACAAACTTCTGTCCATCATTCCTAAGAATAGGGATTTCTATAAATAAAACCTCATCTGGAGAAAGCTAGAGCTGGGCCCCATGGCCTACACCTGTAATCCCAGCAATGCTATAGACTGAGGAAAGAGGATAGCAAGTTTTAGGCCAGCCTTGGCAACTTAGCAAAATCCTATCTCAAAATTAAAAACAGCATGCACAAGGCCAGGCGTGGTGGCACACACCTGTAATCCCAGCAGCTTGGGAGGCTGAGACAGGAGGATCTGGAGTTCAAAGCCAACCTCAGCAATGGTAAGGTGCTAAGCAACTCAGTGAGAACCTGTCTCTAAATAAAATACAAAATAGGGCTGGGGATGTGACTCAGTGGTTGAGTGCCCCTGAATTCAATTCCTAGTACCAATAAATAAATAAATAAATAGCATGCACAAATATAACAACAAATCCCATCACTATGTACAACTAAAACGTGCCACTAAAAATATGGAAAAACTGGGGCATGGTGGCGTAGGCCTGTAATCCCAGCAGCTCAGGAGGCTGACAAAGGTGAATCACAAGTTTAAGACCAACTTTAGCAAGATCCTATGTCAAAAAAAAAAAAAAAAGCCTCAGGGGTGGAGCGCCCCTGGGTTCAGTTCCTAGTACTGGGAGGAAGGAGTGGGAGAAAGAAAGATTCAAAAGTTCAATAGACAGAAATCAGTCAAAAGAGTTTTTCAATAAAATCACTTTGTGATATTAAGTAAAAGTTTAGATATAACTTACACTGGCTTTCCAGCTGTCATTGTCATCGTCATCTTCTTTTCTTGGGGGGGAGGGGTATTAGTTAGGTATACGGAATATTGATCCCAGTGATGCTCTATCACTGAGCTATATCCCCAGCCCTTTTTACTATTATTATTATTTTTTGGTGATGACTTTTAAATTTTTTACCACTTTTTTTCCGACCAGGGATTGAACTCAGGGGCACTTGACCACTGAGCCACATCCCAAGCCTGACTTTGGATTTTATTTTAAGACAGGGTCTCGCTGAGTTGCTCAGCCTCGCTCTTGCTGAGGCTGGCTTTGAACTCGAAATCCCAAGTGGCTGGGATTACAGTTATGTGCCACCATGCTCGGTGGAATTTTTAGTCTTTCATTCACTGACTTGTATAAGGAAAAAATTAATTGCTTTAGAGTCTGCTAAAGAGAAAGTCAACTCCCCTGCTCTCTGGTTAAGGACCCCTGCAACATATTCTAAGTTAAGGTCCTTGTGATAAAAGCTGTCTTATCCAGAACCAAAACAGGTAGGATTAATCAGGACAAAGCAGGGAACCAGTGACAATAATGTGCAAATACTCAACTAAGACACACAAGACCCTGGGTTTGATTCCAAGCACCACCAAAAAAATAAAATGTGAGAGTATATGTATACACACACATTGTAGACACTTTATTTTGCCAATCTTTTTGAAAGACAGCTAAGTAGGTCTTGAGTTTACTGTCTGTCTTTCTTTTATAAACCATACCCCTAATACATTGTCTGTAAGTTCCAATTTAGGATTTTCTTTCTTTCTTTTTAGATTTTATTTTTTTATTCATTCATTTATTTGTTTGTTTATATGTGGTGCTGAGATTCGAACCCAGTGCCTCACACATGCTAGGCAAGAGCTCGACCACTGAGCCACAATCCCAGCCCAGGATTTTCTTTTTAAAGTGATGTAAGAATGCAAAACTTTGCAAGGCAACTAAGGACAGAATCTTCTTAGACTTTTACCAAAGTCTTCCCAATCTTTTATAGCTGACCCACTCATATATAATTTAATAGCATTTTTTTTCAGTAATACTCCTGAGTCAGCATTCAATTGTTTCCTAAAAATAATTCTTTTTGAAATCAGTTTTCACCAGCTCATATTATCCTTTATGAAGTCACACAAATACAATAAGAACAAGTAGCCCATCAGCTTTGAGAACCAATCCAATATATCTTAGTAGACACAATCCAAGGAGTAGGTGTGCAGGCCCCAGAGGTGTGGGGTGCGGACAGAGTGGTGAACACAGCCAGTTACAGGTGCTAGGTTAAGTTGAGAAAGAGAACATCTTTGTATATTAATGCTATTCAGAAGCCATTGTAGATATGAAGAGTCTAAATTTTCAAATTCATTTCCAAAAGACTCACCAGGTAAGGATGAGAGAATTTCTATATCTACTTGCTGGGTCTCTGGATTGTGGCTTAATATTTTTCCTTCCTTTCAAAAATAAAAGTCCAAGTCAAAAATCAACATATAAAACACTGTGAAAATACTATAAACCACTGAATTGTAGACTTTAAAATGGTTAAAATAGCAAGTTTTATGTGTTTGAATTCTATTTCAATAAAAAGCATTAAAAATAAATCAACATGTAGGGGAAATAAGAACAGCAGATTTATAATCATTCTATCTGAGTATACTGAAATAATTTCAGAGGCAAAATAGATACATTTTAATCATAAATGGTAGACATCTACAGAACTTAAAGAAAGGCCAAGAATACACTAGGTCATCAAAAGTCACTAAATAAGAGAAATGGAGAAAAATAGGCTAGGATGATGTACTCAGGTGGGACTGGCCATCACAGCCTTTAATAGGAGAGGCCACCTATACCCCAGTGGTGCGGCTCCCATTTCTGATGCTGTCGGGGCCATCCTAAGGGCTGAGTACAGTCCCTTAAGGCTGAAACAGGAAGGTACTTTCTTACTGGTAAGTTTAAAATTTCCTTCCTCCCAGGTCCCTCAGATTTGGGAGCTGGTTTTCAAATGCATCAAGAGGAGGCATTACCCTATGGTTGCTGGTGGGCAATGAGACAATGGGTGGTCTTTGGGGACACACAGGAAGGCCAACTAATCGGTTCCTCCTGCACCTTCCCAGGCTTTCTGAGTATAGACAACAGGTACTTCTAAAAACCAGGTTCAGTGGGGGTCAAGGGCCTTGAGAGACTATTTTTTTTGGAATAGAATTAAATAAATCAACTGATCAAGCTAGAAAACAGCACTTAAGATGAATGCAAAAATATAGGACTCATCTTTCTTTTTTTTATTTTGTACCAGAGATTTAACCCAAGGGCACTTAGCCACTGAGCCACATCCCTAGCCCTTTTTTTTTATATTTTATTTAGAGACAGGGTTTTGCTGAATTGCTTAGGGCCTCACTGAGTTGCTAAGGCTAGGTTTAAACTCAAGATCCTCCTGCCTCAGCCGCCCCAGCCACTGGGATTACAAGCGTGTGCCACCACTCCCAACAACAGTGATAATTTTTAAAAGTTTACACTTTGATAAGTAATTTAATCTTCTACTTTATGACTTTAATGAAAAAAAAAGAACTATTTTATCCAAGCAAGTAGTATTAAATATAACTTTAATCTTAATAGTATACTGACAACTTTGTCTCACTATGTTGCCTATGCTGGCCCTGAACTCCTGGCTAAAGCTGTTTCTGCCTCAGCCTCCTGAGCAGTTGGGACTACAAGCACACGCTAACATGTCCAGCTGAATTAATTATTTTTAAATAAACAAGCTTACCTTGTAGTCAGAGACATCAGGAGAGTAATCAGATGTTAGTTCCAAAAGCTAAAAAAGAAGAAAAAAACCTACGAGTACACAAGCCCTCTCTCTTATCCTCTCTTATCCCCAGGTCTCCTCTGTCTTACCAACCTGCCCCTGGAAGAAAACATGCAGTGCCCACCCTCACCAGTCTGAGGCCCCATCCATGAAACTTTGGTCACACTGGTGTTCCAGGGAAAAGGGTTTTTATAAATATTATTCAACATGACTTGCTAAATAAGTTTATTTGGAAGGGGAGCTAACCTTTTTTGTTGTAATTGTTGCTGTTTTAAAATATACCTTAAATGCAATCTTCTCTCCGACTTGAGGGGCAGCTGCTAACAGTGGTAATAGACTATAGTCCTTCTTGTGTATTGCTACTGGATTCTGAAAAACAGCATTAGTCACATGACTTCATTACTGGTGAGAAAATGGGAGCTCGTGACATGGAGTCCATGTGACATGACTACTTTCTCCATGGAGAAAAAAAGTAGTCAACTCATAATAAACAATACTTACCTGGATAATAGTAGATGAATTTGTTACTATCTCATTTAATTGCTGCTGCTTCTGATATTCAGTGCTAGTATTTAAAACACAGGAAACAGCATGCCCTCGTCCTCGACCTCTCCCTCGCATGCCCCGACCTCTTGTTCCCTTCCAAGAAAGAAGGTCCTCTCCTCTCCCCCATCCTCTTCCTAAACTGGTGGGGAGAGACACACTGGGAAGAGAACCAGGAGCCTGTTTGCTAGTATTTGATTCCCAAAATTTCCACCCTATGGAACTTGGAGTCTGTACTGTCAGCCCTGGACCTGGACAGCCCCTTCCTGAAAAGAGGCCTACTGTCTTTAGGAAATCTGTAGCATACTCCGGAGTGCTCTTGGACACAATGCACTGCTCCTCTGAATCTGAAGCGGAATCTGAACTAGAAGATGAGGCTCTGATCTTGCCTTTGCTGGTGGTAATGGCAGCTTTTGCAACCAGTTTGTTTACAACTGTATTTTTTGTAAAAGGTCCTTCTTTTGATAACTCAGTTGATAGTTTCTCTGAAGAATTTCTAACCTCCAATGTGACATTGCTGATATCATCACTGTTCGAATCCGGACTAGAACTAGACTCAGACTCCGAGGAGGAATTGGGGCTGTCTTTTGAACTTGTGACTCTCCCACCTTTTCTTCTGACTTTCACAAGACTGTTTTTAGCAGAACCTTTCTGAGGAGTATACTTCTGGGTGATCCCCTCTTTTGACATCTGTGCTTTAGGACACTTGGAATTCTTGGTCTGTTTTTTATTTTCATATTTCTCCTTTTTCTTTGGTGTTCTCTTTTTGGTGTCTTCTTCCTCTTCATCCACTGGGCAACATGTTGCTTTATTTTTTCTCTTGCCTTTTTTCTTCCCAGTCTGTTCTGTGACAGCTTTTGGTTCCAGATCCACGACCTTCTCATTAATATTATTGTTGTCTTGCTTCTTCCACTGCTTCTTTGAATATCTATAACCTAGTTCTGATTCTTCATCCTCCTCCAACTTATAAGCCCGCTTCTTTGCTTTTCTAGATGGTAAAGGAATATCATCTCCATTACTGACTACTACAGAAGTCTCAGGAATTTCTCTCTCTTCTAACTTAACTCTGTCAAAAAAAAAAAAAAAAAAAGAGAAAGCTAGAGTGAGCAATTCATAAGTATGACTCCAGGATGTAGCTATACATTGAGATGATTCTGCAAATGGTCACTACCAGCAGTGAAAAACTGTCATGTCACTTAAGGAAAACAAAGGCTCTTTTTGACAAAATGGCCCATATAGCACGACTTATGGTCAACTTTCATAGGCCAGTTTTACTTACTGAATACCGTGTCTCAAATATTTTTTACACATTTTCTCTTATCAAAAACCACAAGAAAGTAGGTTTTTTCATTTTTGGTTTTTTTTACAAGCTACAAAATTATAGTTCAGACAGGTAAGTTACTCGAGATCCCCAGCTGATAAGCTGATAAGTAGCAGGAAAGCAATTCAAACCTGTCTAGCCTCAAAACTCATTATCTTTCACTACATGTATGTTACCTACCCTAAAAGGTAATAATTGCTAACATAAACATTTTTGTGGGCTGGGGATGTGGCTCAAGTGGTAGCGCGCTTGCCTGGCATGCGTGCAGCCCGGGTTCAATCCTCAGCACCACATACAAAGATGTTGTGTCTGCCGAAAACTAAAAAATAAATATTAAAAAAATTAAAAAAAAAAACAAAAAACATTTTTGTTTTGGAATGTGTTGCTTTTTAAAAAATGAAATTTTATTTTTAATAGCCAAAATATGGAATCAACCTAGGTGCCCATCAACAGATAAGTGGATTAGGAAGATGTGATATGTGTGTGCAGTGCAAAATTGACCAGTCATAAAAGGAATGCAATTCTTTCATTTGCAGCAACATGAATGGAACTAGAGGACATTCTGTTAATTAAAATAATGCAGCTGCAGAAAGAAAAATACTATGTACTCTCACATTTGGAAGCTAAAAATTTGATTTCAAAGAAATAAAAAAATATAATAGTGATTATCAGATCCCGGGAAGAGTGTTCTACAGCACCATAGGATAACTATGGTTGACAACAATTAACAAATATTCCCAAATAGCTAGTAGAGAGAATTTTGAATGTTCCCAACACAAAGAAATGACATATGCCTGAGGTAACAGATATGCCAGTGACCCTCATCAAATAATTACACATTGTATACATGTACTACAATATCATCGTTCCTTATAAATATGTACAATAACTGACAATTAAAAATAAATATATACTTAAAAATAATAAGAAGTAATATGAGATTTGATTATTATTTTTTGTTTAAACTTAGGGAAATACTACACAATTTATGTTCTCTGGAATAGTGACAGATGCCCATAAAATTGCATGACAGTTTGTGATGGTTAATTTTATGTGTCAACTTGCCTGAGGTATGGGTGCCCAGACATTTGTTTAAGCATTATTTTTTGTCCATGGCATGTCTATGAGAGCATTTCTGGGTGAAATTAACGTATAAATTGTAAGACTATGTAAACTGCTTTTCCGCATGTGGGTTGGCCTCATCCAATCCACTAATTGCCAAAAGAGAACAAAAGGGACTTAGAGAATTTGCTTTCTGTCTGACCCTTCAAGCTGGGATATCAGACTTCTCCAGCCTTCAGAGTCAGACTTGGATTAGAATCACACGACTGACCCTCTGGTCCCCAGCTTATTGACTACAGATCTTGAGATTTCTCAGCTTCCACAACTGTGTAAGTTAATTCCTTATATTAAATCATGTGTTTTTCCTATTGGTTTTGTGGAAGAAGCGAAGCCCTCTCCAAACAGGCACAGCAGCAAAGCAAGGCCAGATCTGTGTGTACATGCTTGACTGTCAGACAACATGATGCCTTCAATAGCCATGTACATATGCATTCACCAGACAAAGGAAAGGTGGGGCTGCACAGCTCTGTGGTAACTTCTTTATGATTTTATAGTACAGAATAGCGACGCAAAATGTATTTTTCCATATAGGGGAGACAAAGGGGATAATATGCAATGGGAGGAAAGGAGGAGAGGAAGTCCTAATGCAATCGAAACTTGGCCTTTGGATGTGAATCTGCTGAGTCTGTGCTGGCACAAAATAAACACTGCTTCCTGTGGAACACTGGTGCCCTGTCTCTCTGTGTAGAAATCCTGCAACAGTTTTGTTTTTCTGGAGAACCTGGACTAATACACACTGCATCCAAAATTATTTCATTATAGAATAGCAATTTTCCCCAATGAACTGGCAATAGCTAATCCTGAGTGAACAGGGAAAGATACAGTCATATTTGAAAATAAAGTATAATTGGTTAGGGTTAGGGTTAGGGGTTAGGGCATAAGTATAAGGGCATATGTATAAGCATTCTTTATTTTTTTAGAAATATCTTTTAGTTGTAGATGGACACAATACCTTTATTTATTTATCTTTATGTGGTGCCGAGAATCGAACCCAGGGCCTCACACATGCTAGGCAAGCATTCTACCACCAAGCCACAACCCTAATCCGCATTCCTTAATTTTTTTAAAGCCCAATAATCTTGTTGATTTACCTCCTCAAAGTAGTAAATGAGAAAAATCCTCAATTATTTTTCAACAAACAACTATTTAGAAATCCACAAATCAAGATAAAATAATAGCTACCAAGTAGGAGAAAATAAAGACAGAAATAAAACTCTGAATGATTAGGGATTTATATTATAAAAACATATCCTCTCTCTATTCCCTTCTTCTTTTTTTTTTTTTTTTTTTAAAGAGAGAGAGTGAGAGAGAGAGGGAGAGAAAGAGAGTTTTTTTTTTTTAATATTTATTTTTTAGTTTTCGGTGGACACAACATCTTTGTTTGTATGTGGTGCTGAGGATCGAACCCAGGCCGCATGCATGCCAAGCGAGCACGCTACCGCTTGAGCCACATCCCCAGCCCTCTATTCCCTTCTAAAGGCCGCAATATTTAACAGCAAAGAAGTCATTTTTAACTGGCACAATCTAGTGTGGCATCCTGTGAATCCAACATTGAATAAGTTCCAGAATATCAGATTTTTTTCCTTGACATTTTTTATTAATTTGTTTAACTTTTAGCAATGCTATGATTCAAGCTTCAATTGTGAGATGACTAATTAGGACCAAACTCTTCCCCAAACTTCAAATAGCTACTCAACTTCCTGCTCGGACATTATAGTTTATTAAGTCCCTACATACAAGACAGCAAATGCTGCACCCAGTTTAGGCAGCATTCATACTTTTCCCTGGAGCTGGTAACACTATCATGCTTTCTAAAGCATCACCTCACCCATTTTTTTGTTTTGTTTGTGGTCCTGGGAACAAAACCCAGGGCTTTGTGCATGCTAGACAAGGGCTCTTCCACTGAGTTACATACCTGACCCTTATTCCTCCTGAAGACACTGCGTGTATAGGTATCTGACTGAAAAGTATGACTTGTGATTACTGCAGCCTCACTAGCTACTGTTCCCCACAAGGAACAAATATGAACAGAGTGAGGCAAAATGTCACCTAGGGAACAAGAAATGGTCTCCTTAAGTCTGTTTGATTGCCTTTTTTTTTTTTTTTTTTTTTTTAGTACCAGGGATTAAACCCATAGGTGCTTAACCCCTGAGCTATATTTCCAGCCCTTTTTTATAGAGTATTTGGAGACAGGGTCTCGCTGAGTTGCTTAGGGCTTCACTAAATTGCTAAAGCTGGCTTTGAACTAGGGATTCTCCTGCCTCAGCCTCCCAAGCTGCTGGGATTATAGGCATGTGCCACTGCCCTCAAATTACAGGGGGTATGCTTGCTTTAGTAATGTTCATTTCTCTATATGAAGTACAGATAACAAATGGAGCTGTCCTCTACAAACAAAAGTGAATGCAATTATTCTTTTATAAACTGAAGTGAATTACCTGGGTTAATTAATTAGCAATGACAGAAATTTGATTTCAAGGAACTTCTAAAACATATCCTCTACTTTTTACTCAAACTCTTTGCAGGGAAAAATGGGTGGTATTATCAAAATGCAAATACTCCCTTTTATATTTGTAATTTTGCTTCTAGGATTTTATTATACAGAAATATAGACATGCCCATCTGCCCCACCTGACACCTACTTTCTTATACTGTCATCTTACCAAGGTCAAAATGATTGCCTGGGTTAAAAATCCTCTTTCTGCCACTGTAATTAATTTTTAAAAAGCCATTACCTCAGCCCTTCTCATCTATAAAAATGAGGATAATGATAATAATTATAGTACTCAAATGAACTATTATATATCTAAAGCATGCCTGGCTCAAAACAAGTGCTATCCATGTTAGTTCTAATTTTCATTAATACAATGAACGCTGTTAGTCCTCTGAAGGAGACGTTGGTGGATTTTTTATGAACTTGTCTCATCAACCAAACATGAAATTCAACAAGGAAGGTGAAATAGGAAAGCTTCACTCCTTTGGATCCCACCAGTTCCCTGCAGCCTTCCTCCTGTCTCGCAGCTGGTGGCAGCAGCCACATTGCCACCTTCAGACAGGTAAAAAGTTACCTGACCAAAAGCACACAGTTTGTGAGTCACAGAGTCATAGATGCTTTAGAGAGGTTTGACTTTGTACTGACTACAGGAATATGAAATGAGAACCCACTTCTAACATTTGATCAAATACTGTAGGCATTTGAAAGAGTGAGAGAGGAGGGAGTACACTTTATTTCCTCACAGTATGACTTCAACTGAAAGCTCTCTTCTACCTGGTCACTGTCCAAACCTGTTGCTGCAACCAAACCTCTGTGAAACCCTCTTCGGGAGCTGTTATGAGCTCAACTGTGGCCCCTTAAAGTTCATATGTAGAAGCCCTAAGTCCCAGTACCTCTTGTGACTGTATGAAGAGACAGAACTTTTAAAGAGGTGATTAGGTCAAGATGAGGCCGTTAGGGTGGATCCTGATCCAATCTGACTGGTCTCCTTAGAGGAAATTTGGACAAAGAAAAATACCAGGAATGCACACAGAGAAAAGCCCATGTAAGCACATAGGGAGAAGGATGCCTTCTACAAACTAATGAAAGGCCTCAGAAGAAACCAAATCTGCAATATCATGAGAAATCATTGTCGCTGAAGCCATCCATCTGCAGTATTTTGTTATAGCAGCCCTGGCAAACTAACACTGGGGTCTCCAAGCAAGTAGGAGCACTTCCTCTTCTCATGGGACCTAAAGACCAACCTCAGGAGCTCACTGTCAACAGTCTGGGTGCAGATGTCCAGTCAGAGTCCTGGGGTTTAAGAGAATGAATTATGAGGAAAAGACAATGGCACACAGGGGCCTCAAAGATTATTTCTCAGGATTCTCACAACCTGGCTCTACCTTTCCTCATCAGACTTAACAATTCCCCAGCACTTCCAACAGAATTCTTCTGATCAGCAGGCTTGTCTCCTCTGATTTTTTTTTTTTTTTTGCCTCTACAACTGCACTTTAGCCATCTAATATGTGCCCAAACTTCAAGGTACTGCTCAATTCCCTGACCACTTTTGTTCCAGGATCTCTCTCCTTTTTGTGGGGGCAGGTGCAGTACTGGGGATGGAACCCAAGTGTTCTAACCACAGCTATAGCCCCAGACTTCTTAATTTTTATAAAATTTAAAACAGGATACTGCTAAATACCAGACTGGCTCAATTTCTCAGTCCTCCTACCTCAGCCTCCCAAGTTGCTGGGATTATGGGAATGTGCCATTGCACCTGGCTTGATCTCTCTTTTCTCAATCATCTTCTGTACTTAGCAGTATAAGTTGATCAAACTATTCAATCTGACTGCACCACACAAGAAGATAGTATTCAGAAGCACAAAGCTACGTATTTGGGTGTACTTCAACAATATTAGGTAACTGACAACAGAGAATATGTTTCCTTTGTAGCTCTGAAAAAAAAGTGAATTTGTCAGGGGAAGACAATGATTCGGGGAGCATGAAACAAAACATTCCCAAATTTAGTTTCCTCCTACAGGATTGTCCCTATTTATCATTGAAGCCAGCTACAGAAGTCCGTCCCCCTGTTCCCCCCTCCCCCCAAGTGCTGGTTATTTGACCCAGGACTTTGCACATACTAGGCAAGTGCTCTACCACTGACATACGTTGTTATCAGCCCCTGTAGAGGATTTCTCATCATATGCATTTGGGCATTTGAGGCATTTAGAAGGAATCTGCCTGCCATTGTGCTCTAATTATTACTTATAACAACTTTCACCATTGTTTTTGACATTGTGAGCTTCATTATAAACAGTGTAATTCCTAGATGATTCATTAAGTGAAGTATAACTGTACTTAGCTAGCAATCAGTAAGTTATTAATTCATTAGGCAGGGGACAGTTGGGAAAGTAAACTTAATAGGAGGGGATACAGTCCTTAATCTGTAATATTTAATTGGTCCCTAAATTTCAGAGCAAATGGAGGCCTATTACAGTCAATAAAAAGAGAAAAGAACATTATTTGAAATTTGGGCTATTTCAAATTGTCATTTGAAACAGCTGAATATTGTTAATAAGTCATAGCATTCCTGACTTAAGAGACACTCAAAGATATAATCATTATTCCAAATTAAATTCTCTGATGTTATGAAGAAATCTTGTGAATCTGACATGCTTCGGGGAAAACAATTTTCAACAACAAAAGGCAAGCAACAGGATGTAGCCTGGCTCACAATTCCGAAATTCACTGTAGCTTAGGCTTAATGAGGTGGTGGTGACAAATCAGTCCAAAATGAGAATCTGAACTGGAATGATCACATCTCACTATCTGACTGAGACCACGAGGTATTGGCAATTCATACTATAACTGCCCCTGGATACTCACCTACTATTTTCTAAAATTTCCAAAAGCATATTTCAAATTATTCTTGTGTGTCCTGATGCACAAAGAGAAGGATCCAAACACCTATTTGGGTGAACCCCAAACGCCTAGTGAGACACAGAATGTCGCCCAGAAGTCTCAGCGGATACTGCACAGGAACTAAAGTGGGACAACCAAAGCGTTAGGAAGAAAACAGGACTGTTTTTTTTCTCCGTCTGGTCTCCGGGCAGATGACCCTGAGAGTATGCCAAGGAAGGCCAGGCTCCCAGACATTTGCCACCATGTGCACGGAACACAGTGCCTGGCTGGGTGCGGGTTCCCTAAATCAAGGCTGGAAGAAGCACCTGCCCTATTCAGGAGCAGGAGAGCTGCTCCAAGTTTGGTTCACCTGAAAATCAGAAGCTCCCGGAGAACGACACTAGTTAGGATGCAGATTCCCCAGCCCCAGCCTTGGCTAGACCAGTCTAGATCTCCAGGCTTCATGCATTTGCATTTTTTTTTTTTCCCAGTCTCACCCAAACCCGGCCGGAGGCGACCCCGGGTGCGCAGGCGCGTCCCCGGCCAGCCGCCCGCCCCGCCGCCGTCTCCTGGCGCCGCGCGCACCTGAGGCAATCGTTGTCCCTCACCAAGCGCGCGCTCTCGACCGGGGGCAAGAGCCCCCCCTCCAGGTAGAGACCTAGAAGGGCCCCAGAACTGAAGCCGAATCGCTGGCGGATGAGACTGATGAGATCCGTGACGACTCGGCATCTGTTTAGATCGACCAGAAGCCAGAAGACCGTGCAATGCGGGGTAGCTGGAGGAGGGTAATCAAATTGAAGCCGTAGCCTAACCGTCTCGGAGGCTGCCATCTTGCTCGTGCTCAACGGAAGCCCAGAGAGATCACAGGGCTACCGAGAGGCGTGCTCGGACGGCCCGCCCCCCCGCACTACCCGGGGTCGCTAGCGTGTGCCACCTGTGGGTGGCACATGGCTATTACAGGTTTCGTGAGAACCCGGAAGGTGTTTGATTCTATTCGGATTTGTTCATGACAAGGGTTAGGGATAAGTGCATGAAATGTCTCTATTCCTTTCCTGCCCAGCATTGTGTAGGGTCCGAATTTAGGCAAGTGGCTGGTGAGAAATTTCTAAGATATTCGCTCATATATGTAAAAGAAGTTTCGTGTTTTTTTTTTTAAAACACTTCCTCTGAGCAATTCTTCATGGAGTTGAAAAATATGTAATTCCTAATGTATTGTCAATATTGATATTTTAAAATAAACCATTAATCACTCTTCTCTATGCATCCAATGAAATATCTTTTATATTAGGGATTGAATCCAGGGGTACTTAACCACTGAGAGTCATCCCCAGTCCTTTTTAATATTTTATTAAAGACAGGGTCTGGCTGAGCTGCTTAGGGCTTAAGCTAAATTGCAGAGGCTGGCTTTGAACTCATGATCCTCCTGCCTCAGCCTCCCAAGTAGCTGGGATTACAAGCATGCACCACTGCGCTCCAAGGGACTATAATTACCGTAGCCATTTGATATCTACCACCATCCATATTATAAAATAGAGTAAATCCTGGCATTTACTTCTAGTAAGTAAGTCAGAAATTTTATATCATTTATTTCTTGAACTAGAATTTCCACGTGTCTCACATATAATTTTTGTTTAATTTTCATGAGGAAGGTATGGATTGTAAACTATTATCTTTTGGGGGGGGGGGGCGGTGGTACCAGGGACCAAACTCAGGGGCTCTCAACCTCTGAGCCACATCCCCAACCCTGCTTTGTATTTTATTTAGAGACAGGGTCTCACTGAGTTGCTTAGGGCCTCACTTTTGCTGAGGCTTGTTTTGAACTCATGATCCTCCTGCCTCAGCCTTCCGAGCTGCTGGGATTATAGTCGTGCCCAACCGAGCCTGGATATTCAGAAGATTTTTAAAAATAAATTTTCACCTGTGATTTACGCCTGTAATCCCAGCAGCTCAAAATGAAAAAAAAAAAAGGGGGGGGGGGTTAGGAACGCAGCTCAGCGCCCCTGGGTTCAATCTCCAGTACCAAAAAGAAAAAATTATATCAGTTCTCCAGCAGCTCAGGTTCATGCTCCATAATGTTAAAAACAAAGGGACTGGGGCTCGGAATGTGGCACAAGCGATAGCACGCTCACCTGACATGCGCCGGGCGCTGGGTTCGATCCTCAGCACCACATAAAAATAAAATAAAGATGTTGTGTCCACCGAAAACTAATAAATAAATAAATAAATAAATATAAAATGGGACTCAAGTTTCAAAAGGAATATTTACCCAGCCATTTACTTTCTCAATATCTGGAAGGTTCTACTGAGATTTAAGTGATTATTATACCACTCACTCTTACACTCAGAGGTGCCTGTTTTACACATCTAAAATTAGATAAAGTTTTTGGAGTAAAAAATGACAATTATATTAAAGTGGGGATTGTAGCATTTAAGCTCATCCCACTGGCTATGATCAAAGACCTGTATATATATTCATGACAGATGAACAGAGAGATGTTTGTGAACTCTTATATGTAGATTAACAATTTAATCTCATAGAAAAAAATCAGTTATATTTATAAATAGGAATTTGACAGAACCAGAAGAGCTTATCAACATCTAAGAAAGAAGAGCTACTCCCAATAAAATGAAGATGTCCAACATCTTACTGGATTTTATGTATATTAATGATTGCTGTTATGTGCATTATTTACAGTAGATTCAGTACATATTCCCTTAAAGTTCATCTAAATTTAATACTTGATAGAAACAAAGAATAAGGGAAGTGAGTGCCAGTGAGATTACAGGATGCATTTCTTTGGGGAGAACAGCAAACGGAGCACAGACACTTTCCCAGGAATCAGCTTTAGGAAAGAGCCCACTGAGAAAGTGGAACTTTTGAGAAATGGAACTTGAGTTCCTTAAAACTATCTATGCGGCTGGGCATGATGGCACATGCCTGTAGTCGAAGCTACCTGGGAGGCAGAAGGATCCTTTGATTGCATGAGTTGGCTCCATCATTTTGGAGTCTGGTGAGGCAAAACATCATGGCAGGGAGTGGATGGTGGAGCAGAGCTTCCCACCTCACTGCAACCAGGAAGCAAAGAGAGAGGACAGGGGAGGGGACTGGTTGCAACATCTCCATCAAGGGGTAGCCTCCAGTAGGTCCCACTGTGACAGAAAAGAGTTCTCCCCGAGGAAGAAGGGAACCCAAAAGGCAGAATCCGTGGAAGGAGGAGGTCTTCCCTTTTTTATAGCTAATGTCTTCTTTCAGCTTTCCCACACTCCTGTCCTTTGTTTCCCAATATCTTGCAGTGATAGAATGCAGGTGGGAAGGCCCAAAAGGTGGGGGATCGGTGGGCTGAAGGAGTAATCTGGGCAGCTTTTGATTAGCATCTCCCTGTTTGCTGGGAGCTGCTTTATTAACATTTCCTTAGGATGGGCTCTGGGCCTTGGGGACAGTAACATTTCAATTTCCCCAAATGCTGCTCTGGTTTCCTGGACTCCATTCTCTATAATGGTCTCCATTTTCTTTATCTTACTCAATATTAGACCGATTTACCTAACTACACTAACTACCTATCTGTAAATCTGGCTTCAACCACCACCTAAAGGTTCTACCCCACCCCCCAGGAACACCACAGATGGGTGACCAAGCGTTTAGCACATGGGTCTTTGGGGAACATTTAAGACCCAAACCATAACAATGCCCATCAATAGGGACTAGATTGAATACCTTAGTACAGCTATATGACACGTGTATAGAATTCCACTGTACAGATATACCATCTTTTTTTCCCAATCTGATTTCCAATGAGGTTATTACAGATATATTGATGTAAGAAGGTGTTATAGTTTGGATCTTTAATGTCCCCCAAAATTCTCATGTGTTAGGCAATGCAGGGATGATCAGAGGTGAAAAGATTGGATTATGAGAGCCGTATCCTCTTGAGTGCATAAATTCATTTGATGGATGTAATATTTGAATGGTCTACTGGGTAGTAATTGTAAGTAGGTAGGACATCCCTGGAGGAAGTAGGTTACTAGGGGCGTGGCCTCAGACTAAACCTATTCCTAGCCCCTTCCTCTCTTGCTCTCAGCCTCCAGGCGCCTAGAGCTGAGCAGCTTTTCCCCACCAGCCTTTCCACCATGATGTTCTGCCTCATTTCAGGCCCAAAGCAATGGAGTCAGCCAACTATGGACTGAGACCTCTGAAACTGTGAGCCAAAATAAACTTTTCTTCCTCTAAGTTGTTCTTGTCAGGTATTTTGGTCACAGCAATGAAAAGCTAACACAAAAACTGTCTAGAATATGATGAGAGAAAAGAACCAGAAGGAAATGCATATATATTGTACATTCTGAGACTTTGAGTCTTGTTTATTCTGTTTGCTGGCTTCCTCTGACACTGCTCTGACAGGGACGAAAGAAACTGCCTCATTAGTGCTGGGTGGGGAGAGAAGTCTAGGTTCCCTGCTTGGATTCTGTTGACACCTGAAGGGAAGGAGAACCCTCTTACTGCTGACTGGTGGTGGACATTCCTTGTACAAGTTCTGAGAAACTGATGTGACTCCATTTTTGAGAAACCAGCTTCTACCTTAAGGTCTGTCCTAAGGAAGGGGGCGTGACCCACAGAGCACTCCTAGGCACATACCCACTCTGCTGAGTTGTTTGTAAATAACAGGAGAGGTCTGCTGTGCCAGGTGTCCCAGACTCAGTTAGGCTAGGTGAGGACCCATAGCAACCCCCCTAGCAACCTCCAGTTATTATTTCTGTAGGAATTTAAGTTTAGAAACCACAGTTGAAAATAGGGCTCCAAACAATGTCGATACAGTAGCTCATCATCACAAATCTTCTGGGGTTATTCATGACACACCCTTTTATGAACAGTTCAAACTGTCACTTAAAGAACAACTTAAAAGTATGTGTGTGGAGAGAGAGAGAGAGAGAGAGAGAGAGAGAGAGATGAATTAGGGTGGCTTCTGGGAATCAAACATAGGGCTGCATGAAATTCTAGGCATGTACTCTACCACTGAGCCCAGTCCCTAAAATGAATATAATTTTGAAAGCTCACAAAATTACTCTTCTGGAAACTGCTGAGGAAGAGGGGAGCAAAAAATGATTCTGGTCTCTCCAAGATTTCCTGGCTCCTAAGAATGATCTCTAATACATTTTATCTCTCATATTTTCTTATCATCACTGAACTTCTTTAAACACATTTACAATTTGCCTCTGCCTTGACTTCGGGACTTTGTTATGTGATTTCACATCACAACTGTTAGTCTATTTGAGGGTTTTTCCCATATTTTTATTGTTGCATTATAATTTTATATAATATTGGGATTCATTGCTATTTGAGATTTTTTAATATTTATTTTTTAGTTGTAGTTGGACACAATACATTTATTTTACTTATTTATTTTCATGTGGTGCTGAGGATGAAACCCAGAGCCTCGCCTGTGCTAGGCAAGTGCTCTACTGCTGAGCCACAAAACCACACACACACACACACACACACACACACACACTATTTGAGTTTTGATAGTTCCTGTGGCAATTAGCCCTGAAGAACAAGAGAATCACCTTCCTCCTACTGGCACAACAAAATTGCCTGACATAAAAATCTGGCCCCATCATTGCCTGCCTAACACTCTCCCTGGATAATATCACCTTTGGTAAATCCTAAAGTTGTAGCATGACAACCAGTTTTGCTCAGGATCCTGCATTGTGGTCTAGACCTACCCAAGTCCTGTTCTCCAACAACTTCCCCATGTCTTGTAGGCTCTCAGGTTCTGCACAATAGAAAAGAACAAAATTTTTAAAAAAATTTTTTTGTTGTTGTTGTAGATGGGAATTATACCTTTATTTAATTCATTTATTTTTATGTGATGCTGAGGATCAAACCCAGGGTTTCACACATGTGAGGCGAACGCTCTACCACTGAGCCACAACCCCAACCCCCAAAAGAACAATTTATCCCAAACTTGGAAAAAGGCAAAATAACTGCTTGGTTTCCTAGTATCATGGCAAAGCATTTTGCAGTAAGCCTGCTGGGATCTCCCAAGATACACTCAAATGCAACCTTGAGGTCAGAGTCTAATTGGTCAAACATCAATGACAACTTGATCCTCAACAACTCAGCAAGGACGATAAAATTTAATAACCACATGCACAATTATTTAGAAGCAATTATGATGAGCATCATGAAAGAAAGGTACAGAATGCTGTGAAGATCCATTAAAAGGGTCCTAGTCTTAACCTAGTGATGGGGAAAGTTTCCCTGAGAAGAGACATTAACTGACAGCTGAAGGTGCTACAGAAGCTAGGCAGGTGCGGGGGAAGGAAGGGTTGGAGGGTATTCCATACAGACAGGACAGCTCGTGCAGGTGTACAGGGACAGAGAAGCACAAAGGGAAGACGCAGGGGAGAATTTGCTGGATGGGCCAATAACAAAGCCCCAACCAATCTCTATCAGCTTCCCAAACCTTTCTAAATGAACGATTTTTGCAGACAGTCTTGAGGCACGTTCCCAGTCTTTCTTCTCACTCTTACTGCCTTTCTATTATGTTTTTGAGCTGCCCCAAGAGAGCAAGTTCCCATCACAAAAATGCAATCAAGTTCAAAGAGCATCACCTTTTAAAAAAATGTTCTGTCAAACATTTAAATATTTTCTTTCATCAGAAAAATTTCCTCTGTCTTTTCATCCAGCCTCGACCCCTGCCCCATGCTGGAGATTGAACCCAGGGCCTTACAACATGTTAGCTGAGTGCTCTGCCCCCAGCTACATCCCAGCTCTGGCCTTAGTTCTTTGGCTGCTTTTTATCTCTACACAGCTTCCCTTCTTTTATTTATTAATCTTTACAAAAAAATTTTTTTTCCATTTTATAGTACTAGGGATAGAACCTAGGGGCTCTCTACCACTGGGCTACCTCCCCAATTCTTTGCTTTTTTTTTTTTTTTTTTGGTATCAGTGATGGAACCCAGGGGTGCTTAATCACTGAGCCACATCCGAAGCCCTTTTTGTATTTTATTTTGAGACAGGGTCTCACCGAGTTGCTTAGGGCCTTGCTAAATTGCTGAAGCTGGCTTTGAACTCATGATCCTCCTGCCTCAGCCTCCTGAACCACTGGGATTACAGACATGCACCACTGCACCCAGCCTCAATTCTTTTTATTTTTTATTTGAGACAAGGTCTTACTAAGTTGCTGGTGTTGTCCTCAAACTTGCCATCCTCCTGCCTCAGCCTCCAGAGTCACTGCGATTACAGGTGTGTACCCCTATACCTGGCTGCAAGATGGTTTAGAAGGGAGCTCCCTTGCTTTCTGTCATGTCCACAGCTCAATTGTGCCAGGGCACTGGGATAGGTTGCTGAAAGGTTCAGGAGAGGGCCTGGAGATGGCATTCAAGATAATTTATTGGAAAATGCTTACAAGACATTAGTGACTGCTCCAAGAAGAATTCAGTGGTGACAGGCTGAACCAGCAGCTCCTTTGTCCCTCACAGAGCTTCACCAAGCAGCACCTCCATCCCTCATGACAATGCTCCAGAAAAGAAAACCTCCATCCCTCAAAGTGATTTATCTGGTCAGGGTCTCTTGGACCAGTACATAAATCATTTCCGTGGTGCCCTCAGTTCCCCACCTGCCCCCACTCAGAGAAGGATTTTATATGTAGGCTGCAGAGCAGTGACATCATCAGCATTGGCTTGCTTAGGTTGTTTGTCTGACCAGCATTCCAAGCAGCATCTGTCCATATAAGAAAGTAGCTTTCCACAACAACATCAGCTTGCCCTGGTTCCCAGTGTGCAGGAGAAAGCCGGTGTCCTTCGAGATAACATGTATCAGGATATTCCAGTCCACATTCTTGTTCTCAGTGTTCCCTTAACTTGGCTAGGTTTTTGGGAACAGAGAATGGGCACCCAGGAACATGGTGTTTACTGTCCCCTTTTCTTTAAAGATGGTACATCTTACCTGAATCTTTATTACTATTGAATAGGCCTGCTGCATGGCTTAAAAAAATATAGTTACACAATAATGATTGCAGCCTGTTATGGTTTGGCTACAAGGTGTCCCCCAAACACTCCTGTGTTAATGCAAGAATGTTCAGAGGTGAAATGATTAGACTATGAGAGCTGTCACCTAATCAGTGGGTTAAATCCATTTGATGGATTAATAAATTGAAGAGACTGGGTGGTAAGTATAGGCAGGTGGGGCATGGTTGGAGGATGTAGGTGACTGGGGACCCTTGGGGTTGATATTTGTCCCTGGTGCTTTGTCTTCTCTCTTTCTCTGTCCTTCAACGCCCACTGCTTCTTCCCAGACACAGTGGGCTGAGCAACCTTCCTCTACCACAAGCTTCTGCCATGATTCTCCACCTCATCTTGGGCCCAGAGTGATGGAGTGAACTGATCATAGACTGAATCTCTTAAGACTGTGAGCCCAAATAAATTTTCCTCCCTTAAGTTGTGTGTGTGTTTCTTTTTTTTTTTTTTCTTTTGTGGTGCTGGGGGTTGAACCCAAGGGCCCTGTGTATGCAAAGCAAATGCTCTACCAACTGAGCTATATCCTCTGCAGCCCCCCTTAACTTGTTCTTGTTGGATATTTTGGCCACAGTGACAAAAAGCTAACTAACACAGTAGCCTTTTGTACAATAGTATCACTTCTATTTTACTTTAGAGAAATAATCCTACATGCAAAAATATATGTTTATTATAATGTTAATTTGTCGTGAAAAGTTGAAATCGTACCTAACACAGTAACTGTAGTGGAATGGTATGTGCCTTTGAAGCTCTGGTGATAACAGATCACAGTTTAGGATGGTGCTTGCTACATAGTTGTTTTGTTTGCTGTTTTGGGGATAAGCCCAGGGGTGCTGTACCCATTGACCTACTTCCATTATTATTATTATTATTATTATTATTATTATTATTATTAACTGAGACTGGTCTTGCTAAATTGCCAAGGCTGGCCTCAAGTTTGCAATCCTCTTGTCTCAGCCTCTCCAGTGACTGAATTAGAAGTTACCATACTCAGCAAAGTTATTTATTTTTTCACTAAAGGTATAACTTTTTCTTCTCTCTCTCTCTCTTTCTCTCTCTCTCTCTCTGTACTGGGGATTGAACTCAGGGGCGCTTGACCACTGAGCCACAGCCCAGCCCTATTTTGTATTTTATTTAGAGACAGGATCTCACTGAATTGCTAAGCACCTCACGATCCTCCACCTTCCAAACCGCTGGGATTATAGGCGTGCGCCACCACACTTGGTCTAAAGGTATAACTTTTACGTATCTTCCAAGTGTTTCCCCAGATGATGATCCTCTGATACCTGCATCTTGGCGTTTCACCCATTGGGAACCATCTCACACGGAAGCAGGAGAGAACCTGGGCTCATGCTTCTTTTCTCTGGGGTGTGTCCTTCTAGAGGCTATAGAGTAAAACAGATGTGTAGATTTATGAGGTGTGGGAGAGACCCCAGCGAAGAAGGAAGCAAGATTCAGGGATTCAGGGCCACAGTGTACTTTATTTTGGTTTCCTTCTTTTTTGGGGGGGCGGGAGGGAGTTGCTGTGTGTACTTTTCAAACGAAGTTTTTGAAGTACATCTGACCTTCATGTAGCTTTTACTGTATTTGTTTCCTAGCTTTGAAAGGTGAGTTATTCAGTAAACCCCTAAGATAAAAATGACCTCTCCCTCTCTCTCTCTCTCTCTCTCTCTCTCTCTCTCTCTCTCACACACACACACACACACACACATACACACACACACAAAATCTCTGCGTCCACTTTTTCTTCATTCCCCTTTCCAAACCCCCAATCCCTGGTTTTAAATGACTGTCCTGGAGATAAGGTAGCAATACGGAATAATGTTGATTACAAATTAGAAACACAGAAAAGAAACAGAACATTTTATTACTGTGCTTGAAAAGATGAAGTAAAACACTATGAAAAAGTACCCCAGAAGTCAACAATGGCTATGTATGATCTACCATTTTTTTTTCACATTTTACAAAATGTTCAGAATCTATGTAATTTTAAAAGAAAATAGTTTTTAAAAAATCTTTGAAAATGGAATCCCATATTTCCAATGACCAGCTGGTTCAGGCGTAGTCTGATGGTGGGGGGTAGATGTGGCAGTTTTTAAAATGCCAGCCTTTTGTTGAAGAAGGCAGAGACGGGTGGAGCCGGAGGGGCACTGGTTACTTCCGTACAGTATGTGCACAACCGAAGCCGAATAAACGCATTACATGCCTCCTCCCTAAAACCGCAGAGAACCACTTAAGCAAGCAGGCGCGCAGAACTGGCCCAGCGCCGGGGCAGCGGTTCTGATTGGCCTGTCCGGCAGAGGGCGCGCTGGACGCAGCGAGCCTCCCGGCCGCTCTGGCCCCGCCCAGGCCCCACCCAGGCCTCGCCCACCGCGGTCACGTGGTGGGGCTCCAGGTCCAGCCTGTTGCTGATGCTGCCGCGCTGTATTCATCATGGAGCTGGCGCCGCGGAGCTCTCCTGTCTCGCGGTGGCTACTGCTGCTGCTGCCGCTGCTGTTGGGCCTCAACTCGGGTAGGTTCGAGCAAAAAGCTCACCAGCAGCGGGTGCGCACCCATCCCCCTGTCTCTCTCTAGGGGTGAAACTTTGCTAATGGGTTTGTGTTTTTTAAAACAAAATTATTTTCCCTGGTCGTTCTTTACGTAATTTATATTGCTTTTGAACCTCGCCTTTTTTTTTTTTTTCCAGTTCAGAGTGTTTTTCTACCCTTTTCTGGCTCTGGATGATCTAGTGCTTCCTTTCTCCCTTATGCCTAGGTATACGCAATTGTGCACCAATGTGTGATTTGGGGGAAAACTGCCGATCTGTGAGATTTCCACGATCTAAAAAGTCTACTTCCCTTTTTTTGGTGTGGTGGGCTGCCAAATGAGGTTATAAGGTCTTATAAGCCTGCAGTAGGCTGTCAGAAAGACCCCTGAAAGCCCTACCAGAAACCGGCCCTTTCGTCTGCTTGATGGGAACAGGCAAAAACAAATTTGTGTTTAAATACGATGACTTGCAAATTGATTTTCACTTTATTCAGCAAAATATCTCCCCGTCTGAGTCTACAACGGAGAATATGAACTAGCCACAAACTTGTCTTGTAATCTCAGGCAAGTTGCTTAACAGTTCTTGTTTTCTCTTTTGTAAAATGGTAATTATCGGGCCCTTCAGCTTGGGTCACAGAAATGCAAAATATGTTCCCCCAGATTTTACAATGGTCGTTGTCAGGGAAGGGTGAAGTGCCAGGGGTTAGATTTGGAGGGACTTGAAATTCTGTCATTTTCAAGAAACTAAAACCTCTGTCATTTTCAAGGGACTCAGGTTTTATCAGTCATTTTCAAGGAGACTATAATCTCCTGTTACTTGTATATAGAGCCTTTTAGCCACATCTGTAATATTCTAGCCATTCTCTTTTATTTCTTGGGCATTTTCTGATTTTCTTCTCTCTCCCCCCCTCCCCCCTCTTCCTTCCCCCTCATCCTTATAGGGAATGGAACCCAGGGGCTCTCTACTACTGAGCTACTGCCCCAACCCTTTTTATTTTTTATTTTGAGACAGTCTCACACAATCTCCAGAGTCACTGGGATTTCAGGCTTGTGCCACCAAGCCCAGTTTCTTCATTTTCTTTCTTTCTTTTTTTTCTTTTTTTTTTTTTTTTTGGTACTGGGGATTAAATCCAGGGGTGCTTAACCACTGAGTCACATCTCTGGCTCTTTTTTACGTTTTATTTAGAGACAGGATCTCCTCGAGTTGCTTAGGGCTCACTAAATTACTGAGGCTGGCTTTAAACTCAGGATGCTCCTGCCTCAGTCTCCAAGCTCTGGAATTACAGGCATGCACCACACCATGCTTTCTTCATTCTTTTAATTTGCAAGACAACATCATCTCCTCATCTATGCCTATCTCTTCCTTAGTTGGGACAAGCTTTTGTTTTAATTGCTAATGATGCCTGAAATTTAAGAAAAAGAAGGCAAAAACTTGGTCACAGGGAATTCTTCTCATCATCTTTTTTTTCTTTTTAACCTACTCAGTGGCTTTGAGAAAAAAAAAGATACCGTAATTTGGAAGTTATTACTTCAACAAAAGGTGACAGAAAATGTAATTTATCCTACCCCTTTCCAATACATATTTTGCAGATGCTAGAGAAAAGTTAACTAAGGAAAATTGGAATGAGAGGATTTAAAGAAATAAAAAAAATATATTTTTTTACTCTTCATTCAGCAAATAAGAAATATATAAAATATATATATCCAAATTAAAAAAAAATTAATTAGGCTATAGCTTATTGGTAGAGCACATGCTGAGGCCTTGGTCTGATCCTTACCGCCATGACCTCTGAAAAAAAAATTGATCTACATAATTAAGGAAAATTATTCTTTTGTATATTTGTTACAGATCTTTCTTTCCTGTTTGACTTTATATTTAATTTTATTTTTTGGTACTGGGAATTGAACCCAGGATTGCTTCACCACTGAGCTATGAGCTATATCCCCAACACTTTTGGGGGAGGGGGCAGGTAAGGGGGATTTAACCCAGGGCACTTGACGGAGGAGACACATTTCAAGTCTTTTTTATTTTTTATTTTGAGACAGGGTTTCCCTAAATTGTTTAGGACCTTGCTAAATTGCTGAGGCTGGCTTTAAACTTGTGATCCTCCTGCCTCAGCCTCCTAAACTGCTGGGATTAAAGGTGTGCCCCACCACACCCAGCTCTTCAACTTAATTAAATTTTTTTTTTTTTTTTTTTTTGGTGGTGGGTACTGGGGATTGAATTCAGGGGCACTCAACCACTGAGCCACATCTCTAGCCCAATTTTGTACTTTATTTGGGACAGGGTCTCACTGAGATGCTAAGTGCCTCACCAATGCTGAAGCTGGCTTTGAACTTATGATTCTCCTGTCTCACCTTCCCTAGCCACTGGGATTATAGGCATGTACCACCGTGCCTGGCCAATTTAATTTTTTTTTTTTTTAGTGAGAGAGGGAGAGACAGAGAGAGAGAGAATTTTAATATTTTATTTTATTATTATTTTTTTAGTTATCAGCGGACACAACATCTTTTGTTTGTATGTGGTGCTGAGGATCGAACCCGGGCCGCACACATGCCAGGCGAGCGCGCTACCGCTTGAGCCACATCCCAGCCCCCCAATTTAATTTTTGATGTACAGAAATTTTGTTGTGTAGAAATTTGACAAGTTTCTGCCTTCACCTCTTAATGTTTTTCCTTATAATCTCTGGGGTTTGCTTAAATCCTTTTCTCATCTAGAGGTCAGAAAAATATTCAATTGTAGTCATCCCTCCGTATCCAGTTGGATCCAGGATCCATCTTGGGTGCCCAAATGCATAAGTGCTCAAGTACTTTATATAAAATAGTATAGTATTTGCATATAACCTATACACATCCTCCCATATCTTTGAAATAATATCTAGATTACTTATAATACTAATACACAATTTAAATGCTATGTGAATAGTTGTTATACTTTTTTGTTGTTTTTTTCCCCAATTGGTGAGGGGGACCAGGTATTGAACTCAGGGGCACTCCACTACTGAGCCACGCCTCCAGCTCTATTTTGTATTTTTATTTAGAGACAGTGTCTCCCTGAGTTGCTTAGTGCCCCGCTTTTGCTAAGGCTGGCTTTGAACTTGCAATCCTCCTGTGTCAGCCTCCCAAGCTGCTGGGATTACAGGCATGTGCCTTCCTGGCTCCAAATATTTTTTTATTTAAAACTAGTTGAATCCAAGGATATAAGATCTGTGGATAGAGAGGACTGCCTGTGTATATTTTTGTTTTATTTTTAAATTTTAAACACTTTAATTTTTAATTTTAAAATTTAACACTCGGTTACTTGGAATTTATTTTGATTTATAGTGTTGAAAAGACCTAAACTTCTTTATACTGAATAGTCTTAGCCCCATTAATTTGTGATGCCTCTTTAATCATGTATTAAATGGGGATATAAAAAAAAGCATCCTGCATTTTGAGGTTTGTTTTTTTTCAATAAAATGTAACTATCTCTCTTGTTTTTATTTTTTTTATTTTTTATTTTTTTTAATATTTATTTTTTAGTTTTCGGCAGACACAACATCTTTGTTTGTATGTGGTGCTGAGGATCGAATCCGGGCTGCACGTATGCCAGGCGAGCACGCTACTGCTTGAGCCACATCCCCAGCCCTCTCTCTTGTTTTTATCAAAAGGGCTTCATGCTTGTTAAAAATTCAAACATTAGCTGGGCATGGTGGTGCATGCCTGTAATCCCAACCGTTTGTGAGACATTTGTAGCCTGGCATGGCTATCTCTACCAGGTCTGGAATTCACCTGAACATTACCTGACAATCTTCAGGAAAATGACCTTGAGACTCTTTTGCAGGAGCTGTCATTGACTGGCCCAAAGAAGAGGGCAAGGAAGCATGGGATTATGTAACCGTCAGAAAGGATGCTCACATGTTCTGGTGGCTTTATTACACTACCAACCCCTGCAAGAACTTCTCAGAGCTGCCCCTGGTCATGTGGCTTCAGGTAAACTAACTTCCTTCCCTGGCCTCACCTTGAGACCAGGCCTCCCTCTCTCAGCTTATTTATTTATTTATTTGGGTTCTGTGGATTGAACCCAGGGACACTTTACCACTGAGCTGCATCCCCAGGCCCCTAACTTTTTTTTTTTTTTTTTTTTTTTTTTGAGACAGGGTATTGCTAAGTTGCTGAGGCTGACTTTGAATTTGTGATCCTCCTGCCTCATTCTCCTGAGTTGCTAGGATTACAGACGTGTACTACTGTACCTGGCCTCTTTGCTTATTCCTAAGGGCTCACAGCTCAACAGTTTAAGTCTGGTTTGGTCCAGCAGCCAGGATTGGGGCTTTGGCATCCTGAGGCAAATTGAGGAAGGTATAGCCAAGGAGGTGAAATTGGAGGGCAAAGGGAATCTAGCCTTTTTTGAGGGTTTTTTGGTTTATTTTTGTGGTACTGGGGATTAAACCCAGGGATATTCTACCACTAAGCTACATCTCCAGCCCTTTTATTTTATTTAATTAATTAATTTATTTGTTTATTTTTGGGTACAGGGATTGAACTCAGGGACACTCAACCACTGAGCCACATCCCCAGCCCTATTTTGTATTTTACTTAGAGACAGGGTCTCACTGAGTTGCTTAGCACCTTGCTTTTTGCTGAGGCTGGCTTTGAACTCGGGATCCTCCTACCTCCCAAGAATTACAGGTGTGAGCTACCACACCCAGCCCTTTTATTTTATTTTGAGACAGGGTCTTGCTAAATTGTTCAGGCTGGTCTTAAACTTGCAATTCTCCTGCCTCAGCCTCCGATATAACTGGCATTAAGATGTGCACCATCTCACCTAGCTGCCAGGGTCTTTTTATTATTGAGGCCAGACAGTTGCAGGAACCTTGACTAATGATGTCTTTGGTTTTATACTGATAGAAAGGGTTTTGAAAGGTTCTGAAGCAAAGACCAAGATACATCATACCTCCCTCACCTTTTCTTTTCCTTCCTCTCCCCCTCCCCAGGATCCTCTCCTGGACCCTAATACCTCATCCCCAGAAAAGCTCATCTTTTCAAAGAACTGCTACTAGTCTTTTATATCTTAGTGTGAATGTTAGGCCCTACCCTTCTTCCTAAATGTGTTTGCATTTTACCCTTGAGCTCTGAGTGTAGGATTGAAGGCAAGGAACTACTGGTACTTCCTGCGTTCCTGTAATATCTGTCTAGAGATAGCCACGCCTGGAAGACTAATCTCAAGGGAGGGGTTGAAGAACAGTCTTGCTTCAGCCTCTGGAAAACGTGGGCATGGCCCAGTTGGCCAATAAATAGGGCACCCTGGTACTTATCTCCATGGGATGCAAATGGGACTTCCTCCAAAAAATGCTTCCCGGTGCCCAGGCTTTGTCTGCCAAATTTTTCTGCAGATTTTCAGCTGAGATGAAGGGAAGATGGACACTTTTCAGAGAATGTCCTTTCTCTCGTAGGATCAGCACACATACCTCCTCTAGGGGCTGCAGGTGAGGCTCAGCCCAAGGCTGCTGATAGGAAAATGCTCAGAAGAGAAAGCTACGTGTGTCAGCCCCGATGGGGCAGCTGGAGGGGAGGGTGCAGTATGGTTACCTGGGAGAGCCAGGTCAGGGACAAGCCCAGCCGGTTCAGCCAGAGACCTCAGTTTTCAGTGCCCTCCTGCCGCTTTCAACCATGGCAAGACCCTACCCTTCTCTGAGCCTTAGTTTTCTAAGCGGGGAGATTTGGATGGTTTTCAAACTTTTTGTTAATCAGCAGAACTCTTTTACCCACAGATGAAAGCTTCCACACAGGAGCCAGAGCAGATAAAGCTGAAGTGCTGAGGCTGGGGTGGGAGGGGGTGCCGAGTCCTGTGTGTACGGCCTCCTCTTTGTCCCTGGCCACCCTCAGGTACTTTCTAGGCTCTCTGGAAAACAATTCGAAAAACACCCGATTCCAGAAACTTTTGGTTGACTACTGGGTCAACTTGAACCAGTTTGCCAAGATTTTAAAATCAGGACGTTTCCTTCCTCTTTCAAAATATCAGGAAATCCAGCAGCTTGGATCTGAAGTCACCATCCCCAAAGTTGAGTGGTGGAGTCGCCCCTCTCAGACAGCTTAGGAGCCTGCAGGGAAGGGGGACTCTGCCCCACAATCTCTGCCCAGCCTCCAGCCTCTGGCTGTGCCATTTGTAACCTTTGGTTAGTTAGTTTAACCTTTCAGGCTGAGATTCTATTTAAAGGTTAGCTACTGAAGACACAAAGATTGCTCTTCTCCGTTTCCCTCGAGGCTCAAGGGAAAAGGAAAAAAATTCATATATATGATTGAAGAAGAAACAATTAATTCAGATGAAAGGCGTTCTCTCGTAGCAATCTACCAAGGACTCACGCACTGATTTCTCCAGAGGATCTTTGAGAATCGAGGTCACATCAGGAGTGGAGTAGCAAGCTATTTTAGGGATACTTTCAAGTCATGTACGCACTTCGTTTGATCCACTGACACACTTACCATATTTCAGAGTCGCTAGGTAGCCCTGGGCCACGGTAGTGCCCCATCCTGAAGATTTTGCAATCTTGTGTGTGTTCAGATAGAACAGCAGTGTCCTCCAGCCGGCTTCTCCAGCTTCTCATTTGGTCCCTAAAGACCACATCCTATGAATGGCCAGTGTCCCTCCCTTTCACTTTGATCATGTCCCATCCTAACTAAAAGTTGGTTTCATATTGCCTTGTAAGCATTTTTCAGTGTTGCCACACCGTTTTCATAGTTTGATTCTAACTGACAGCATAGCCCACCCTGCAGGCATGGCTCACTCCTCTGTTCCCCGTGGTGGGACATTCCAGTCGCAGCCTTCCTCTTGTTGTGGCTTCTGTCAGCACACGAGATGAACATCTCCAACTGGACTGTGATCTTTTTACTGCTGTGTTGGGAAATCTTAAGATACAAAGTGCCTATGATTGAGGGGAGTCGTGGCCTTCCAGTTTATCTTAGCAAGGTTGGTGACAGTCATGGCACTAGTGTGAGGAGCCTTTCCTTGTTGGGGTCTCTTGCCGTTGTCCAGCCAGCCCTCAGCCCTGCCCCCCCCCCCTTCTCTTTTCTGTAGATTTCCCTACACAAACTCCCTGGGTTTCTGTTGGGCTGGAATGATCTCCTTTCCATCTTCTTTCCCTTTCCAACTCATCCGACTGAGTTGAGAGGCTAGGTCCTTTTATTCTAGGCCTTGAGCCTTACTGATAATGCTGTCATGACCCCCAACTCAGCTGGCCCACTAGATTTTTCCAGAAAAGCTCCCTCCCTCCCCTTGACCATCTCCTGTTGCCGACAGAAAGCCCACCCAACCTCCACCACTTTTGCCCCTTCATTTTTTTCTCCTCCTCCCTTTTCTTCAACTCCCTGAGCTTTTCAGAGCCCGTAGAACTTCTGCCCGTCACAGTGTAGTGTCCTCAAGCTTCAGTGCAGAATCCTGCCTCTGCCCTGCCTCTGGATGCCCACATATCAAGCGCTCCTTGCACACTTGCTCCGTTATATCCAGGGAGTTGACTTGACCAAGCAGCCTCTCAGTCTGAGCCCTTGTCTATCCACAGGGGTTTATCACAGGACCCAGATAGTCCCCACAGAGCCCCTGATTGCTGCATGGCCCAGGGCCAGCCACATCCCCTCTTCAGGGCCTACTGCTCTTCTTTGAAGTGAGAAGGGTTAGAGTTGTTTTTGAAAAGTCTTTTGCGGTGTAGGGGCAAGGTTCAAACTCAGAGAGTCAGGAAGCAGGAAGGTTCCCTTGAGGGCCTCTTAGCCCAGCTCTGTCCTTTCAAAGAGGAAGACTTCAGAAGTTACCACAAGAGCCTGTTGCCAGAGCCCATGGGTCGCTGGGGACATGCATCTTGCACAGACTGACCAAGCAATCACTAAATCATAAGTTGTTTATAGTGATTGGGCTCATCCATTGTGATGACTAAGATTTGACTCGATTTTCTTTTCTTTTTTTTAATATTTATTTTTTTAGTTTTAAGTGGACACAATATCTTTATTTTACTTTTATGTGGTGCTGAGGATCGAACTCATGCCTCAAGCATGCTAGGCGAGCGCTCTACCTCTGAGCCACAACCCCAGCCCCTTGACTCAATTTTCTTTAGGTTTACTTCGTTGATTTCTGTCTCTTCCACAGGGTGGTCCAGGCGGTTCCAGCACCGGATTTGGAAACTTTGAGGAAATCGGGCCCCTCGACAGTCATCTCAAACCACGAAAAACCACCTGGGTACGAGGATGGCAGCCCCCAGTTGCACCTGTCCTGCAGCCTCTCCGGGAGGTCGCAGAGTTGGCAGTCCCCACTGTCTGTGTTGCCCGAGGCTTTGGACATTAGCTATAGGCTTCCTCTTATCTTCTCCAAGTTGGTTACTTTTCTCTATCTGCCTGTAGAAACCAGTTTAGTGGACACCTGGGGCTCTGTCCTTACCAACATGCCGGCCATCTCTGTGATCTTAGATTCCAGGGTCCCACCCTCTGACCATGCTTGCAAGTCCTCCCTTCCAGTCCACCTGGTGTCTTGACTGTGACTCCGAGAGCCTCGTTCCTCCATTTTTGAGGCCTCTGGTTCTCAGTCTTCCCCTTCCCCTCATTCTTACCACCCCTTCCTTTCCCAGTCCCCCTTATTCCACGGGAACCGCATCCTCCTCTCTCTCGCATCCTCCTCTCTCTCCAGTTCTGCCGGGCCCACCCTGGGTGACCTGCTTCTTCTATCCTGCTTCTTGCTCAGTCGGGCACCACCTGGGGCTACCTGCACCAACGTGTTACATTGATTCCATGCACTCACGTGTGTGGAAAGCGACTGCTCAGAGTCTTTGATCACCATTTATGTGTCTGTCTTTCCTTTTGGCCTCACTTTCTATGCTGCAGTCTATGTTCCTGTCCCTTTTCTGAAAATCCCTTTTAGCAGCAAGACATCACCACCAGCCACACCAATGTCATAACGTGGGATTTGCTGAGCTCCTGTGAGATGATAGAAATATCCACTGATTGCACCATCTCGTTCTCTCTGTGGCCTACAGCTCCAGGCTGCCAGTCTCCTCTTTGTGGATAATCCTGTGGGCACTGGCTTCAGTTATGTGAACAAAAGCAACGCGTATGCAAAGGACCTCGCCACGGTGGCTTCTGACATGATGGTCCTCCTGAAGACCTTCTTCAGTTGCCACAAAGAATTCCAGGTATGTAAAGACCTAGGAGCAGCTAAGTAAAGGGCTAGCAGTCGCATCAGGACATCCATCAGAATAAAAGTATGCTTTCCCAAGAGTTCAGTGCCCCACTGATTTCAGATAAACCCTTTTTTGCTCCTAAGGTGGGTTGTGGGCTTCCGTTTCTGTCATTTCTAAAGGGCTCTAGAGTGAAAGAATGACCCTGGAGTCAATGTGCTAATCAGACAAAACAATCAGATGTGGAGAGAAATACAAAAGCAGATTTGTTTTGCCTGGACATTACAAGCAATAAAAATTTTAAATTAATTTGTGTGAATTAGAAGCAGTCAGGCTATTTCATTCTTTGTATATTCCTTTTCTTGTTAGATGGTTCCATTCTACATTTTCTCAGAATCCTATGGAGGAAAAATGGCTGCTGGCATTGGTCTAGAACTTTACAAGGTAACAGGGAGGATTTTTTGTTGTTGTTGTTATGATTTTGGAAAGAACACTAATTATGTTTTTTAATAGGATATTAATGTACTTTGAGTAGGATTTTATATATGCAGAGTGAAGTGAAGTCTGGAATAATATTTGAAAAGCTTTAAGAACAGTGAAGGTTGTTTGTCTACATATTGAATAAAACTGTGGAGCTGACATAGTGACCAATAGATAGAATGCAACATGATAAAGAATCAGAAACAGATTATATTATCTGTGTGTGTGTATGTGTGTGTGAAGTATGCGTTTTTACATGGACCATACATGTATGGGAACCATCCATAAAGATGGCATTTCACATCATTGGGAACAGACAGAATATTTGATAAATGGTATGGAGATATAAAGTTGGATTCTTGCTTTGTATAAATTTTAATATTAATTCTAGATAGATTAAAATCTAAATATGAAAATGTTAAAACGCAAAACAGCTGGAAACATAAAACTATAAGAAATAATAGAAAGTTTTATAATCTTGGATAGGATAGGCTTTCCTTCATGATATAAAATATCCATCTGGGTGCAGTGGAGCATACCTGTAAATCGCTTTAGACACTGGACACTGGAGGCTGAGACAGGAGGATTATAAATGAGAGGCCAGCCCTCAGCAACTTGGCAGGACCCTGTCTCAAAGAATGAAAAGGGCTGGGGGTGTAGCTCAATGGTAAAGTACCCTTGAATTCAATCCTCAGTACCAACAAAAGCAAAAAAAAAAAAAAAAAAAATGAGATATCCAGAAGCCACATAGGAAAAGTTTCATTGTTAGGCTACATGTAAAACTTTTTAGGGCCTCATAGGCAATTATACATACATAGGTATATGTATGTGTTTGTGTTTGTATTTATGTATATGTGTACATATGCACATGCGTACATACACAAGCACACAAATATGTACATATAGACAAATATACACTTGTACAAATATATAATAGAAAAAAGATAGTCATATCAATATATCAATAAATCCATTTTATTTTTCTATGTATTTATTTTTAAAAATATTTTCAGTTGTAGATGGACACAATACCTTTATTTTGTTTATTTAGTTTTTTTTATGTGGTGCTGGGGATCGAACCCTGTGCCTCACACTTGCTAGGCAAGCACTGTACCACTGAGCCCCAACCCCAGCCTGATAAATCCATTTTTAAAAGAGAATATCCTAGGGGCTGGGGCTGGGGCTCAATGGTAGAACACTTGCCTGGCATATGTGAAGCACTGGGTTCAATCCTCAGCACCGCATATAAATAAATAAAAATAAAGGTCTGTCAACAACTAAAAAAAATATTAAAAAGAAAAATTCAACCTTTGTAGTGAACAAGTGGAAAGATTCACAAGCAGCTTTCAGGAATTTGAGAGGAAAAAACCCTACCATTTCTTAAAAAAAAAAAAAAATAAGAGAGAGAGAGAGAATATCCTAGTAAAATCTTGGGCAAAGGGTATGGATAAGCACCTGCAAACATGAAAAATCTTCAACTATTAATAGTAAGCCACGCCCTTGAAATTTGCAATTATTTAAAAGATGGCAGCATCCAGTTTGGGTAAGAAGTTAGAGAAATAAATACCCTCGTGTGCTTTGGGTGGGAATGGACATTGTTAAGTCTTTTTACTTATTTATTTATTTTATGGGGGTAAGTCATTTAAAAAGAGCAATTTAGCAGCATGTATCAAGTTTGGAAATGTATGTGCCCATTTACCCAATAACTTCACTCCCCAAAATCTGTCCTACAGAAATACTTACACATATGTGTCTATCAGAGGATATTTATTATGTCATTGTTCATGATGTTCACTAACTGCAAACAGCTTGATGGCTGTCAGAGGAGGATGGCTCACATTAAGTGATGGGACACTTTGCAGTCATGAACAGTGGAGAGAGCTGTGCAGGCTGAGGCTGGGAAGTCACCCTTTGCTATGTGGCAGGCAAGCTGTAGGACAATTTTGGATACCTTGTTGGTAAATGAAGAGACACATCTATTACATATGGTTTATTATGAATGCTGTATATTTATATGCTTGTGAAGGCAAAGATGGGTCAGGAAGAAAACGTTAACTACAGTTAGCTGGTGTGGGGCACAATTAGGGCAAAGTAAGAGAGTCCCATTTTCTCCTGACTTCTGTGTTTAAATTGTGTAACGGTGAGCTTGTATGAGTGTTTCTAAAAAGATGTATTAATTATTTTAAAAAATAATCCTGTAGAAGCAATATATGGGCGTCACAGAAAATCAGAAGAGGGGCTGGGGCTGGGGCTCAATGGTAGAGTGCTTGCCTCTCATGTGTGAGGCCCTGGGTTCGATCCTCAGCATCACATAAAAATAAATAAATAAATATATTGTGTCCATCTACAACTAAAAAAAAAGAAAGAAAGAAAGAAAGAAAATAAAAAGATACGAGACTGAGGTGTAGACAGTGATAGAAACAAATGCTTATTATGTGCAAGGGCCCTGAGTTTCATTCCCAGCACCACTGAGAAACAGACACAGAGAAGGGAGGAAGGGAGGTTGAATATGCAGCAAGTACAACGTAAAAATGAAAGCCCATAATCCCAGTGGCTTCATGACTGCAAATCCTCTGAGGTAGGAGGATTGCAAGTTCAAGACCAGCCTCAGCAACTTAGTGAGGTCCTCAGCAACTTCATAAGACCCTGTCTCAAAATAAAACATAGAAAGGGCTAGTGATGTGGCTCAGTGGCTAAGCATCCCTGGGTTCAATCCCTGGTACCAAAAAAAAGCAAGCTTCACTTTTCTTAACTTTCCTACCAGATAGGAAACACCTTAGCATATCACTTTCTAAATATTTTTCTGTATAGATGAAAAAAATTTTAACCAAAACATGGTCCTCAGTCTTCTGTCCTTACCTTTCTGTTTCAACCAGTTTTCATCTCAGATATTCAGACTTCATTAGTTTGTCCCAGCATGTCCTTTATAGCTGCTTTGCCCAAGCCGATATTCAGTCCATACGCATGAGTTACATCTGGCTGTGATGTCCCCAGGACTGTTTTCCTCTAGCACAGTCCCTATTTTCATGACCATGATGTGCTGAAGAGACTAGAGCGTTTGTCTTACAGAACGTCATGTTTCTTGGCTTTGTCTGGCAATTTCTTTGTGGAATTATTTAACCTATTTCTCTATTCACTGTAGTTCTTACAAAACTGGAAGTTCTATCTAAAGGCTTGATGCATTCAGGGTAAACATTTTTTTGTTTTAATTTTTTTTAGATGTTGATGGACCTTTATTTTTTTATTTTTTAAAATTTTTTTAAACATTTATTTTTTAGTTTTAGGTGGACACAATATCTTTATCTTACATTTATGTGGTGCTGAGGATGGAACCCAGTACCTCGTGCATGCTAGACGAGCGCTCTACCACTGAGCCACAACCCCAGCCCCCGATGGAGCTTTATTTTATTCACTTATTTATATGGGTGCTAAGAATCGAACCCAGTGCCTCACATATGCTGGGCAAGTGCTCTACCACTGAGCCACAACTCCAGCCCTCAGGGTAATCATTTTAAATAGAAAATAATAAAAGTCAGATTTCAGTAAGCTATGACCCATGAGTCACATTGGCCCCCAACCTGTTTTTGTAGGACTCATGAGCTAAGAATGACTTTTCCATTTTTAGGTGGTCAGGAATCAAAAGAAGAATAGTATTTCATGACACATGAAAAGTTGCATGAAACTCAAATTTCAGTGTCTATAAATAGAGCTCTATTAGAATACTTAGTTGTTTACATGTTACTATGTCTGCATCAGCAACACAGTGGCAGAACTGACTAATTTAGGCTGGTTGGTCCACAAAGCCAAAAACATTTAATATTTGACCCTTTATTAAAAATATCAGTGACCTCTGTCATAGGTGATGTGCATTTGTTTTGCATCAAATCAGAAAGCATATCATAATATCTCAGTCTAGTTGGATCTTTCTATTGAACCCTTTTAGCCACCCCTGCAACAGAAGGTTATGGGAGTAGAGTTGGTTTTGCTCTCTTTGGGTGTCCAGCCCCTCATCCACTTTTCAACATCAGGTTGCAATTCTCATCTAGCCTATTGATTTCATTAGAAGTTTCAAAGTGCTATCATTCTGTTCCCTCTTTTACAAGGCAGACTTCCCTTATTACCTGGGACTATTTAGATTACTCAAATGAGTTTCTTCTGGAAAAGTCAAACAAATGCATAATTCCTTCTCGTTAATACGGATGTTCAAAGTCAGGCTATTCATTGTGTTATATATATTATATATAATATATATATATATATATATATATATATATATATAATGTATAATACATATATTATGTATAATATATATAAAATGTATAATATATATTATGTATAATATATAATGTATAATATATAATGTATAATATATATTATGTATAATATATATTATGTATTATATATACATATATATATACACACACACACATACACACACACCTTTATTTTGTTTATTTATTTATTAACTTTTTTATGTGGTGCTGGGGATTGAACCCAGTGCCTCAGATGTGCTAGGCAAGCGCTCTAACCACTAAGCCCCATGTTCTTGTTTTTGTTTATTTATTTATTTAGGTGGTGGTGCTGGGGATTGAACTCAGAACCTCATGCATTCCTAGCAACTGCTGTCCTACTGAGCTATATTCCCAGTCCTGTTTTCTTGTTTTAGATCTCTTAATAGCCTTTTTTTTTTTTTTTTACTTTTTTTTTTTTTTTGGTCCTGGGAATTGAGCCCAGGGCTGCTTTTTCTCTGAGGTAACTCCCCAGCCATTTTTATTTATTTTGAGACAGGGTCTCAGTAAATTGTTGAGGCTGGCCTTGAACTCCAGATCCTCTTGTCTTAGCCTCCTGAGTCGTTGAGATTACATGTAGCTGTGCACCACCACGCCTGCCTAAATCTTTGAGTAACTTATATTCACATAATTAAAAATTTTAAGAAATATAAAAAGAATGCTATTTGGGCTGGGGATGTGGCTCAAGTGGTAGCGCGCTCACCTGGCATGCGTGCGGCCCGGGTTCGATCCTCAGCACCACATACAAACGGGGATATTGTATCCGCCGAAAACTAAAAAGTAAATATTAAAAAATTCTCTCTCTCTCTCTCTCTTTAAAAAAAAGAATGCTATTTAAGCTCTCAGTCTTGCCTTTGTCCCCCTTCCCTAATGCACTTATTAAGCACTTATTAAGCTGCGTCTGGATTGTTCCAGAGGTGCTGCATGGCTGTGTAAACTAATTTACATGAATTTATATTTTTCCCATTTTTGTATAATACACATAATTCTCTCTCTCTCTCTCAAATATTTTTTTAGTTGTTGATGGACCTTTATTTTATTTATTTTTATGCAGTGCTGAGGATCTAACCCAGTGCCTCACACATGCTAGGCAAGGGCTCTACCACTGAGCTACAACCTCAGTCCTGTATTTCTCCTTTTTAAAAACATCAACAACATATATTGGAGATATTTTCATATCAGTACATACAAAGCCTTACCATTTTTTTTTAAAGATTTTTCATACATCATGGAAATAACCAGAATTTGTGTAGCTCATCTTATTGATAAATGTTTAGGTTATTTCCAATTTCCTGTTAGTGGACAGATTCATATTTAAATGAATAAACGAATCAGGGGTTCAAGTTTCTTGTCCTAAGGCATCCCCTGCATCCTCGAGGACTCTACAGTGACTGCTACTTGGCATTAATCAAGGAGCCCCCAGGCACCTTGGGAGGATCACAGACTTCATGGGTGGTGTGTGACCATGTTCCTGCCAGAGACAACTAGGGACAGACCTCACACACATCCTGCCAGCACCCTGTGACAAAGGAGAGAGAAGCCAGGCGCTTCCTCCTCGTTTTGCCAATGGCCGCAGGAGAGCTCCTCTGCTCTTTGGTGGGTGCCTGGGTCTTTCAATGGCCAGAGAATGTAGGAAAGGATGGGCAGAAGTTCTCCGAGCTCAGAAAAGGTGGTGGATAGGCCTGCCTCCTTGAGAAAGGGCTGAGGCTCCTGATCCCTCATGAGGGTGTTTCTTGGCTTCTCTTTCAGGCCATTCAGCAAGGGACCATCAAGTGCAACTTTTCTGGGGTTGCGTTGGGTGATTCCTGGATCTCCCCTGTTGGTAAGTACAGAATTTGTAGGCCTATCTTTACTTTCCCTGCCCAGACTTTGGGCTGTGTGGTCCAGATCAAAGCACAAGGCAGCAGAATTTCTGGGGGTCCATGGAGAAGTCAGCACAGAAAGATTTTGCCTCGGGAGCATCCAAGAAATGTGGGGTGAGGATGCATTGACAGAGCACCTACCCCTGGACTGAGTTCTCAGATTCTCACAACAAAGGAATTGAATTTTGCAATTGGAGATATTCCGAAAGACTGGGAGGTGATGGAATATATCCTCTGGCACTCAGAATGAGTGGTTAGTGAGGATCCAGAGGCAGGTCTGTGTGACTCAGCAAGAGGACGAATTTGTATTGTCAGCTTGTCCCCTCCACCACCCTGATGTTGGCGTGAGCACTCAGGGTGAAGTTTCCATCTCTCGATCCTGTTGATGGCAAGAGAAGGTGATGGTCAGGTCTTGCCACTCAGGCGCATGGTTTCATAACCGAGCATCCTTCTTGGAGCACCTACAGGAGTTGTTTATTTCACAGATGTCTGGGGTGTGGCTTCTGCTGTCTGAAGTAATCATCTTAGTGGGGTCAACTGCCGTAGGGTTTCTCAACCTCAGTGCTGTTGACAATTTGGGGTCGCGTGATTTTTTTTGTTGAGAGGGGCCGTCCTGTGTATTGTAGGATATTTATTAGCAGCAGGCCTGGCCTCTGCTCATTAGATGCCATTAGCACCACCTCAGCATGACAATCCCAAAATATCTCCAGCCAGGCATGGTGGTGCATGCCTGTAATCCCAGCAGCTTGGGAGGCTGAGGTAGGAGGATCACAAGTTCAAGGCCAGCCTCAGCATCTTAGCAAGGCGCTAAGCAACTTAGAAAGATCCTGTCTCTAAATAAAACATAAAAAGGGCAGGGGATGTGGCTCAGAGGTTAAGTCCCCCTGGGTTCAATCCCCAGTAACCCCACCCTCAAATCTCCAAATGTCAGCAAATGTCCCATGGGGGACAAAATCATTGCTGATTGGAAACTACTATTCTAAATTAACAAATGGTGACTTTTCACAAACCAAACTTTAGAATTAGGAATCAGAAGAGGGGTTGTCTCTGGAAGAGAGATGGGACGGGTTGGGAACAGACACAAGAACTTCCTCGGCTGTCAGAGTCCTGTGTCGATGGGGGTGGTAGTTATGTGACCAAAACTCTTAATGTATATTTATGCTTTATCATGTGTGACTATGGCTCAATGTTTTTAAAATAACAATTGACCAAAGATAGTATTTTTCCCCTAAATAGAGAATTTGGCTTATTAAAGAGCCACGTCCTTGGTGGATTGGGGATGTTCTGTGCTCCCTGGAGTGGTTATTTCTTGCCCTTCAGCCTGGCATCTCCAGGATAGGACTGAAATTGCATGAATCAAGTTAAGTTGAAAAGGAAGGCTGCTATTGGCTTTTTCTTGGTGGAAGGACCTCGTAGGACTTCACAAAACTGCCGGAGCCTTGGTCAAAGGCAGCAGGACCAGCAGGCTTCCTGTCAGTCACTGCTCTGTAGGTCATGTCAATGACAAGGTGCTGATCAGGTCGGATGCATCAGAGGGCTACAGTTCCATAATTGAGCAATCCTTGTTGGGAGCACAGATAAGAGTAATTTGTGACTCAGAATTCCAGTGCTGGTCCTCACACTTCCTCATGGGGTCTAATCACAGTTTCACCAGGCACTAAATTTTGCATGTGCTAATTTCATTTAATCATTACAAAAGCTGCACAGGATGAATGCTGCTATTATCCTAATTTTGTATGTGATGAAAGAGAGACTCAGAGAGGTTAAGTAACTTTCTTAGAGCTATACAGTTTAAGTGTTAGAGCCGGGATTCAAACCCAGGCAGCAGGGGCTGGTATCCGTGCACTTAGCCATGATGCTACATTACCTCGCCAGACCAGAAAGCGTAGCCTCTTGGCTTTCTAAGGGCTGTTCATTCTGTTCAGAATCTACCTTCTTTCCTTGCCGTGACCCATTTCCCTTTATGAATTTGCCAGTCTGGATCTTTTTTCCCATACTTTTTATTGGTACATTAGGATTGTACATGGTAGTGGAATTCATTGTTAGATATCCACACATGCACACGGCATGATAATATAATTTGGTCAATTGCTTGTCCAGATCTTAATCTGCCCATCCACGGGTACTTTAAGTATCACTCCTCCATCCCCAAAGCATTCCTTTTTTGAGATAGAAGTACTGTTAATTTCCATGAACAACTTTTTCTTTACTAGCTAGAAGGGAACATTATCAAAAGAATCCCAGCTATTTGATATCACACTCAGGTAGATCACAGTCTTCAAACTCCCTCTTGCCTCACAGTGAATGTCCTTCAACGTCACTTCCCCAGAATGGAGCTGAGTCTTCTGCCACACACCCAGGAGCAGATGTAGCACTGTTCTCTGACTGCACCTCCGTCTGACTTAGGAGCCTGGCTGCTTGGTTTTCTTTAAGCTTCCTGAGTGGCCTGTGTTTGCAGACGTCATTTCCAGCACTGCAGAGTGTTAATAAGAGAACCAGAAAAGATTCACTAGACAGTCTTTTTCTACATAGGAACCTGCAGGACAGTGGTTCTAACTAGTCGCAGCTCCAGTGACTTTGGGTATACAGATCCCCTTGCCCCTGTGTAGTCACCCCAGTCAGTCTCCCTAGGGTGGGGTTCATTATTTCATACCCAAGAGACCAGATCCAACTTGTCCTGAAATTAGAAGCAATTCATCTCAGTCCCAGGGTGTCATTTAGGCACTGGGTTGTGGGTAGGACAATTACAAGGAGTTCTCTAGGTTAAGATAAGCGCCAAGTAGGGCCGCCATCCAGGGCAAGTAAAGCAGCCACCGGAGGGAAAAAACTGCAAGAGTCTAAACTCGGAAGATTGTCTGCTCCTCATTCTCCCAATATGAGAATGTCTGGGTTCAGCAAGTATTCTCCAGACTCACTGGCCTTATACTTACACACACACTCACTGGCTTCTTCCCAGAAATCCCTGTTGAAAGACACACGCATCAGCCAGTTGCAGTGGCTCACGCCTGTAAACCCAGCAACTCACAATGGGTCTAAGGCAGGAGGGTAGATCACAGGTTCAAGGCCAGCCTCAGTAACTTAGACCTTGTCTCAAAATAAAAAATAAAAAGGGCTGGGGGGAATGGGGTTGTGGCTGAGTGGAAGAGTGCTGACCTAGCATGTGTGAGGCACTGGGTTCAGTCCTAAGCGCTGCATATAAATAAATAAATAAAAGTCTATTGACAACTAACAAAATATTTTTAAAAGGCAGGGGTGTTGGGGGGCTAGGGATGTACTTCAGTGGTGGAATGCCCTTGGGTACAATCCCTAGTACCACAAAAAAAAAAAAAAAAAAAAAAACCACACACACATGGCTGTTGGCCATCATTGTGGACCACACAGTTCCAGAGCATTTCTGGCTTTACAGGAAGTTCCTCTGGGCAGTGCAGGTCTACATCAGAGGTTGGTAAACTGTGACCCTGACGCCTACATCAGTAATTTTTTTAATTGGAACACAGCCACACTGTTCATTTACCTGTTGTGTGGCTGGTTGGAGTCTGCACAGACAAGAGTTGAGTAATTGCGACAGTGATCAGCTAGCCTGTAAGGTCAGGTTATTCACTATCTTTCGCTTTATAGAGTTTGCCAACCCCTGATCTAGATCAAGCAGAAAATGAGATGCACTAGAGGATTATAAATGATTCGGTATTTCTTTTCTTTTTTTTTAGAGAGAGTATTTTTTAATATTTATTTTTCAGTTTTCGGTGGATACAACATCTTTATTTTATGTGGTGCTGAGGATCGAACCCAGCGCCCTACGCATGCCAGGCGAGTGCATTACCGCTTGAGCCACATTCCCAGCCCATGATTTGGTATTTCAAGAAACTAAGGCCCAGGTTTAAACTGGGGAGGTGAATGTTAGCTAGGTCACAGAGGACCTGGTATACCCTGAGATGCCTTCATTTTTCAGGGTGAACAATAAAGAATACCTGTCCCAGGAAATGCTATACAGAGACCTCTGTGGTCACATAAGTTTTGAAAGTGCTAAACACTGGCTCCACCTCCCTGGAGTCTACAGGCATATTAAAGGCTCTGAGAAGTCCTACAGTAAAGAGATAGGATCCATTTTGCATAGCCCAAAGTTTTCAATGAAAAATTATTCTTTTTTGAGGAGGAGGGTACCAGGGTTGAATCTACAGGTACTTAACCACAGAGCCTCCCCCGCAGACCTTTTTTCATATTTTATTTAGAGTCATGGTCTCGCTGAGTTGCTTAGGGCCTCACTAAGTTCCTGAGGTTGGCTTTGAACTTGTGATCCTCCTGCCTCAGCCTCCTGAACTACTGGGATTACAGGCATGCATCACCACGCCCTGCCAAGAAACTATTCTTTTCCGGGCACCTATATTAAAATCCCGCAGAGGGCTGGGGCCATAGCTCCTTTGGTAGAGTGCTTGTCTCACATGCACTCTAACATGAGGTTATTTGACACAGACTTTGGGAACTTGATTTTAGGGAGGCATTGAAGGCTTCTAAGCAAAGCAGTGACATTTTCAAATATGCTTTATATGTTGACGTCCTTGATTCTTACTTGGCACCTCTCCAGGGCACTTGTCTCACTTCGTGACCAGGTAGCCGTGAACTCGCCTAAGCCAGCTTACTATGCTCATTGTTTAAGCGTTTATCTTACTCCTGTTTGTCTCCTTGGGCTGTTTGGTGCCCTCATATCCTTGGTCCCTCCTGAGTGTGGCTGTGGAATAGAACTGAAAATCGTGTGGAGAGCCACAGACAATTGAGTTATTAGCTAGAGTCTCCCCACCAGAGGAGCAAACACGAGGAGCGGAGATACGAGGGCAGGAGATTATTTTAGGCTGTCAAATCCTAGACGACTGCAGATCCCAGCCTGCACCACTCACGCTCGGCCTGCCTGTGAGGATACTCTGCTGGGTGTGACTCCCTTGCTGGGCCAGTATCAGGTCAGATGAACGTGCCATGAGCCCTCAGCGTCATCAGAAGGCCCCCACAGCTTCACCTCACCTCTCAGCCACCAAGGCCTCCTCCCACCTCCTGTGTGGGTGCTGGGGAGCTCAGCAGCCTTCACAGCAGAAGCCACTGGACATAGCACCTGTCTTTGGAGGAAAGCCAATGAGGCATTTCTTTGGGAAGACAGCCACACCCCACTTAATTTGTACCTATGTCATTTCTTTAGATTCGGTGCTCTCCTGGGGACCTTACCTGTACAGCATGGTGAGTAAGTGGGTTCTCACCTTCACACCCTCCGTGGGGAACAGCCCCGCAGCCCTCTCCACTCTGACCTCCTCCTGTCCCCAGAAAGAGGAAGCGAGTTGAGTTTGCACAGATGGTTGATAGCGTTCCTTAGGGACAATTAGTCCAAATTAAATTAGAGACTCTAAGCAACCGGCAGCCTTGGGGAGAAATTCAAAGAAAATCAGCACACTTATTCCATTTTTTTCCAGATGTAAGAGGCATAATTTTAAGCTCCCTTTGTAGCATAAGAAATTGGAAATACACCTCAAAGTTGAAAGATCATAGGGAACACCCACCTACCCACCTTCTCAATTCAGTTAACTTTCTACTGAATTTCTCACATCATGAAAAAAATGTGACTTGTTCTGGGAATGTAGCTCAGTGATAGCGCACCGGCCTAGCATGCATGATCCCCAGGACTGATGGGGGACTTGTGACAATACCCGTTCACATGTGAGCTCCCCTGTCTCCTTCCTCCCACTGTTTCTCCTGCCCATCCCTGGCCACTGAAACACCAGATTTATGTCCCCAAGTAAAGGATACCTTTTTGTTCTTTGTTTGCATTCCAGTCTCTTCTGGAAGACAAAGGTCTGGCAGAGGTGTCCAATGTCGCAGAGCAAGTCCTGGATGCTGTAAATAAAGGGTTCTACACGGAGGCCACCCAGCTGTGGGGGAAAGCAGAAACCATCATTGAAAAGGTAAAGAGGACATGCTCAAGGACCATCATGGCTTGGCTTTTTCCCGTGGGTACAGGGGCCCAGGACTGGTATTGTCAGGATTGTTTTGGTGTCTCTTCTGGGTCTCCCCGCAAAGCTTGAAATAATTACATGCAAAATGATAAATCTGATGGATCTGAGCCGTGGTGTAGTGACCACTTAAAGGGTCAGAAAGTCACCTATGCCTGCCAAACTTTTTTGTCTTTGACTGTCTGTATTCCATAAGAAGACTGTAAGTGTCTTCTTTTTTTTTTTTTTGGTACCATGGTACCAGGGATTAAACCCAGGGGTGCTTAACCACTGAGCTACATCCCCACCACTTTTTATCTTTTATTTTGAGACAGGGTCTCACTAAGTTGCTTAGGGCCTTGCTAAGTTGCTGAGGCTGACTTTGAACTTGTGATCCTCCCACCTCAGCCTCCTGAGTTGCTGGGATTATAGGTATGCTCCACCATGCGGATTTTTAGCTACTCTTATTTGGATCCTTGCCAAGCAACATTCTGACTCCAATGTACCAGAAGGGAAGAATGCACCAGCTGAGGACCCTCCACAGCTCTGACATGGGCCCTGGGCTGTCTCCTGTGGTGTCTAAGATGGGTTCTGATGAGCTTGGCGTCAGCCCCTGAAGTGTGGGCTGACACAGCTGCTTTTTGCACCTTTAGAGCTGTATCTCTCTCTGGTGCTAGTAAATTTCCAAAGCTAAAGCCATCCTTGGAGGCCATGTGCCTTTCTTTTTTGCACCTTATAATAGGGAAAGAAAGAAAAACAGCCACATGTACTTGTGTATTTCAGAACGCAGATGGGGTGAACTTCTATAACATCTTAACTAAAAGCGATCCCACGTCTACCATGGAGTCAAGCCTAGAGTTCACCCAGAGTCATTTAGGTGAGTGAACCTTAGCGCCCTTAGCTCCTGCATCAGTCTTCATCCCAGAAGGAACCCATCTTTTAAAAAGCTTTATTAAGGTATACTTTACATACCACAGAATTCACCCATTTTTAAGTGGATAACGGGTTTTAGTTATTCACAGAGTTGTGCAGCCATCACCACGATCCAGTTTTAGAACATTTCTGTCACCCCAAAGAGAGCCCACATGTCTGTCTGCCGTCACTTCTCTTTCCCACACCCGGCCCCAGGCAGCCACTGATCTGCCTTCTGCTTCTTTTCTCTTCTTTATCTTTTTTTTTTTTTAGGCTATGCTAGCAATCCTATCCAGGGCCTGGTGTATGCTAGGCAAGCACTCTGCTACACTCCACACTCCCAGCCCCCTGGGAACCAGCTTGTGTCCGCCCAATTACCGTGTCAGATCCCTGAAGAGCTGAATTTAGTGGTCTTTCTGACCCAGGTTCACTTCGGAGGCAGGATGCCTAGAATCCTCCCTCATAAGAGGCCTGAACGGCTGTAGGAATCTTGCTAGATTCCTCTTCTCAGATTTTCTCGGCCTGTTCTGGATCATCTCAGTGGCCCACGGTGCACGGGATGCAGTCATCAACACGAATAGTCTCTCCTCTGTCATTCTGTTCCCAGCTTTCTTCCTTCACCCCGGGGTGAATCCAGCCCAAAACCTCCCTCTTCCTGCCCAGCTTCCCCAGCAGCTTGGGAAAGATGTCCTTGTGGTCATGTTTCCAGGCCTTTGACTCGCTGCCTCCCTGTTTGGTTTCAGTCCGTCTTTTTCAACGCCACGTGAGACACCTACAAGGAGATGCCTTAAGTCAGCTCATGAATGGCCCCATCAGAAAGAAGCTCAAAATTATCCCTGAGGATATCTCCTGGGGAGGTACTTATGTGACCTGATTTGTAGAGTTTGAGGGAAGAAAGTGCAACTTCAGAGGTCTTAATTTGCACAGTGGGTTTCGGTGGCGATGGTATGTTACAGGTAAAACAATACTACCTGTCCACATTTTGCAGATGAGGAAGCAGGTGGAGAGACAGTCGATGACATGTCAAGTTTGGTTGAAAGCAAGGGGATGGCAGGGAAAAGGGTGGAGAGGGAAATGACAGGTGATCAGTTATGAGTCAATGATTGTGGAAACCTAGTATGGGTATATGGGAATTATATTCTTCTCTTTACCTTGGTAATGGTTTGAGATTTTCCATAATTTTATACATGTGTGTGTGTGTGTATAGATAGATAGGTAGATATAATTTTATGCATATGGATTTTACATATATATGATAAAAAAGCCATGCCCAAGGCTGCAGCTGGTCACAGATGAGATGTCCAGCCAGAGGTCCTCTGAAGGATGCAGATACGCTCATGTGCTTGGTCAGATCTTGACCAGCTCTCTTGCCAGCCTCCCCAGCATCCCAATGCTGGATGTGCTTAGCCGTGTACCACATTCTGGTCTGAAGGTCATAGTATGGAAATATTGGTGTCTCAAGAGACCAGAGCCAGGAGGAAAGCCTCAATAATTTCCCCGCTTAGTCCAATAGGGAAGCCTTGAGCAAGCAGCACTCCCGAGTTTCTGGAGGAAAAACACTCCATGCACCTTGAGAGGGGGTTTGTTTGGTTTGCATGTGAGATCCCCCCAAGACTGTGGGGTCAGGAGGCTCCTTTCTAGGGTGTCTCCTTGGCATCTGCCAAAAAGCTGAGATAGTCCAGGATCATGGACTATCTTATCCCAACATGCATGCACTAGAAGGCTCATTCTAGACCTAGTTGTCTCATTTTCCCGGATTAAATGCAAGGATAGAATATGTGTGAAGCTACAAGGGGAGGATACCACTGCAGAGAGCTGTCATGCCACAGAACGACGTGGGGAATCACAGGAGGCCAAGTGTAGGGCATGCTCATGAGCACATCTTTTTTGCTCACCACCTTCATTTTATCTTCATGATGATTTTTTTTTTTCTGGCCCCAGTGAATGGGCAAGGTGACTATATTTTTGCAGATGATTGCTGATAGAAAGAGGAAATAAAACCAAAACCAAAAACCTCTCTTTGGCTCCATATCTGCCTGTGTGTGATCAAGAAAGGACAAATTGTTCTTGGACAATACCCCAGAGTCTTGAGTTGCAGTCTGTAGTGAAACTTACATCTTAGTGTCAACCAGGCCTGAGTTCAAGTCTTAGCTGGCTACTGACAAGCTGTTTGACCCTGGGCATTTTCTCAGCCTCTCTGAGCCTCGTTTTTTAAAAATTTTGTCCAAGTAAAGGCCCCTTATCTCTCAAGGTAGTGATAAAAAAACAATAAAATGCTCACTTAGCACCATGACTGGCAGATAAATGGTGGCCTCTGCTGTTATTGTAGTCATCCAATGTGATGCTGCTGCTGATGGCAATAACCCAGCAGGAATGCTGGGTTGCCTGGTTCCTCTCTGTCCCGGGGTCTGTTGTCCCTTTTATTTTCCTGTGGGCCAGCTGTGAACTGGTTTAGTTCTGGTTTGGCTCATTGTAAAGTAACCAACCTCGTTCAGGACTTGGAAGGTGGCCCTGGTGTTACTCAGCACAAAAGAAAGAATAACATTGGCCCCAAACACAATTTATTCCCTAGGTGGACGAGCTTAGAGAGTGTTTTCTGGGCCTTTGCCTCCCTGTTTCCTTACACAAAGCCACCTTCAGGTTTCTATTTCCTATTAAAGATGGCATCGGCTGTCATCACAAGCTCCCAGTGATCAGATCACGTGTGCTGCCCGTGTTTCTCATCTACTCAGTCAGCTCAGGCACAGCCTGCAGATCCGGTGGGCCCCTGTCTGTGGAGCACCTGTCCTTCAGCCTTTGCTAGGAGGTCCTTGGTGGTGACTCCTAGATGCTTGGGCTGAAAGAGACCTCTTGTTCTGGCAGATTCCGAGCTTCTACCTCTTTCTTCTTTCCCTTATTTAGCCCAGTCTTCTAGTGTCTTCCTAAACATGGAGGGGGACTTCATGAAGCCGGTCATCAGCATTGTGGACGAGTTGCTGGAAGCCGGGGTCAACGTGACTATATATAATGGACAGCTCGATCTCATTGTGGACACCATAGGTAGGAACCATTCCTCAGGGACACATCGAGGCTGTTTTATGGATTGAGCTAGAAGGGAACAGGTCATGGACACATGAGTCTTGGGGTTGGTGACATTGGTGCCAAGAGGAAGGCCATTTCCTGCTGTGTCCATCTACCCCTGACCTTGGCTCTTCAAGAAAGAGAAGCTGCATGCAGCTGTGACCCCTCAGAGAAGTCTGACCCCTTCGGGTTTTGAGGCCCTTGACTATGATTAAAGGACAGGACAATGCCTGCCCCCTAACACCTCTCTGTGCCCAGGGGAAATGGCCTGTGGGGTCCTGAGCACTGCCCTGTTGCCTTGCCGGCCAGCCTGTGCTCACTCCTGGTTTCAGCAAGGCCAGGCGGAGGCTCAGAGACTGGGTCTCAGAACTGGCAGGCACAGCGAGGCCCGAGATGTGGCAGGCGTGAGTCTGCTTGATGCTGGCAGGATTGAGTGGCCTTTGGACTTGTAGGCGAGGTTACCAAGGACAGTTTAGACTGCTGCTGCTTTCTGCCGTGAGCTGCCCAGGTGATCCTCATCCCCTCTCATTCCTGCTCCTTCTCAGTCCTCCTGACAGCCCCGTCAGCCTCCTGGGGTCCCTGGTTTCTTTCTAAGGAGCAGAGGGCAGTGGGAGAATCAGAGGCAAAAATAGCTTCATAGCTGTTAGGTTATCACTGTTAGCCTGAGTATCTCTGGGAACCTGCTAGAAATGCAGGTGCTAAGGCCACACGCAGAACCACTGAATCAGCATTTGCATTTAAACAAGATCCCAGCGAATTTTATGCTGCACATTATAATTTGGGAACCACCAAGTTATAAGACCTAGTCTCCCTCCTTCCCCCCGCCACACATTCTTCCCAGGTGTTAATACCAGGCTCTTCTCTTTGTCCCTCTACCAGGACAGGAGGCCTGGGTGCGGAAGCTGCAGTGGCCAGAACTGCCCAAATTCAATGAGCTGAAATGGAAGCCCCTGTACAGTGACCCTGAATCCTCCGAAACATCTGCTTTTGTCAAGTCCTACAAGAACCTCGCTTTCTACTGGATTCTAAGAGCTGGTCACATGGTGAGAGCCAACTTTTGTTCCAAATTAAAATCATGCTGAGCTGGGTTCCAACATGACATAGCAAATGGAAAAATTTATACTTGGTGTGATTAGACACAGTTGAAATATAGGTGCCCTGAAAACGTTGCATAAAATTAGCTTTGGGCAGAGCATGGTAGTGCATGTGTGTAATCCCAGCAGCTCAGGAGGCTGAGGGAGGAGTTCAAAGCCAGCCTCAGCAACATTGAGGCACTAAGCAACTCAGTGAGACCCTGTCTCTAAATAAAATACAAAATAGGGCTGGGGATGTGGCTCAGTGCTCCTGAGTTCAATCCCTGGTACCAAAAAAATAAAATAAAATTAGCTTTGGCTATGTGTATAAGCAATGTTTAGACTTGGGTCTCATCTCTGAGATTTCTCATTCTGTACATGCACATATTCCAAAATCTGAAATCCAAATCAATTCTGTTTCCAAGTATTTCAGATAAGGTATACTCATCCCGGATTAGTGTTTCATTCCTGTTAGGTTTGAATAAATATAAACTCATTTTAAAGAGTAAGTCCTCCAGAGAGAGTTACTTTGGGCTCTCTGTCCTTTATTCTTGGTTTAAATTAGTTAATTAGATATATTTCCCTTAACAATTTGTCCTGTTCTGGGAAGAAGGGAAGAATTGCCTTCCTTGGCCATTTTCAGGGAATGAAAGTGAAAGCCTACTTCTCTGTCAAGCTGCGTCACAGAATGGAGGCCAGGAGCATCTCAAGCAGTGGTGGCCCCAGGATTTGTTAAGAGGAGTCTTTGGGTGCAGCGATGAGCCACGAGCCTGTCACACTGCAGCACTTACAAAATGAACTTACTGTTTTCCCTTAGGTTATTTGTTGATTGAGTGACTTTTCTTGAGTTGAGGGAGGTTATGGAGGCCTTAGTCCTGCCCCCAAATCCCTGTCCCACCCACATACCTGAAAAAGAGTTTAAGAAACTTTGGCAGGAGGCAGAGGGGCCCCAGAGACTTCTTAGAGCAAACATCTGGTTGTCTGCTAAGTGCTAAACTCTGTGCTATATAATAAGTACTGGCAGCACAGAGATGAATGGTTCATAGTCCCTACCCTCAAGGAGTTTGTAGTCTAGGGTACAGTCAGAACAGTAGATTTGTGTGCATGTGTGTGATACTGGACAATAAACCCATGGTTGCTCTACCCTGAGATACACCCCTTTTTTAAAAATTTTTCATTTTTCATTTTGCCAAGTCACCTCTAAATTGCAATCCTGCCTCAGCCTCCTGAGTCACTAAGATATCAGACATGCACCAACATGCCCAGTGCAAATAGACTCTTCTTCTTCTTTTTTTTTTTTTTTGATACTGGGGATTGAACTCAGAGGCACTCGACCACTGAGCCACATCCCCAGACCTGTTTATTTAGAGAGAGCATTTCACTGAGTTATTTAGTGGCATGTTTTTGCTGAGGCTGTCTTTGAACTCGCAATCCTCCTCCCTCAGCCTCCCAAGCCATCGGGATTACAGACGTGTGCCACTGCACTCAGCACAAGTAGACTCTTAATAGCATGGAGTAAGCCGTGCGGAGAAGGGATTGGACCAAGGAAGGGTCCCCAGCCCAGGCTTGGGGGTGTAGAAGCCTGGCCCCTCCATGATGAGCAGGAGTGAATTAGGTAAAGAGGAGAAGCAAGGAGAGCAGTGTGCACATGCTCAAGCAGGGCCTGCAGGCAGCAAGGCCTCTGGAGATGAGCTGAGGAGAGGTGAGCTGGGAAGGGGGACTTTCCACCCCACCCTGAGGAGCTCAGAGGGTAAGGGGCCACGGAGGGGACAAGCAAAGGAGTGCAATTGCCAGATTTGTCTATGAAATAATCTTTGCAGCCAAGGGCATGGAAAAAGACTGAAGCAGACAATCTATAAGGGAGAAAAATAGAAGAATTTGCTCATGCAGAAGACGGGAGCATTGGCAGGACTTAGTAATCATTTGGGATGGAAAAGAAATCAGGGGTGGCCTCCTGGCTTCTGCTCCAGCGTCCTGGCTTGGGGCAGGGAGGCAGTTTGCACCTGCTGAGTTTCATTTAACAGCCAAGTGCACAGTCCACAAGTGCTTCATATATAAACTGAATAGGTAAGGTCTGCAGGCAAGACAAGTACCTGGAGATGGAGGTTTGAGAGTCAGAAACAGAAGAGGACACAGCAGGACTGACTAAAGAGTTATAAAGCAGAAGAAGAGCCACAGTGAGGTTGAGGCAGGCACTGCAAGAGAAGTAGGGAGACCTAGGGCAGGTGGCATTTCCAAAGCAGGTGGGGCCATTCGTGTCAATGCTACTGAAGACACAGACCAAGAACTGAAATGCAATGCCTGGATCCCAGGGTGGCTTTAGCATCATGGTGAGCGCTTCAGTGGAAGGGCAGGCCCCAAAAGCCAGGTGGAAAGTGGGAGAACATGAATGAGGAATGAGGGAGGAGATGACAGCTTCCTTTAAAGGGAAGAATGTAGCCCTCCCCCTGAAAGGGCAAGCAAGGCCCTGTGCCTGTGGTGAAGGGGCATTATCTATGGCTAAGTGTATCTGGGCGCCTTCATACTGACTGGGTTAAAGCTAGCAGGAAGTCTTAGAGCAAAGCACTAGTTCCGTGCGCTAACCTCTTGCTTCAGTGCTAGAGTGCAGACCCATTTCCTCTTGGTTTGTCACATTTAGAACAACAGACCAGTTGGGGACAGGCTTAAAATAACTCTTACAGAATGTTGTTGTCACTGCCTATCACTTCCCCTTTATTTGATTAAATGCCTTGCCTCCTGGAGACTCTTGATTGACAGGGGAATTCCAGGACAGAAATGTACCAGAAAGAATCATGGAACCAAGGATTTCAGACCCAGAAGAATACCTACCTGCTCTACCTCTCTCTTTGTAGAGGAAAAACTGAGGCCTGTGACCCTACCTTTTTAGGTGGTGTATGGGAAAGAGGTTTTTTTTATTTTTTATTTTTTTTGCAGGATTGAGAATTGAACCCAGGGATGCTCTACCACTGAGCTACACCACTAGCCCTTTTTATTTTGGAATAGAGCCTCACTAAATTGCCCAGGCTGACTTGAACTTTTGATCCTGCTGCCTTACCTCCTGAGTGGAGATTACATTTTATTCTAAAAAGCTAAAGGAAAACAAAAGAAACAACAGAAAAAGGCCGGATGCCACCCACACCAAGGGTCTTGTTTGTCTGTATTTGTTCAAGGCTCTCCTGTTAGCCTTCCCTCAGCCTCTCCTCCATGCACTTCCCAGCCTGGGATCCTTTAAAAGAGAGTTCTTTAAAATATTTAGCATCCTCTTTCCTTGAACAGGCTGATCCCAGCACCCTGAGCATAGCCCCTGTAAAGAAATCTATAAGGGGTTCCTGGGGATACAGCTCAGTTGGTAGAGTGCTTGCCTCGGGTGCAACAAGGCCCTGGATTCAATGCCCAGCACCACAAAAAAGGAAAGAAACGAAAAGAAATCAATAAAGCCTTGGGATGTAGCTCAGTACAAGAGCTCTTCTGAGCATGTGTCAGGTCCTGGGCTCCATCCCCAGCACTAGGGGGGAAAAAGGGGGAAAAAAAAGAAACAGATCAGCCCCAAATGCAATAGAACTTTCCTACACTGACTTCTCCAGGCCCCTGTCACTCAACACAGGGGGAGCTCAGAAGAACTTTAACCCAGCACAGGGGTCGTTTCCCAAAGGGACTCTCTCTTTAAGGGTGCACTGAGGTGCAGTTGTCCCCACTGGTGTTGTCTCAGGGCTGGCTCCCTCCTGGGAGCAAGGGTTCAGGATATTGTCCCCAACCTCAGCCCAGGAATGGCACTAGGAGCACTAACTTGGATCCTCCTTGGTTCTAGGTTCCTTCTGACCAAGGGGCCATGGCTCTGAAGATGATGAGGCTGGTGACACAGCAGGAATAGGAAGTACCGAGCTGAGAGGAGCTGGCGTGGCCTGGAGGCGCAGGAGCAAACCGAGGACCCGAAACTGGAGGAAGCTGTGCTTCTCCCTGAATCTAACTCAGGCTGGGATTGTGAAGGCCCCTACCAGCTGTCACGGCCTCGGGCAGCTTGGGAATCATTTCTGCTTCTTAAAAAACATTTTTTTAATGGATTTGTTTTTATCAAAATGAAGGATTGTCATAGATTGACTTTTTCTGATTGCAAAATCAAAGGATATGATTTGTTTTTTAAAAAAAGGTGGGAAATATAGTTAAGCAAAGAACAAAAGAAAGACTCATACCCTCCCTTTCCAGGGGTAAGCACTGCTACCAATTCAGTATCTAGCCTCACAGGTATTTTTTGGTTACATATATAGACATTTATATTTTTTACAAAAATGGAATCATGGCTATATTGTTATTTTACCATCTCCTGTGTTCAGAGATCAATATGTTCTAAACACATTTTAATGTCAATAAATTCTTCTGTGACATTTTTAATGGCCTCTGAGCATTCCATTTTGTGGTCAACTATGGTGTATTTACCAAATTCCTGGTTGTTTCCCACAAGTGATTTCTAGTTTGTCACTATTTTAAATGGTGCTCTGGTGATTATTCATCCTGATGGTTATAGCTCTATGTACCTTCTTGCTGTTTGCTTACAGTAAATTTGTAAAAGTGTGATTGTTTAGCCAAAGGATTGCCACATTTCTCTGAAATTAAAATAATAAACTCAGGGCTTTTAATTTAATTTTTTTTCTTTTTGGTACCAGTGATAGAACCCAGGGGCACTTAACCACTGAGCCACATCCTCAGCCCCCCCCCCCTTTTTTTTTTGTATTTTATTTAGAGACAGGGTCTCACTGAGTTGCTTAGGGCCTTACTGAGTTGCTGAAGCTGGGTTTGAACTTGCAATCCTCCTGCCTCAGTCTCCTGAGCTGCTGGGATTACAGGCGTGCACAGCTGCGCCTGGCAAGACTTTTAATTTTTAATTTGCAGCTCAAAGTCTGCACAAGGGACCTGATACTTCCGAGACTGTCTTATAATTGGAGGATGGTTTGGAAAACCAAACCCAAAGTCTGTTCCTGCAGAATGTGGCAGGTTATATACTCATGGATGCAGGCTGAGCCTCCAGCAGGATTCCTTGGTCAGAGACTTTACTCTGAACTTCACTGTTAGTGAGCAAGCAGTCCTGTGTGCCCTGGAGAGGAAGAACATTAGAAGCCTGTGCTGGGTCCCCCTGGACTTTACCAAGGCAAATCTATTTTCCTGCTGCTTTTGCTGTGTATCCTTCACTGTTGAGGAAGGAAGAAAAGAAAGAAAAATCTAGCTATGAACATAATCTGCTTTTGAGTCTTATAAGTTCTTCTGGTAAATCACCAATTTACTTATTAATAAATAAGTAAAATTTAAAATTGAATTAAAACACATTGAATTCCTAACCTCTCAGGGTCTCTTTTGTTAAAAGTCAGTGCACTGGGGGCTGGGATTGTTGCTGTGGTAGAGCGTTTGCCTAGCATGTGTGAGGCACTGGGTTCGATCCTCAGCACCACATTAAAAACAAATTAATTAAATAAAGGTATAAAAATATAATAACATTATTAAACAAAAAGAAAGAAACTTAAAAAAAAAAAAAAAAAAAGAAGAAGAAGTTAGTGCATTGGGACCTGGGGATATGGCTCAGAGATAGAGGACTTGCCTAACGTGTGAGGCCCTGGATTCAGTCCCAGTACCACAAAAAGTTAGGGCATTGGGCTGGGAGTGCATCTCAGTGGTAGGATGCGTGCTGAGTATGTGCATGCTCCTGAGGGTTCCATCCACAGTTTTTGCAAAAATAAATAAAAAGGATAGGTGTGAACCAAATGCTGGTTTGGCTGGGTAGTCTGGGTCTTGGGAAAAACTCAATTGAAAATTAAGACATGCAATCTGAAGACTGATACAAAGCTAGATTTCTCTGAATGGCAGAGTATGGAGATACTCATGTCCCACGTGAATGCTCACCAGAGGGTAAAGGAAGATTGTCATAATCAGGCAAGGGGGATGACCCAGTCTGAGGACATCTGTCAGCCTCCTTCTCCAGCCAGTCCTTTGGTTCAGGAGCAAAGTGGCCATGGCAACACAGATGGAGGTTATGCACAGGCTCAGTAGCATGGACTTCCACTCCCCAAGGCTGACCTGGCTACAGCCACTGCTGGGTACCTCATCTGTCAGCTGATGAGACAACACTTAGCCTCTCATATGCCACCACTGCCTGAGATGGGCCAGCTCCCTGGTGTTAGGTTGATTACCTTGGACCACTTTCATTATGAAAGAGGCAACACTTGCTTCTTATTGGAATTGATGCTTGCTCTGGGCATAGACTTGCCTCCCCTGTCCACCATGTTTCTACCATCTGTGGATTTGCAGAATACCTTCTCCACGGTCAAGGCATTCACAGCAAATGAAACACAGCAGCCGGCTTATTCACATGGAACGCGCCGATTTCACCTTGTTCCCCATCGTCCTGAAGCAACTGCCTTGACAGATGGTTAAATAGCTTTTTGAAAATTTCAGTTACCGTGCTAGCTAGGTGGTGAGAGCTTGCAAGGCTGGGGCATCCTCTTCCCCAAAGTGATGTAGGTTCTAAATCAGCAATCACGTTGCTCCCATACCCAGCATGCATGAGTCCAGGAATCCAGTGATAAAAATGAGAGTGACCCCTCTCACTAGTAACCCTATCCAGCAGGAAATCTTTGCTCTTCAACTTCAGCTGGTCTAGAGGTCTTGGTTACAAGGGGGAGAATGTTTTCACCAGGAGGCAGTGCCGCAGTCTGGCTGGGCACAATCAGGAGCCACTTGTCAAAAGAAACTAACTTTATTTTTAGAACCACACACGCCAAACAAAATAGCCTCTCAGGAAAAACCCTCAGAGCCTCAACTGCCACCACCGGCTTTCCACAAGCCTCTCTCTCCCACCCAAGCTTCTCCCCACCTCCCACAGTCCTCCTGCTCTTGAGGCCGATTGGCTGGGTCACGTGGGCGGAGCCAAAAAAGTCCCCCAATGAGCAGCTCCGTGGTCTGAAAGGGCAGGGAAACAGCCCAATGAGCATCACCGCAGAGGAGCCAATCAGCTAGATGTTGCTGGGGCCGAGGAGCCAATCAGCTAGATGTTGCTGGGGCTGCTGTGAGCCAATCATCAGCCAGCAGCTGGAAGTTTGCTGGCAGCTGGAAGTTTGCTGGGGCCCCTTTGGCTGTGGTTCTCAACATCTCCCCCTCTCTGTTTAAACAACAAGCATGTGGCTTAGGGACGGTGCCTGTTAGGCAGTCCAATTCAACATATGGTCCTTACCCGTCATCGGATGAACTGACCTCTAGGCGTCAGCCTCCTGTTTTAGGTTGGTACCACTGCAATTGGATCATACCCGTCACTGACTACCGGTCCAGCATACAGCTATACTTGTGGATAGGCCTTTGTACCAGTGGGGGGGTGAGGTTCTTTGCCTCACCTCTGTTGGCCCCCAAATTTTAGACCATCACTAGTAGAGGAGGATGCAAAATGCCATGACATTAAGCCAATTGAGGGCTCCTTTGAAAAATTGTACCACCGGTGACATCATCAGCAAAAATACTCCAGCACTACCACAATTCGCTGTACCAACAGATAGTTCACAATGCATACAGGTGAGCTCACAATGTGTCCAGGCAAGTTCTGCAAGCAGTTCAGTGATGGCTATTGTAGAAGCTGTAGATTGGTTTTATCTTTGACTTCACCAGCACTGGGATGAAGATAGGAATTCTGGCAATAATGGCTAAAGAAAAAATTATGTAACATTACAGAAGGCACTGCTTCAGGCGTTAACATTCGGGGTGAATTTGGATCTGATGGACCTTTTAGGATATCAAATAAAGGTCCCAACTCTCCTGTTGGTATACCTAAATAAGGCCTTATCCAATTTATGTCTCCTAATAACTTTTGAAAGTCATTAAGTGATTTGAGTTGATCTACTCGTATTTGAATTTTTGGTGGACGGACCATGGTTGAGGATAATAGAACTCCTAAATAATTAATTGGAAAATTTAATTGTACTTTATCTATTGCTATCTCTAGATTATAATTTTTAATAAGTTTGTAAGTGTGGCATAACATTCTAGCAATGTGTTTTTATCTTTGTGTGCTAATAATACATCATCCATATAGTGAAATATTTGTAGTTCAGGATTTTGATTTCTAAGTGGCTGGATTACTTTGTTAACATAAATTTGACACATAGTTGGGCTGTTAGCCATCCCTTGAGGGAGTACTTTCCATTCATATCTCTGATCAGGACCTTCATGATTCAGTGCAGGGATAGTAAATGCAAAACGTGGACTATCCTCAGGGTGAATTGGAATTGAAAAAAAACAATCTTTAATATCTATAACTAAAACATACCAGGTTTTTGGCAAAGCAGACAACTGAGGAATCCCTGATTGAGCAGGTCCCATAATAACCATCTCATTATTAATGGCTCTTAAATCTTGCAATAATCTCCATTTACCAGATTTCTTTTTGATGACAAAAATGGGAGTATTATGGGGAGATACAGAAGGTTGTATATGTCCTTCTGCTAATTGTTGTTTGACCAGGTCATGGGCTGCTTGTATCTTTTCTTTAGTCAGGGGCCACTGAGGAACCCATACTGGTCTTTCTGATTTCCAAGTAATTTTTATTGTCTCAGTGGCCCTTTCTGAAAATCCAACCCATGTCTTTCTGTTCCTTGATCTATTTGTATTGGTGCTGCTATACCTTGTTCTTGTTTTTCTAATCTTTTTCCTTTCCTAAAACCTTGTCTAGTCATAATAGTGGGTGCATTTTGGTTGATGTTATTTGTTAATGTCAAACCTAATTGATCTAGGACATCTCGTCCCCATAAATTTACGGGAAGATGATCCAATACATATGGCTGTATAGTTCCTTCACATCCTTCAGGATCCTTCCAATCTAATACCATTGCACTTCTATGGGGATTAGTCGCCACTCCTAGGCCTCGAAGCGTTTGAGTGGCTTGTTGTAATGGCCAATGTTTTGGCCATTCTTGACGAGAGATGATGCTAAGGTCTGCACCTGTATCCAGTAGCCCATTAAATTCATATCCTTGAATATTTAGTTTTAGCATGGGGCGAGAATCTAAATTTAAAGAAAGCATAGCCCAATCTACACCTGTGGAGCCTAATCCCTTGGAACCTCTTTCTACAGTACGACTGGAAAATTTATCATGTAGGCTGGGTATTATTAGTAACTGTGCTATTCTATCTCCTGGTGAAATTACTGATATACCCTTTGGAGAACTGGCTATAATTTTTATTTCACCTTCATAATCGGGATCAATTACCCCAGGACTTATCATAAGTCCTTTTAGAGTAGAAGAGCTGCGTCCCAATAATAAGCCTACTGTTCCTTTGGGAAGAGGTCCTTTCACCCCTGTGGGAATGATTTGAACTCCCATCTCTGGAGTTAGTACTGCTCTGGCGGAGGCGCAGATGTCCAACCCTGCGCTCCCTCTGGTTTGTCTGATGAGGGATCTGATGGACAATGTGTCCTGGGCACTACCCTGATGGGGTTGCTGGGTTCCTCCAGTGCTCCGTATATTTGTGGTTTTGGGCCCTGGAGCATTGGGCCCCCCTGTCCATTTTTTGGCAATGGAGCCCGATGCCTTTCTCCATGATATCGTGGATAAACACCTGGTCCTTGTTCGTTTTTTGATAATGGAGTACCCTCTATGGTGGTTTGAGAACGGCATTCATTAGCCCAATGTCTCCCTCTACGGCATCGTGGGCAAATACCTGGTATTCTACTCCTTTGATACCTAGTTTTGTTAAACCCTCCTCCAATGGGGCAATTCCTTTTAAAATGTCCTGTTTGTTCACAATTGTAGCATGTTCTTGGCCTGGCATCTAAAGCCTGTTTTACTGCAGCTGCCACAATTTGCCCTTGTTCATTAATGTCTCTGGCATCTAAAGCCTATTTTACTGCAGCTGCCACGACTTGCTCTTGTTCATTAATGTCTCTACATAATTTAATATATGTGTTTAAATCTTCATGTTTCCATGGTCTAATGATATCTCTGCACCAACGATTCACTTGCTCATAAGCCAGGTGTTTTAGTAATGGCATTGCTTGTTCTGTATTCCCAAAAACTCTGGTAGCTGTTTGAATAAGCCTATCTACAAATTCAGCATAAGGTTCATTAGCTCCTTGTATTACCTTAGATAATTGACCTTGTAAACCTCCATGTCCTTGTAAAGTCTTCCATGCCTTAATTGCATCTGCAGCAATTTGTGCATATACACCAGGATCATATGCAATTTGTTGCTGCTGATCCTCATAAGGTCCCTTTCCTAACAACATATCTAGATTTCTCTGAGGATAACCAGCTGCTGCATTTCGCCTAGCCGTCTCCTTGCAAAATTCCTCATTGGCAACCTTCCATAACAGGTATTGTCCTCCATTTAGCACAGCTTTACACATATTAGCCCAATCTGCTGGCGTCATGTTCAAGTTGTTAATGGATTCGACCATGCTTACAGTGAAGGGTGCTTGAGGACCATAGGTTGTTACAGCCTCTTTTAGCTGCTTCACTGTTTTGAAATTTAAAACTTGGTAAAATCGCTGCCCTCCTGCCTCAAATACAGGGCATGTTAATATTTGAGATCTTGTCTCAGGATCCCAACTATCAACTGCGGGGGTTGGGGGCCTCCCAGCATATGGAGGTGGCGCTGTTGGTTGGACACTTACGCCCTCTGGTGATAGAAAGGTGTTAGTAGCAGTCTCCTGTAGAGGTGGTGCTGTTGGTTGGACACTTACACCCTCTGGTCTGCCAGCAAGGCAGACCGCCACTGAACTGGAACTTGAAGACACCATCTGGCCTCTTTGGGCACTGAATCAACTGGCAAAGTACTGGCTGAGGTGAGGATTCTGACTGGCCTGGCTCTCAGGGGAAATTGGGTTGCTGGTCTACAACGGCAGCCAGGAGGAAGAATGCAGGAGACCCTCTGGTCCACCCCTTAGAGCCCCAATGTCCTCGGATGAAGGTCAATGGAAGACTATGAAATCTGATTTAGATTTCTAATGGCCCAGACCCTTTGTGGAAAAAGATGTGAAGATAGAAGGGAGACCAGCAGAGTAGAGGAGGGGGATGGAGAAGGAAGGAGGAGGAAGTATTAGGGAACAAATCTACAAAATGATGCTAAGTCCATGTTCTAATATACCACAAGGAGGGACTGGGGCTCATACATAAGTAGAGGGCTCGCCTAGCTTGCTTGAGGCACTGAGTTCGATCCTTAGCACCCCATAAAAATAAAATAAAGGTATTGTGTCCACCTACAACTAAAACGTAAATGTTGAAAAAAAAAATACCACAATAGATTCCACTTATGTGCATAATTATAATACACTAATTCATAATAGCAGGGTGCAGTGGCACATGCCTATGATCCCAGTGGCTTGGGAGGCTGAAGCAGGTGGATTGAAAGTTCAAAGCCAGCCTCAGCAAGTTAGTGAGGCTCTAAGCATCTTAGTGAGATTCTTTCTCAAAATAAAATAGGTAAATAAAAAGGGCTGGCAGGGCTGGGGATATAGCTCAGTTGGTAGAGTGCTTGCCTCACATGCATAAGGACCTGGTTTCAATCCTCAGCACCACAAAAAGAATTAAATTAAATTAAAAATAGAATAAAATAAAAACATTAAAAGGGCTGGGGATGTGTCTCCGTGGTAAAGTGGCCCTGGGTTCAATCCCCAGTACCAAAATAAATAAATAAGAATAATAATAGGAGGGAGCTCAGAAGAGAGCAAACAGGTCAGGGGAAGGAGGTGCAGAGGGAAAGGGAAGAGACTGGGGAATGAGATTGATCGGATTATGTGCTTGCACAATTATGGCAATAATCAATCCTACTATCCAGTATTATTATAATGCACCAATAAAAAAAAAATTGGAGTCATTCCATGAGGCAAGGATTCCTGAGCCAGATGAATGCATTTAGTGATGCAAAGTTGTGCCCAAAACCTGGGTGATTCCATCCCGTGCATTGCCCTTGTGGCCTCCACTTCATGCTTGGATTTTCCTGGTCTCCATTTCCCACCCACTCTGCTTTCCCCTCTGCTGGCCCCAGCTACCTCCACACAGGCCGTTGACCACTACAGCCTCAGGAAGACTGCCTGACCAGCAGCCCCACACTGCAGAAGTCCAGTCCCCAGTAACACACCTGCATGCGCGTCTCTGCTTCTCCAAATGAATTCTGACTAATAGAGTTGTTTCAACTTGATTATTTTAATGCACTAAAACTTGCCCACGACTGGGATCTGCATATTTGATGATGTCTTTCTGCGACCTGTACAGGGGATCAATAGCTTGATCAGGTAGAGAACTTGAGCAATAACTTCCCCTTCTCCTTGGCATCTAATGTTGCAGACAAATTTAAAACCAACTTGCCTTTTCTTCTTCAGTCTTGGAAACAGTTTCTCTTAATACCCAGATGCTGTTAACATCTTTGTTTAATCATGCAAATTGGTAATTTCAGATATTTACATTCATGTTTCTATTTATGTTGTTGTTGTTTTGATCCTGGGGATTGAACCCAGTGGCATTTTGCCACTGAGCTACACCCCAGCCCCATTTTTATTATTATTATTATTTTTTAGTTTGAGACAGAATCTTGCTAGTTGCTGAGGCTGGCCTCAAATCTGCCATCCTCCTGCTTCAGCCTCCTGAGTATTTGGAATTACAGGTGTGCACTGCTGCACCTGGTGATGTTGCTAGTTTTTAATTTTGCCTGACACCGTGTGAGCTTTCTCTTCCACAGGTTCAGATCTTCAGTTTGACAACATTTTCCATTGTATATTTGAATATTTTAAGGATCTGTTTCCCCACTTTTTTTGTCCTTTACCCTTTATTCTAAGTGCCTTTTCTCATGACTACTCTCAACATCACTACTTCATTTTCACCGTTCTACAATTATCTTTCTCCTTAATTCATCTTCCCTAATTATGCCAGCTGCTATTTCACCATATTACTCTTGTCTTTTTATCTCCTTTTTAATTTTTTATTTCATAGACTCCACAATAACTTTAATTTCCCTGAAAGGAGGCAAAGTATTTATAATTCCCTAGTGCGAATCTTCAAAGGAAAGTTCCTCACCTATCTTTTGTACTTTGTGTTAATTTCCTCCATTTCAGTTACAGGGTTTTCCCCTCTATGTTTATATATTATTTGCTGTTTGGCTTATTTGTTTGGTTTTGGTTTTTGAGACAGGGTCTTGCTGTCTATGTTGCCTGTGTTACCCAGGATGACCTTGAACTCATCAATCTACTGCCTCAGCCTCCCCAGTAGCTGGGACTACAGGCTTACACCTCTGTGCCTGGTCTCCTGTGTTTGTTTTTTTATTCACTTATGTCTTTGAGAGAAGGCAGTTATATAATCTAATTACCCATCCCATTCATCTGGTTATGTTTTGGTTTCTCTCCTTGGCTTTTGTTCAGGAAGATTGGATAGGATGGATCTCTACGGTCTGTTTAATCTTTCACCAAGGAAGGTGAATGCTGGGATCTTGGACAATAAATATTGGGAATTTATTCCCTGTGACCCACTTGGGGAGTGTTTGCTACCTAATGGCAAAAATGCTCACAATTTTTGTTCTTTTGATTCAAGATGAACCTGATAAGAAACAAAGTCAAAAGAAACTTGAGAACTTCCTATTTGATGGGTATGTTAGTTATCTATTGCTATGTGTTAAATTATCCAGTAACAGAGTGGCTTAACATTAAAATATATATGTGATATATTTTAATAAAGTATATCAATTGTAGATGTACACAATACCTTTATTTAATTTATTTTACTCTTTTAGGTGGTGCTGAGGCTCAAACCCAATGCCTCACACATGCTAGGCAAATGCTCCACCACTGAGCCACAGCTCTAGCCCTTCCCAGAACATTTTTATTTGACAGCTTCTATGGGGTCAGGTGTGGCTAACCTGGGTCTTCTATCCTCTCTCACACAGAGCTGCAATCAAGATGTTGGCCAGAATCACAGTTGTCTCAGACTCAACTGGGATAGAATCTGCTTCCACCCTCATCCACAAGGTTATTGGGAAGATTCATTTCCTTACAGAGCTGTTGAACTGAAGGCCTCCCTTAACCCCTTGTCATGCAAACCTTTCCACAGGGCAGCTCACAACAAGGCAGCTGGCTTCCTCTGAGCAAGGAATGTGAGTCAGAGGGAGAAAGTAGAGTAAAGAAAGACAGAAGTCACTGTCTAACCAAACCTCAGAAGTTATGTCTCATCAGTAACCTATTTGTGGCTTTTTTTTTTTTTTGTCTGTTTGTTTTTGGTATGGGGATTGAACTCAGGGGCATTCAACCACTGAGCCACATCCCCAGCCCTATTTTGTATTTTATTTAGAGACAGGGTCTCACTGAGTTGCTTAGTGACTCACTTTTGCTGAGGCTGGCTTTGAACTCATGATCCTCCTGTCTCAGCCTCCCAAGCTGCTGGGATTACAGGTGTGCGCCACCAAACCCATCACCTATTCTATTCTTTAAGGATAAGTCAATACGTCCAGTCCACAATGGAGATTACACAGGGCTGGAGCAGGAGGTGGGCATTTCCAGGAGCTCTTTTAAAGCTGCCTCCTACAGTGGCCCATCCCATACTCTTTCCTACTTCCCTCACCTCAGAACTCTTCTTATCAGGAGCAAGGTCAGAGGAAAAAGCATGGTCCTATGTGGCTTTTCAGGCTCTCCTCACTTATTCTTCCACATTGGTAAGGAACGTGCTCATGGGAATGTTTTAAGCTTCTCAGGAGACCTACCTGACTTCTGGTCCAACTTTGCAAATCGGATAGATATAAGCAAAACTCTTAAAAATTGCATCCAAGTGGGTACAGTGGCACATACCTGCAGTAACTGCTACATGGGAGGCTGAGGCAGGATTGCTTGAGCCCAGAAGTTTTGAAACCAGCCTGGGAAATAGTGAGACCCTGTCTCAAAAAAGGGTGGGTGGGACTGGGAGTGTTGCTTAGGGATAGAGTACTTGGCCTAGCATGTACAAGGAACTGGGCTTGATCCCCAGTACCACAAAGAAGGAAAGAAGGAAGGAAGGAAGGGAGGGAGGGAGGGAGGGAGGAGAAGAAGAAGGAAGAAAGGAAGGATGGGAGGGAGGAGAAAGATTTTTTAACTGGGCATACTACTATTCAGAAGAAAACTACATTTCCCAGCCTCCCTTGCTGTTGTATGGCCATGTGACTAGGTTCTGGCCAATTAGATATTTAACAGAGTATTCTCCAGCAATACTGGAAAACTTTTAACTCTTTCAACCTCTTTTCTAGGTAACATATAGATGCAACCCTTTGGGATCATGAACATAAGGACCCTATCAGGTATTGTGGGAATTTGCTAGAAGAATCCAAGTTCCTGAGGATTTTGAGGGGTAGACTTACCTTTCCACTTTGTACCACTTTCCTCTTTGTACATGGGACAGAAATAAATTTTTGTCTTGAGCAATTTTTAATATAAATTTTATACCACTTATAGCTAAGCCTAAATATTACTAAATAATTTGTGTGTGTGTGCTGGGGATTGAACTCTGTGCCCCGTACATGCTAAGCATACCTTCTACCACTGGGTTACATCCACAGCTCCTTGCATTTAACTAAATATAGTGTGGATTTAGAAATTGAGAAAGGCATGGTTCCACTCTTCTTCATAAACCTGGAGAAATTGAGAATGACTGCCACAGGAAAAAGTCTTTCAAGTGTACTTTGAGACCGGGTTGGGAGGAGGTTTGACTTTGTACGTGTTCAACGTTAAAAAAAAAAAAAAAAAGTCAGTGTCCACAGTAGGAAATTCCAAGTAAAATTATAGGATCCACAGCATTCACTCTCCAATTTAGTTGCCTCAATTATAAAGGGAATCACAGAGAGTTAGGGGTAGGGAAGCAGACTTCTCCCCATTTATCTTGTTTCCAAGGATTACTGCCCCTACTCAGAGCTATTAAAAGGTCCTTTTAAGAGACACCAAAAATAAAGTGGCACTGGCATCTATCAGGGAGCCCATTTAATACCACTCCTAGGAGCGGAACCTGTTTTAATTTGCTCAAGTCAAGTCAAGCCCTGTTTTTATATAGACTAGGAAATGGAAACCTCTGAGAAAAAATATTTTAAAATATAAATGTGAATCTAAAGGCAAGAAAGCCCAAACCAAAAGGAAGTTGTGTTAGGGTGTACTGAGGCACAACTGAACAGAGTCTAGGGAAAACACAGATGCTTTGGGGCTTGGATCTACTAAAAGTCAGGATGGGGAAATCAAGTTTTTTTTGTTCCTTAAAAAAAATGTGGTCACTTGTGGGGGCAGTGAAGGGGGTGCAGTATTTTGCTGTGACATTTCCATTCACTCCTGGCATGTGATCTCTCCTGACCATGAGAATTTGTCAGCAGAGACTGGGGTTGTACAAATTCTCATGATCAGGAGAGATCACATGCCAGGGGTGAATGGAAACGTCACAACAAATTCTTACCATGTGTGAGGCCCTGGGATCAACCCCAACACACACACACACACTCACACACACACACATACACTCAGACACACACACACACAGAGTTTGTTGGTAGTAAAAATCAGCATCAGTATCTAGTGCGTCAACATCAGGGCTATTGATGATGAGTGGGGAATAGGAGGGAGCCTGGCTGAACACAAGGGAGGGGAGCCCAGAGGGTGTGGCCCTATTGTTTCCCACATGTTCACAGGGGCACAGTAGCACACAGTTGTAGTCCCAACAACTCAGTAGACTGATGCAGGATGATCATAAATTTTTTTTTCTTTAAAGAGAGAGAGAGAGAATTTTTTTTAATATTTATTTTTTAGTTTTTTTGGCGGACACAACATCTTTGTTTGTATGTGGTGCTGAGGATCGAACCCGGGCCGCACGCATGCCAGGCGAGCGCGCTACCGCTTGAGCCACATCCCCAGCCCAGAGGATCATAAATTTGAAGCCAGCCTCAGCAACTTTGCCAGACCCTGTCTCAAAAATAAAATTTAAAAAGGAAAAAAAAAATCATACAGTGCCTCCAAGGCCAATGTACTTGGTAAGATGCATACAGCCGTATATAGGTGACTGTATGACCAGTGTGATTCTGCAATCTGTACAATCAGAAAAATGAGAAATTATACCCCAATTGATTCAAATGTATGAATTGCCAAGATCATTGTAATGTCAGGTGTAGCTAATAAAAAAAAAAAAAGATACATACAGCCATTCTGGGCCATTCTGTTAGTATCATAAATGATGAACCTTCTGCTGGTCAAATGATCCATGTATGTACACACTTCAGGAAGTTTCTGATTTCGTAAGTCTTTTTCAGCATGGGCACTTCCTCTTTAGAGTGAGAGGGTAGGTAGGTTGTAGAACTTGGCAATAAAATCCACATTCCCTTGGGAGAAAAGTCGTATATTTAATCAGGGATGGCTGTTCTGAAAATGGATTTAACATTATGTTCCAGTGTGTTCTACCAGGGTAACAGCTCTTTGTTACCGTGTGTGTGTGTGTGTGTGTGTGTGTGTGTGTGTGTGTTAAAGCCACCAGGCTGCTGCCACAAACCCCTGGAAGGCTGCTTTTGTTCCTTGCTCACTTTCCCTTTAAGGGCTTAGTGTTTCAGCTGGCAGAGTTCCAAGTGCCCTCTGGACTAACTGGCACAAGGTGAGAATTTTCCAACTTGGAAGAGAAAGAGCCTATTCACCAGGGAAGGCTCTTCAAGGTAATTGCTGGGTGAGTTTCTCGCCACTGCCTTTGGCAATCTTCAGGGACAAACCCCTCTCCCTGTTAGGAGGAGCTGGAAACCCAGCGATGGAGGGAAAACAGATTTGCTGAGACCTTTGAAACCAGTGACCTTCAGAGAAGAGCAAGTAGAGGAAAGGCCAGGGCAGGCAAAGGCAGCTGACATTTCCCTCCCCAGCAAGGCAACAGCTTGGCCTCACTGGCTGTTCCCATTCCTCCCAGTCTCTAAAGAGCTCTGGCTTGGGGGCTTATTGAGGAGCCCCCTCAAAGGGAGAGCGGCATAGGCCTGTGCCAGCCATTCGTGAGCAAGCCTCCTGTCCTGGTCTGGGGGATGGGGGGCTCCAAGAAGAGGCCATGTGTGTCTGGGGTGGGGAGTTGGGGAGAGCAAGGAACAACGGAGAAGAGAGAAGGCAGACCTCTGAGTCACCTCCTCCCACCCTGGCAAGGGACGAGGGTGCCAAGCAAATGGGTGGCAGGCTGACAAGCAGCAGGAAAGCATCAAACTGAATTGTAGTTTTCTGCACCCCCCCCCCCCACACACACACACACACCGGCTCTGTTCTGGAACCTTCAGTACAGTCCTGCTGCTCGCTGTAGCCTTGAACGTGGGGCATGCATTCTTTCTGGGAAGAGGCAGATGTAGTGGCCTGTGGATGGTAGGTGGGGAACAGGAGGGGGGAGAGGAGCCCCCAGTGGGCGTGGTCCCGCTGTTTCCCAGTCCTGGAGAAAGGCAGAAGGGAGAGGACAGCCACAGGTGTCTCCAGCGGAGAAGTGGCGCTCAAAGCCAAGCTGAAGGGCAGCCCTTAAGAGGGCTCCCAGGCTGGGGGTGAAGGCAGGGCTGCCTGTCTCTCAAGCACGTGTCTTAATTATCTGGACAGGCGTGTCCCTCCTCCTGCCCCTGGTCAGGGCTCTGGAACATCTGGAATTAGTGCCCACGAGTGGCTGGCCCCTGTTTTTGGTAGGAGGAACTTGGCAAGAGCCCTAAATACATGAGGTTGGAGCAGGCTCTCTGGGTTTGGCTCTGTTTACTAGTGTATGACCTTGAACAACTTATTCAGATTCTCTGTACCTCAGTCTCAGCTGCAAAAGCAAGACAATGATGAGACTTTCTTGGAAAGGTTACTTACAGGGGGTTAGTGAAAGCCCGGGTGGCCTCACCTTGGTGTCTTGCTGCGTGGTTTGGCTGAAACACCACCAGAGCCACACTGTTGGGTCAGCAGTGGAAGTGGTTTTGAGAGTTGCTGGGAAACCTAGATTGGCCAAAATGGAACAAATCATGTCAAACTCATTTGTTTGTGTGGGTTTCTTTGTTCATTTGTTTGATAGTGGGGATTGAAGACAGGGGGACTCGACCGATGAACTACATCCACAGCACCCCCTCTTTATTTTGAGATGGGATCTTATGGTTGCTGAGGCTGGCCTCAAACTTGGGATCCTCTCTGCCTCCAGAGTCACTGGGTTTACAGGCATATGCCCCTGTACCCAGCTTAAGCCAAACTCATTTGCCATGAATCAAACAGGTTTTTTCCTCCATATGGGGCAGGTCTCCATGTGAGCAGTCCCCCTCCCCCAGACATTCCTTAAAGGCTTTTGTCACCCAAGACTGCCATTTGTGATGTTCACTCCTTCTGCGATGTCTCCAGAGGCCCCAGTTGAGTTCGCATTCCAGCTCATCCATAAGACAGGTAAAAACCATCCATAAGACAGTGACAAGAAGGGGGCTCTACAGAAGACCGTGTAGACATGCCGCCTCCACCGGGAAGTCTCAGAAGTGGGAGGACAGCGTGGCTCGCTGCAGTAGTAAGAATAATAGCCATCCTGATTGAGGGGATCCCTGTTGTAAGGGCTTTATAGCTGTTGATTTATTTAATCATCAACCTGAGCTGGGGCTGTTTATTCTACTCATTTTACACCTGGGGAACTTAAAGCAATGCAAGTTTAGATAACTTCCCTAAGATGACACAGTTAAAAAGTGGCAGCTGTGAGATCTGAACCCAGTCTGTGGTCAGGGCCCACACTTTTAACCAGAAAATACTGCATAGAACCACATGCGATGACATTAAAAAGTGTAAAATGCTCTGAAAATAGAGATTGGAGTATATGTCCTTTTTTTTTTTTTTTTAATTTTGGGTACCAGGGATTGAACTCAGGGACACTCAACCACTAAACCACATCCTCAGCCCTGTTTTGTATTTTATTTAGAGACAGGGTCTCACTGAGTTGCTTAGGGCCTCGCCTTTGCTGAGGCTAGCTTCGAGCTCCTGAGCCTCATGCCTCAGCCCCCAGAGCTCCTTGGATTACAGGCATGCACCACCACACCCAGCTTGGAGTAAATGATTTTACTATTTTGAGTGTGTCTCCAAACGTTCATATCTTGGAATCTTAATTCCTCTATGTGACAGTGTTGGAAGATGGGGACCAGGGGGAGGTGTTTGGTTCATGGAGATAGCATCCATGAATGGATTAAGGTCTTTCTGTTGAGAATGAGTTTTTACACTTGACCTCGACCTTTCAATTTCCCACATGGGGTGAAGCAGTATGCGGCCCTCAGCAGAAACTGAACAGATGCCGATTGCACACTCTTGGGCTTCCCAGCATCTAGAACTGTGAGCCAGAATAAACCTCTTTTATTTATTAATTACCTAGTCTCCAAAAATCTGTTATAGCAATAGAATGGACTAAGAGTTTTATTAACAATGGATAGCAGCATTATATGTTGACAGTCATTACTTGTGTGTGTGTGTATGTTGCTGGGGATTGAACCCAGGGCCTTATGCATGCAAGGCAAGCACTCTACCAACTCAGCTACATTCCACACCGACCCCCCCCCCCCCGCTTTTTTTTTTTTTTTTTTTTTTTGAGACATTTTCATTGCCTGTGAAAAATCTCTCTCTCGGATAGCTCAGAGGCACCACTAATTCAATATTTCTAACAAGAGAAGCTTAATTATTTTTCCTATTGTGTCCTCCAACCCTGTCCTTTTCTTTTGATCCACAGGGTAGCAAATGGCTCTACCTCTTATCTTCTCCCCACCCAACCCTGCAGACAGCCTCTACATTAAGGCTACAAGGATCTTTCTGAAACAGTGTTGGCTTGGAGGTGGGGAATGAGAGAGAGGGAGCAACCTCAGGTGGCTTTCCATTTTCTGGCTTGAAATTAGCTATCAAGGTAGGGCAGATAGTGGGAGGAACAGGTTCGGACCTCTTAACTTGCAAACGTCCAGGTTTATTAAAAGGGTGATACTCAGCATGGCTCAGCCTTCTAATGTGATTGAGTACAATGCAAACAAGAGAAACAACCATGAAATTGCTTTGGCTTTAGTCCAGCCATACTTTCTTTTATTTTCTTTGTACTAGGATTGAGCCCAGAGACACTCTGAGCCACATCTCCAGCTCTTTTTATCTTTTATTTCAAGACAGTGTCTCACTAAGTGGCTGAGACTGGCCTCAAACTTGCAATCCTCCTGCCTCAGCCTCCCAAATCACTGGGATTACAGATGTGTTCCATGGCACCTGGCTCAGCCATACTTATTTTAACAGCTTTATAAAGTTTGTGTTTCTTATTTATTAAACTGTTAAGGGTTTAAGGAATCATATAATTAAAAAAAATTTTTTTAGTTGTAGATGAACACAATACCTTAATTTTATTCATTTATTTTTATGTGATGCTGAGGATCGAACCCGTACCTCCCACATGCTAGGCAAGCGCTCCACCATTGAGCTACAACCCCAGCCCCAGAGTCATATAATTTTGAGTTGTACTTTATTTCATGGGTGAATATATGCTGTGGTAGTATTGGGAATTTCAGGAAGGTAATGGGAATAAGCCTCATAAATGTTAAAAGTCTACTATAGCTGGGGGCAGTGGCACATGCCTATAATACCAGCAGCTTGGGAGGCTGAGGCAGGAGGATTGCAAGTCCAAAGCCAGCCTCAGCAATTTAGCGAGGCCCTGAGCAACTCAGTGAGACCCTGCCTCTAAATAAAATGCAAAAAGTACAAAAAAAGGCTTGGGATGTGGCTCAGTGGTTAAATGACCCTGGGTTCAATCCATGGTACCAAAAAAAAAAGTCTACTATCAATATAACAGACAATATATTGAACTAATTTCCAATAAAACCTTATGTAAAATGTGAAGGGGAGAGTAGGTGTGCAGTTTATGGATAGACAATGGCCATCCTGTCCTAGCACTTACTTCCTGCTGGGCATTCTATTACATATTCTATAAATATCCCAATTCAACCCCCACATTATTTGTTATCCAGTTTATTTACACGTGAGAAAAGCAAGGTTCAGAGAAGTTAAGTAACTTGCTCAGGGTCACAGAGCCAGCAAGGAGTGGAGTCTGTATTTGTTCCCATATCTGGGCTGACTAGAAAGCTTGGGTTTCCTCTGAAGAGCTGTGTTGTCTTTGGTTGCAGAATAGGTTCTCTGACAAGCAGGGGCTGTCATGAAGTGGAAATGGGAAAGGCTTATCGGAGAGCAACCCCCTGGAAGGGGCAGACCCCAATAAAGACGTGTCAAAGTTGTTGCCAGCCCAACGGGGAGCTCTGAAGCAAAGGCTGCCCTTCAGAGGGTCCAGCTGGGGCAGAGGTGGTGAGGCCTATGTCATTACCTTGCTCGGTACTTGGCTTGCCTCCATGAGGAACATGGACTCAGCTCAAAAACCAAGCTGAGCTGAAACGGTGGTGCACACCTGTAATCCCAGCAGCTCGGGAGACTGAGACAGGAGGATCACAAGTTCAAAGGCAGCCTCAGCAAAAGTGAGGCGCTAAGCAACTCGGTGAGACCCTGTCTCTAAATGAAATACAAAATAGGGCTGGGGTAGGGGCTCAGTGATTGAGTGCCCCTGAATTCAATCCCCTGCTTACACACACACACACAAATACCAGGAGGTGGGGAACATTGGCAGCCCTATGAGGGGTAGGCACATCTTCAAATAAACAGCACTGGTGACAGTGATAAGACTAGCTACCATGTATTGAGTGCTTGCTGTGAGCCTCACTTCATCCTACCACAACTTCTTCATATGCTTGGGATTCCACACACCTCCAGCCTGTGAGCTTCTAAGGACAGAATAACAAATGAAGCGCACTTCTTATTCTTTTTTATTTTTATTTTTAAAATTTTTTTAGTTGTAGATGGACAGAATGCCTTTATTTTATTTGTTACTTTTATGTGGTGCTGAGGATTGAACCCAGTGCCTCACTGGCCAGCTAGGCAAGCGCTCCACCATTGAGCCCCAGCCCCAGGCCACGCTTCTTATTCTTGAAGTGCTCATGTCCAGTGGTATAATGAAAAGAAAGGTCTTGCCCCAAATGGCTGAGCTAAGAGGCTGAAAGCTGGCCTGTATGGCTCAAGGCCGGTCATTTTTGTGAAGACAGCATACTCCTGAATCCATAAGCCTGGAAAACATCACGAGGCACTCAAGAAGCCTCCTCAACACCTTGTCTAAAAAGAGAAAAAGGGGCTGGGGTTGTGGCTCAGTGGTAGAGCGCTCACCTAGCATGCACAAGGCACTGGGTTCGATCCTCAGCACACATAAATGTAAAATAAAAATATTATGTCCACCTAAGACTTAAGAATAAATATTTAAAATAAATAAATAAAAAGAGAAAAAAAATAAGTCACAAGGAGTAGGTACCCAACGGGTTCCATTTACATGAAGTTCAGAAGCAGGTGCTGGTTTGGTGGGGTACATACAGCATAACAGCAAAGAAAAAAGCAAGAAAGTGATTTCCCTAAGTTAGGAGAGTGGCCTCCTCAGAGGGAATGGGATATGAAAGGGGAATACAGGGGGTTCTGGGGAGTTGCATGCTGTTCTAGACCTGGTGGCGAGTATATGGGTGTTCAATTTATAGCGATACTTTAAACTACACACACACATCTCACTTATTATTCTGTGTATGTCATATCTCACAATAAATAAAATCTCAACAAGAACTATTGTGTTGAGTGGGAAACTATTTGCCAGGTGCAGGCATCCTGTGATGGCAAGTGAAGGGCATTTTCAAAGACTCACAGATATTAAATCTTACAGGTCTGGGCCCTCTTCCACACAGGTGATTTGCAGCCTGGCTTTAGTTCTTTGTTTGTTTGTTTATTAGCACCAGGGATTGAACCCAGGGGCACTCGACCACTGAGCCACATCCCCTGCCGCAGTCTGGCTGCAACAAAATAACAGGGGTGGGGTGGGGGGGTGACGAACAACTTGTGTAGATTGATACAGCAGGAGTGGGAGCCAGCAGGAGTGGGAGCCGTTTATTGTAGGACCGGAGGGGTATATATACATTCCACACAGCTTATCTTAATTAACATAAACTAGATACAGCAGTCAACCAATAAGGAATCTCCACACTTAATGGCTCGCTGGCGTTACTTCACAAACCACTCCCTCTGCAAAATGCCAGGTGCCATCTTGACTTGTTTACAGACTCTAACAATCCCCAGCCCTATTTTGTATTTTATTTAGAGACAGGGTCTCACTGAATTGCTTTGCCGCAGTCTGGCCGGGCACAAAATAACCGAGCCGCCACACCGCCTTGTAGGTTCAAACAGCAACTTTTTATTCCCGAACTCTCACTGGCACTCTACACACACTTCCCGGGAACACACTGCCTCCACTGCGATCGGCATGCCAATTCTCTCAGAACCCCGCGAGAACTCAATGGAACTCCAAAGTAGTGGGTGCCCGAGGCAGCAGGATCCGCCCTCATCCTGGAGCCCGGTCACCTTTCAACCATTCCCTCTGGCAAAAATGCCAGGTGTCATTCTGACTAAACTGTGGCTCTCCACATTGCTTAGCACCTCACTTTTGCTGAAGCTGGTTTTGAACTCGCTATCCTCCTGCCTCAGCCTCCGGAGCCCCTGGGATATAGGCGTGCACCACTGAGCCTGGTCTGACTGTTAGTCCTCAGTGTGTGTTGCATCCCAAGTAAACGGAGGAGGACAGAGCTTGCTAGATCATCTTGCCATTTGATACAACTTGTCTGAACAAGTGGGGTTTTCCTGTTGCTGAAAGGGCTGCTGAGGAATGAAACTTGATTCTCACTGTAACAACAGCCACCCAGATCTCCACCAAGCCGGAGCAGCCTCCGTCAGAAGCCTGAAGGAAGCTCACTCCTGTGATACCTCCCATTAACAAAGCTTTAATGGGCTCCTTTCAGAACTCTGACAAGCAAAGAGGAATTTTAGGGGGTGGTGAGCTCTCTTTGCTTCTGTGACGCCTCCACTGGAAATACATGGGAGGGATTCAGAATCAGATTTTGTCTGTGGGATGGCCTGCGGGGGGTGAAGGTGGGATGGGAAGAGGATTCCCACATGGCCAGGGCTCTTTGGGGGATTTCGAGCTGGTTCTATCCAGTGCTGCTCTAGTCAAGGTAGAACTTTGCTTTCTGAAGTACTGGCCCTCTAGATGCCCTAAGCCCATGATCATGTTCTGATCTGCACTTGGCCAGGTGGTTACCTGGATGACAGCCAGATTCACACGGGGTTGAGGTGTGCTTTAGGGCCCAGAGAAAGCACCCTTCTTCTCTCAGTGGAGATGGGGTGGGAGAGACAGGCTGCTACTAGATAAAGGACTCCTAATAATTTATTTATTTATTTATCATTATTTTTGTAGTACTAGGATTAAGTCCTGAAGCACTCTACCATTGACTACATCTCCAGCCCTTTTTATTTTTTATTTTGAGGTATGACACCAAAGGTATAGTCAAAAAAGAAAAAAATAAACACATTGGACTTCAAGAAATGTGTTGGCCTGGGGATGTGGCTCAGTGGTATAGAGCACAGCCTAGCATGAGGCCCTGTGTTTGGTCTCCAACGACAAAAAAGAAAAGAAAAGAAAACAACAAACAATTACAAGTCGTATATTAAAAAAGAGTTCACATCCAGAATATCCAGATTTTTCTGGAGAACTTCTAAAACTCAACAACAAATAACCTAACTCAAAAATGGACAAAGAGCCAGGCTTGGGGATGCACGCCTGTAATCCCAGCAGCTTGGATACTGAGGCAGGAGCATCATGAGTTCAAAGCCAGCCTCAGCAAAAGTGAGGTGCTAAGCAACTCAGTGAGACCCTGTCTCTAAATAGAATACAAAAATAGGGCTGGGGAGGTGGCTCAGTGGTTGAGTGCCCCTGAGTTCAATCCCTGGCACCCCCCACACACACATACACACACAAAAAGGACAAAGGATTTGAGTAGACATTTCTCCAAAGAAGACATAAACACAGGAAAAGATGTTCAACCTCACCAGTCATGAGGGAAATACATGAGGTACCACCACAGACCCATGAGACTGAATATTACATAAACATACGGGGGGGGGGGGGGGGAGAGAGAGAGAGAGAGAGAGAGAGAGAGAGAGAGAGAGAGAGAGAGAAATAACCGTTGTTAGTAAGGAGAGAAAGAAATGGGAACCCTGTGCAGGGTTGGTGGAAATGTAACGTGGTGCAGCCACTGTGGAAAGTACAATAGAGGTTCCTCAAAAATTTAAAAATAGAATCACCATATGACTCAACAATTCCACTTCTGGGGATAGCCCCCAAATAATTGAAAGCAGAGTTTTGAAGAGATGTTTGCATACCCATGTTCACTAACAGCACAATTCACAGTAACTAAAATGTGAAAGCAAGCTGAATGTCCATAAGACCAGGGTTGAGCAAACTGTGGCTCTAACTCACAGGAACTCAGAGGAGTCATTAAAGAGAAAGTAGATGATGGTTGCCAGGAGTTGGGGAAAAGGGAGATGGAAGTTATTATTTAATGAGAATAGACTTTAAGCTTTTACCAAAGGAAAAGATTTTTGAATGGTACCATGTGTTTAATACCACTGAACTCTACCCTTAAAAATGGTCAAGACTGGGCTGGGGCTGTAGCTCAGTGGCAGGATACTTGCCTTGCACATGTGGGGCACTGGGGTTCAATCCTCAGCATCACATAAAAATAAACAAATAAAAAAAAGGCATGCTGTCCATCTAAAGCTACAAAATTTAAAAAAAAAAAAAAAGTTAAGACTGAGCATGGTGGTGTGCACCTGTAGTTACAGCTAGCAGGCGGCTGTGGTTCAAGGATCAGTCAAGCCCAGGAGTCTGAGGACAGTCTGAACAACATAACACTGTCTCAAAAAAGGAAAAGGAGGGGGTGTTGGGATGTGGCTCAGGGCTAGAGTGCTTGCCTGGTATGTGTGAAGCCCTGAGTTTGATTCCCAGCATTGTAAAAACAAAAGATAACAAAGTGATTATTTTAAAAAAAAGTTAAAATGGTAAATTTTAGGTTAAGTATATTTTACAACTAAAACAAAAGGGAGGGCTAGGGTTGTAGCTCAGTGGTAGAGCACTTGCCTATCGTGTGTGAGGCACTGGGTTTGATCCTCAGCTCCACATTTAAAAAAATATTTAAAATAAAAGGGTGGCAGGGAGAGCCAGGTTTGATGGTGCACGCCTGTAATTCCAGAAGCTTGGGAGGCTGAGACAGGAGGATCTGAGTTCAAAGCCAGCCTCAGCAACTTAGTGAGGCACTTAGCAACTCAGTGAGGCACTTAGCAACTCAGTGAGACCCTGACTCTAAATAAAATCTATATTTAAAAAAGGGACTGGGGATGTGGCTCAGTGGTTAAACTGGGTTCAACCCCAGTGCAAAAGAAGAAAGAAAGAAAGAAAGGAAGGAAGGAAGGAGGGAGGGAGGGAAGGAGGGAGGGAAGGAAAGAAAGAAAGAAAAGAAAAGAAAAGAAAAAGAGGGAAGAAAGAAAAGAGTCAAGTTGGGCTGGGGATGTGGCTCAAGCGGTAGCGCGCTCGCCTGGCATGCGTGCGGCCCGGGTTCGATCCTCAGCACCACATACAAACAAAGATGTTGTGTCCGCCGAAAACTAAGAAATAAATATTAAGATTCTCTCTCAAAAAAAAAAAAAAAAGAAAGAAAATAGTCAAGTCAGGAAAACACATGAAGGAAACTTAAGGACTGAAAGGAGCCAGCCTGCAAATGATAATATTGTTTGATTTTTTCACTATATGATCTCCTGGACATTGTGGGAAAGGCAGAAGTAAGATCAGTGATCACCAGGGACTGAGGGAAGGTGGGAGGAACAGGTAGAAAGGGGGATTTTTAGGGCAGTGAAACTATTTTGAAACTGCACATGATATTATGTATTTTTCAAAACTAATAAAATCGCACAACCCAAAAAGTGAACCCTAATGTAAACTACAGACCTCCGTTAATGATAGTGTATCAACATTGATTCATCCATTGAAACAAAAGTAGCCCACTAAGGCAAGATGTTAATAACAGGAAAACTGCATAGGACAGGTTCTTATGGGAACCCTATGAACTTTCTGCTTAATTTTTCTCTAAACCCAAAAACTGCTAAATATAAATAAATAAATAAATAATCTATTTATTAGAAGAAGAAAAAAGGAGGAGGAGGAAAGACAAATCCACTTTAGACATTTCAGAATTTCTCAAAAACGGAGACTTGTTGAAATACATCATCAAAGTTAAATTTGATTAAGACAACTTTAAATGGACCTGGGGTGAGGCTTAGGGGTACACAGTCTCTGGCAATCTCCAGCACCGAAAGGAGGGAGCGGCGGTGGACTTTGGAATAAAATGTTACCATCTAGAAGGACTCTACATTCAGAATTTCTCTAAATGACTCCGAAGTTCTCATTGCACATTAACAGGAAGGAAGGAAGGGAGGGAGGGAGGGAGGGAGGAAGGAAGGAAGGAAGGAAGGAAGGAAGAGAAAGAAAGACAAAATTAGAGAAACACAAAAATACACCATCGTGCCTGAGAGGTGGTGCAGGCCTGTAATCCCAGCAGCTCCGGAGGCTGAGGCAGGAGGATTATAAGTTCAAAGCCATCCTCAGCAAAAGCGAGGTGCTGAGCAACTCAGTGAGACCCTGTCTCTAAATAAAATATAAAATAATATAATATATAATAACATAATATATAGTATATATGATATATATATATGATATATATATTTATGATATATATATTTATATATGATATATATATATGATATATATATATATATGATATATATATATATATATATATATATATATATATATATATATATATATATATATATAAAATAACTAAATAAAATACAAAATAGGGCTGGAGGTGTGGATCAGTGCCGGAGCGCCCCTGAGTTCAATCCCTGGTACCAAAAATAAATAAATAAATACACCATCACGTTAATGTGCCCTTCAGTCTACCCATCTAGCTTTTGCAGGTCACCATCACTCGCTGCCTTTGTTTTCTTGTTCTGCAGCAGGGCGACAGTTACAAAGGTGGGGTGTGAAGGGAGGACCCAGGAAACGTGATGGGAGTTCCGGAAGACTGAAATAAGGATCCAGCCGCCCTTACGAACACGGCCTCTCCACCTAGGAGCTGCCTCCACCGAGGCTGGCGCGTGCGCAACGTTAGCAACTTTGCCCTTGAAGGAGTAGCCGCGATTTCGCTTCTAAACAGTTGGGTGCCAGCTTCCTGCCAATCCTGGAGGACACGCCCAGTTCCCTGGCTGGGGTTAGTGAAAGTGAAAGGTTCTGACGGTCCCTGAGGCTGGATCTGAAACACCTGGCAGCAGGAAGAACAGGTCAGCCCTAACTCGAGGGTGCTCCCAAGCGGCTGTGGACTAGCAATAGTCTCTGCAGAGGGATTGGAGAAGTGTGAGCCAAACTGTAGGTACGTGGAGAACTTGGAGAAGTCTACGACATAGCAACCCTTTTTCTTTTCCTTCTAGTTTCTTGAGCTTGCAGAAGTCGAATTTTTTTTGGGGGGGGGCGGGGGGAGGGCTGAAGGGGAGGGGCTACTGGGGATCAAATACAGGGGCACTCTACCACTGCATTACATCCCCAGCTTTTTTTTTTTTTTTTTTTTTTGTACCAGGGATTGAACTCAGGGACACTCAACCACTGAGCCACATCCCCAGCCCTGTTTTGTATTTTATTTAGAGACAGGGTCTCACTGAGTTGCTTAGAGCCTTGTTTTTTGCTGAGGCTGGCTTTGAACTTGCGATCCTCCTGCCTCAGCTTCCAGAGCTGCTGGGATTACAGGCTTGCGCCACCACACCTCGCCCCATCCTTTTTTATTTTGAGACAAGTTCTCCCCAAGTTGCTGAGGGGCTCACCAAAGTGCTGAGGGTGACCTCCAACTTGCTATCCTCATGCTTCGGCTTCCTAATTCACTGGGATCACAGGCATGTGTCACCTGGTCAGCCAAGAAGTTGATTTTTTTTTTTTTAAGTAAGTTTTTATTTAATTGACCAAATTGTGTCCATCCAATATATACCACATGGTTTGTTGGACATATGCATTATATAATGAACACCACAATCAAATTAAGTAATGCATCCTTCAATCAAATTAATTAACACTTCTATTACCACCCATAGTTACTATGTTGTGTGTGTGTGTGTGTGTGTGTGGGTGATGGAGGGAGAGGACAAGTAAAATCTGCTCTTGTCAAATTTCAAGTAAACAATGTAGTATCACTAAATATAGTGACTATTCTATATATTACACCCCCAGAATTGATTCACCTTACAATTGAAACTTTGTACCTTTTAACTAACATCTCCCCATTTTCTCTACCCCAATCTCTGGCAACTATTCTACTTTCTGCCTCCCAGTTTGACTTTTTTAGATTCTACATGTAAACAGAATCATACAGTATTTGTCTTGCTGAGCCTGGCCTCTTTCCCTTAGTACAAGATCCTCCACGTTTATGTTGTCTCAAATGGCAGGATTTCCTTCATTTTAAAAGCTGAATATGGGGGCTGGGGATATAGCTCAGTTGGTAGAGTGCTTGTCTTGCCTGCACAAGACCCTGGGTTCAATCCCCAGCACCAAAAAAAAAAAAAAAAAAAAAAAAAAGCTTGAATATAGTGTGTGTGTGTGTGTGTGTGTGTATAACAATTTCTTTATCCATTCATCTATCAATTAGGATTTAGGGAGAAGAAAGACTAGTGTAAACCTAAATCTCCCTCTCCTTGCCACAGGACTCATGTACCCAATTCTCAAATGCATACTAAATACTGATTATCTAACATTCGGCAAAGTGGGAGAAAAGGACCATTAAGGACCATTTCCTAAGCCAGTAGGTACTCTGAGTATTCTGAGTCCATGTGGGAGGCTGTAACTTACCCCTTTGGGAATCCCCGCTGGGGCTTGAACTCAGGGCCTAAAACATGCTAATCATTGAGCTGCATACTGAGCCACCAATATTGAGCCCAGGACTTCCAGTATGCAGGAAAGTGTGATCTACACTGCAGTCCTTTTAAATTTTTATTTTGAAACAGGGTCTTGCTAAGTTGCCCAGGGTGGCCTTGAACTTGCCATCCTCCTATCTCAGTCTCTTGAGTAGCTAGGATGATAGGTATGTTCCACTGTACCGGGTAAGTCTGGGATTTTTATTGTAGTTATGCATGTGTGTTTGTTTGATCCTATGATCTGTTGGTGCCTCATACTGCCTGGGTAGGTTGAGGAAGAAGCAGGAATTGACGTGACTGGGAGTTGGCAAACTAATGTGGCTGTAGTTTGGGCTTCTGCTGAATGGGAAAGTCAAAAAGGGCCTATTGAATTGAGCCTCAGTATCTCAGAGAGTCAGATCTGGGCGGCAGTGGGGCCTATTCACAGTATTTGTAAAGCCAGGGAAAGAGTGCAAATGGAGATCCAGGTTCTGAATGTCTAAATAATTAGATGTTCACAATAAAACTAACAAACGGTTTAATAAAACTGTCTAGCTGGATACAGTGGTGCATGCCTGGAATCCCAATGACTCGGGAGGTGGAGGAAGGAGAATCACAAGTTTGAGACCAGGCTTGGCAACTGGCTGGGGATAAGGCTCAGTTGGTAGACTGCTTGCCTTGCATGCACAAGGCCCTGGGTTTGATCCCCAGCACCACCAAAAAAAAAAAAAAAAAACCTGTCTCAAAATAAAAAATAAATAGGGCTGGGAAGGTAGCTCAGTGATACAGCTAGACTCAATCCCCAACACCACCAAATAAATAAATAGATGGACAAATAAATAAAATATGGTCTCATTTCTTACTTTTGCAAAATATAGCTTCATAAAAACAAAACAAACAAACTTCCTTTAAACAAACATTTTAAAACATTAAAAAAGCTGTGGTTTTGTATGTCTGAAAGCCAGAAAAATACAAAGGTAACTGAATGTAATTATTACTATACATGTAAAACCAATGAAATACTAATTATTTTAATTTCCTTATCCACCCCCCCCCCTTGGTAGTTCATCAACAGGTATAATGTACATTACCTGTTTCCCATAACTTATCTATAATATAATCTAGCTAAATTTAGCAACTAAGTGAGATTTATACCAACTACATATGCTGTATATGAATTCTTCTCTTTCTTTAAATCCAAGTCTCATTTTGAGTCTCATTTGGCAGCACTGGGGCTTGAACTCAGGGCCTAAAACATGCTAATCATTGAGCTGCATCCCCAGCCCTATGATGCATTTTTAAGATTTTTTTTTTTTACACACAAAATATCTTTTATTCTGAATTACAGAAATCAAAACTTCAATCTAGTACTATTTATAAGACCCACTGATGTCACATTTTTAAAAAATATAACCACATAATAGCTTTTTAAATTTGAGTTTGCTCAAATTTGTCAGTTTATCATTTTACCTTTATTGGATGATTTTACCAAGTTGTAAGATCCAACAATTACAACCACATCAATTTTTTTTTTTTTTTGGCACTAGGGATTGAATTTAGGGGCACTCAACCACTAAGCCACACCCCAAACCTTTTTATTTTTTGATACATGGTCTCAGTTGCTAAGTTGCTGAGGCTGTCGTTGAACTTGTGATCCACCTGCCTAAATCTCCTGAGCTGCTGGGATCACATGTGTGTTCCAACACACCTGGTAAACCATATTAATTCTTGACAGAATTTTGATGTCTTATAGTATATAGATATTGAGTGACATCCAATTAAAACATCAATATACCTTTCATTTACTAAAGAAAATACTTTATTCAAGTTCCTAAAACAAACTTGAGGGGTTATTCTGGGTTTGAATTGAAGACAAAAAGTCAACTTAAAATATGAAAATGAATAGTTTTCATTTAGTGACAGTCAAAATCAATGTATACATTCTCCAATCAAACATCTGTCCCATGTAGAATTCTTCAAGTTTTAAGAGTCTACCAGGCCAAACCCTTTGCTGCTTTTGCTTTGCTCTTCCCGTTTCCTTTTTCTCGCTTTGCCTTCAGTCTTTTTCTTTGCCTCTGGTTCATCCACACAGGGTACTGTCCATGCTGGTCTAGAAGAGTCTTTTTGTTTCTCTTAATCTCAGTCTCCATTTTCATGTCATCTTTTTCATCATTCACCACACTCTGCGTTTTCTCTTGGCAATGTTTAGGTACCACCACAGTTGCTATTTCTTCAACATCTTTCATTAAAACATCACTGCCAACTTTGAGAATATTTTTAAGTCTGTTGAGCTCTTTCGGAGCATTCTTTTTCCTCTTTTCAGCCCGAATCTTCCTTTTCCACTTACTCCGTAAGCTTTTAGCCATCTTTTACAAGATCACGTTTTCCAAGCAGCACGCCACCGACTGGAAGCCCCCAACCTAAGATATTTATTTATTTATTTATTTTTGGGATAGGGGATTGAATCCAGGGATGCTTAAACATTGCACCATATTCCCAGCTCTTTAAAAAAATATTTATTTTATTCATTTTAGTTGTTGATGGATCTTTATTTTTTATTTATATATGGTGCTGAGAATCGAACCCAGTGTCTCACACATTCAAGGCATGCACTCCATCACTGAGCCACAACCCCAGGCCTCCAGCTGTTTTTTACTCTACTTTGAGATAGGGCCTCACTAAGTGGCTTAGGACCCTGCTAAATGAACCCTGCTAGATTGCTAAAGCTGGCTTTGAAATTGTGATCCTCCTGCCTCGGTCTCCTGAGCCACTGGGATTACAAGCGTGTGGCACTGTGCCCAGTCCTGTAATTCATTTAAAAAACCCACATTACAAGTTGAACATTTTTGTATCATATAATGTCTATGAAAACTGGAGTTTTTTCATTGTTTTCCATAAGTATAGAGCAGCCATTACTATGAGAAACATCATTATGCTTGATTAAATATTGGTCACTAATTTTAATTTATAAGAGTATCATCAATCACATGATAATGTTATTTGTCTTTGTTCAGTACTATTTTTGTTTTGTAGTTTATTAATCTCTTAAAAAGTAATTTTAGTAACTGCATAAATGTTGTTTGTATGCAAATGATGTTTCCCTTTTAAAAAATATATATCAAGACCATAATTATTTCCAGACACAAATACCTTATTTGGCCAAAGCAGATCTTATAAGATCTGTTGTAAAACTCTGATAGTAAGAAAAAAAATATGTAGTTCAGTACTCACAATATTAAAAACACATAAAAACTATTTTTAAAAATAATTTCTTATGTAAAATAATTTAGGTATAAAATTAAACGTGAACTTTTTTTTGTTGTTGTGTTCATGCAATGGAAAATTGTAATCATTAATTTGAATCAGACTGCATTTTGCTAGAAATCTATTTCTCCTGTCAGAAGGATGAGATAGCCATTTTTCAGGTTCAATATCCAATAAGCAGAGTAAAATTTGATGTTCGCATTCGATTGCAGCTTTTATAAATGCAATTTCTCTTCATATATTAGTGGACAGATCAGAGTTGCATTTGGCTTTCTGAATTATAAATTTCTTATGCATAATTCTCTTTGTTTCCTTCTCATTGTTTTGATCAATAATTAAGTCTCCATTTAATAAAGAATATGAAGTCTCAGGGATTTCATCTGATCTTTTCAAATTGTGGGTTTGAAGATTTCTTTTGTTCATTTTCATACAATTAGTAATTAAATCTTCATTAAATAAAGAACTCATAAAGCCCTGTTTGCAAATTTTAAGTGGGTCATACTCAGCAAAAACCTCCTCACTTTCCTGGTTTCCTGTTTTTAGAAATGTAAGCAGTCTGCTCCTCTTCTCCTTTTCTTCTCTGAGCTCTATTTTCTATCTTCATGATGATAGGATGACTGGCACTCATTTTCAAACGTTTTTAAACAAAGCTTAAATTTATATTTAAATTTGTGAATTTAAATTCCATCTGAAAGAGTTCGTAAAAAATGTATAATTCTGCAGTGGTTACTACAGTGTGGGAAGGATGTGGGAGAGGGGAGTTGGAGAAAGGATGGCTATGGATACCCGGATGCAGCTGTAGGGAAAATAATCCGTGAAGTTCAGGGTAACTGCAGTGGACAACAATCAATGACTATTGTAAAATAGCTTGTACAGAGAATTCTGAATGTTTTCAACACAAAGAAATGATAAATGTCCGAAGTGATAAACATGCCAAAAAACCTGATTGGATCATTACACATTATATACGTGTATTAAAATGTCAAACTGGGGGCTGAGGTTGTAGCTCAGTGGTAGAGTACTTGCCTTGCATGTGTGAGGCACTGGGTTCAATTGATTCTCAGCACCACATTAAAAGTAAACAAATAGGGTAAAGGTATTATGTCCATCTACAGCTAAAATTTTTTTAAAAGCCACACTGTATTCTATAATTATGTACAATTACTATATTTCAATTTAAATATATTTTCAAAAAATTATCAAGTGGGCTGGGAGTGTTGCTCAGTGGTACAGCACTTGCCTAGCATGTTTGAGGTCCTGGGTTCAATCCTCAGCCACCCCAGTACCCACCAAATTATAATTTTAGTATTCAATGTGCATCTGGTTGCATTGTGTTTGTCCATCTAGTTGTCAATTCAGAAAATGCTTCATGGATGTGGCATCTAGGCCTGCATGTGCAGAAACTTAACAGTGATATGAATTATTTAATGTTACAAAATATTCCTCAGCTGTCTTTTGCAACTGTTGCAAATATCAGAACCCTGCACCACTGAGGAATGATACCTTGTTATGCAAGAATCTGTTGCATTCATGTTATCCAGGAGGAAGGATTTGACAACCTAATTATTTAATCTTTTTTTTTTTCTTTTTTCTTAAATGCCTCCTCCTCCTTGTGCTCTGAAGCATTGCCTAGCTCTCTCAGTAGCAGCACAACTTTGAGTCTTCCTGGCATCAGGGCTTATTCCTCTCTGTTTCTAAACACAGGGCTAGAATGCAGGGAAGCAATTTCTTGGATGTGAATGGCATAAGCCATGAGAACAAGTGTTTAGTTCATGGATACTGATGTGCCCAGGACTGCTGTGCCAAATCCCAAGTGATAGGCACCCTGACATACCTATTAAAAGGTTAATTCCAACCTTTTGTGTTTGTTATATGTGGGGTCCTCTGAAGCTCAAGGGTCCTGCTTGCCTGGGTTAAGGGCAGTGGTCACTTTGGATGCTGTCTTAGGACCTAAGAAGAGGTTTGTGGAGAGTAAGCTCCCTGGCAAGCTAGGGAGTGGGGAAAAAGAGCCACCCTAGGTGAGATTTGGGAAAGAGGGCAGAGGCACATTGACCATGAGGCTAATGAAAGTTGTTCAAGGTCCCTCATTTGTGCAGATTGCCAAGCCCCAGGACTAATTTAATTCTACATTCTTCTTCTTGAGCTTGGCCCCCAACCCACAAAACTTAAGTTAGAAAAACTTAGGGCGAGGTGTTGGGGACCATTCCAAACAGGTTCAAGTTATTCAGGGCAGTGTCCCCTTCTGGCAGTGTCCTCAAAAGGAACCAAAGCCATTTGAGCTGGTTGCAGAAGGCCTGGACCAACCCAGTGGGGTTTTCCAGTGACCCCAGTAGTGAGAATCATCTGATTCTCTAGCACTAATCAATAGAAATAGAATGCAAGTTACATGTATCATTTAAAGTGTTCTAGTGGTCACCTCAGCACATAAGTAAAAAATAAACAGATGAAGATCATTCTAATAATGTAATTTATTGAAACCAATGTGTCTAAAATATTATCTAAGTCTTTACAATAAGGTGTGTATTTTACACTGAGGGCACCAGACCAGCCCCATTTCAACTGCTACTTGGGGCTAATGGTGACAATATTGGGTGGCTCAGCTCTAGATAAGCTTGGTCTCTATCTTCCAGTCAGTACTGGCTGGGAAGCTGTATTAGTTTTCTACAGATGCTATAACAAACCTCCCCACGTTTGATAGCATAAAACAACACAAAATTTATTTTCTTACAGTTCAGGAAATCAAAGCCCCAAATGGGTTTCACTGGGTTAAAACAAAGATGGATACCAGGTTGCATTTCTTCTGGAGAACCATGCCCTGCCTTTTCCACTTTCCAGAGGATGCCCGTTTTCCTTGGCTCATGACCCTACACCACTCTGACCTCCCCTTCTCATACACAGACTCCCCTGCATCCCTCTTCTAAGGACTTTTGTTATCATATTGGACCCGTTCAGTAATCCAGAACAACCTCCCCATCTCTAGATCCTTAATTTGGTGACTCCTGCAAAGCCCCCTTTACCACATACAGGACCTGGGGAGTACCATGCAGACATCATCATTTGGCCTACCACAGGTCCTAAGGAGGATCTGAGGTTTCAGGGGCTCTAGTCAAAGTTGGGCCTGGGAAAGAGAGAATGACTCTATCTCATCCAGAGTAAGAGACAAGAATACACTGAAATGCCACAGGAGAAAAACTAGAGCAATTGAAGGTGTTAAGTCTTAGGGGGCAAACCTGGCTCAGGGTCATCTCAACCAGCAAGCTCCTTCCCCCACCCCATTGTCTCAGTTGTAGTCCCTAAACGGAGCTTTTTCTCCAAAGATCATATCCATTCCACAGTTTCGGGTCCTTCCCCACTGTACTCTGTAATAGGCATTTGCCCAAAACCTCAGAGTGCAAACAAGAAGCTGAACTCTGGGGCTGGGGTTGTGGCTCAGTGGTAGAGCGCTTGCCTAGGACAGGTGAGGCCCTGGGTTCGATCCTTAGCACCACATTAAAATAAGTAAATAAAATAAAGGTATTGTGTCCAACTACAAATAAAAAAAATATTTTAAAAAATAATAAAATAAAATAAACAACAATAAAAAAAAGAAGCTGAACTCTAATGATGTACTTAGTGGTAGAGTTTGAGTCATTTAAACATTGAAATATTCATTGAATAAAATAAACAAATATTTTTGCATTTTCTTGGGTCTACTGTTAAAATGAGACAGTATGTTCCTGACCCAGGACTCAGCTCTAAATAGGTAAAAAACACCTCCTAAGAAAAAAGATTACAAAATTTGCAATCACCTGCAGCAATAAAAATATGCAGTTCCGGCTTCCATAAAACAGGTTTCATGAACTGTAGAGCACATGAAAGTATCATTGGCTCATACATTTGAACTAAAGCCTAATCCATGGCTATAAATGTGGTCAATGATACTCTTGCTTGACTGGCTAGGGTTTAGCATGGCTCATATGAGATGATTTAATGATCCAAGAATATTTCATCTGTACCTTTATTATCTCTTGATATATTTCCCTGGAGCAAGCAGAGGTATTTTAAAGTGATTTCCATGAGTCAATACATCTGGTACTTATTGTGCTATTGCTAATGATGGTCATGGTCATCCTAGCCAACCTAGTCCAGAGCACTGAAGAAACAAGGCACACTGGGAGGGGTGAGGATCTGGCACTTGACACACCCAGCAGGGCTGGATATGCCCTGGGAAGGCACCCAATGTGGTCTAGTTAGGCAGGCAGAACATGGAATCTGGGGAGCAGGACAATTAAGTAGTCAGCTAGTAAAACGGGAGATATCAGAGTCATCTGGTATAACCAGAGGTACACAGAGGGTAGCAACAGATCATGTATTAAATTAAAATCCTTGGCATTGTTAGACAGCACTGTCACATTTAAAACTTTTTTTTTTTTGAGCCACATCCTCAGCCCTTTTTAAAATATTTTATTTAGAGACAGGGTCTCACTAAATTTCAAGTGCCTTGCTAAGTTGCTGAAGCTATCTTTGAACTCAGGATCTTCCTACCTCAGCCTCCAGAGTCACTGGAATTACAGGCATGTGCGGCCACACCCAGCTCCATTTAAAACACTTTTGAATGACCCCAAAGATCCAGATGTTTGCCATCTTGCTGGAACCAGTATCTTAAATATCTTATCTTGGTCCTATGTATCAACAGGGGCCAGATGAATTGAATGAATGACCAGTATTGTGGATTTTTTTTTTTTGGGGGGGGGGTGGTTCTGGGGACTACACCACGGGTATCAATAACCCTAGCCCCAGCTTTGTTGATCTTTGTTCATGGTTGGGAATGCAGCTATTTTCCTTCATAATTAAGAAATGACAATAAGCCACAATGATTTTCTTCGTTGGAAAATAAAGTCAGCTGCTGCTCTCGGTATTAAACTCAAAAGAAATTCAGTGAGAAAATAAAATCCAACTGAATGTCAAATCCAGCTGTGAGGCTTGAAGGGATAAACAATCCCATTTGTACTCTAGACAAGAAGAAGGAGCAGGGGGGGAGGAAGGGAAAGAAAGATTGACAGAGCTGTTTAAGATGGCAATAACCTGGCCATGGGAGGAAAGTTAAACTTTAGTGAAAGTCAAGAAGGAAGTTAATATGTGATATGAGGCTAGGCACTAGAGGAAGGTGACCTCTTGGTTCTGGAGAACAAGAGTCAGTTGTATACACACAATGTAGGATTGAACACATCTAGGAAGAGTGTTACTGAAGCATGTGGTGTGTTGGCTATAATTGGAAATCAAATTTGTGGGCACTGGTATTAGGAAGGAGGTCAGCCGGTAGCAGCAATGTCATTGCTCTCGGATGCAGTTCAGAGGCAGGGCTTGGGTGGGGATGGAGAGGGGCAAAGCAGGACAGGAGCCTCGTCCTGGAATACTTGGAGGAAATGCTCAACAGATCATCAAAAGGGAAAGTTTTGCTCCAGGAGTGAGGCAGAAGCCAGCCAACAGAACCTAGGACAGGCGCAAGAAGTCAAAGCTGGCTCTAGAGCCAGCTCTGTGCACGTGCAAGGCCAAACATCCTTAACCTTCCTTTCTGAAATCAAGATCGGTCCTGAGCCTACCTGTTTGGCCTAGCCTGGGTCTCTTGCCCTTATGGTTGAGTTTATTATTTAAAGAAAAAATAAAGAGCCAGGTGTGGTGGTGCAGGAGGATCATGAGTTCAAAGCCAGCCTCAGCAATTTAGCAAGACCCTGAGCAATTTATCGAGACCCTGTCTCAAAATAAAATATAAAATATAGAGAAGGGGGCTTCAGAGGCTAGGAATCAAAAGGGTGTGAGAAAAATTTCCCAGTAAGAAAACCCACTGGAGGTATAAAGTCAGACTGCTGCAGAAGCCGTGGGAAAGTCAAATATATCACAACCAACTCTTCTTCTTATTGTGTGTGTGGTGCTGGGGAATGAACCCAGGGCCTTGCACATTTGAGGTAAGCACTCTACCAACAGAGCTATAGCCCCAGCCACACTGGTTCTTCTTTACTAGAGAAATGTTGTATGAAGTTCTTCGTGTGTGATTGCCTGGATAAAGGCAAGAGTAATTTGTACATCAACTTAAATAAACTGGAGGTCTACGTTTCTCAGAATGTCCTTCTCTGTGTGGTGCCAGGTAGGAGTGGAGCAAAAGAGGAATTTGTGTGAGATTTGGGAAGTAGAGGAGAAACTGCAACTTATCGAGGCCCTGTCTCAAAATAAAATATAAAACAGACTGAGGATGTGACTCAGTGGTTAAGTGCCCTGGGTTTAATCCCCAGTACCAAAAAAAAAAAAAAAAAAAAAAGACAGTAGCATAGAAGTGGTCATTGGGAGAATTGTTGTAAGCAAGGAAGAGGCCTCCATTTCTATCTACTATGATTCATTTAGTAAAATTAAATTGGGGGGGGCAGGGTTGTGGCTCAGTGGTAAAGCACTTGCCTAGCATGTGTGAGGCACAGGGTTCAATCCCTGGTACTATATAAAAATAAACAAATAAAAAATAAAGATATGTGTCTATCTACAACTAAAAAAACATATTTTAAAAAAATAAATTGGGCAATTTTGAGCCTAACAAAATCCATTTCTAGCTTAGTTATCCAAAGAGATCTAGTGGTTCAAAGACACAAATAAGTTGCCCTTCAGAGAATCTGATATTATACTAATATACTTTGAGAGCTTCTTGTACTTTACTGGAATCCTGACAAACACCAGGTAATTATTATTATTATTGTTATTTGTACTGAGGATTGAACCCAGGGGCACATTACCTCTGAGCTACATTCCCAGGCCTTTTTTAAAAAAAAGTTGAGACTCAGGCTGGGGATGTGGCTCAAGCGGTAGCGCGCTCGCCTGGCATGCGTGCGGCCCGGGTTCGATCCTCAGCACCACATACAAACAAAGATGTTGTGTCCGCCGAAAAATAAAAAATAAATATTAAAAATTCTCTCTCCCTCTCTCGCTCTATCTTTAAAAAAAAAAAAAAATGTTGAGACAGAGTCTTGCTAAATTGCTGAGTCTGGCTTCCAACTTTCAATCCTCCTGATTCAGCCTTCCAAGTTGCTGGGATTACAGACATATGCCACTATGCCTGAATTTTTTTTTTTTTTCCAACCAGGGATTGAACCCAGGGCACTTAAACACTGAGCCACATCCTCAGCCCTTTTAAAATATTTAATCTAGAGACTGGATTATCACTGAGTTGCTTACAGCCTTGCAGATTTGCTGAGGCTGGCTTTGAACTCATGATCCTCCTGCCTCAGCCTCCTGAGCCACTGGGATCACAGGTGTGTACAACTACACTAGGCCAGAAGGCAATTTTTTTGAAAGCATATGATGTTCAGAAACTTGAGTGAACTTTCTCATTAGTTCTAAGTGTTAATCTGAGGAGACTCTAATTTTCTATACTGTCGAAATATAGAATTAATTTTCACAAGAAAGTTAATTTTCCTTAGGTTAAAAAAAAAAAAAAAAAATTAAGTGTTGAGAGCCACAGCCGAAGGGGCCACAGCCGAAGGGGCCCCAGCAAACTTCCAGCTGCCAGCTGATGATTGGCTCACAGCGCCCCAGCAACATCTAGCTGATTGGCTCCTCTGCTGTGATGCTCATTGGGCTATTTCCCTGCCCTTTCAGACCACAGAGCTGCTCATTGGGGGACTTTTTTGGCTCCGCCCACATGACCCAGCCAATCGGCCTCAAGAGCAGGAGGATTGTGGGAGGTGGAGAGAGGCTTGTGTTGGAGAGAGAGGCTTGTGGGAAGCTGGTGGTGGCAGTTGGGGCTCTGAGGGTTTTTCCTGAGAGGCTGTTTTGTTTGGCGTGTGTGGTTCTAAAAATAAAGTTAGTTTCTTTTGACAAGTGGCTCCTGATTGTGCCCAGCCAGACTGCGGCAATTAAGTAATGTAAATCTAAGACTATGATAACCTTTATTTTCTGTGCTTTAATAACTAGTATTTATCTAGTTCTTACTGGCAGCATAATAGTTTATGCAAGTGTTTGAAAGAGTACCCCAGCAGCCAAGAGAAGCTTTTCATACTGTATGCCACATTCTTTTTCTGTAGATTTCACAAAGGCCCTGAGAAATCCTGCAAAGAAACCCCTCAAACTTGGGTAAACTTATCTCAAGCTTATTTCATCATGGAACTACTGCAATACCATTCAGTCTTCTGAGGATCTACTTTTCCAAAGAACACACTTTCAAACTGATGGTCTTGTGAAACTAGTTTAGTTAACCCTAGAATTTTCTCGAAGACTCTACTCTCTCCTTTACTGTAATCTGTGGAAGATGGACTAGGTAGAACAAGGATTTACTTGGGTGTATTTTGGTTTTTTGTTTTCCTGCCCTTTAGCCCTGCCCCCGCCTTTGATGGTGGGGATCAAACCCAGGGCCATACATGCTAAGCAAGTGCCCCACTGCTGAGCTACACTTCCAGCCAAGATCTACTATTCAGTCTTTAATAATAGTGTGCATTTTGGGGGTGTTGAAGCTCCAACCCAGGACCTCACGTATGCTAGGCAAGTGCTCTATCATGGAGCTGCATCCTCAGCCCAATATATACAATTTAGCTTATCAGTTAAATAAAACACAATAACTTCCTGTGAGTTAATTCCAGCATTATTAAAAAAAAAAAAGGACCATATAACAGTCCCATCCAGTTCCTGTATTCACACCAGTTCCACACTAGTCACAGTGGGAAATAGTTTTTGATTCCCATCAGTATCTTTTTTTGATACCAGGGGTTGAACTCAGGGGCACTCGACCGCTGAGCCACCTCCCTGGCTCTATTTTGTATTTAAGTGCCTCGACATTGCTGAGGCTGTCTTTGAACTCATGATCCTCCTGCCTCAAACTTCCGGGCTGCTGGGATTACAGGCATGTGCCACTGTGCCCCACTCCCATCAGTATCTTCTTTTTTTTTCCCCAAATTTTTATTAGTTATTGATGGGCCTTTATTTATTTACTTGTTTATATGTGGTGCTGAGATTCGAACCCAGTGCCTCACACGTGTCAGGCAAGCGCTCTACCACTGAGCCACAACCCAGCCCCCATCAGTATCTTTTGACTAAGATGGAGATGTCATTTTTTTTTCTGCTTCTGTTTCTCCTCCTGCTAAACTTCGGGCCATCAGCTCTTATGCCATGTTATTCTCCTTACATTGTACAGAACCACAGTGTTTATTGAAAACTGTCTTTTCTGCATTCCGGACTGTGTACCCAGGCTACGAATTAGAGGACAACTAAATAAATGGAAATGTGAAAGCTCCACGGAGGGGCATGTTGCACGTGGGGGTAAAGTTCCGGTTGTGTTAGTTTCCCTTCTATTGCCATTTCTGATCAGACGGCATGTTTACTAGATTACTTGAAAGGAGAATGATGAAGGTCTTCAGTGAGTCTCACCCTGGTGTATATCAAACTTGTTTCTGGAGCTCAGAAAAAAAGTGTGGGTTTTCCTCCACTTGGGGCCTTCCAAATTAGAAGATCCAGAGAGAGGCTCAAACAGGAGTAGTTTTTTAAGTTTTGCAATTTATTCTCTGGCATTTATTATGTGGTCTTTTTTGCGAGGAGGGTACCGGGATTGAACTCAGGGGCACTTGCCTACTGAGCCATATCCCCAGCTCTATTTTGTATTTTATTTAGAAATAGGGTCTCATCAAGTTCCTTAGTGCCTTGTTTTTGCTGAGGCTGGCTTTGAACTCACAATCCTCATGTCTCAGCCTCCCAAGCCACTGCGATTACAGGCGTGCACCACTGTGCCTGGCTTATGTGGTCTTTTTTAATAAAGAAAATAAATTTTTCATTGTTAGGATTTGAACGCAGGACCTTACACACTTGGCAAGTCTCTACCACTGAGCTACATTCCCAATCCTAATCAACCATTTTTCAATACACCCTTGCCTAAATTTCTTTTCTGATTTTGGTTTAAAAATAACACAGAAGGGCTGGGGATGTGGCTCAAGCGGTAGCGTGCTTGCCTGGCATGTGTGGGGCTCTGGGTTCCATCCTCAGCACCACATAAAATAAAATAAAGATGTTGTGTCCACTGAAAACTGAAAAATAAAGATTAAAAAATAATAATAATAAAATAAAGATGTTGTGTCCACCAAAAACTAAAAAATAAATATTAAAAAATTCTCTCTCTCTTTAAAAAAAAAATAACACACAACATGTGTGTGTTTGTGTGTGTGTGTGTGTGTGTGTACAACTGGGGATATAACACAGGGATGCCCTATCACTAATCTACATCCCCACCCCTTTTTAAAAATTCTGAGACAGGATCTTGCTAAATTGCCCAGGCTGGCCTTGAACTTCTGATCCTTCTGCCTCAAGGGTACCAAGGATTGAACCCAGGGGCAACTGACCACTGAGCCACATCCCCAGCTCTTTTTAATTTTTTAAATTTTGAAATGGAGTCTCATTAATTTGTTTTGGACCCCCACTAAATTGCTGAGGCTGGCTTTGAACTTGGAATCCTCCCGACTCAGCTTCCCAAGCCACTGGGATTATAGATATGCGCTTCATTGCATGGCCTGGCCAAAGAATTTTTTTAAAGAAAAATATATAAGTCCAAACAAATATTCCAATAATGTCGGCTCTGATCCTTGTTCATATGTACAGATAGTTTTTGAATTTTCAATTTGTCAGCCTTTTATTTTTAAAAAATTTCATACTACCATATAGTGATAATAGTCATTTTAGTAATTATAGAATATTCTAGCAAGTATTTATTTGTATCATAATAAATAGTTAGCCTCCCTCTTACTATTGTACATTTAAGCTGTGACTTTATTTTTAGTTGCCATAGAGAAAATGGCAATGAGGAGTTTAATGTATATGGATTTTGCTTTCCTTTTGAATCAGTGTCCCTTGGGAACATTTTTCTGGAAATCTAGTTATTGGGTCAAAGGATATAAATGTTTTTTATGACTCTTGTTAATGATTACTAAATTGCCTCCCAAAAGGTTGAACAAATCCTCAGAGCCGTGCCCTACTCCTTGGCATGATTGCTGAGGTTTCAGGGAGATGCTGGCAGCACCAGAGATATGCTGAGTTTTCCCAGGACAGACAGAAAACATGACTTCAAATGTAACACTCACGTTATCTCACTCAAAAAAATAGGCAAGAGGGCTGGGGCTGGGGCTCAGTAGCAGAGCACTTGCCTAACACGTGTGAGGCACTGGGTTTTATCCTCAGCACTGCATACAAAAATAAGCAAATGAAAGAAAGTGGTACTATCGATCTACAACTACATTTTTTTTTTTTAAAGAACAGGCAAGAAACCTAATAATAACAAGAGGGCAGATCATAGTGCTGCCTGACCATTTCTCCTACCACCACTAGCATTTTTCCTGTATTCTTTCTACTTCTAGAAGAATGCTGAGAGGTTAGATCTTACTGGCCCTCATCTTACAGATGAGCAAAGAATGGAAAGAGAAGTCTAATAACTTGCCCAAGGGAGTTTGTACTAAGACATGAATTTGAACCCTGTGGGGTTTTTGTTTGTTTTTGGTACAGGGAATGGAACTTTTTTTTTTTTTTTAAGAGAGAGAGAGAATTTTAATATTTATTTTTTAATTTTCGGCAAACACAACATCTTTCTTTGTGGTGCTGAGGATGGAACCCGGGCCGCACGCATGCCAGGCGAGCGTGCTACCGCTTGAGCCACATCCCCAGCCCAGGGAATGGAACTTAAGGGCACTTAACCACTGAGACACATCCCAAGCTCTCTTTCTTTCTTTCTTTCTTTCTTTCTTTCTTTCTTTCTTTCTTTCTTTCTTTCTTTCTTTCATGATGGACCTCACTAAGTTGCTGAGACTGGCCTCAAACTTGCAATCCTCCCACCTCAGCCTCCTAAGTTGCTGGGATCACAGGCATGTGCCACCATGCTAGGCTACTGATATGTCTGAACAGTGCTGTTCCTGTTGCATTTTACACCATTGATTCCTGAAGCAATTCTAGAATCTCCCTAGATTCCTCCTAAATTGTAAATTGGTTGGAAATGAAGTTTGATACAATGAATGTGGTAGATTAAAGAGCCCCAGAGTGCTCTGTTATTTCTTCCATCAAGAGGTGGAACTTACTGAGCCTCCCCTTGAATCTTAGATGGCTTGGTAACTTTAAAAAATTTTTTTTAATTGTTCTTATTAGATATACATGACAGTGCATTTTGACATATTATACATTTTTGATTCTAATTAGGATCCCATTTTTTGTGGTTGCACATGATGAGAAGTTACACTGGTCATGTATTCATATATGAACATAGGAAAGTTATTCTGATTCATTCTATTGTCTTTCCTGTTCCCATCTCCCCTCCCCTCCCTTCCCTTCATTCCCCTATGTGTAATCCAATGAATTTCTATTCTCCCCCATCCCCCACTTATTGTGTGTCAACATTCACATACGAGAGAGAGAGAGAGAGAGAGAGAGAGAGAGAGAGAGAGAGAGAGAGAGGGGGGGGGGGACATTTGGCCTTTGGTTTTGGGGGATTGGCTTATTTCACTTAGCATGATAGTCTCCAGTTCCATCTATTTACTGGCAAATGCCATAATTTCATTCTTCTTTGAGGCTGAGTAATATTCCATTGAGTATATGTACCACATTTTCTTAATCCACTCATCTGTTGAAGGGCACCTAGATTGGTTCCATAGCTAAGCTATTGTGAATTGAGCTGCTATGAACATTGAGCTGCTTTACGGCTTCATTCATTTATTTTTTGCCGCACTAGGGATTGAACCCAGGGCCTCAGTCATGTTAGGTAAGCACTCTGCTCCTGAACTCCACCCGCACCCCTGTTAAGACCTAGCAGAATCAGCTTTCATGCTCTTGGAGAATCAATATGTAAAGAGGTTCCCTTTCTGGAGAGACTACAGAAAGAAGGAAATTCCTGGCCAGCCCAGCCCTCCCCTCCCCCACACGGTGCAGCTGGGACACTAGACAGAGAGAGTCATCATCTTAGATATCCATCCCCAGTCGAATCACCCAGTTGACATGTGGAGCAGAAACAAACTGTCCCTGATGTTGTTTTAAAACACATTAAGTGTTGATGTGGTTTATTTTACAACAGAGACAACAGAAGCAATAGGGCTTATTTTGGTGAATGTCAAATTTAAATAAAGAGTAACAGCAAAATGTTCAGTCTTCCTAACCCTCACTCTGCTGAGTGAAACTCCCTGACATTTGCCACCTCTCATGCCACCTAGCACTCACCTCTATCACAACTCTGACCCCACTGCATGTGACCTTAACTTACACACACATCGGCCTTCCCTACCAGACTGGCCGCAATTCACTTTGGTAACCACAGCCTCTTAGCCAAGGCCTGGCACAAAATAGTTCTTTAATGCTTATTTTTTTTTAAGAGAGAGAGAGAGAATTTTAATATTCATTTTTTAGTTTTAATCGGACACAACATCTTTGTTTGTATGTGGTGCTGAGGATCGAACCCGGGCCGCACGCATGCCAGGTGAGCGCGCTACCGCTTGAGCCACATCCCCAGCCCTTTAATGCTTATTTGTTAAATGAATTTTTACTCCCTCTTGACTGATTGATAAGAGCCCTTGGAAAGGAATAATGGTTTTATTTATTGTGCTTTGTACTGTGCCAACTATTTACATGTATTATCTCACTTAATCTTCACAACAACCCCATGAAATAGGCTGAGGCTATAGGGCTTGTTTGAGGTTACACTCCTGTGGAGCTGCACAGATTTAAATGTGGGCCACCTCATGCCAGGGATCTCACTTTGCAAAGAGAAAATTTTTATCATGAAACATTTCAATCATACAACTTGACTGTAGAGACTACAGAAACATATGTCTATTTTCCTAAAGCCTTAACTTCATTTGCTTCAAATATTTATCATGCTTTTAAGGAAATAAAATACTAAGTAGATTCAGTTAAAGTCCCCTTCATACTTTTCCAATAGCATTGTGTTATGGTTTGGATGGGAGATGTCCCCCAAAAGCTCACGTGAGAGACCATGCAAGAATGTTCAAAGAAACAATTGTGTTGTAAGTGTCTTAACTCAGTCAGTGATTTAATCCCCTGATAGGGAGTAATTGAGTGGTAACTGAAATGGCAGGGTGTGGCTGAAGGAGGTGGGAATTGGGGCGTGGCTTTGGGTATTATCTGGTGAGTGGAATTTCTCTCTCTGCCTCCTGGTCACCAGGATATTAGCTGCTTCCCTCTGCCACCCTCTCCTGCCATGATGTTCAGCCTCACTCTGAGCCCTGAGGAAGGAAGCCAACCTTCTATGGACTAAAACATCTGAAACCATGAGCACCTCTAATCAACTTTTCCTCCTTTAAAATTGTTCTGGTCAGATCCTTTAATCACAGCAGTGGAAAAAGCAGACTAAAACACATGAAATGAGGAGGGTCAGCCCTCAAGATCTTCAGGGGGTTCATTCCAAGACCCCCATAGATACCAAGATCTATGGATGTGCAACTCTCTTATATAAAACGATGTAGTATTTACATAGAACTTACATCTTCCATCACACTTTTAATGATCTCTAAATTGTTTATAATAACTAATTCAGTGTAAATACTATGTAAATAATTGTTACACTGTATTGTTTAGGAAACAATGACCAGGGGAAAAGTCCAAACATGTTTGGTTATAGACACACTCTTCAAAAAATGTTTTCTATCCTTGTTTGGTTGACTCCATGGATACAGATCCCAAAGATATGGAGGGTTGACTGTATGTCCTTCCCTTTCTTCCTTATCCTCAATCCCAAGATCCCAAGACAACTACTAGCCCAAGTCTGTGCTTGTTTTTATGTTTTTCAACATATGCATGCATTCATAAGTAATATATCATGGATTCTTTTAAACTTTACACAAAAGGAATCATAATGTTTGCACCTTTCTGTATCAGAAACATCTTTTTCTCACTCAATTAATATGGTTTTTGAGATTCATCCATGTTATAAACTTGTAGCTTTTTTAATGCTATATAGTATTTCATTAAAGAAGCATGCCATAATTTAGTCGTTTTTTGCTGATGGAAATATATATGTATTTATTTATTTATCACAATATATATTGTTATTACAATATTTCAATGGACATTTGTATAGATCTGTAACAGTTTCCACCCAGGGAAGCACTTACCCCATTATAGCATATATATATATATATATCTTTTATTCTACTAGATTTTGCCAAATTGCCATGCAAAGTGGTACTGATTTTCACTTCTGGATTCCACTCTCTTAAACATGTTTTAGTCTTGATATTAGTTTCAGTGTTTTGTAAGTCTTTGGCAGCAATTAATGAAGCTGTTGCAACATGGTGCACAAAACCTTAAGAGGTCTCACCTGGGCACGGTGGGTGGTGCACACCTGTAATCCCAGCAACTTGGGAGGCTGAGGTAAGAGGATCACAAGTTTGAGGCAAGCCTCAGCAACATAGCAAGACCTTGTTTCAAAATTAAAAAGAAAATACAAATAAAAAGTCCTGGGAATATAATTCAATGGTAAAGCACCTCGGTGGTAAAGCATCCTCAGTATAAACAAACAAAACCTTCAAGAGGTCTGGTTGGTTGGCAGTAGATAGTGCTATTTCCTGTTAGGATTCAATCCCAATGCAGGAATACAGAGGATTGGGCACATGGGCATCTAACCCAAGGGCAAGCGGGGGCTGCTATCTAGACTGCCCTACTGCACTCCACCTGCCACAGGGCTGTGCATGTTTGGGAAATGGGGTACCTGCTGTCTAATTTGCATAAGGGCTAGTGACCATCCTGAGTGGGAATCTGAAAAGTCTGTTGTAGAGAACTGTTAGTCTGATCAAACAGGAGACAGAGGTTACTAAGAAACTTAACCACTTTTAAAATGAGCCGTAAATGGTTCCAGAGAGATGGCAGTGGGTATGTGGAAGTTGGAGACAATGGAGAATTTAGGTGCAGGGTTAGAGCTTCCCTTTTGCAATGTACTCTGCCCATCGATCCTGGGAGTGGGTTAAATGTCTCATCTCCAAGGAAGTTCCTATTTCCTTGATATTATCTGAGATTTCTGGATTGCTGTGTACAGAAAGGTGTTCAAACTACCAAAGTAAATACAGTACAGCAGATTACAAACTTCACCTAGAGAAGGCTCATTGCAGATTTCTTATAGATTCACACGTTCCCCACATTCATACACAGGCACCCAGCATGCTCAGGCGGCTTTGGGAGGATCCCAACTATTGGACCAGAAGAAGGTATCTTCCACAGAATCAAATACAATAGGTAACCATCTCCCACATTTAATTGCTTCTTTACTTGGATGAGCTTTGCTGTCACTGAAGGTCCTGGATTGGCTTTGAGTGGACTTTGCCTGGCATGAAGAAGTTTACAAAGTTCCATATGCTCCAGTTCCAAGCTGAATTGCCATTGGAAGAAGCTGGGAAGAGTAGAGGGGCCCTGGGAAATAGCCAACCATACCCCGGCCAGCCAGCTATGGAACAGAGCTAGAATTAAGATCATAAATATATAGTTGACAAATGCCCAAGAAGTATGTGGTGGTGATGGTGCCAGAGCCTATGTAGGAGTTATCTGAGGTCTCTTCATCAAAGCCACTTGGGTGGAGCCCCTGATCTGTGAAGTCAAAGGGAAAGCAGACAACTGTCCCCACCCACTGATAGCACATTCCCTTTAACTAAATGGTGTCCATGGTTCAAGAAACAAGGGCACTATATTCATTTCCAGGTGCCTCTATAACAAAGTTCAGCTAGAAATAGGTGCTTTACAACAACCAACTTAATTATTGTCTCACAGTTCTGGAGAAAAGATGTCCAAAATCAAGGCGTCTGCAGGGCCGTGCTCCCAGCAACCTGTAGGGGAAGCCTCCCTTGCCTCTTCCTAACTCCAGATGGTTTGCTGACAGGCTTGAGGTTCCTTGGCTTGTAGAGACCTCAGTCCAATTCTTTCTTCACCTGAGGTTTTCTCTGTGTCTCTCTGCCTTCCTTCAGTCATGGTGGCTGTATTAGAGTGGGGTCTCTTATAAGGACCTTAGTTATATTGAACTAGAGGTTCATTCCACTCCACCATGCCTCAACATCTGTGACAGCCCTGCATCTACATAAGGACACATTCTGAGGGAAAAAGGGTTAGGACTTCAGCATATCTGTTTTAGGGAACACCATTTTCCCCATAGCAGACATATTTTTGTATAGAAAACTACTTCCTAGCTGGGTATAGTAGTGCATACCTATAATCCCAGCAGCTAAAGAGGCTGAAGCAGGAGGATCACAAGTTCAAAGCCAGACCCTGTCTCAAAAACAAACAAAAAAATGGGCTGGGGATGTTGCTCAGTGGTGAAGTGCCCCTGGGTTCAATCCCTGGTACCCCACTCCCCAAATAAAATGAAATTTAAAAAAAACCCAACTTCCTGAATCTCTCAGTCTGCCTTAAGCCACAGTAAAGTGATCTGGTTAATCCATGCGTTCTGAGTTTGTTTGCTCTGGTAAATATCTTGTCTTTGTTGCTGTGTGACTAAGGATTATGAGACAGGAATACATTATAGTAAGACTTTTTGAGGTTGGTAGAGGATTAAGGTAAGTACTTTGCATAGTGCTGGGCCTTAAGTGCTCACTGAATATTAGTTACTTAAGTGACATTAATGTTGTTATCCACCTCCCTCCCCCAACTCTTCCCATTGACTTTCCTAGTAGCAGCTCATTTATTCTCCCCTGCACACACAGGGACCTCAGGCCTCACCAAATGTATCCTTACCCCACCCCCACCCAGTACTGGGAATTGAACCCAGGATGGGCTCTACCACTGAAGTTCATCCCCAGATCTTTTTTTATTTTGAGACAAAGACTCACTAAATTGCTGAAGCTGGCCTCGAACTTGTGATCCTCCTCCATCAGCAACCTAAATATCTGGGATAATAGGTGTGTGCCACTATGCCCAACTGCTTCTTCATTTTAATAAGGGAATTAGGAGTGGAGTGGAGGGGTGTGAGTGGGAGGGACTCCTTTAGTGTATAGCCATATAGGAGACAGTTCATATATACTAGCATTTCAAAAGTTCCTTTGTAGATTCATCCAATAGAAAAAGTAGGACATTTCTCAAATACACAATCCTGAAGTTGGAGGGACTGTTTAGAAAAGAAAAAAATAAAGAAAAGGAAACTGCTGACTCTGTAAACAGCCTTATAAGGGGATGTCCACCTTGGAGAATTTTCCCCATGGTCCTGCATCAAACTCTCATTCAGTTTACAACAGGTTCAGAGAATTTCCCATGTTCTAGTCCCAGAACTGCAAGCTGACTCACACTAAAAACATTTGCAAGATGTACCAGATGTAGAAAATGAAAGGACACTTTATATAATTTACAATGACAAAAAAGTCACCGGTGTACTAGTGCCTTTGTAATTCCAATTACAGCCTCTCTCAGAATCATCAGAAGGCTGCTTGGTGGGTGTAGAGTCAGACTGAAGGGCTCAAGACACAAGCATTAAATGAATAATAGCATCAGGTTCTTAATTGACCATTTTGACATATCAGAGAGGCACACAGGCCCCTTGGGCTCTGTCTCTTCCTCCTCCTCCTCTTTCAATATCTCCTTTAATGCTTCCATTTTTTTTTTTTTTAAACCTCCTCCCTCTGATCAGCACATTCCCTTTTTGGATAAAGTGTTTTGTTCTCTTCACAGGTTTCTTCTTTTTTTAAGGTCAGAATCAGAGAATCTGAGAGAAGCTATCCATAATAATCTCTGCAGAAAAATGTCATATGATACTTAAAATACCATGTGAACAACTTCAGGAGGGTTCATGGACCTCCTTGAAGCTGTTTAATGCATCCTAAAATTCCTGCCTCGGGGCTCAGTGATAGAGTACTTGCCTGGCATGCAAGAGACCCTGGGTTCCATCCCCAGCACCTACCCCCACAAAAAAAAAAAAAAATCTTGCCTTAAACAGACCTTGCCTATCTTGAGCTGAGGTTAAAGTTGAAGGCTAACCACGTAATCTTTTCCTCTTGGTCAAGTTCTTAGGATCACCTTACATTGTCACCTTCATTTTCTTTCCTCTAATTTTATAGTAAGACTGTCTTTCTGCCCTCTACACTGCCTTGACCTTGTGGCCACTATCTTGGTCTTGTTTCTGCTTTGACTTGTAGCTTGCATTTTCCCTCAGAATCCAGTTAACCCACTCCTTTCTTCCCTCACCCTTTTTCTTGGCAGGCCTTGCCCATGTCCTCATACATTGGCTTTGATTGACATATTGATCTCATTCAACCTGTTTTTCTCATAACCATATTCATAACATTGTCTCCCTTTTTTAACTTCCTCCCTCTGCCTGTTCTTTTCTGCCAGTGTTCCCAGGGCTTAATTCCTTGAATATCCTTTTCTCAGTTTCTTCCCTTTCCTACTTCCACTACCACTAAGCATTACCTATCTTTAAAATACCCCTTTTTACATGATTTTTGATACATATTTGTATTTCCCATTCAGACTATTCCTCTGAGCTATAGCCTTGCATATCCAACTTAACTGCAATTTGCACTTGAATGTCATAAAAACAGCACAAACTAAATAAGTCCAAAATGAAACAAATGTTTCTCTGCTCCCATCTTCTCCCTTCTCAGTTCATATAGTAACTGGAGCCAGAGGAATCGTCACTCATTGTTCCCCTCTCCTTAACTGCAACACCAGTGATCTTGTTACTCTACTCTTAAAATATATCTTGAGAATAAAACAGACTCTTCATCACCAGGGCCACTTAGCTCTAGGCTCTTAGTTCAGACCAGCCTCATTGCCCACCTGACCCACTTGCTCTAGCCTCCTGCCTGTTCTCTGTTTCTATCCTGGTGTCTCTCTCATCCATTCTTCTTATAGCAGATACAGCTCTATCTTTAAAACCGAACTAATATTGTGTCACTCTCAACCTTCGTTAGTAGCTTCATATTCATTCACTAAACATATTTTTACTGAGCAGCCCCTAGGTGCCAGGACCTCAATAATCCCTGCCTCCTACATAAATGTAGATAGTAGATGTTGGTAAAGCCTATTTAAAAAAAAAAAAAAAGGAAGGGGCAAGGGAAGAGGAATTGTGTGTTTATTGTTTACAATTTTATTTTTTATAGAGCTGATACTTGAGAAAGAGATGATTTATGATTTTTTGTGGTGTGTTGAAGATTGAACCCATGATTTCAGGAATGCCAGGCAAAATCTTTGCCACTAAACCACACCCCCAGTTCCTTGAGTAAGAGACGATGGGATAACCTCTGCAGTTAAGATTTCAGGTGGAAAGGATTGAAGAGCAAAGGCCCAGAGGTGAAATTATGACTGGCTTTGGGGCTGAGTAGAATAAAATCCAAGCTTGACTGTGGGTTATAAGATGGTCTAACCTCCCCCACCCCTAAAAAACAGTAACACCCCCAACAAACAAACCCACAACCAAGAAACAACCCCTCCCTCAACCTTGACCTTTGTCCTATCGTTTCCTCCCCCCACCCCCCACCTTATCTTCCAGTTCACTAGAAACTATTTCTTGCTTTTCCCTGTTGTGCCTCTGCACAGTATTCCCCCACCCCTTATGCATAGATTCAACTTCCAAGGCTGGCAGCTTCTGTCCCAGTAGATGTGTTTGAATTTCACCTTGGGCCTTTCCTTACTGCAGGAACTAAAAGAAGCCTTGTTATTTCTCTTTTTGTCAGCTTCCTCTTGTTTACCTCACGGCACCCACCCCACCATGCACTTGGGATTCACATATGCATGAATTTAAACTCAACAGGCAAACTTATCTCATTGTCATTTGAATTTGCACTTGATCGCTAATAAAGATTATTTCCCCAAGCAATGGCAACGTTCTTAGCACGAGATCTTTTATTTTGTCCAAACAAATGCTCAAAGTCCCTACGTCTTAAGGATCGGAGCAGGGCTGGAGAGCCGCAAACCCCACCCTGCCAATTGTCTGGAGGGAATTTCTTTTTCCAAGTTCCTGGAGGAGGGAGTGACTCACGGTGACCGTCACTTCGCGGGAATCATTCCAAAACCCGAACCCATTTGGAGGAAAGTATTTCACTTCGATATCACCAAGTTGCGAAAATGGGCCAAAAAGTTGCACTCGCGTGGCACCGGGTACCACGAGTGCACACTTACTGAGTAATTATTAATGACCACCGAATTATGCATTACTACGTTACATTAGTTACCGGGAAGCTAAAGCCCCGATGCAAGTGGGTGTGTGTGGGGGGGTGCTGCCCATCACTAGCTTCTCCGCCTCTTCCATAGGACTCTCGGTCCCCAGGGAGAAGACAGCCAATCTGACCCCTTGTAATCTCCCAAGGCCGAAGCGGGGCAACAGGCGCGGGGATAGTGGGGCAGAGAATCCAGAGTTTTCTGGGATCTCGACATTCCAGCCAGGCCGCTCTCCCGGCCCATCGAGATTACAGCTCCTCTCGCGAGAGCACTGGGAAGGCTGGCTCCCGGCGGCAACGGGATGTTAGCTGAGCACTCCAGACCGCGCCCCCTCTGGCGCAGCTGGGAGAGGCGCGCGAGTTACGGGCGGGAGCGGCCGGCGCGCGCACGCGCAGGTGAGCGGGTGAAGCGGGGGCGCGGGGGCACGAGGGCGAGGGGCGGGGCTTTGCGTCGCGCCGCGGGCACGTCGCTGCGCGTCCTCAGTATTTAATATCTCTGTGTTTCACTGGCCTGGGCGAGCACGTGGGGGAGCGGCCCCGAGCACAGAGCTGCGGGGCTGGGCCGTGGGGCCAGGCGGGGGCTGGGGGGGGGGTGGCGGCGGCGCCAGGGCTCCACACCCCGACGGTCGCAGAGAAGCTGGTAAGTTAGGGGCACTGGGGGGTCGCCTGGCCCGCTCATCCCCTGCCTGGGCCCTGGGAGGGCGCCGTCGTGTTGTTGGGGCGCCTGGGGTGCAGGTGCGGGGCGCGACGCGCGCTCCAGGTAGTGGGAGGCAGAAGATCCGGATCCCGAGCGTGTGCAGAGGGCTCACGCTAGTCTGCTGTCAAGCAGGCCCGTCTTGCCTCCGTAGCCAGCGCGCCCAATGGTCCTCCCCCGCGGGGTTGTCTGCCCGAAGGCTCCTGCTGACAGGTCGCGTGTGCGTGGATGGAGGCGGCGCTCTGAGCCGTGCGGTTCCCCCCACGCGCGTCACCGCCCTCGGGGCGGGGGCGGGGACGCGACACCCGGGGCGCCCCTTCTGCGCCTTAACTGCCGGAGCGCGCTCACCGCCTGAGCGTCCCACCCAAGGTCGCCCAGCCCCACTCGCGTTTACTTTTCAAAGGTCGTGTGTACCCAGTTTGAGCCCGGAGAGGCGGCGGCGGGGCGGACTGTGGGCAGGACCAGGTGCTCAGAAGGGCGAGGAGGTCCTCCAAATCCCGCAGGGAGCCGTTCTCCCGTTGGGGGGGGGGGATAGGAGTTAAATTGTTCACTTCTGGAGCGTAACCCAACTTCTCGGCCTCTTTGGCTTGATGGTGGTGGCAAACCCCAGCAGGTAGCCCAACCCCTGGAGTTTAGCATTGTGAACCAGTGAAGAGGGCTCGGCGCACCGAGCTGGGAGGATGGGCTGGGCGACTGCTGTGCCCGGAACCGTGTTTGGAGCGGAGGGACGCTTAGAACCGAGTGAGGATCCAGAGGACAAGGGCTTGGATGTCTCGAAGAGAGTTAGCATTTGCAACCCCCTTAAGCGGTCCGGAGAGGTGGAAGCCGTCCAGCCCAATAGGCTCGCTGACTTCACTCCTCTGGGACGCCAATAGTCACGTGCTCCCCCCAACTCAGGTTCGCGATCTGCAAGGTCCACACATGCACTGAGGTATGGGTTAAAATGTGCTTAGACCATGGGGCTGGACACCTCAGGGATGGGATTTCTAAGTGTTCAACTATTTTGTGCCGTAGGTTATAGTTCTTAACCATTTCCCTTGCTAGGAAGTAGGGAGGTATAAGAGAGGAAGAGTGCGGTGATGGTGTACTGTACAGACGGGACCCTGGACCCATGGGAAGCCCTGAGCATTGAGGGACTTGCCCCTCCTCTCCCGAGGAGATGCAGCAGGGTGGCAGGCGCCTTCCTGCCCCTGGGCTATGGTTAACACAAACCCGGTGGACTTCGCTCCAGGTGTGAGTGGAAGCCTCTCAAGCTGGGTAGGGTAAGGTGTGTGTGCAGGGCAATTAGTGAGGTTGAACTGCCTGTATTTCCCCTACTGAAGTGCAGGCTACTCGAAATTTAAATTATCTTTTGCAGTGAAATCTGGGCCGCTGGACCTGGTGCAGCCACCTCTGTTAGATGGTTTGCTTCCTATCTCCCCTCCACCTTCTCCATGTCTCAATTGCTGATTAGGAACACTGTTCACGAAAAGCTATTAGTTCTGGTAACTAATAACCTTACATGTTCATGTAACCGCTAAGTCCTTCCCAAATTAGTACCTCCTGTTAACCCTTTATGTGGAAAGCAAAGCTTGAACTCTTAGCACTCAGCCACTCTGTTCTTAAAGGTATAGAGCATCTTTGAAATGAAAAAGGCATCATGATGTGATCATTTGATTCCTCTGTTCTTGACATTCAAGAGTTCACCTGCTGATTATTGAAGATTCTTTTGAGCACTGGGAACAAGTGAAGTTATTTTTGGGGAGATTTTTTACTTGTGTTGAATCTTGTTTCACTTCTAGTTTTGTGTCATGGATAATAATTTGTGTGTAGCCTTGTGAAAAATGAGCATACATTAGAGGTCTGTATTCTTCAGGTATGCGAATCACTAAAGCCTTGGTGGTTTCTGGCTTAAATAGGCTCCATTATCATTCGTGTTCTGTGCAGAAAACTGAACCAAGGCGGATAACTGATGCAAGCCTTTGAGTGAGACAGGTCTAGTGGATTTGTGTGTTGGTGGAGTCCCCTGCAGGGGTGTCTCTCTTGTCTCCCAGCTGTTTCTTGGAAATGCATTTACATTCACTTGGCCAGTGCAGGGTGACAGTGGAGGTTAAGTATCTCTTTCAAGTAGCCTGCTCAGGTGCTGAAGTTGATATATCTCCAGTGTAAGGTTGCTGAGCATCAATATTTTAGGGCAGTTTGTCCTGCTGCCTGGTAACCCAGATTATTCTTGGGCTTTGGACCTAGATTGGTCATAGCCATAGTTTGTGAGGGAAGGTAGTTCTAACCTTCACAGTGTTCCTTTCCCATTCTAAAGAGAGATGGATTTCATATTTGTGAGACTTTGGACTGTGCCTGGTACCTGATAGGTGCTTAAACATTGTTCTCTCATTCCTAGGAATCCGAGACTGAGTTAAATTTCACTTGAATCACTTGATTTGAATTTTATTAAAATCACCCCTTTCCTCCTAGCCTCTGACCTAGAAATTTGGTTAAAGTGCTGAGGGAGACAAATTGGTTTCCCCAGTTTGCTGGCTAGCCTCCTAGTTCAACATGTCATGATTGGGTGGGCATTTTAGGGCTTTGAAGAGTGGCAGCCAGAGTGCCTGGAGAGCTGGTTCCCCACTACTTCTTCCTGGTGTGTTTAGGATGACTGACCTCTCTGCCGCTTGGTCTCTTCCCGTTGTGGGGAAGCCAGACAGTTGTGTCAGCTGAGAGTTAATGCCTTTGGTTTGTTATTCTGAGGAAATTTCCTGTACTAAGGGGGAGGTGCTGAGTTCTCTGGGCCTCTTGGTCCACTGAAATCATATACTCTTTGGAATTGTTCATCTCCATAGTGGGGCACCTATTAATCCTAAACCTTGCTTCCTAGGGCAAGCTCTGTTTCTCCTCTCTCCCTTCTTGGTGTATCTACTTCACCCAGGTTTCACTTGCACATTTAACATCAAGTACCCATGTGCATTTGTAGCACTCCACTGAGTGAACCTGATACCTAATTTTAAACTTGGGCAGTGGAAAGTACTGTCACTGAACATGTTTGGAGCAGGACAGAGTCTGGCTGGAGAAGTAGCTCTTGGGGATGTGGAAACTGAGATTTAGGGGCTGCCTCTTCTTTCACCTTCCTTTTAATCCTCATACCTCTGAGCATCACTGAAACCGGAGGCCATTCTAGATTGTTTCAGTGAGGGGTAGAGAAACAAGTGTGGGTTTGAACCAGGTCCTCTGGAGGGCTTTTGTGAAAAGAACCAAAGAATATTCTTAATTCCTTGTTTTTTTTTTTTTTTTTTCCCTAATGTTTCTGCTGCTTTCTAAGCAGATTTTTGTAGTAAAGTTATGCACATCATCATCAGCAGTTTGAGGACTGGCTTTCCAGTAATAAGTAGCTTTCAAAGTGTCCTTTTCCTTAACTTTCTTTTTCTCTTCCTAAATGCTAGCAGAGTTATTCTGTCCAGGTCTTTGCAATCTGGACATGTCTGCAGCTTGGTTTGTTAAGTTTACAGGTGTAGGTAGTAAACATTCTGTTCCCCGTCCTGTAATACTGGCTGGTCATGTTCATCTAGCCATGTGTCACTAAGGCCCATTTGTACTTGGGAACAAAGCAGGGCACCCAGGTGAGTTCTGGAAGTTAAGGTATGCAGAGCTTGGAGCCAGTGAGGCTTATCTTACCTCTGAGCTTAGTGGCAAGAACCTTGGGCTTAGTGTAGTTCTGAGTGCTGAACCCTGGCTGTGAGTCTAGGCAGGCCTCTCGGCCCTCTGGGGTGTCAGTGTCCTCACCTGGTAAAGGAGGATTGGTGAACATTAATGGTATTTAGGTTATGCCCCTAGGAACCTTGGAGTTGAATAGGGTGCCTGAGGGCTGCTGTCCTGGACAGCTCGGGTCAAGAACATTTTCAACATCATGGTTCTTTCTGACAGCACTGGTCTAGTATGTTCTTTTTAAAAACAATTTTAAAAGCTTAATTGCTAGCCAGGCATGGTAGTGCACACTATAATCCCAGCAACTGGGAAGATTGAGGCAGGAGAATTGCAAAGTTCCAGGCCAGTCTTGAACCTTGTCTCAAAAAGTAAATGACTGGACATGTAACTTAGCAGTAGAGTATTCTGGATTTAGTTGTCAGTACTTCAAAATTAAAACAACAAAACAAATTGCTTCAACTTATAAATCTCTAAATCATCATGTGTTTGGGTTTAGGCTTCCATAGTCCATAAACCCATCAACTTTATTTCTATCCATGATAAGCAACTTCCGGTACTAAGTACTTAGGAGAGGAGTGATCATTTATGAAACAGTTTGAGAGAGGAGCTTAGTAAGGGGCTAGGGACATGCACATGAAGCAGAAGGGACAGGTCCTTAGAGCTCTGTGTTGCTTCAAGAGCCTGTTTATTATCATAAAGGTCCTTTGTTCTTAATTCCCTGGTCTCTGAAAGGCAGATGTCATCAGATCTGCTAGTTAACCTGATGACTTCCTATAGGACCCTAGTATAGGCCCTCAGCTAAACCAGGTTGGATTTTTATTCTGTTCCCTTCAGTTCATCTAAATGTTATGGAATGTTTTTCTGTATTTACAGAAGACATTGGAGAGAGTGGGCCATTGGAGAGAGTGCTGATCCTGAAGCATGGAGGGGGGGCGGTTGGGGGAGTTAGGGGGGGCCTTTTTTCAGGTGCCCTCCTGATCCAGCCTTGGGTGTGCTTTGTTTGAACCTTGCTAGACTGGCCTTTGACATATAGCGTGAGATTTTTTTTTTTTTTTTCCTGGAGCCAGATGCAACAGATGCATAACAGACACCTGTGGCACTTTAGGAAGGTTATTTTTATTAATTTTGATTCAAGGTTGCTTTGGCTATTCTTGAACTCCTGGGCTCAAGCAATCCTGCCTCCACCTCCTGAGTATCTGGGACTACAGTTGTGTGCCACCATAACTGGCTAGGATGGAATCTTTTTCTTTCTTTTTTGAACAGTGCTGTTTTTATATTCTCAACTCTATGAGGTTAGGCATCTCAAGTTTGTAAATGAGGAGTGAGTCCCTGAGGAGGGCAAGCTGATCCCAGGATACAGGGAGGGCTGGGCTGGTTATTTTTTGTTTCGTTTGTTTTGGCCCAGGCTGGCCTCTAACTTATGATTCTCCTGCCTCAGCCTCCCCAGTAGGTGGTGTGCACCACTCTGCAGGCCTAGGCTAGCTTTTGACCTATGTCAAGATAGTCTCTCCTTCCCCACGCTATCTGCCCTCTCTCCCTCTTTCCCCTCTCCTTTTACCCCATGCTCAAAGGCTGTTTCTTATTTACTCCTCCATTATCACTCACCCAGAAAGTAAAAATGGGTTTTTAAAGGATTGAAATAATTTATCTCACAAACTGAGTTTGAGTTGTTTAAGCCTCACGGCAGAAAATCCAAGGCAGTTTCTCAGACCTTAAGGCACAGCTACCTAGTCTGAGGCTTTTTTATTATAGACATTACTTGCCCATTTCAAAAGTGTATGGCAAGGGGCTGGGGATGTGGCTCAAGCGGTAGCACGCTCGCCTGGCATGCATGCGGCCCGGATTCGATCCTCAGCACCACATACAAAGATGTGTCCTCCGAAAACTTAAAAAATATTAAAATAAAATTCTCTCTCTTTCTCTCTCTCTCTTTAAAAAAAAAAAAGTGCATGGCAAAATAAGACTTTGGAAAGATAAGAATTAAAGATCATGAACTTTGGTTTCCTGTAAAATGGGATAAGAACTCCTCCAAGACTGAGCGGGTTGAAAAGACAACCTTGAAGACACTCATTCTTTAGCTAATAATAACACGCCTGTCAGACCTCACATGGAGGTCATGAGACCATCCCCTGGCCCTCAACAGGCTGTCACCCAGGAGTATCCCAGTCCTGGTTGGAGGAGGCAGCAAGTTCTGTCCCAGCCCCCACCCCTTCTCTCTGCCCTTGACCTGGGTGTGCCTTTGTGAGTACCAGGGACAGCAACCCTTGTGAAGGCGGCTCCATCTTCTGTGATTCTTCTTTGCCCCTCTGACAAAATAGTGACTTCCACTTCTTGAGCTTCCTTGGAGAGAACAGCACTTGTATATGTGCCTGGAGCTGTCTGTAGGAGGAAAGGCAGGGCTGAGGATAATCTCGCTGCTTTGTCCTTTGACTTTGGTGTGGCCCACTCGGCCAAGCATGTGCTGGTGCTATTTTTAGCAGGTGG